>NC_049226.1:22220453-22864317 GCF_011100685.1 Canis lupus familiaris
AGCATAAATTATAAAGACCTCTATGAGCTGGTCTCTCCTTATCTCAGTTCCCATAATGCTGTCTTTTCCATCTAGCTGAGAGTAAAACATGATGATTATGGACATTGGCTATGCAGTCAGGTGGATCTGCATTCAAATACACATTCTACTGCCTATCAGTAATCAGTGAATAAGTAATCTTCTTCTGCAAAATGGGGCTAATAATACCTACCTCACAGGCTGTTGTAAAGATTGATGGGAATGATGTCTAGAAAACATTTAGCAAGCACTTGATACCTAGCTTGCAATAAATTGTAGCAGGTGCTTCTTATTTTATTAGGTCACCCACTATATTCTAATGAAAATTAACTGCTTGCAGTTTTCTGAGCATCACATGCTTCTCTGGGGTCTATGCCTTTGCCTGGTAAATTCCTGCTCGCTCTTCAAAATTTAATGCAAACATCTGGTCTCTTCTGCCAAGAGTTAGTCATTTTCTCCTCTGTGTCACCAGTATGCCAAGTAAATATCTCACAGTGGCACCAGGCACAGGATAACTTTGAACTGAGGATCCCTTGAGACTAGGGACCACGGGTTATTCCTTCTGGTCTCCCTACTGGCAGACACAAAGTAGACACAAGGAAAATTGCTGGATCAGTGAGCATAGTTAATAGGAAAATAATAGTCAGTGTAAGTGAAGAAGGAAAGATTTAGGATTCTAGAGATTTCACATTTTTTAAATGCTCTTTCCATTCAATCAGTAATTCTATCTGTGGGAGTTAATTAGGAAACAATCCTAATGAGAGAAAATGTATAGACATAAAAGGGTTTTCTTGCAGTGTTACCTACAATATCACAAACCATAATAAAGAAAAGAAGCTAAATATCTAATAACAGAAACATGATTAACATTAAAAATATTTGGGGCACCTGAGTGGCACAGTTGGTTAAATGTCTAACTTTCAGTTTGAGATCAGGTTGTGATCTGAGGGCCATGAGATAGAGCCCTGCATGAGGGTCTGCACTCAGCATGGCATTTGCTTGAGATTCTCTCTCTCCCTCTGCCCCACCCCCCCACATACACACCCCCTCTCTCAAATATATAAGTCTTAAAAAATTTTGAAAATATTTATCATGCAATGACTTGACAAAATATTCCACAATCATTAAATATGATGGATGGAAAAGGATACAATGACAAGAGAACATGCCAATGATATTAACATAAGTATAAAAAGAAGAATGCAAAATTAAAAGTAAGATCGAAATGCACACAAACTCACATGCAGGTATGCACACACAGACACAGAAGAAGAACTGGAGAGAAATGCACCAAACTGCCAAACAGAGCTTACGTTAGAGAACAGGTGGTTAGTGATTTACTTTCCTTTATTGGGGAGGGGATGATTTCAAAATTCATCTTTTACATTTCTATAATGTATTACTTTTACATTAAGCTTAAAATTATAATGTGCAGGACACCTGAGTGATTCAGTTGAGTGTCTGACTCTTGGTTTCAGCTCAGGTAATGTCTTATGGGTTGTGGGATGGAGCCCCAAGTCCAAGTCTCCTCAGCGGAGAGTCTGCTTAAAAATTATCTCCCTCTGCCCCCCTCCCCCACTGCTCACTCTTTCTTGCTTCTCTTTCTGTTTCTCTAAAATAAATAATTTTAAAAGAAAATTGTAATATGTTATTTGATGTGTTTTCCTGAATTTTTCTGGGAATATTTAGCAGCCTAAGGGCAGGATGGGAGGAGCCCGGACTTCCTCAGAAGTGAAGAGATGTGAGGATCCTAAGAAAGCATCATAGACTTGGCCCACAGTGAGATACAGTCTGAGTAAGGAATGATATAAAAACCAGAATAGGATCATGGTTTCAGAAAACATGGTGAGAGAGGAAAATTTTAAAGATTTCTATTTTGGAAATAAAGTCATTCTGAAAGCCAAGCTTACATCAATGAACAGATTGTTTGGTCTTATTTGAAGACACTATTCTAATAGGCTAATTATCTGGTTTCCCAACCCACAAAAGTTAGAAGCAGTTAGTTAAAGAAGGGATAGTAAATCAGGTTGGATGGCTCAAACTGCTGGATACAGCTTCTCCAGCAATGAGAAATAGGAGCTGTCTCTGCAGAGGGAGGAGGGTACAAAGACCCAGGAAACACTGCAAACAAATGAAGACCTTAAGAAGGGGTAAATGATAGACACTATGAATGGGCATGAAAGACATCATTGTATCACAGTGTGGTATGAATTACAGTAGAGCAACTTGTACTTGAAAATAATGATTCCCATACTACAAACATGAGCTCAATGTCTTACTTTAAAAATTGCCAAAATCAATGAGAAAATGTATTTGAAAGCACTATGTAAAGTGTGAAATGCTGCGCAATTGGTCAATTATTGTTAATGCCCTCAGCATATGAAGAAAGGGATATACATGGTGCAATTTTAAACGCTTCTTTCCAAGGCAATTTATTTTTTAATTGGCACTTAAAACATATAATTTTCATTTATCTGGAAATTTTATTTATGTATATATTCTATTTATGCCTCATTTTCTAATATTGCTGAATAAAAAAGACAGTATTGTCCCACTGGGATGATGTCTCATAACTTAGAACAAATGAGTTATTCAGATTCTTTCCAGAGCAAACTTGGCGGGTGGTGGGGGAGAGAGAGAACATAATAGCTCAGGGCATCTGGGGAAGGGGATGCCACAGATGTGGAAAGAAGGAGGAGAAAGAGGCAGTAGGGTTGTCTAAAATAAACTTTCCCTATTCCCCACTTTTGCTAAGTGTTGGCTAGAGACTGGCTGCCAGGCTGCATGCCAAATTCCAAAGGACAAGTAAATAAACAGTTAATGCGAGTTATTCTGCAAATTTGCACATGCCCACCCACACAAGCACTAAATTAAACTTTCCTCAACTGAAGTCAAGCTGAAGGCAAATAAGAATTGATTAGGTATCCTTCCTGGGACTTTGGCTATGGGGAAAATTTTGGTTGCAAAGCAAGCAGATAGTTAATTTTGAACCCTTTTACTCAAGTCAGTTCGCCTCCTGAATAGACAACTTTTCTTGTTGCCCTTGAGGAGCTACAGACAGTGGTGTGGTGAGATTTATGCTTGTAGAAAAAACAAACCCAAATTCCCTGAAATGTCTTAACTTGGACCAGCTCAAACTGGATTTTATTGCTGTTTGATTTCCAGAGGGCCATGTGCCTGGCTGCCCAGGGGAATAGACAGTGCTCAGAATGAATATTGAAATACC
Organism: Canis lupus familiaris; assembly: GCF_011100685.1. Classification (NCBI taxonomy): domain Eukaryota; kingdom Metazoa; phylum Chordata; class Mammalia; order Carnivora; family Canidae; genus Canis; species Canis lupus. The sequence goes on from NC_049226.1 coordinate 22,223,698, forward strand.
AAGTCATTATTTGCTCTGGGGGACTGCCAGAGCTGCCTGCTGCCTGGGTTTTAGGGGCGCCGAATAAAGGGTTCCTATTTTAAAGACCCAGAGTAAAAGAATTCTCTGTAATCCTTTCCAGAGAGAACAAAATGAAGCCACTGCAAACAGTGATGAATCAAAATAATATGTATGATGAAAAAGAGCATTTTTTTTTCATTTTGACCAAAAAGTTAGTGGTAAGGCTTAGGACCAACCATTCTAAGTAGATCCTTCACCTGCCCTGCCCAACACTTGTGTGCAGATGAAATTAGTGAGAAATTCATGTCAAGGGCAGATATGAAAGGGGGCAGGGAGTACGTTAGTGGCTCTACCAACAACCTCCAACTTCCTGAATAGCTTGAGCAGAGGGAGCGAATCAGGTAGCTGATTGTAGATGCGTAAAGCGTAAGCCTGTTTTGAAGCTCACAGCATCTTAGCTGGTGCTCTCTGAATGTCTAATTTATCACAGGCAGAGGCAGTTAGGCAATGGAGCAGGACAATGGGCTAAGGCTTCCCCAGGCATTTTTCTGAAGACTGGCAGTTCCAAAGGTCATCCTGCTAACGTGGGAAGTAATTTCACAGGCTGGTGGTGATTCTGCCTTGGGTAATGACAGACAAAGTTGAGACCAATCATGATATTTGGGATTCCCCACTACGGATTGGTGAAGGAGAGTAACTTTGTTGAATTCTGATTACTTTGAAAGAGAAATGTAAAGAAAACTAATTTTCCCCTCAGAGGTAATGTGCTCATTGGAAGCAAATGGCCCTTTACCTGAGGCAAATCCCAAGCTCCCCTTATGAGTAAATATCCTGCTCTCCTCTCAGGGAGTAGCATTTTATTTAATTGCACAAGCACACAATAAAACATTAAAAAAATAATAATAAGGCTCCCTTACTCAAGCCCCTGCCCTGTACACTACAATGCACAGAGAAGTAGGCTCCGGTGTGGGATGGGACCAGATTGGAATGTTGGATCAGAGTGCAGCATTCACCATGGATAAAAGATGGGACCCTTGATTTGAGTGAAAGCCAACTCTGGCGTTTCCTGTAACCATGGTAACCAGATCAGAAGCACACATTAATGATAAGCAAAAACAACTGGCAGCTTGCCTAAGCATCACTTAGAAGCATTAGCTTCCCAAGGTGAGTGTTGCAAATAAAGAGTGTGCAGAATGATGGTTCTGGAACAGGTGCACAGTTCAGCGGCACTCCTTTGTTTTCCCTGAGAAAGCACTTCATAGGCTGCCGCAGTGCTGGGGGGTTCACCAGGGCTTACAGATACAGAAGCACTACGTGAGAGCAGGAAGCAGAGCCCACTCCTAGACTGATTTCTGGGATTCTGTGCCTCTTTCTTATCAAGTGTGTTCCAATTATGGATTTATATTTCCCTTATGGCCTTTCTTAATCCAGATGTACAAGTCCACTGAGATGTTCCCACCATAAGTAACATTAGGGTGGGCCCTGACCCATCTAAGGAAGGGCATTGGCTTCCCGTGGAACATGTGGGGTTTTAGGAGCCCTGCAACAGGAGTTCACAGGTCCCTAATCAGATTAGGATCACCAGCAAAATGTGTCGAACAGAATACACGTGTTAGTTTCTGAAGACATGAATTCCAATCTACGTTTGCTCACTTATTTCCCATTTAACTTTGGGCAACTTGTCTCGGGCTCAGTTACTTTCAAATGAGGTTAATCTGTTTCCACATTGATGACTTCACAGGATTAAATAAAATATTGTATGTCAGGGCATTTGTCTTGCCCTTTAAAACTAACCACTTTCTTCTGTGCCCTCATAGACCATTTTATTTATGTCTCTTATTAGACATCCCACAGCCTAGCCCTTACTCATAGTTTTATGTAAGTCTGTCACATTAAATTGTGAGCTCTTTGAAGTCAGGAGTACCTTAGATCAATGTCTTTATATCTCCAATCCTGAACCTAGCTCGTTCACATGGATTAGCACATTCATGTAATCTGTATTACAAGGGGTTCAATAAATAAATGTTGAACTGAATTTAATTGCCCTATTTGCCCATCAACTACCACTTCCTACTGGGAGTATCTGGACTGAGCAAAGCTGGACAGCTTGGACAAGTGGGAATCTGGAGTGGATTCTAATCAGAGTTTGGGATAGAGTTGAAGCAGTGAACCAGAGGACTGGAGAAGTCAAGTCTGCCACGACCCAATAGAGTCAAATTTAAACATCTGAGGTGTGTTCCTGGTGCTACTACTGCTCTCTTTACCTAGAAGACCCCGAGATGATCCTCTCAATAATTTCATTTGCCCAAATTTGTTTCTCTACTTTCAGACCCAGAGTGTTATCCCCTTAAGAAAACTGTACTCCAATGGATAGGAGAAGATTGGAAATGACTTTGAAGATGATAAGTGAATTTGTATCTTTCCCTCAATACTTATGTTTATTTATATTACAAATTTTTAATGAAAGTATCCACCCTTTATTTCTCACAGGTGAATTAATGAGATAATGTAATGGAAAGAGCACTTGCAAACTTCAAAAGATTATGTTATGTTAAGCTGCTGTTGTAAGAATAAAAATGTATTAGGCTTCAGTTGCCTCTGTTCCATGTCTTTTAATTTAAGGAATTTGTAAACTTGGATTCATATCCTGGAGCCAGCTCCTAAATCCAGCTGTCAGGAATGTCACAGCTGAGTCAGGGTGTTTAGTGGGACCATCCTCCCATCCCCAGGATCTCTTCTCCATAGCCAGGGCCACCCATTAATTTGGACCTTTGCCTGCCTCTTACCAGTTATGCTCTCGAGCATTGGACAAATCTAAACCAAGCTCCTTCGGGTGTTTCTGAGGGTCACACATTCTTGAATTTGCAATCATATGGTACTTCATGATCTTCTATGAGCATTGCTTTTGTAGCCAGCATCGCAATGAGAAGTACAGAGCACTCTGGCTAAGAGTCCTGGAGTGTTTCCAGTACTAAAAGGGCAATTGATGCAATACAAGACAAGGAATACAATCTTTCAAAAGAAGACATCATAATAATAGCAAACACTTCTTTAGTACTATATATGTGCCAGGCACCACTGTAAATTATTTCTAGCTATACATATTTGGTTTTAATTCCTTCTACAACACGTTGAGGTAGGTATTTTTATTAAGCTCATTTTATATATGATGAGGCTGGGGCGCAGAGAAATAAATTCCTTGCCCAAGGTCATACAGCTATGCAGTAGTAATGCTAGCATCTGAATCCAAATAGTAAGGCTTCAGACTCTTAATTATTAGGCGCTTTACTCATAGAAAGGTGGCATGGAAAAGCAAAAGACACAAATGCTAAAATCTCATTATAGCAAGTAATTTTGACCATATTCTCCTAATTAAGACTTTTTCAAGATGCAGTTTTGTCATCTAAGTTTTTTCTCCTACCATCTTTCTGGAAATGACCAGCAATCAAATAGACAAAAAGGAAAAAAAAAAAAACAACCCTTCTTTCCTTCCTTCCCATATTTATTTACTGAATCTCAATGTTTACTAGGAGTTGACTTCAGAATGGAATATGAACATAAAAAAAAATATGTTCAAAAATAGATCACAATCTATGGGTGGCCATAAGTAGTCGGTAAGTAGTCGGTCAAAGTGTTAGAGTAGAAATATAAAGAAAACTGCTTTTTGCAGGAGGAATGCGGAAGAATGGTTAAATCTGTCTGGGGTTCCAGAAAGACAGAAAGAGAAAGAAAGGAAACAAAGATTTGAGAAGTAAATATTAACCCCAATAATTGAGTAGTTGCTTATACAGAATCTACTATGAATCTAGTATTATATTAGGGGCCAAAAAATATGAAAGATAATATGACCAGGTCCTTACCTCAAGATGGATACAATCTTACTGAGGCATAACAGTTATACCCATAAAATTATTACAAATTAATAATAAAGTGCCAAAAGCATCCTATAAACAAGAAATGCAACAGAATGTAAAGAAGGGAGCTATAAATATAGTTAGGCAGTCACAATTTCATGGAAACGGGACCTCACTATATGTGTTTTGTGTATTGGCCTTACCATGGCTCCAACTTACCTACCCTTCTTTTCTCTTAGCTGGAATTTCTCTTTTTATTTTTTTCATTTTGTTACATTTATTTTTGTAATTTAACCTCCCCCCTTTTTAAATAAGAGTATATGGAAAAGGAAGGATGGAAAAAGGGAGGGAAGAAGGATGAGTACTTCCACTAACCCTTGGACCATATTATGTTCTAAGCTGTGCAGTCCAATAGCACATTATATAGACACTACATAACCCTCAGCTCTACCACTCATAGGCATGTGACCTTGAACAAGTCACTTGCTTTCAAAAAAAAACCTTGAAAAGTTTGAAACTATTTTCTATACTGAGACTTTGGAAGTTTTGTGTATTTTCCTTTTCTACATCCCCTATTTTATCAATCACATACTACGGCCTCAGGTTCCTCATCAATAAAATAGAAATATTAATAAAACTTTCTCCAATAGGTGTATTGGGAGGATAAAATGAGTTAATTACATTAATATGCTCAGGCCAGCCTCTACACATAATTATTATTCATTAGTCATTCAAAAGTTATTTCCTGAACATTCACTATATTCCAAGAACTGAGCTAAATCCTGGGAATATGTAAATAAACAATTTACAATCCCTATGTTCAAATATTTCACAATCTAGTGGGAAAAACACTAAACAAATAATTTTAATATAGCTTGGTATTTGCTAAATTAGCAGTATGCACAAGCATATCTTCATGGTCTACTTTCTCATGCAGCATATGAATGTGAATTCACTTTTAACTAGCCATATCAAATTACTGGCTAAAATTGAGCTTGTGGTCAACTAAAACTTCTGGATTTCATCCTAGGAACTACTGCTTATTCACATCTTCTCCTTCCTGTAACATACAATCAAATTTTTCACGCAGGGTTTTTTTTCCTGTATAATATTTCATCTGTTTCAAGCATATTATTACAGATTCTTAGGATGACTTTAAATCTAAGTGTCTTGCCCACGCTAGCTTTCCCCGCAAGGTTTACATCTTCTGTAGATTCAATGAACATGACTTCCACATCTTCACTAGGTTTACTTGAACAGGGCAGTCATGAACAAAACCCCATGGCACCATGAAAGACATCCTTTCATATTAATAATCACCCTTCTGAAATGCAACCAATTATAAATTTTACCCCATTCTATCATTCAGTTCATGTTTTTCTTTTTTTTTTTCAAAATTATCCATTTTATTATTTTATCTTATATACACACACATTCTTCTTGCCATTTAAATAAGGTGGAGATGCTGTGAATTTTTCTCTTAAATATTTCAATGTACGTTTCCACAGAAATTCTCTGACATACACTACATACATTCTCTGATAGTACATTATCAAAATCTGGAGAGCTGTCATTATTACATTATTCCGATCCATACTCAAGTTTTTTCAATTGCTCTAATAACGTTTTATTTTTTAATTTATTTTTTTATTGAAGTTCGATTTGCCAACATATAGTATAACACCCAGTGTTCATCCCATCAAGTGCCCTCTTCAGTGCCTGCACCCAGTTACCCCATCCCCTCCACCTGCCTCCCCTTCCACTACCCTATGTTTGTTTCCCAGAGTAAGGAGTCTCTCATGTTTTGTCACCCTCTCTAATTTTTCCCACTCATTTTTCCTCCTTCAGTTTTATTCATCAGAATATTTAACTGAGGTGTCATGTTAGGTAATAAGAAACTATGGTCTTTTGTTACAATCAAGATATATTCCCTGTATGGTACTCCCTGGTCTACAATAAAGGGAAATAAATCTTTTTTTTTTTTTTTTTAGATTTTATTTATTCATTCATGAGAGACACACACACAGAGAGAAGCAGAGACACAGGCAGAGGGAGAAGCAGGCTCCATGCAGGGAGCCAGACATGGGACTCGATCCCAGGTCTCCAGGATCACATCCTGGGCTGAAGGTGGCACTAAATCGCTGAGCCACCCGGGCTGCCCAAATAAATCTTTTTTTATGGTTCATTCTGCCTCCTGAAAATCACCACCTGCTTTTCTAGGATTAAAATGCCTAATGGTTATCCCACCTCTCCAACTCCCCATCCCACCCTCTTCCCACTTCCTAAATTGTGAGCTCTTCTAGGTCAGGACTATGTAACTTTTTGTCCATAGTGCCTAGCATAATGTTTTTACACATAACAGATAATCAATAAATAGTTGTTGAATAAATGAATGAAACCATCTGTCCTATTTGGTTTTGGTTCAAGTTTTATCCAGTATATTTCTTTTCTAAATTGCAATAACTACTTCATGCCAAGTATGTGAACACACTTTGGAATTTATTATTAAGTTACGGGTTATTAATAATAATAATAACTTCAGGCATTAACTTAAGAATGATGGTGTAGTGTTAATGGATAACAAAGAAAAATAGAGCACAATTTCTATTTTACTTCTGCCTTTTCAGGAAAAATTATCTCCATGTTGAAAAGGATAGAATAAAATGGGCAAGGTAGATACAGAGATTGTAAGACATCATCCGCCTACTCCTAGTGAGTTCAAGGTCCCCAGTGGATTAGCCAGGGAACTCAGAAATCTTACGGGCAGAATCACTGTATCCATACTAGTGAACCCTAAAGATGAGAAGGAGTCTTAGCAGATATAAGTAGTAAAGGTAAATAGCATTCTAATTTTCTAAAGGGGAAAGAAAGTGGATTGGTATTTTATTTTATTTATTACATTTATTTATTGTCATTTCATTTAATTTATTCTCTTTGCCCAGATTTGGTCATACTTTTATAAACATTATTTAATGTTATAAAATGAGTTGAGAAATGTTTTTCTATTGCTTTTTTCCCCCATTGGTTTTGAAGACTTTGTATAAGACTGAAATAATCTGTTCCTTAGAGTTTGGTGGAACTCACCTATAAAATCATTTCAAAATGTTTTTATTCTAGGAAGACTGTTGACTACTGATGGAGGTTCTGTTTTTTTGTTTTTGTTTTTAATTATAGGACTTTTTTGGTTTTCTATTTCTCCTTGAGGAGTATGTTCATTTTATGGGCAAAATGTAAATATATTATCCTCTAACAAACTCTGCTATACTGTATTATGACCACTTTTCATTCTTAAGAGTGAAAAGAGTGATCTTTTTTCATGATCAGTTTTACCAGAGGTGTGTCTGTTAATTTTTGGCTATATTGATCTAAATGATGGTATATTTATTTTCTGTTTTCTACTTTTTGCTTTTATTATCTCATTACTTTTAGATTGGTTATATTGTTCCTTTTCTAACTCAAATTTTACCTTTAGCTTATTAAATTTCATTCTTTCTTCTTTTTTGATAAAAACTTTTAAAACTATAAAATTCTCTATATTTAACTATATCCCACACATATATATTTTAACTATATCCCACACATTCTGAAATATATTATTTTTATCACTGTTTAGTTCTAAGTATTTTCTAAGTTTTTTAGAGGGAATGGTTAGTTTGTACTCCAATTATGGTATAGATATATGATATAACCTGTATGAAATTGATCTCTTGCTATTGATGGTTGGTTTCTTCTGCCGAGAATGTGTTCAATATTCTTCTTGTGTGCTTAAGAAAAATATAGCAGATCCTCATTATTTGTATATTTCATATCTGTGAATTCACCTACTCACTAAAATTTATTTGAAATGCCAAAATTAATACTCATGGTGCCTTTGCAGTCATCTGTAGACATTCATATAGCAGTGAAAATTTTGAGTTACCCAATGTGTACATTCTTAATTGAGGTCAAACAAGATGATACCTATCCTTTTTGTTTCAGTTCTTATATACTAAACAGATATCCTTTTTAGAATGTCACATTTTTGCATTTTTGTGCTTTTTGATCATGATCTTTCTATCTAAAATGGCCATTAGAAACGACAGATACCCACCATTTGCTTCGACGTTGATGGAACTGGAGGGTATTATGCTGAGTGAAATAAGTCAATCGGAGAAGGACAAACATTATATGGTCTCATTCATTTGGGAAATATAAAAAATAGTAAAAGGGAATAAAGGGTAAAGGAGAAAAAAATGAGTGGGAAATATCAGAAAGGGAGAGAGAACATGGAAGACTCCTCTAACTCTGGGAAACAAACTAGGGGTGGTAGAAGGGGAGGTGGGCGGGGGGGTGGGGGTGACTGGGTGAGGGGCACTGAGAGGGGCACTTGATGGGATAAGCACTGGGTGTTATTCCATATGTTGGCAAATTGAACACCAATAAAAAATAAATTTATAAAAAAAAGATTCATATCTATCTAAAATGGCCTCCAACCATAGTGCCTAAGTGTTCTCTGGTGTCCCATTGTAACTCATACTTGAGTTACAATGCTTTTGGCATTAAGCTCAGTGTTAATGAATCAACAGTTTATATAAAGTAAGGCATCTTTAAACAATACGCATAAAATGAGATTATGTATTGTTGATTAGTTGATAAAAATGTCATGATCAGAAGCTTATAGAACTTATCCTGTATTTCTCCCTGGATCAAGGTTCAGTATTCACTAAGTGTTGTTGAAGGGAGGTGGGAAGGGATGGGCAAAATAGATAAAGGAGATTAATAGATACAAACTTCCAGTTATAAACAAATCATAGAGATTAAAATACAGCATAGGGAATATAATTAATAATTTTGTAATAACATTTATGGTGACAGATGATGACAATACTTATTGTGGTAATCACTGAATAATGTACAGAATCATTTAACAACAATTTGTAGGTGACTTGAATCTAGAAGAGAAAGCAAGCATATAAAGTGAAAGAGTTAAGATACAATCCCCAAATCCAAATATAACAAAGTAACATTGCCAGATGTCCATAGATAGGGCAAGGGTAAAAACGAACTTTTGATTATTTGATTATGTCACCTTTGTCTAATTTATCTTGTTTATTTTTAGGAATAATTACTTGAAAACTATACTGGGGCCTGAGCAAAGAAGGAATGGGTATAAAGTCCTACCTCTGCTAGTTGGAAAGAGTTGCTAAATGGTGGTAAATGGAGATGAATGGTGGTAATGTTTGCATAGTGATATAAATGCACTTAATACCATTAAACTATACACTTAAATATGGTTAAATGGTAAATTTTATCGTATATGTATTTTACTACAATAAAAAAAAAGTTAAGGAAGAAAATCATACCAAATGTTGAAGACAAGGGAAATATGTAATTTTGAAATTTCATTTCCATGGCATAAGATTCTGTCCTCCACTCTCTAATCCTCTCTGTGTACACTCTTTAGGTGATCTCATCTAGTCCCAAATGTTTTAAGATAAAGACTTTGACATTTTTAGTGCTATTTCAGGAATTCTTTTTTTTTTTAATTTTTTATTTATTTATGATAGTCACCGAGAGAGAGAGAGAGGCAGAGACATAGGCAGAGGGAGAAGCAGGCTCCATGCACCGGGAGCCCGACGTGGGATTCGATCCCGGGTCTCCAGGATTGTGCCCTGGGCCAAAGGCAGGCGCTAAACCGCTGCACCACCAGGGATCCCTATTTCAGGAATTCTTAACCTTTGGTTCCTTGAACCCCTTTGACAGTCTGATAAAGCCTAGAGAGTCATTCATAAGATAACATTTTTAAGTGTATAAAGTAAAATGCAGAGTATTAGAAAAAATGTGTTGAAACTCAGTTATCAAATATAAAAACATTTATAATATTGTAATAAAAATTACTTCTTTTTTAACTAATCAAGTAATATGACATAGCAAAAGGCCTAATAACCACCATCTATATTATCAATGCAATAGTGAATATAAACAATATCCAAGATATTTGCAAATGTAATAATATTTGCAAATGTAATAATATATTATTGATATATATATATTATATATATATAAATGAAAATATCTCATTATATATATATAAATGAAAATATCTCATTTTACTGGTGAATATGCCACAAGGTTTGCTAATATTACCATGATTTATTGTCTACAATCATAATTGAGGGAAATACTAAATTTTAATTTTAAAATATCCATTAAGACATCAAATAATAAATCATGGTAAAGTGGGATTTATCCCAGGAAAACAAGACTACATTACTGTTGGTAGAAACAATAATTTACCACATTAAAGACAAAGGAGGAAATTATGTAATCATCTCAAAGATTAAAAAAAACAGAATCATTTGATAAAATTCAATATCCATTCATGATTTAAAATTAAACTTTCTTCAAACTAGATAGAAAAAAATGTTCTCAATCTGATAAGGGGCATCTATAAAACAATCTACAGATAATGTCACAATAAATGATGAAATATTAAACCCTTTCCTCCTATGATCAGGGTGAAATAAAGGATGTTTGCTCTTACCACTTTCAGTCAACATTGTTTTTAGAGATTCTAGACAGTGAAATAGGCAATAAAATAAATAAAAGGCATAAATGTTAAAAATGAAGGCATATAACTTAATTCACAGATGATTAAGTATATATACAATCTGAAGAAATCTTAAAAACAGCCACCAGAACTGAAGACTAAATTCAGCAACGTTGCAGTATACAAGGTCAAAACACAAAAACCAACTGCATTTCTAGTTACTGGTAACAGCCAATTTAAAAGAAATAAAAAATTATACCATTGACAATAGCATAAAATATAAAATGCTTAGAGATAAATTTAGCAAAATATTATAATACCTGAAGAATAAAAACTATAATATACAAACTACACGTTCTAGAAGGAGGCTGGGAAGATGGCAGAGTAGGAAAACTCTAAGCTCACCTCATCCAATAGATACAACTAGATAACACCACACCAGCATAAATATCCCAGAATACAACCCAAAGACTGGCAGAACAAACTCCACAACTAAAGGTAGAAAAGAGGTGACATGGAAGAAGGTAGGAAGGGTGAAGACATGGTGGGGAACTAAGAGGGCCCCAGCTGTCTGCAGCCAGGAGAGAGTGAGGGGCACAGAGAAGAGAGAAACAGACTCTTATACTGGGAGCCTGCACTGGGAAGACAAATCACCAAAACATTTGGCTTTGAAAGCAAGTGGGGCCAAATTTCATTTTTTTCTGACAATCAGTAGGTCCTAAAGCCTGACTATCATAAAAAAAAAAAAAAAAAAAAAAAAAAAAAAAAAAAAAAAAAAACAGATTGCTGGGCTCTGGAAAAGCCTAGAGGGCATTAGGAAGCTTAGTCATTACCCTTAAAGAGACAGCATGATAAGCAGCCCCAGGAGACCCAGTTTAAAAGCTAGCAGCTTGAAACCCACCTGGGGCATACGGAGGAAGAGATATTACTCATCTCAGAGCCCATACCCAGAGGCAGGGATCTCAGGGAACACAAGAGCTAGAAAGTACCACTTCCCTCTCCTGCCCTTCATCGGGCCCCCCACCTACAGGAACCAACACAATGTAGACACTTACTACCTAACTTGCTTACTTCAAGCTCTATCCCCACTTCTGTAGATTTACCCTTTCTAGTCACCAGTGTCTCAGTTCCAGAGCTGCAGGTCCCCTTCCCCAGAAGACCCACATAAACCTGGCCAAAACCATGTCTCCCCACCTCTGCATTTTGTGAGGCCTTGGTCTAGAGGTGGCAGAGGTGGCAGCAGACCCCACAGAAGCTTGAGGTGCACCATGTTAAAACTCACACCCAACCCACACAGTCCCAGTCCTGGCTGCAGCAGCAGCTCTCATTTCACAAGCAGACCAGCAAGCCCCTTGTTAAAACTGCACACATCACCCCACATGGTGGGATCAAACACTGCCCACAATAGGCAAAGACAGCCTCTGCAGATGACTGGACTGAAGGAAAAAGCAGCCAAGACACAATAGCAGGGGAAAGGTGACCCACACAGGAGATACCCTCTAAAGTGCCAGGTCCTGGAGAACAGAGGATACAGCACTACAGGGCACTGCAGGACCCCTTCTTCATAAGGCCATTACCTTCAAGAGCAGGAGACATAGCTGACTTTCCTACACATGGAAAGAGACATGGACAGTTAGATAAAATGAAGAGACAGAGAAATATATCCAAGATGAAAGAACAAGACAAAACCATAGCAAGAAACCTAAACAAAACAGATATAAGTAATATGACTGATACAGAATTTAAAGCAATAATCATAAAGATACTCACTGGGCTTGAGAAAAGAGTGGAGAATGTCAGTGAGACCTTAACAAAGAAAAAGAACCAATCTGAGATGAAGACCACAATAAATGAAATTATAAATACACTCAAAGGAAAAAACAGCAGGCTAGCGGAAGCAGAAGAACAAATTCATGACCTGGAAGACAGAGTAATGGAAATTAGTCAAGCTGAACGAAAGAAAGAAAAAAAGAATTACGCAAAATGAGAATAACTTAGGGAATCCAGTGACTCCATCAAGTGTAATGATATTCACATTATAGGGATCCCAGAAGAGAAGAGAGAAAAGGGACAGGAAATGTATTTGAAGAAATAATAGCTGAAAGCTTTCCTAACCTGGGGAAGGAGACAGATATTTACATCCAGGAGGGACAGAGATCCTCCAACAAAATCATCCCAAGGAGGTTCACGCCAAGACACATAGCAATTAAAATGGCAAATAGTAGTGAAAAAGAAAAAAACGTTTTTAAGTAGTAAGAGAAAAAAAAAAGACAGTTACATACTAGGGAAACCCCATAAGGCTATGAGTAGATTTTTCATTAGAAAATTTGAAGGCTAGAAGGGAGTAATAACAGGATATATTCAAAGTGCTGAAAGGAAAATATCTGCAGCCAAGAATAGTCCATCCAGCAAGGCTATCTATCACTCAGAGTAGAAGGGGAGATAAAGAGTTTCTCAAACAAACAAAAATAAAGGAGTTCAAGATGACTAAACTAGCTAAGTTAAGGGGAACTCCTTGAGTGGAAGGGAAAGATGATAAGCATATAAAAAGTAGGAAACACAAAAGTAGTAAAAATAAGTATACGTGTAAAAATTAGTCAAGGCATTCACAAAATGAAAAGAGGTAAGATATAACACCATATACCTAAAAAGTGGGGAGGAGAAGAATAAAAAAAGGGTTCAAACTTAAGTGAACATCAACTTCATATACACTGCTATATTCAAAATATGTGATATACAAACCAAATAGTAATCACAAATCAAAAACCAGGAATAGACATGCAAACAATAAAGAGAAAAGAATTCAAGTATATCACTAAAGAAAGCCAGTAAACCATGAAATGGAGAAAGAGAAAAAAAGGATCAGGGTAAAACTACAAAAACAGCCACAAAAAAGTAATAAAATGGCAATAAATATATACCTATCAATAATTACTTTGAATATAAATAGACTAAATGCTCCAATCAAAAGACAAAGGGTGACAAAGTAGATTTAAAAAAATAAGATCGATCTACATGCTTCCTACAAGAGACTCATCTCAGACCAAAAGACACCAAGAGACTGAAAGTGAGGGGATGAAAAAAAAAATTAAAAAAAAAAAAAAAGAAAGTGAGGGGATGGAAAAACATTTGTCATGCAAATGGATATCAAAAGAAAGCAGAGATACCTAGATAGATAGATAGATAGATAGATAGATAGATAGATAGATAGACAGATAGGTATAGATAGATATAGATATAGATATAAGCAGACTTTTTTATTTTTTATTTTTTATTTTTTATTTTTTTAATAAGCAGACTTTAAAACAAAGACTATATTAAGAGAAAAGAAGGACATTATATGATAATAAAGGGGACAATCCAACAAAAAGATATAACAATTATAAATATTTATGTGCTCAGTATAGGAGCACTAAATACATAAAACAGTTAATAACAAACATAAAGGAACTAATAGATAATAGTAGGGGACTTTAACACCCCATTTATATCAATGAATAGATCATCTAGACAATAAATCAACAAGGAGAAATAGCCTTGAATGACACACTGGACCAGGTTGATTTACTAGGCATATTCAGAACACTACATCCTAAAACAGTGGAGTATACATTCTTTCCAAGTGTACGTGGAACATTCTCCAGAACAGATCACACAGTAGACCACAAAATAAATGTCAACAAATTCAAAAAGATCAAAGTTATACCATGCATCTTTTCTGAACACAGTGCCATGAAACTAGAAATCAACCACCAGAAAAAAAAAAAATCTGGAAAAAGCATAAAAATACATGGAGGTTAAATAACATGCTACTAAACAATGAATGGGTCAATAAAGAAATCAAAAAAGAATCTAAAAATTACATGGAAACAAATGAAAACGAAACTCTTTTCAAAAGCAGTCCAAAATCTTTGGGATGCAGCAAAAGTGGTTCTAAGAGGGAAGTTTGTAACAATACAGGCCTATCTCAAGAAGTAAGAAAAATCTCAAATAAACAACCTAACCTTACCATCTAAAGGAGCTAGGGGAAAAAAAAAAAAAAAACACACACACACACAACAACAAACAATCCCAAATCCAGCAAAAGGAAGGAAATAATAAAGATTGGAGCAGAAATAAATGATACATAAACTTAAAAAAAAAAAAGTAGATCAATGAAACCAGGAGCTGGTTTTTTAAAAAGATCAACAAAATTGATAAACCGCTATCCAGACTCATAAAAAAAGAAAGAAAGAAAGAAAGAAAGAAAGAAAGAAAGAAAGAAAGAAAGAAAGAAAGAAAAAAGAAAGAAAGAAAGAAAGAAAGAAAGAAAGAAAGAAAGAAAGAAAGAAAGAAAAGGGAAAGAGAGAGACAGAGGACTCAAATAAACAAAATTACTAACAAGAGGAAGAATAATAGTCCACACCACAGAAATACAAACAATTGTAAGAGAATATTATGAAAAACTATAAGCTAATAAATTGGACAACCTGGAAGAAACGGATAAACTCCTAGACACATATAACCTACTAAAACTGAAGCAGGAAGAAATTAAAAACTTAGACTGATAACCAGAAAAGAAATTGAACCAGTAATTTAAAAAAAATAATAATAAAAAAACCAACAAACAAAGCCCAGGACCAGATAGACTCATAGGTGAAATCTACCAAACAGTTAAAGAAGAGTTAGTACCTATTTTTCTCAAACTGTTTCAAAAAATAGCAAAGGAAGAAAAACTTCCAAATTCAATTCTATAAAGCCAGCATTACCCTGATACCAATACCAGATAAAGACACCACTAAAAAAGAGAACTACATGTCAATATCCCTGATGAACATATACAGAACAACCATCAACAAAATACTAGCAAACCGAATCCAACAATACATTAAAAAAATCATCCACCACAATCAAATAGGATTTATCCCTGAGTTGAAAGAGTGGTTCAATATTCACAAATCAATTGACGTGATATATCAGTAAGAGAAAGGATAAAAACAATATTGTCATTTCAATAGACACTAAAAAAGCATTTGACAAAGTACAATATCCATTCATGATAAAAATCCTCAACATAGTAGGTGTAGAGGGAACATACCTCAACATAATAAATATGGTTTTTTTTTGTGAAAAAACCATAGCTAATATCAAGCTTAATGGGAAAAAAACTGAGAGCTTCTCTCCTAAGGTCAGGAACAGGACAAGGATTCACCACTTTTATTCAACACAGTACTGGAAGTCCTAGCCACAGCAATCACACAACAAAAAGAAATAAAAGGCATCCAAAGGAAGAAGTCAAACTTCTATTTTGCAGATGACATGATACTCTTTATAGAAAACCTGAAAGATTCCACCAAAGAACTGCCAGAAATGAATTCAGTAAAATAACAGGATACAAAATCAACGTACAGGAATCTGTTCCATTTGTATACACCAATAATGAAGCAGCAGAAAGAGAAATTAAGAAAACATTTACAATTGCACCTAAACCAGTAAGATACCTAGAAAGGTGTACTCTGAAAACTATAAAACACTGATGAAAGAAACTGAAGACAACACAAAGAAATGGAAAAACATTCCATGCTCATGGATTGAAAGACGAAATATTGTTAAAATGTCTATACTGCCCAAAGCTATCTACACATTTAATGCAATCCTTATCAAAATGTCAACATTTTTCACAGAACTAGAACAAACAATCCTAAAATGTGTATGTAACCACAAAGACCCTAAGTAGCCAAAGCAATCTTGAAAAAGAAGGATGAAGCTGGAGGTATCACAATCTCAGATTTCAAGATATATTACAAAGCTGTAGTAATCAAAACAGTATGGTACTGGCACAGAAATAGACACATAGGTCAATGGATCAGATTAGAAAGCCAAGAAATAAAACCACAATTATATGGTCAATAATCTTCAACAAGGGAGGAAAGAATATGCAATAGGAAAAACACAGTCTCATTCAATAAATAGTATCAAAAAAACCTGGACAGCAACATGCAGAGGGATGAAACTGGACCACTTTCTTGCACCATACACAAAAATAAACTCAAAATGGATTAAGGACTCAAGTGTGAGACATGGAAGCATAAAAATATTAGAAGAGAGCACAGGTAATAATTTCTCTGACACTGGCTATAGCAACATTTTTCTAGATACGTCTCCTGAGGCAAGGGAAACAAAAGCAAAAATAAACTATTGGAACTACATCAAAATAAGAAGCTTCTACACAGCGAAGGAAATAATCAACAAAACTAAAAGGCAACCTACAGAATGGGGAAAAATATTTACAAATATCTGATAAAAGTTTAGTATCCAAAATGTATAAAGAATCTGTACAATTCAACACCAAAAAACCAAATGATCCAATTAAAAATGGGTAGAAGACATTTCTCCAAAGACATCCAGATGGCCAACAGACACATGAAAAGATATTGAACATCACTCATCATCGGGAAATGCAAATCAAAACCACAATGAGATACCACTTCACACCTGTCAGAATGGCTAGTATCAACAACACAAGAAACAACAGGTGTTGGTGAGGATGTGGAGAAAAAGGAACCCTCTTACAGTGTTGGGAGGAATGCAAATTGGAGCAGCTACTCTGGAAAACAGAATAGAGGTTACTCAAAAAGTTAAAAATAGAATTATCTAGTAATTACACTACTGGATATTTACCCAAAAAATACAAAACCGTTAATTCAAAGGGATACACGCACCTCTATGTTTATATTTATAGTAGCATTATTTACAATAGCCAAATTATGGAAGTAACCCAAGTGTCCATGGATAGATGAATGAACAAGGAAGAATACACACACACACACACAATGGAATATTATTTAATCATAAAAATATTGTTCAATCATAAAAAAGAACAAAATCTTGCCATTTGCAACAACATGGATAGAGCTAGAGGGTATAATGCTAAGCAAAATAAGTCAGTCAGAGAAATATAAATATCCTATGGTTTCACTCATATGTGGAATTTAAGAAACAAAGTTTTTTTTTTTTTAAAAAAAGGAGAGAGAGTGACAAACCAAGCAACAGACCCTTAACTATTGAGAACAAACTGAAGCACACCAAAAGGGGTGGCAATGAATGAAATAGGTGATAAGGATTAAGAGTACACTTACCATGATGAGCACTGAATAATGCATAAAATTGTTGAATCACCAGGTGCCTGGGTGGCACAGCCAGATAAATGTCTGCCTCTTGGTTTTGGCTCAGGTTGTGATCTCAAGGTTGTAAGACTGAGCCCCACATCAAGTTCCAAGCTCAGCATGGAGTCTGCTTCATATTCTCCCTTGTGCTCATATGTGCTCTCTCTCTCTCTAAAATAAATAAATAAATAAGTCTTTAAAAAATGTTGAATCACTATGTTGTATACCTAAATCTAAAATAATGCTGTATGTTAACTATACTGAAATTAAAAAGAAAAAACAACTACCTGTTCTGGGAAAAATTAAATAAGACCTATATAAAGGTAAAGATTATACCATGTTCATGGACTGAAAGAATCGAGATAATTAAAAGATCAATTCTAGTCTCCTTAATTAAATCAGTCCAATGCAATCTGAATTAAAATCCATGCAGAGTTTTTTTGTTGGTTTGTTTGCTTGTTAGAAAATGAAAAGCTAATTCTTAAATTTTGTGGAAATTCAAAAGACTTTTGAATAGTCGAAACAATCTTGAAAAGTGGGTGAGTGGGTAGCCCAGTTGCTTAGGCCTCCAACTCTTGGTTTCAGCTCAGATCATAATCTCATGGGTCATGGGATTGAGACCCACAGTTGGGCTCCCAGCTCAGTGGGGAATCCGCCTGAAGCCTTTCTCCTCCTGCTCCTCCCCCAACTCTCATATACATGCACTTGCTCACTTGCTCTCTCTCTAAAAAAATAAATAAAAAATTTTAAAATATTAAAAATAAACACTGACAGACTTATCTACAAGATTTCAAAACTGCTATAAAGACACAGTAATCAAGACAGTGTTCTATTGGCATAAATATAGAGAAATAGATCAATGTAACAGATTAAAGAATCCACAAATAGGGCTACAACAAGCTATATAATTGAGAAATACTTTTTTATGAATCCACTGAAGCCATGGTCTTACTCACTTTCTAAGTCTCTCTACCTGGTAGGTTGTACAAATAGTTATGAGCCGACTTTTTAAAAAATTTTTATTTATTTTAAAAAATATATTTGATTTTTTTAAAGATTGATTTTTAGCAAAAACATTAATGCAGTTTAAATGGGGGAAACCTTTCACAAATTAGATAACCATATATTTAAAAAAAAAACACCTTAATTCCTCTACCTTACACAACATACAGAATTAATTTGAGAGATTCCTGGGTGGCTCAGTTGGTTAAGCATCCAACTCTTGGTTTCTGCTCAGGTCATGATCTCATGGGTCATGAGATCAAGCCCTGCGATGGGTTCCACACTCAGCAGGGAGTCTCCTTGAAGACTCTCTCTTTGCCTCTGTCTGATTTGTGTGTGCTCTCTCTTTCTCTCTCTCTCACTAAATAAGTAAATCTTAAAAAAAAAAAAAAAAGATAGATGATATACCTAAATCTAAAAGCTAAAACTACAAAGCTTCCAGAAGAAAACATAGGACATTATTTTTGCAACTTGATGTAACCAGAGTTCTTAGATAAAATGCAAAAGTACTAACTGTAACAAAATTTTTTTTAAAAAATTCATGAAAATTGGGACGCCTGGGTGGCTCAGTGGTTGAGCATCTGTCTTTGGCTCAAGTTGTGATCTTGGGGTCCTGGGATGGAGTCTTGCATCAGGCTCCCCACAGGGAGCCTGCTTTTCCCTCTGCCTATGTCTCTCTGCCTCTCTGTGTGTGTCTTTCATGAATAAATAAAATCTTTTTTAAAAATTCATGAAAATATAAAACTTTTGCTCTAAATAAACATTATTAGAGAATTTTAAAATAAGCCATATACTTCAGTTGAGATATATTATACATGAAGAACTTTTATCCAGAACATATAAAAAACAAGTGAATAATTAAAAAGATAAACAGTCCAAATTTAAATCATGCAAAATTTGATGTGATTGTTCATTTTGTGTGTCTACTTGACTGGGCCATGGGGTGTGTGAATATTTGGTGAGGCATTATTCTGTATATTTCTGTGAAGGTATTTTGGTTGACAATTAATTACATTGAAATCTATAGACTAAAGCTAATTGCCCTCCTAATCAGGGTGGACCTCCTTCAATCCCATACAGAAATCCCATATGGAGAAAGAGACTTACATGTTCTGGATACAAGTCATGTTTTGACCTTTGGCAGCTGGCAGACTGAAAAAAGAAAGGGAACCAGTGTAATGGGGAAGAGGAAGGGCCCCAATTAGACATGTTGTATCTAATGTATTTAATGTTGTTGAGTGTACACCTCAAGGAAATGTAGTTACTACAACGTATTTAATGGAAAACATCTAAATTGAGAGAGTAGAGTGAGCCCCCTTGGAAATCCTTGTTAATAGGCTTTTTCCTACACAAGTCCAGTAAGTCACAAAGGGTTGAGTTTCACCAGACTACAACTGGAATGATAATGGAATGCCAGAGGTTTCTTCTCTTCATTGCTCCAACCTCCATATTTGAGGTCTGTGAGCAGGAATGCTCTGAAAGATAATTCATTTTTATAACATTTCTTTTCTTTCAAAAAATCAAGTGGGCTGGGTTCCTGGGTGGCTCAGTCAGTTAAGGGCCCAATTCTTGATTTTGGCTCAGCTCATCATCTCAGGGTCATGAGATTGAGCCCTGTGTTGGACTCCATGATTTGTGGTGTGGAGGTCGGAGAGGTCGCCCTGAGATTATTTCCTTCTGCTCCTTCCTCCACTCACACACACACACTCTCTCTCTCAAACAAATAAATAAATATTTTTAAAAATAAATAAAAATTAAAAAATAAATGGGCTGGTAACTATCTGTACAACCTACTGATAGAGAAACACACAAAAATGAGTAAGACCATAACTTCAATGGATTCATAAAAAAATATTTCTCTGAAGTCAAAGTAGAATATCTATATTTGGTAGAAGAAAAAAATAGACTTTTCAATAGCACAGAACTATTGGAGGCATACAAACAGATCAGTCTATGTGGAAAAGACTCTATAAGACAGTTGGAGCAAGTCAGTCTATTCTGGTATGAATTACTTTCCTCAGTCCATCCACAGTTTGAGAAAAGCCTATTTTTGAAATTTAATTATGCTAAGCCCCTCTCTTATATGCTCTTTTAGGACATTAAGCTGCTTTTCTGCGATAGATTTCCTTCTGTAGGAAACGTGGCCACAGTAGTTACAAAAGGTATTCTAATCAGTTCACGCAACGTCCTGCAGAGGAGTTATAAGAGCTTGGGTGTGTTCCTTCACCACAGGCTATTTCTAACCAATGCAGGTAAAGGCCTAATATCTTTCTACCTCCCAGTCATACGTAAGTCTTTAAAAAACGTCTTAGAGGTTTGGTAAATCAGTGTTGGTTTACATGTAATTTATCTTTTTTCTTTTCTTTCCTTCCCTTCCTTCTTTTCTTTCTCCCTCCTTCCTCCTTCCTCTTTCTTTTCTCTTTCTCTCCTTCCCACTCTCCCTCCATCCCCTTCTTTCCCAAGCCATAGATCTGGATGTTTGAAGGTCAGTGAGTTGACGATGACAGTTAATGAAATGTGATTGTGTAGGCCAGGGAGACACTGATCTCCAATTCTGTGGCTGTGGCTGTGTAAATGAGACACAAGACAAATGTGTAAAAGCATTAGCCCATAAAACACTTAAATTCAGAATTCCCCCAATTTCTCTAGTTGTATTTCATTAGCATTTGGGAAGAGTGTTAATATTTTGTTAAGCTAAGCCTTGCCGCTGTTCTTGCCAAGATAACATAAAAATGCAGTATCAGCTGTAATTTTATCTTGTCCCCTCTTGATATCACCCTACAGAGCAACAGTATGCCTTTAGCAACACAGTCTGTGATACATTGGAGATATCTTTACTTGGTGTTTTTTTTCTAGAAAGCATTATTTTCTCACCTTGTCCTTGGATCTAATGTAGGGGTGCCTAGTGATTTCTGGTAACCAAAAGACTTAAAAGATGTATTGCTGTTCTAATGTAGCCATCACATGCTCCTAAAATATACAAATATGTATTTCTCTCCTCTCCTGCTACACAGTGTGCAAACAAAAGACTGTCTGATGGCCTGATCTGATGGGGCTAGCCCTTAAGCAATGCCACATGCTTAAAGCACATTTCTGTAAAATTTAATTGCCTAAAAACTCCATTAAACATTCATGTGCACTTTCCTCCCTTCCATTTCTTGCTGATTACTAATTTCTGTGTGTCAGCATAAGCATTCTCTTTTCTCATCACTCTCCTCTTCCTGCTCTGTTCTCTGAGTATGGAATCATTCAGTAATTTAACACTGAAGTATTTTAACACAGGGACTATGGACACAGCTTTCAGTGTCTTCATGATCAGCTCACATAGAAAAGAAAACTTCTCAAGTTTAATTTACAGGGAAGTGATTCTTAATTGTTTCACTCTTATTCGCATAGTCTCTGGCTCATAAGGCCTTTTCATATGGCTTGGGAAAGAAGAATGGAAGGCACATGTCTTCCCTTCCCTCTCCTTTGTCCTCTCAGGGACACAGACAGTGCCTGTCACAAGGCTTAGAAAGTCAGGAAACTCCAGAATTAACCTGAGGCTCTCACCTTACAGCAAAGGTTCAGGGAAACCCATGTCTGGATTAAACTGAAGAGAACAACAAATATCACTTCTGCAGTGCTTTGCATTATTCAACATCCTTTTACCTATATCTCATATATGCCAAGCCCACAAACCCTTGAGGTAAGGGTTAAATTTATCTGAACCAAAGTTCAGAGTTTGCTTGTGTTTACACAGTTGGGATGTGGAGCCAGGAAACAAACTTAGATCTAACTCCAAATGGAATTTCTCTGCTTAATTCCATGCTTCATGATTCTTAAAGAAAGTACTAGCAGCAAATTCATAAGATTAGGTAAGATTTTTTTGTTATTTTTAAATTGAGATATAATTGACATTTCAGGTGTTTCAGGTATACAACAGAAGAATACAATATGTGTGTATATTGCAAAATGGTCATCACAACAAGTGTAGTTAGTATCCATCACCACACATAGACATATTTTTTTTCTTGTGATGGTAACTGTTAGGATAGTCTTAGCAACTTTCAAATATACATTATAGTATTAACTATAACCACCATGCTATATATTACACCCCAGGTTTTAATACTTTGTAACTAGTTATTTGTACCTTTTGAACACTTTCACCCTTCTTAGGTGTTTCTTTAATCCCTATTTTTAAGAATAAATTAGTTTCTAGTTTAAATAAAAGGCCAGTCAAGTTATTGGATGTCCACATTGCACATGAAAATTCCAGGAACATCCAGTGAGTACAAAAAATAATGTAAATATGCTTGGGGAGATTAAAAAAAATTTTATGCACCAGCTACTTGTTCTTCCCTAGAATAAATATTGTAGGTCTTCTCGATTTTTTTTTTTGGAATAAAACAGCTTTAAGGATTCATACTTTAAATAAACTATAAAAGGTCCCTTCAAATGGCCACATCATAAAATGATTTTGTTAGACCACCCTAGGTATGAAAGGAATGAAGTGAACAGATTCAAGGTTAATTGCTATTTAAGTGACAGATATATTTACAAAGCTATAATCCTAGACCAGTTGCCTCCCTGAATCAACCAGTCGACATTCACTATTCTAGGAAACCAGATCAATCTTACTATTAACCCAAATGTGGTACAATTGGCACACACACACACAAAAAAAACTCTACTAGAATTACCAAAGTTAACACATTCTTTTTTTTTTTTCTTTATTTTTTTTTAAATTTTTTTTTTAATATTTATTTATTTATGTATGATAGTCACAGAGAGAGAGAGAGAGGCAGAGACACAGGCAGAGGGAGAAGCAGGCTCCATGCACCGGGAGCCTGATATGGGATTCGATCCCGGGTCTCCAGGATCACGCCCTGGGCCAAAGGCAGGCGCTAAACCGCTGCGCCACCCAGGGATCCCAAGTTAACACATTCTTAAACTAATTATAAATTATTTTTTGGCTCATTTGTGGTTTCGGATTATCTACATTTTGGATCTATTACTTGATCATCTAAACCTTACTATTTTGTGGGGTGCCTAAGTGGCTCAGTCAGTTAAGGGTCTGCCTTCAGCTCACGTCATGATCCCAGGGCCCTGGGAGCCTGCTTCTCCCCCTCCTGCTTCCCCTGCTTATACTCGAGCTCTCTCTCTGTCAAATAAATAAAGTCTTTTTAAATATATATATATATATATATATATATAATTTACTATTCTGCTTAAAGAACTTTTTTTAAAGTTCTAAATTTTTATTCTGCTTAAAGTCTTGTTTTTAAATTTTCAGAGCAGCATCATCTATGAATTTCTTTTCATCTAGGATTCTAGAATTCTTACAGGGCATACCATACAGTCTAAGAAACTAAAAACTCAATTCAAAGCTTGGTAGAAGTTTCTGTCCACAGCCTACTACCTCAGAGTGAGAGTTCATAACACAGTAGAATAAAATTAGGACATAAATTACTAATAGATATGTTGGTCTATAACACAAAAATAAAATCTATATTCATTGATTTGCTCATCCCTGAAGCAATTTGACTGAAAAGGAGAAAAAAGAAGAAAAAAGAAAAGAAAAGAAAGGACAAGAAAGGAACTATCTCAACAGGCAGAGAAATCTGAGCTTATAGACTTGTTCTGTTTTCCCCAGGAAAAATTTGTTTCCAGGCTAAAGGAATTACATAGAACAATATAGTATTGAATTATATTGTGAGAATCTCACCACTTTCTGCCCTTTTGCAATTTCTTTGGCTTCTGAAGCACATCCAGAACCATAAGCTCTGTGGTCACAAAGTTCAGTTCTGATCTTGAATAAAAATTGCCAAGGGCATGTTTACTAGATCATAAAATTGGTTTAAGCAAAAGTCTGAGGAATTACGACTTCTCCATATATCATGTTTTCCAAGAAAAGGTGAAGAGAGGGTGAAAATAGATAGAATCAGATGAAATTAGTAATTAAACCTATACACACACGCGCGCGCACACACACACACACACACACAATTCTAAAGGTTGGTGCCCTGGAAAGCCCATGATTGGTGAAAGTATATAGGGCTGAATTGAATCCCAGCATTGCAATGTCTTTGGGAAAATTATTTTATCTTTTAATATGTAGATTGTTTTTCTTTTTTTAATCTGAGGGGGGAAAATTCACAGAATTATTATGATAATTAAATAAAAATTG
The DNA here is from genome assembly GCF_011100685.1 of Canis lupus familiaris. Lineage (NCBI taxonomy): Eukaryota > Metazoa > Chordata > Mammalia > Carnivora > Canidae > Canis > Canis lupus. The sequence continues at coordinate 22,248,400 of NC_049226.1, forward strand.
ATATAAAGAACTTGAAGTCATACTACCTAGATTCCTGGCTCATATAATCCTGGCAAGTGATTTAATGTTGCAGAACCTCACACTCCTCCTTTTTAAAAACAGGAATCATCAGGACACCTTGGTGGCTCAGTGGTTGAGCATTTGCCGTAGGCCCAGGGCATGATCCTGGAGTCCTGGGATCAAGCCCCACATCAGGCTTCCTGCATGGAACCTGCTTCTCTCTCTGCCTATGTCTCTGCCTCTCTCCCTCTATGTCTCTCGTGAATAAATAAAATCTTAAAAAAAAAAAACAGGAATCATAAGAGTGACCCTTTCACAGGTTTGTTGCTAAGACTAAATGAGATAATGTATATTTACAGCAGAGTGCCAGTTTGGCTGGGTATAATTCTCAAGCCACTTTTCCTCTCAAAACTTTGTAGATATTAGTGTGTTTTCTTCTAGCTGTAGAGAAGCCTGAAGGCAGTCTCAACTCTTTTCCTCTTGTATGTAATTTGCTTTTTTTTTAAGGTTTTATTTCTTTAGAGCAATTTTAGGTTTACAGTAAAATTGAGAGGAAGGTACAGAGATTTTCCATATACTTTCTGCCTCCCAACATACATACATAGGCTCCCCCGATATCTACATCATTCACTAAAACAGTACATTTTTTTAACCAAAAATGAACCTATATTGACATATTATAATCATACAAAGTCCAAAGTTTGCCTAAGGTTTCACTCTTAATGTTATACATTGAACGGATTTAGACAAATAATGACATATATCCATCTTTGTATCATACAAGGTGTTTTCACTGCCCTAAAGATCCTCTATGCTCTGCCTATTCATCTCCTCTCCCCCACCCCCACTAGCAATCACTGATCTTTCATTGTGTCCATAGTATTTTCCAGAATATCATATAGTTGGATCACAGTACATAGCTTTCTCAGATTGGCTTTTCACTTAGTACTATGCACTTAAGTGCCTCCATGTCTTTCCATGGCCTGATACCTCATTATCTTTTAGTGCTGAATAATATTCCATTATCTCAATGTCAAAAATTTGCATAAAAATGCAAATTTTTATGTGGATATATGGTTTTAACTCCTTTAAGTAAATACCAACAAAACATTACTGGATCCAATGGTAAGTATATCTAATTCTGTAAGAAAACTTACACTCAGCAATGAATGAAAAGTTCCTGTTCTATATCCTCCTCAGCTTTTGGTGTTCTCACTATTCTGAATTTTGGCCATTCTAATAGATGTGTTATAGCATCTCATTTTAATTCACATTCCCCTGATGACATGTGATATGAATCATCTCTTCTTATGCTTACTTTCCATCTGTATATCTTCTTTGGTAGGTATCTTTAAGGTTCACTGGCCCATTTTTTCAATCAATATGTTTTCTTATTGTTGAGTTTTAAGAGTTCTTTGTATATTTTGGATAACAGTCTTCTATCAGATGTGTCTTTTGCAAATATTTTCTCCAAATTTGTGTATTCTCTCTCATTCTCATGATATTGTTTTTTGTGCTCAAGTTTTACATTTATCATTTTTTATGGATCATGTCTTTGGTGTTGTATCTAAAAAAGGTATCAACACACCCAAAGTCCTCCAGATTTTCTCCTATGTCATCCTATGCCCTTTGCATACCACATTTAGGTTTATAATCCATTTTGAGTTAGTTTTTGTGAAGGAATTAATGCCTGTGTCTAGAGTGGTGGGGGCCAGTGGGTGAGAGGGATATGGATGCACAGTCATTCCATTTGCCTAATACACTATCTGCTCCACTATATTGGCTTTGCACTTTGATTAAGTATCAGTCGACTATGTTCATAAGGTTCTATTTCTGGGCTCTGTATTCTGTTCCATTAATCTATTTTTTCACCAATATAACCCTACTTGATTACTGAATCTTTATAGTAAGTCTTCGAATTGGGTAGCATCAGTCCTCCAACTTTATTCTTCATCTTCAATATTGTGTTGGGTATTCTGGATCTTTTGTCTCCCTGTATAAACTTTGTCAATATTCATAAAATAACTTACTGAGATTTTTATTGGGATTGCACTGAATCCATAGATCAAGTTGGGGATAACTGACACCTTGACAATATTAAGACTTCCTATCAGTTAACATGGACTATCATTTCATTTATTTAGTTTTCCTTTAATACCATTTATCAAAAATTTAGTTTTCCTTATATGGATCTTGTGCATATTTCGATATACCTAAGTATTTCACTTTTTGGTAATGGTAATGGAAATGTGTTTCTAGTTTCAAATTCCACATGTTCATTGTTGACACACATGAAAGCAATTGACTTTTTTTTTTAATTTTTATTTATTTATGATAGTCACAGAGAGAGAGAGAGGCACAGAGACACAGGCAGAGGGAGAAGCAGGGTCCATGCACCGGGAGCCCGATGTGGGATTCGATCCCGGGTCTCCAGGATCGCGCCCTGGGCCAAAGGCAGGCGCCAAACCGCTGCGCCACCCAGGGATCCCGCAATTGGCTTTTGTATATTAACTTTGGATTCTGCATCCTTGCTATAATCACTTATTGGGTCCAGGAGTTATTTGACTGATTTTTTTTCAATGTTCTACATAGACAACTATGCCATTTGAGAAAGGAAAGAAAGAGAAAAAGAAAGAAAGAAAGAAAGAAAGAAAGAAAGAAAGAAAGAAAGAAAGAAAGAAAGAAAGAAAGAAAGAAAGAAAGAAAGAAAGTTTTATGTCTTCCAATTTGTATACCTTTTATTTTCTCTTCTTGCCTTACTGCATTAGCAAAGACTTCCAGTATGATGTTGAAAAAGGAGTGGTGAGAAGGAGCATCCTTGTCTTTTATCTGATCTTATGGGAGCTTTGAGTTTCTCATCATTAAGTATGATGTTAGCTGTATATGTGTGTGTGCATATATATATGTATATATATATGACATACATAAGCATACATAACTGAATACATAACTACTATTATTGTTTCTAACAGACTTAACTGTTAGATTGGTTAAGAATAAGAAAAAAGTTTAAAAAAAGAAATAAAAAAGTTTTTATCTTCACTAGTTCTCTTTGATGCTTTGCCTTTTTTATGTAGCTCTGAGTTTCTGATATATATTATATTCCTTCTCTCTAAAGAATTTCTTTTAACATTTCTTGCAAAGCAGGTCTATTGGCAAGAAATTCCCTCAATTTTTGTTTGTCTAAGTTTTTATTTCCCCTTCACTTTTTAATAATTTTGCAGGGTACAGAATTCTAGGTAGGTGGGGTTTTTTTTCAATCAATACCTTAAATATTTCATCCACTGTCTTTTTGTTAGCATGGTTTCTGAGAAGTCACATAAAATTATCTTTGCTCCTCTTTAGGTAAGATGTCTTTGCCTCTGGCTTCTTTAACCATTTTTTCTTCATCTTTGATTTTTCCATAATTTAAAAATGATACACTTAGGTGTGGTTTTTTTGTATTTATCCTACCTTATGTTCTTAAGCTTCCTGGATCTGTGATTTCACATGTAATATTAATTTGGGTAAATTCTCAGTCATTATTGTTTCAAAACATTTCTTCTGTTCTTTTCCCTTTTTCTTCTAAAGAGAAGAAAATACCCACTGGGTATTCTAATAGGTATTTTCATTATGTGTATGTTACACTTTTTATAGTTACCCCGTAGTCCTTAGATACTACATTCTGTCTTCAGGCTTTGTTTTCTTTCTTTTTTGGTTTTCAGATATTCTGTTGGTACATCCTCTAGCTCAGAGATACTTTCTTCAGGCATGTCTAATCTACTAATGAGCCCATCAAAGACTTCCTTAATTTCTGTTACTGTGTCATTGTTGTTGTTGATCTCTAGCATTTCTTTTTAGTTCTTTCTTAGAATTTCCATCTTTCTGCTTACATAGCCTAACTATTCTTGCATGCTGACTACTTTATGCAGTAGAGCCCTTAGTATATTACTCATAGCTGTTTTAAACTCCAATATGAAAATCCCAATGTCCCTGCCATGTCTGGATCTGATACATACTCTGTTTCTCAAATTGTGGAGGGGATTCATTGTGCTCTGTTTCCTTTTTGTTATGCCTTATAACTCTATCTTGATAGCTAGACATGCTGTACTAGGTAAAAGGAACTGCAGTAAGTAGGCCTTTAATAACGTGCTGGTGAGGTGCTGGGGAGGGAAAACATTCTACAGTCCTATGATTAGGTCTATGTTTCAGTGAGTTTATGCCTCTGGACTGTGAACTTTACAAGTGTTTCTCAGTTGTTTTTTTGTTTTTGTTTTTTTTCTCTTCCCTTACATGGGACATGATGGCTAAGGAGGGTTGGAATGAGGTATTTCCTTTCCCCAGGTATCTTAGGTTCTGGTAATACATCCGGTTAGGCTCTGGTTAACAAGTTTTCCATGAAGGGCAGGTGTTTTTAAGAAAACAGAATGCTCTGGTGTATTTCAAACTGGTTCTTTTGGGATCCCTGGGTGGCTCAGCAGTTTGGCGCCTGCCTTTGCCCAAGGCGCGATTCTGGAGTCCTGGGATTGAGTCCCGTGTCGGGCTCCCTGCGTGGAGCCTGCTTCTCTCTCTGCCTTGTGTCTCTGCCTCTCTCTGTGTGTGTGTCTCTCATGAATAAATAAATAAAATCTTTAAAACAAACAAACAAACAAACTGGTTCTTTTCCCCCTCTCTCAGTTGGAAACTGCCAGGGATTTTTCTTCTGATACTTAGTACCCTGGAAATCTTACAATGATATGGGACACCCTGCCCCCTGCCCATCACTCTACCATGTCTAGGTCCCCCTGGAGATTTTAACTTTCAGAGTTGTCCACACTGAGCCTCTAGCTACTCATCAATTACAGTTCAGGTTTTCCTATCCTGGCACAGCAGCAGCTTCCTTTTGTGAGTATCTCCATCAGTAAGCCCTGGCTCCCTGTATTTCCCTATCTCCCCAATCTTGTGTGTAGCACTTTTCCCTGTGTGTTCCCCTCCTATGGATCCAAGAAGAGCAGTTAATTTTTCAGTCTGTTCAGATTTTTACTTGTATTTAAGTTCTAGTGATGACTTCCAATCTCCCTATAAGTGGAACCAGAGATTAGATAAGTTGGTTTTTATGTCTGAATAAGTGAAGAAATCTTTCTTCATTCTTTCATTCATTCAACGAATACTTACTGGGCACCTCTGACTTGCTCAACAGCATTCTAGGCACTAACCATATAGCAGTGAACAAAACAAACTCTTGCCTTTATGGAACTTGCATTATAGTGGAACCTTGAAGTTTAATAGTTTAATAAGGATATATCCTGATGCTAAGTATTCTGTTTTTAATTTACCAAAAACACAGGATGTTCTTTGGATCTTAAAGTTAAGTTTTTGCATCTAGTTTACTTATTTGTTCTGTAATGACATTGATTCGAGTCCTCATTTTATTTAAAACTTGTGACTTCTCTTTTCATCTGTCATTGCCTCTTTGAGCTTTTATTCATTAAATACTGGTTTTCATTAAGTGCAGCATTTATGAATTATTTTATGTTCCTTTATATTCTCAATTCATTTCATTTAGGTTGGACTCTATCTTTTGCATCCAATGCATGATTTCATGTTGTGCTATTATATTTTTGCACCACTGCCACATCATTTTGTTTCATCTTGCTTATTCTCTGCTATCTCTTCTGAGATTCTATTATATAGTCTGTACTAGGACTCTCTGCTTATAGTTGGGGTGGAGGGTGGTACACCATTCAATGGATGAGGACTTTCAAGTTTTAGATTATTTCTTGAATTAGCTTTGAAGTCCTCCCTTCCATAAGAGAAAGGCAGCCTCAATGTTCATTTTTCATTATCATCAGTTTCTTTCTAGCAGCAGTTTCTACTAATCATTGATCCTGAGGAAAAGAGAAAAATAAAGATACTTATTTATTGTGTTTCTTTCTAGACTTAGTGATATTAGCAAGAATGATATTTGGCCAATTCAGAAGTTTGCCCCCTAGATTTGGAGTGAAGTGAAAACAAACAAACAAACAATAGCATCACTACTCTTCTTTACTACTCTCTGAAATCTTTTCACCCCCTCGATAACCATGTTTTGGAATGTTTAACCTGGACCAATGTTTTTTAACCTTAGACACAGGTATGGAGCTTTAAAAAAATTCTACATTTAGGCTGCACTCAAAACCAATTAAATTAGAATTTCTGGAGAAGGGGCCCAAATATTACTTTCAAAAGTTCCCAAGGTGGTTTCGATGCTTCAGATCTGACCTTGAGAACTGCAGGCTGAGGTTATGTTCCTTTCCTTCTTTGGAGGCAGTAAGTGATTTTTAAAAGCTCTTTTTGTTTATTTTGTGGGTATGCACTTCCAGACAAATTTCATGGTATGATAAAATTTTTGTCTGACATCTTCCTAGTCACTTCTTAACAGAAAATCAAGAAGTTCTCAGTAACTATGTGCTAGTTGCTTATGTGTCTTTTTCACATGTATGATACAGCCCTCTGAAGTCCACTTCTGCCTTTCCCTCATTCAACATACACCTTTCTATCATAGGAAAAAAACAATAATTTCCCATTTCATTCATGTAACAATCCTCATTTTGAATAAAAATGACAGTACAGGTGCTATAGTTATATCCAATATTAGGAAAATCATAAATTCACTTATTCAACATTTGTGGAATCAAAAGTCATGATTTTTCTCAACACCTTGAGTGTGTGCATGTGTGTGCATGTGTCTGTACACACAAGTGTATGTTGGGAAAAGAGAAATGACAGGGCCTTGAGAGATGCATATATTAAACATGTGGGGAGGAAAAGAGGATCCAGCAAAGATCATTTAGAGAATTCAGAGAAATAGAGCAACTAAAATATAAGCTTTAGAAAGTAGAAATAGAAAGCATGTCTAATTTGTTCATTTTGTATCTTCAGTGGTTAGCGCAACTGGGTAGTGGATATATATTTGTAAAATTAATGAATGAATGCAAGACTAGTGGGACACCTGGGTGGCTCAGCGGTTTAGTGCCGCCTTCAGCCCAGGACGTGATCCTGGAGACCCAGGATCGAGTCCCACATCAGGCTCCCTGCGTGGAGCCTGCTTCTCCCTCTGCTTGTGTCTCTGCCTCTCTCTCTCTCTCTCTCTCTCCCTGTCTCTCATGAATAAATCAATAAAATCTTAAAAAAAAAAAAGGACTAGTGTCATGGCTGCTAAAAGAAGAGTGGCAGGACACATGCTATAAAGCATCATCTTTGATTATAGAAGTTATTGCATTTGCTTACTGGGAAATCACAAAAGGAATCTCATATTTGGAAAAAGGGAAGGCAATGAAAAAGTAGAGGCAGTTTATATAGATTCTTACTCCAAAAGTTGGCAATAAGCAAAAAAAAGAAAGTTGGTGTGGGGGGAGGGGGGCGGCATAGTGATAACTCAAAAAGGAAGCATGTTGGAAGAACTTTTAATACTGTAAGGATGTAAGAAAGAAACAATGGAGGGGAAGTGACTAAAGGAGAACATGCCTCATTCTCCCATCACCATTGCATTAAAATTCATTGCATACACAGCAATGTTCTAATAGGACTCGATTAACATGTTATACATATAGGGACAGAAAAAGGTTAAGCAGAGATTAAGCAGGGTTTGGTTGGGGTTTTTATTTAACTACAGAATTTATCAAAGATATACTATGCACATTAATATATACATTTTATAATGTACATTATCACATTAGTGGTATTTTCCATGGAACCCTTAACTATGGAACCCCTCCTTTTTAAAAAGAGTATTCTAATGGACTAGTGTTGCAAATAACATGCTTCAGAAAATATGCTTTAAAGTAAAAATTCTTTCAGAATTTCTATATCTGACTTTTTTTAGTTGACATAAGCACTATTAAAAAAGAAATCTGTTTTGGTTTTGTTGTTTTATTTTTTTTAATTCAGGTATAGTTAACATACAATGTTAGTTTCATGTGTACAATATAATGATACAATAATTCTATATGTTACTCAGTGCTCTTCATGATAAGTGTACTCTCAATCCCCTTCATTTATTTCACCCATTCCTCCATCCACCTCTCCTCTGGCAGCCACAAGTTTTTTCTCTGTGTTTGAGAGTTCTGGGGGTTCTTCTCTTTTTTCTTTGATCATTTGTTTTATTTCTTAAGTTCCACATCTTAGTGAAATCAGATGGTCTTTCTCTGACTTATTTTGCTTAGTTTTGTACTCTCTAATCTACTCACGTTGCTGCTAAAGGCAAGACTTCAATCTTTTTTACAGCTGAGTAATATTCTATTGCATACATATCCCACATCTTCTTTATCCATTCATCTTTTGATGGAAACTTGAGTTGTTTCCATAATTTGGCTATTCTAAATAATGCTGCAATAAACATATTTTTTGTTCTATTACCATAACATCTTCTGTTAGTTCCCATTGCAAATATGCAACAGTTGATTTTCATTTTTTAAATAGGATTTAAGAGAAAGGATTTAAGTTTCATACTTTTGAGAATCAGAACTGGACTGGAATGCTGTGGCACTACTTATCAGCTGAGCAATCTTGCACAACTTACTGAACTCACTCATGTACTGAGCTCCCTAAGCTCTACTGTATCAGCACAGACAATAATCACCTGTGTGCTGCAGATATAACCATGAAATAGCAGTATAGTTAAAAGGGCTAATTTCCACAAATGCCTCGGGAGGATTCTAACACAAACATGTAGACAGAGCTAAAAACATGCAGTCAATTGAAATGTCTAGAAACAGACAAGAAATGTCTAGAAACAGAAAAGAAACCTGAAGTGCTTTGTGGGGAGAGGTGTCACAGATTGTGCTCACCCTTGAATAATGGGCAAGAACATAAAGCATGTGATAGACCACAAATGATAATCAGTTAATTAATTTAATCTGGCTGACAGAGCAACCTAAACTTTGATGGAAAATAGAGATTTCTCCTTTTTGCTGTTTCTTATTAAAATATCAAGCTGCAGGGCACCTGGGTGACTCAGTTGGTTAAGCATCTGCCTTCAGCTCAGGTCATGATCCCAGGGTCCTGGGATGGAGCCCCACATCAGGCTCCTGGCTCAGCAGGGAGTCTGCTTCTTCCTCTCTCTCTCCCTGTCTCTCACATAAATAAATAAAATCTTTACAAAATATAAAATATCAAGTTGCTTTGCAAAATACACTTTAAAAATAATTAAGCTAAGCCTCTGACCAGAAAGCAAGCGTATCATGGACTAAGCAGAAGGGTTTAGGGGCATATGTAGCTTTATCTCACACAAAATGAATGGAACGCAATTTATGATGTTCTTCAGTGGCAAGGAACAAAAATTAGACCATATCATCAGGTGTAGTGGTTAAGAGTGTGAGTTTTGAGTGTCCTGAGTTGATCCTGGCTCTTCAACTCATACCTGTATAATCTTTGATAAGTACTTTAATAGCTCTGAGCTCTTCACTTGTATATTGGGCATAAAAATACAAAATATTAGGGTTGTTTCAAAGATTATGATAGTGTGTAAAGTGATTAGCTTAGTGTTTTGACTACCAAATCCTTTTCTCCGTATCATCTTCAACCTCTCAATAAGTGATAGCTATTATTAATATTATAATACTCTGACATCATAAGTGTATGGCTTTTGAACTCAATCAGATCAAGGTTCAAACCCACCATTTTTTGATTAACGACCTCAGAAAGCTGCTTAACTTCCCTGAGCTTCAACTTCTTATTTATTCTTTTTTAAACTTTCTTTTTTATTTTTTTGAGAGACAGAGAAAGAAGAGGCAGAGACAGAATCTTAAGCAGGCTCCCCACCCAGTGTAGAGCCCAATGAGGGGCTCAATCTCATAACCTGACATCAAGACCTCAGCTGAAATCAAGAGTCAGACACTTAACAGACTGAGAACCCAGGCACCCCTCATCTTCATATTTAAAAATGAGTATAATAATACCTGACGTCTTTAGTGATGATAGAGGTTAAATGAAATGATGCATATAATGTATATCTAACACATGGTAGGCATTCAACAGACACCAGTCATTTTTACAACTTTCCCTGGGGAATAATGTTCAAATTTTTACCATAGAATCCAAGGTCCTTCACAGTCTGACTAAGCTCTTTTTCCAGCCTCAGCTTTTAGCATCCTCCTTCTATACTCCCCCTTCTTCCTTCCTTCCTCCTCTGCTTTTCCTAACTACCCTCTTACTTCATAAATTTCTACTCTTAAAACTGGAATTTTGTTCTTTAAGGAAATAGCCCCTTTTGAGATTCTAACCAAGGATGAGAAAGTCCCCATGTCAGATCTTGACAATTAACTAAGTCAAAACCTCACTTATATCAAGGCTCACAGTCATCCTGGGACGGCTTGATCTTTTACAACAGTAAGACACTTGTCAACTTTTTCTCTTTCTGAAAAATTCTACTAATTCAACACACATACAGTCACACATTTGGTATTTGTCATTCTTCTCTGACCTCCTTAGCTCTCTTGCCCGTTTTTCATCTTCTACTATCTTCCCTGTTAGTAGTTCCCCAGCATGAGACAGTGGTGATTATGACAACCAGAGTTGTCACGAGCATTAAATGTAATACCACAGCTACAACTTAGTTTTAGCTGTTATTGCCTTGGAGAAATTTAGCCCAGATTTCTATGTGAAATATCTTGATTTTTAAGGTTGGCAACAGGTTTGGGGAAAAAAAAGTGTCTATGTTGAAAAACACGCCTGAATTCACTCTGTTGCCCATCAGTTTGCAGTCTCTGCTCTAGAATATTCAGATAGCACTGCCAATGATTCTTGTGCATGTCTTGGGGCTTACAAGGATGACACCTGTGGACTCAATTTGACTATACTTAAAGTGCCTGGCACAGTGTCTGGCACATAGCAGACACACAATAAATATACATGGGATGAATGAGTTGTGCAGACATCCCCTTTCATAGTTAAATTTATTCACTGTTACTCAATCTAATGGTTGGCCAAACATTCTGGTTTCATTCTTAGACTAGTTCCTGTTAAAGGTCTGCTATTGGTGTTTCCCAGCTGCTAAACTATCCTTTTCTCAGTACTCTGCTTTACAGTTTGTTTCAAAATATTCTGGATGCATCCTGCTTGTGTCAGACATGGTCATCACACTCCTTCAATTGCCTTGTCATCACTATTGTTTTCTGGCATCACACTTTCTACAGCGTATCATTCCTAGTGCATGGAAAATGCTTTCACTGTTTTAAGGAATAAGAGACTAGCCCACGAATTATTTCTCCCCCATCAGAGCATCTTCCTTAAACTGTGTAGCAGAATGAAAATGGCTATTTTTTGCTACTTCACCATTCATTCAAAGCTAAGTCATTGAAAAACATCACTGAAGAGTATAACTCTGTACTTGCACAAAAAAAGAGAAGACAAAACATCACCTTTATTTCAAAGAGCTCACAGTCAAGTAAAACAGATAATAACAGTGTAATGTGTGCTATAAAGAAAAGGAAGCACATAGGAGAGGTACTATCGACAAGCGGTTAAGAGCACTGGTTCTGGAGCAGATGTCCAGGTTCCAAGTTTGGCTCCACCACTTACCAGCTGCTTGAACAAGTTGTTTAACATCTTCATGACTTGGCTTTCCCATCTGTAAAATGGGGTGTAGGGAAGATTATTATTAAGATGTAAGTAAATTAGTATGTGCAAAATACATAAAATAGTACCTGGTATAAAATAACAAATGTTATGTTACTACCACAGAAGGTGCACTTAACCTTGTGGTTGAGGTGTGGAGGTAGCTAGATAAAGAGGAAGAAAGATTTTCCTGGGGTAATTATTCATGTAAGTCTTGAAGCTTTCTTTCCTTGACAAATACTAATCAGTTATTTGCTATGCACCAGGCATTAGATGAACACAAGCAAAACAATAGGGCTTGGAACATACAGAAGGAAAACCTCCTAGGCAACAACACCAGGTCCAAAACCATGAAGAAGTGAGAGGTCAAGGAGCTCTTGGAAGTGCGAATAGTCTAATGTGAGGGAAAACAGGGCTAGAGTTGAAGCAGAGCAGGAGATAAGACAAAGAAGTGGCAATGAGGTGTCAGATTGTAGACAGCCTTGTATATCACACTGTAGCATTTGCTATTTATTCTATAGACGTAGGAGCCAAGGAAGGTTTTACATTGGGGAGTGACTGATCTTTAAAAAAAGAAAATTATTTATTCATGAGAGACACAGAGAGGCAGAGGGAAAACAGGCTCCACATGGAGAGCCTGATGCAGGACTTGATCCCAGGACTCCGGGATCATGACCTGAGCCAAAGGTAGATGCTCAACCACTAAGCCACCCAGGCATCCTGGGGAGTGACTGATCTTATTTGTGTTCTTACTTCATTACCCTGGTGATGATATTAATCTGAGCAAAGTTCTTCAGGAAGTGAGATCTCCTCCAAAGCTCCTTATAAGAGAGGAGTGGGGTGGTTTTTTATGCAAATCAAGACTAATGGAATTTGAAATAAAAGCACTCACAAATTCTGAAGTGAAAGTGAGTTTCCCACATGTGCAATGTAAGTAATACTTTGGAGCATGAGGTATTAGCTCAAAAAGAAACACCTGATAATACATGAGACTCTGCATAAAATAACTCAGGCCTGCCCCTTCTGGATCTATCTCATATCCTTTTTGTGTCTCACTCATTTAATCAACAAACATTTACTGTGCCAGACACTTGAGATACAACAGTAAACAACAATAACAAAAAGATTGCTGATCGCTGGGAGACAGATAACAAACATTAAGCATAATAAGTAAATTACATGAAATATTAAAAGGAGATAAGCATTATTGAAATTTTTAAAATGAAGCAGAGTAAGGAAAACTGGGATTGTCCATTAATGATAGGAGGCATAATGGTAGGATTTCGACAAGGAATGAAAGAACTGCAAAGCCATCTGCAGTGTAAACTTCATGATAAACTTTATAGTGGGTACAAATCCTGTCACTACACATGGGTCTAAGCAGCAGAAAGAGTCACTCCTGAAAAACTGCGCCTGTGTACATATATAAAAATATACACACATACACCAGAATGATTTTTATATATATGTATATACATTTATAAATCAAGATTTTTACAGCCTATGTAAATCTACTTTGAACAATGTAATGTGGACAAGGCTTAATATGGGCTGGAACATTTTCTCCCCGTTACTTCCACGATAAACAATGCTGGAGTTTGGAGGGGGGGTATGCAAATGTCTGTAGTGTGTGTGTGTGTGTGTGTGTGTGTTTTGGATAGCATCTCCTGCTTGGAACAGAGCCGGCCAGAGCCCTATTCTTCTACAACCTGTCCTGATAACTGCCCAATCCCACAGGAACCTCAGTTCTTTTTTTTTTTTTTAAATAACAAAAACAAACAAACCCCCTTCTACAACATACAACATAGTATCATGGAGTGGTGTCCTTCATCTCTAATCCGCCCTTTATGTAGTCCTGACTCCAAGGGAAGAATGCCACCTACCGAATCATCTGCACCAGTCAGCTGGTCCTGCAAAGTGCAGCAACGCTCAACTAGACCGGGGTTGGCTCCAAAACCCCTCCCTCTGATTATTCTTTGGCCTTAAAAAAATTTGCCACTATTTGGGCTGTCAGGAAGTTATGCTCTCGGCGCAGATATCTGATAAACACTTCCACATATTGTAGCCTTCTCAATGGCTAAGCCAAATTTCAGAGTCCTCTCTCTTGCCTGCATTTTCCTTAATTGCGCTTTGACGTTTGGAATGCCCAGGTCCTTGCAGCCGCAGACAGCGGAAACCGCTGGTGCAAATTGTGCTGGGGCTGCAGAGCCCCGCTGCAGAAGCCAACGAGGGCTCCCCAAACAGGCTAACTAACGTTCGGGATTGCTCCAGAGGTCAGGCGATGCTGGGGGCTTCCCAATGTGCGCAGCCGCGGCACCCTGCGACGCGCAGCTCCCGCCCCAGGCCTCGGGGGCGGGGGTGGGCGTGCGGGTTCGGGTGGGGGGGACCCCTCCGCAACCCGGTGGAAGGGAGGCCGAAATCACCGCAAGTCCTCGGTTCGACTGCGCCGCCGCACGCGCTGCCGCGTCGCCGTTCCCCGCGGGCGCAGCGCGGGCCGAGCTGGGGTCGGGCGCGCGTGGGCAGGCGGCAGGGAGCGGCGGGAGCGGCGGGAGGGGCGGGAGGGGCGCGCGTCCGCGCTCAGAGGCTCCGGTTCGTGACACGGGCCGGGGAGCCGCCGCGGGCTGGCAAGGTCAGTCGGTCGCCCGGACCCTCGCAGACCCGTGCCTGCAGGGACGCGCCCGGCCCGTGCGCCGCAGAGCGAGGCAGCCGCTGGGAGCGCCGCGGCCCGAGGACGGCGGCCGGGGGCGGGTCCCCGCGCGGGGCGCCTGGCGCGGAGGGGGCGGGCCCGAGGCGGGGCGGGCTGCGGCGCGGGCGGGCGGTCGCCGCCGCAATCGCCTGCAGCCCGCGGTGCCGAGCGCAGCGGCGGTGCATGGCCCCGACGGGAGGCGCGCCGCCCGCACCCGGAGCCCGGAGCCCGGCGCCCTGCCTAGCGCGGCAGCCGCTCGGGCCCGCGCGTCCTCGCCCCTCCGGCCGCGGCCCCGCGGCCATGACCGCGTAGCCTCCTCCTGGCTGGGGTTTGCGGGAAAGTCTTCTTCATGGAAGCGATGTCCCCCCAGCAGGAGACTCTAGGGGGGCAGCCGGGGCGCTCCTCTTCGCTGACAGGCGTGTCTCGGCTCGCCGGAGGCCCCGGCACCAAGAAGGTGAGGACACGGAGCGGCGCCCCGCGCCCGCCGCCGCCGCCGCCGCCCCGCTCCCCCCGCGCTCCCCCCGCGCGCCCCCGCGCTCCCCCCGCGCTCCCTCCGCGCCGCCGCGGGGACTTAACGCTCGAGGCTCGCGGCCCGCTGCGTGAGTCCCGGGACGTTCCCGCCGTCCCCGCCCTCCGGCGCCGCCGTGCCCCGAGTCAGCCCGAGACCCCGGGGCCCTTGGCGTCTAGAGTCGTAACCGCTCCGGGAGCGGCCCCCGCAGCCTCCCTCCCCGTTTCCACCCGCCGCGGGACCGGCGGCCGGGCTCCTCCTCCGGTCGGGGCGCGCGGGCGGCCACCGGGGCCTCGCCTCTCCCCGCCCCGCCGGGTGCCCTGGGGGCGCCCCCGGGTCCCCCGGGCGCTCACCGCCTGCGGACGAGGTCAGCTCCGAGGGGTCAGGGCCCGCGGCGGCGGCCCCCCGCGCCAGGAAGGTAGGCGGGCGGCTGCGGCGCTCAGCCCCTCACCTGGACACCGACGCTCGGCCGGGGGGGGGGGGGTCGTGGTGGGGAGGGGGTGCTTCCTGCGCCCGGCGCGGCGCCCCCACGGCGACCCGGGCTCGGCGGCGGCGCTCGGACGCGCAGGTATGCCTGGGATGCTAACGGTCCAGACCGCAGGGGCGCGGAGGCTTAGTTGGGCCTGGACGCGGGCGGGGCGGGGCCCGTGGGCTGCGGCGGAGGGGCTGGGGGCTCGGGGCCGGCCCGGCGGCCTTCGCCCCGCGGGGTCCCCTGGCCCCCCTGGTCCCCCAGGCCCCCCAGGCGGCGGGGCGTGGGGCGGCGCGCGTGTGCCCCGTGGGCGCCGGGAGCGGGGACGGGCGGCAACTTGTGGCGTGCGGCTCCCGGGCACCCCGGGCACCCCGGGCACCCCGGGCACCCGTGCAGCTGGCGCCGGGGAGAGGGGCCCCTGGGCAAGGGCACGTGGCCCCGAGCCGCCGGCCTCGGCTGCCCCGCTCCCCGCGGACCGAACTGGGGCGTTTCGGGCCGTGTCTGCTCTTCCTCCGCCCCCCCCCCCCCCACCTTCTGGTATTGGCCCCTTTTTGCCCTGTGCCCTGAGGGTGCCCTTCCAGCGTCTCTGGAAACAACTTGGGCTCAGAGGGATGACCGTCCTTAAGAGATGTCCGGAGGCACCGCGTTTCCCCCAGCGGCTGTGCCGGCCTTCGGGTGGCCGGGACCCCACAGTCTTCCGCGAGGCTGCGCGCACCAGGAGCCTGGTGGATGGAGGTCGGTGGAGCAGAGCTGAGAGCGCCCGAGTGTGTGCGGGACCACCTGGGAGTGCCTGCGAGCTTGGTGACCGTGCGCTGAAGTGCTGGCAGCCTTTGATGTATGGAGGCTGTGGTTTGTCCTTGTTGCTTTTCTTCTTCTTAGATGAGATGCAGGGTGGCGCGCGCCTGCGTGTGCGTGTGTGTGTGTGTGTGTGTGTGTGTGTGAGAATTTACCAGGCTAGCGCCACATTCAGGAAGGTAAATGAATGTTCAAAGTAATTGACACAGATCTGAAAGCATTTTTTTTTTTAATTCTTGTAAACTTAAGGAATTGGGAATAATCAAAGATTTATATCCCCGGACAGCTGTCTTCCTTTACTAAGGGAAATGAAACATCCTGGCAAAGAACACTGGAGTAGCTTGATCATTTATCAAGTAGTACTTGTCCATTAAATGAAAGATAGCCTCACATCTTGAACCATTGTCCTTAAGATGCTAACCTTCCTTATACATCATAATGGGCTGTCACATTACCAGCAGTGTGTCTTTCTTTTGGAAATAGATTTTGCTAATCCTGGTCATTCTGTAGCTTTTTACTTCCTTTGGAGCAAAGACGAGATTGAAGAAATCTTTTCTTTTGCTTTTAATGTGGTTTCCCCCCCCCCCCCATAAAAGTACATCCTTGCTTATCTTAAACATTAGCAGGCACGCCTTGATTTCAGGCCTCCATATTAGCAATAGAAGGTAATCGTAATAAAAAATACTTCCAAAGGATGGTTCATGGTATCATTGTCATTCTCTGGAGTCCATACTCTCATAGACTCCAGTCGTCATGTAACCCAAATACTCGACAGATTGATCTTTTTTAATGTTTCATCTTGCGTTCTTTGGTGTTTGGTAGTTTTAGTGAGTCACGAGACTTATTTCTAAAAAAAGTCTACCATGTGGTTGTAGTGTTAATTATCAAGGCTTAGATCAATGTTTTTTTAAACTGCCAGTTATAATCAACATTATAAAAAATTAAATAGAAAAATCCTAGCAAATTAGTGAGTGCAGGTTTGTATTCTTTATTTCATATATGTATGTGTATTTTGGGTATTGATGTAAAACAGTTGTGTGGTTTTCTTTCTGAATGGTCCATATTTTTAAAGACAAGTTTATTGGCCAGATCACTGCATGGAATCAGTTCATCTGGCTTTTACTTCTTGTTCTGTTGATATCTTAATGATCTTGAGGAAATCACTTGACTTGTTTCAGCTTCCTCATTTATAAAATGGGAATCAAAGGGATAATTCTGCAGAAAGTGCTTTGAAATAAAAGCATCTTTTATTCTATGAAAACAAGGTGATCTTAAATAATGGAAAGAAGCAAAACAATAGTGTCTTTCAAGCTAGTCATCCTAGAGAGACCGTTCGTTGTTAATCCTGTGGTCCTGCCATTGCCTAGAATGTTACTGTTAAGGGGGCAGTTTCATACAATGTAGTGAAATTTGGAATGTGAAGACCCAGGTTCAAGTCTCCGCTGAGTTGGTCCTATCTTTCTGACCTTAACTGTAACCTATAGTTTTCTATTTATAAAATGAACACGACAGTACTACCTACTATTCAAGATTGTTAGGAATATGAAATGTGAAATTGAGTGACTACTGTCCTATAATAAGCACTCAGTAAGTATTAGCTCTGATTGTTTATAGTTTCTCCCATATTTGTGGTACATACTGTGTCCCACTTGTTCAAGCCAAACTCTGGGATTCATTTTTGACTCCTGTTATTTCCTTACTCTACAGCAACCATCAGAAAGGCCAGTCAACTATTACTTCAAAACATATCTTGAATTTCTCCACTTCATCTCAGGGCTATCACTGTAGCCCAAGCCTGACCACCACCATCTCTCCCTTGTACGTTTACAGAGACTCCCTCACTTGTCTAACATCTCGCTTGCTCTTTCCTGACCCAGTTTCCAGTTAGCACCAGAGTGATCTTTAAAAGTGTAAGTTGATCACATTGCTCACTTGCTTAAAATCCTGTAGTGGCTTTCCATCATATTTAGGATAAAATAGCCTTCTCTATCTCTCCCATCTCATTCCCTTTTCTACCTTGTGTATTCTCCAGCCACACAGGCCTTCTTTTTTACACATCAGGTATTCAGATTCATTCCTCTTCTGAGGCCTTGGGTGGTGCTCTTCTCTCTGCTTCTGCCATAGGACTTTGCAGTGTTGACTCTCCCATGGTGTTCAGATGTTAGGGCTTCTCAGATGCCTGTCCTGACTACCAAATGGAAGTTGCCACCCTCACTCTTGCTCTATACCTCTGTTTTATATTCATCGTAGCATTCATCCTTGCTTCTTATTTACTTCTTATGTTATCTGAACCCTTCACCAGATTGTGAAAACCATGAGAATAGGGATCTTATCTGTACTGTTCAAGGCTGCCTCTCCAGTGCCTAGGACAGTGCTACATACGAGGTACTCAGTAAGCACTAGTTGGGTAATACAGCAGTGACAGGACAGATAGAGCCCCTGTATTCAGAGTGGTTTTTTTGTTTTTTTTTTAATTTTTATTTATTTATGATAGTCACAGAGAGAGAGAGAGAGAGAGGCAGAGACACAGGCAGAGGGAGAAGCAGGCTCCATGCACCGGGAGCCCGATGTGGGATTCGATCCCGGGTCTCCAGGATCGCGCCCTGGGCCAAAGGCAGGCGCCAAACCGCTGCGCCACCCAGGGATCCCCAGAGTGTTTGATTTAGACCAGAATCAGCAAACCTTTTCTTAACGGTCCAGATAGTAAATAATTTAGGTTTGTCGACCATGAGGTCTCTGTTGCAGCTACGCACTTTGCTGTTGTAGTGATAAAACAGCATAGGCAGTATGTAAATAACTGGGCATAATTGTCTTCCTGTAAAACTGTGTTTAGAAAAACAGGTGGTGGGTCCCTGGCGTATAGTTTGCTCACCCTCTGGTTTGGAGCTTTGCTGTTGACTAAAACTTTCTGTGCTGATGGAACTGCTGTTTATCTACAATGTCGAGTTTGATGGCCACTAGCTACATGTGGCTGTTGAACACTTGACATGTGATTAGTGCAACCGAGGAACAAAATTTTTTAACAGTCTCACTGAGGCATAATACAGGATACATAATACAGGATACTGAGGCATAATACAGGAAACTACGTATTTGAAGTATATAAATCTGTAAGCTTTGGTACATGCATATAATTGTGAAACCATCACAACAGTTACGATAATGAACATATTTATCATAAACCCCAAAGTTTATGTCCCTTTCTAATCCCTTGGTTTGCTCCCCATTCTTAGGCAACCATTGGTCTGTTTTCTGTCACTGTAGATTAATTTGCATTTTCAAGAATTACATGTAAATGGAATCATACTATGTATTTTTTTGGCTTCTTTAATTCAGTATAATTATTTTAGGATTCATTAATGTTTTTGCATATACCAGTAGTTCATTTCATTGCTGAGTAGTATTTCATCATGTAGAGAAGCCACAGTTTGTTTATCCATTCACCTGTTAGTAGGTTTTGGCTACTCCAAATAAAACTGCAGTGAACATTCATTTACAAGCCTTCGTGTGGACCTCTGCTTTCACTTCTTTTGAGTAAACACTCAAGCATTGAATGGCTGGGTCAGATTTTAGATGTATGTTTAACATTTTAAGAAACTGTCAAATTGTTTACCAAAGTGGTTTTACATTCCCACCAACAGTGCATGAGTCTCATTTCTCCACATCTTCACCCACACTTTTTGATTACCCCCTTTTAGAGGGTATAATATGGTATTTCACTGTGGTCTTGATCTCCATTTCCCTAATGACTAGTGATGTTGAGCATCTTTTTGTTGTTGTTGTTGTTGAGCATCTTTTTATGTGCTAACTTGTCATCCATGTGTTATCGTTAGTGAAGTGCTAACAGATATTTTGCCCAATTTTAGTTGGATTCTTAGTTTTTGTATTACTGATTTTTAGAGTTACTTGTATATTCTGATTCAAGTTCTTTATCATACATGTGATTTGCAGACATTTTCTCCCATTCTGTGGCTGGTCATTTTATTCTTTCAACAGTGTTTTTCAAGGAACAGAGTTTTAATTTTGATGATATCCAATTCATCATTTTTTTCTGTAATTTATTTGAATTTAAATTTAAGTTGCCACATGTGTCTAATGGATACCATACTGGACAGCACAGGTTGAGACAAAGAGACAAAAGCAGTAATAACAAAAAATTAATAAACCATGCCAACTATTACTGAAAAAACAAACATGGATGTGGAGCTAGGCCACTCTGGCATTAAGGTTTCAAGGAAGGCCTCTTTTCAGTGTGGCTTTACTCTTTTATGAGTGAAAACAAGATGCTATAAAAAGATTTCAAGAAGTAGGAACAATTATTCAGGAATCCTGAGGTAGGAAAGAACATGATGCATTTGAGGAGTCAGTGTGTAGATGCCATGTAAGAATTATTGTTTTTATCTTATAGCCACATTTATTATTTTAATCTGAAGCAGAATTACCTACCTGGCTCATCAACTTTTATTCACTAGTCAGAGGATTTGACTATTTCTAGAAATCAAAGATTTTCTGTCACCTAGGCTCTCCAGAATAAGACACAGTAGATTTGTATAGTACTTTCTAAAAGTGTGATTTTAAAAGGTAGTAGGGGGATCCCTGGGTGGCGCAGCGGTTTAGCGCCTGCCTTTGGCCCAGGGCGCGATCCTGGAGACCCGGGATCGAGTCCCACGTCGGGCTCCCAGTGCATGGAGCCTGCTTCTCCCTCTGCCTGTGTCTCTGTGTGACTATCATAAATAAATAAAAATTAAAAAAAAAATAAAAGGTAGTGGGAACATATATAGATAATGCTTCTGGATATGCATTCTGGATAGAATTCTAGATAAATCTTCTGGATAATGCATCCTTGAGGATATCCCTATTTGGATAGAACAGTTTTTATGAAATGCAATGGAAGCACCAATTAGAGTAATTTCGGTTAGAGATCATTTGTATCCTCCTCAAGCACTCTGACCCTTTGGTTTCATGTACTAATTGAAAACTCCTTGAATAAGATGGATGTTGGGATAGGGAAAACAGACCTATATGCACAGAAAGTCAATCGAAGCAATAGGATTTTAAAATAGCTCCAACATGTTAAAATGTGGCAGCTGTTGTTGTACACTTCATTCTGTCTTATCTTTCTGCATTCTCTGGGTCTTGGTAGAACACCCCCAAGAGCCAACTTTGGCCTTAAGTGCTGGAGTTTGAATGAAACATCTTGGAGAGTAAACTTTAAGTTTTACCCTATAATACTGAAAAAATACTTTGCCTGTGGTTAAACCAGTATCTTGCTGAATCCCTTTCTGGTGTTATTCACAAAATCAATGGATAAAATCAGGTCCATAAAGTTGTTTTAGCTGAGAGGAGTCTGAAATTATCAAAATCTAAGTTAGATTAATCAGAAATGGCTTCTGTTATCCCTGGTGAGATCTCCAAAATTGTTACTGTACTTTGTTTCTTTGTCTGTAAAAATGGTGGTGATAATCCATATCTTGTATATCTTTTGACCCATATGTGGGTCAAAAGGAGAAAGTATATTCTGTACTTTTGAAAAAAAAAGAAGCCAATTAGTATCTTTTCCCAGGTGTAAAGCAATAAAAGGAGGTGTAAAGCAATAAAAAGAGTTTTATTTCTTTGAAAACAAGAAACAAGAACATTTACATGCAAATGAGTGAAGAATGCTATCTGTCTCATTAGGCTCAGGCTACCATAACAAAATACCATAAGTTGAGTAGTTTAAACATCAGACATTGATTTTTTTTTACAGTTCTTATAGTTCTTACAGTTTTGGAGGCTCTGAATTCCTATGACCTGGGTGTCAGCCAATTCAGTTTCTGGTTGGAAGTTCACTTCTTGGCTTGTGGTTGACCATCTTCTTTGACTTCATGGGAGGGTGAGGAGAAGTAGGGAAAGGAGGAGAGAGGGAGAGAGATGGAGATGGAACTAGTTATCTCTGGTCTCTTCTTTTAAGGGCACTAATCTCATCATAGGGGCCTCATTTTCATGACCTCATCTAAACCTAATCATCTCCCGAAGACCCCTGCCTCCTAATACCATCACATTGGAAATTAGGGCTTCAACATATGAATATGGGGGGGGGGGGGTAGGACATAGACATTCAGTCCATAACCTTACCCTTGAAAGTAGTCATCCTTGAAGGTCATAAATATATAAAGTAGAAACCTGAGCAGAAAGATAAGAATTTAATGTTTATAATTTATGGGATAATAAAAGGAAATTTTAAAGACTCTTTAAGTGAATGCCTCGCTATATATATAATACACATCAATTATATGAGATGTTTTATTAGCTTATTTCTACAGAAGAAGGAATCTGAGCCCTGCCAAGGCCACAAGCAGCAAAGCTGGAATTTGAACCAGATCTTCCAACTCTATTTCTTTTTCTAACTAGATTATAGATGCTTTTGTTACTATTTGTAGCATAAGATATAGGAGAGAGTAAATCTGAATTCTGTATAACCAGCTGAGAAAAGCACATTTGAGAGATTTTTCTCCTGAGAGGTAATTCCCTTCTCTGGGAATCAGAAGCTCTACTTTCTCTATCTGCCATTGAAGGTTATGTTCACTGCTGCCATTAGGTAAATGTCAGGTAAATGCATTAGTCAGGGTTCTCCAGAGAAACAGATTAAAAACAGTCCCATAGTCTGCCATCTTTTCCTGAGGCAAGATGAGATGAGATGTCCCAGCTCACCAGTGAGGCAGGAAAAAGGGGGCGAATTTCTCTTTCCTCTACTCTTTGTTCTGTGAAGGCCCCCGAGAGATTGACTGATGCCCACTCACTGTGGGGAGGGCCATCTGTCTTCTTAAATCCAGTGATATAAATGGTAATCTCATCCAGAAATACGTCACAGACACACCTAGAAATGTTTAATCTGGGCACCCTATGAACAGTCAAGTTGACCAGTAAAATTAATCATTACAGTAAATATTAACTAATAGTGACAATAAATGACACAATTATTGATCTGATTACCTTGGAAATGTATGACTTTTATGCCTTGGTATCTGTCATTTTCAGAAGTTTTATATAAGGCATTCATTGTTTCTCTGGAGTTCCTTAGCCAGGCCTGCTTTCCAGGCCAATATCTCAGTCTTGCTTGCTGCTGGAAAGTTTGGCATAGGCCCCAAACTTATAGAACTGTATTTCAAAGTTACATGTGGGTGTACAGATGATTCCACTATGGACAGTCATGTGTTTGGCAAACCCAGTTGAAACTCTCAATTCAGAAAACATTTTATGCCATGAATCTTGTGTGTAGGAAAAAACTTGCTTGCATAGTTATTTTTACTTACAATGTAAACACAATAGTGCATTTTAACATGGCAAAAGAAAAATTAATTCTTTGTGACTCTAACATTCATATGTTAGAACAGAATAAATTGTATTTTTTATAAAACAAAACTTAAGGGCTATCTTATTTTTATGTATTTGCATAAGAAGTAATTATCAACTTGAAGTGAAATAGTTAAAATAGGGAGTTGCAGCTTAAAGACCAAAAATTCACAAGTCACAGATTCCTAAATAGTGTAGTTGTCGCTCTTGGTTCCCAAGTAAAGATGGTTGTGAAGCAATCGGTTACTCTATGATTTCACAGTTGTCCCAGATTATGAGTCGGAGAAAAGTCTGCAGAACAAAAGGTGGATATGTTCCATCAACTGGGAGAGGTGACATAACTGAAGGCACCTAGAAAAAAGGAGACTTCAGTAATCGAGGTGTCCGAATTCTTTCAAAGTTATTTTCCTGTTATCCAGGACTTGTTGGTAGTTCTTTTCAAAGTAAAGACATCTTGTGCCTTAAAGAACCACATAACAACAAAGATATGTCTGTGATTACGAAGCTGGCCTTCCTAGAAGTTGTGAGTAGTTAAAAATATACTAGATTTCAAAGTAAATCGCCACTAACACATGTTGTAAACTATGAAGTTTCATAGAAATAAATGGGTATGTAACTACCACCAAGGTTCTGTATGCATATGTAGACATACTTATGCCTACACGCACTTGTATACATGGGCTCTGAAGAAACATGTATGTTTTGTTACTGTGATTTGCTAGATTTTATGACTCCTGCCTCTCATATCTCCAGAGCATTTGGCAAGAACCTCTGTTACAGACTGAATGTGCCCTCCCCTAAACTCATGTTGAGGTCCTAATCCCCATGGGTTGGATGAGGTCATGAGGACAGAATCCCCATGATGGGATTAGTACCCTTAGGAGAGACCAGAGAGCTTGCACCCCCTCTGGCTCTGTCCCCCGTATGAAGAAGTACAGCTGGAAGGCCGCTGCACATGAGGAAGAGGGTCTCACCAGGAACTGAATCTGCTGGCACCTTGACTCAACTTCCAAGCTTCCAAAGCTATGAAAAATAGATGTGTGTTGAGGCCACCCAGTCTGTGTTATTTTGTTATAGTAGCCTGTGCACACTACCTCTGAAATGAATGTTCATCCGCAGGAAAGTGTGCTCTCCATTTTTATGTTGATGTCTCAAGTGCTGTGGATGATAGGGACTCTGCGGGCCCTGGTGTGTGCACAGAGCCCTGCAGGCTGGGTATTCAGTGTGGTGTTGGCAACTGCAGCAGCTCCTGAAGCAGCCTTGGATGGGGATGAGGGCTAGCCTTTGTTGACTTATGGAGGACTTAGCTACAGTGGGAGAGGCTGCAAAGGGAACAGAGGAAACTGCTTCCTGTCATCCACCAATAATGAGGCTTGCAGGCAACACAGCCCATTTTATTTTATAATTTTGTTTCAGTCTTATTTTCTTTATCTAGGACAAGTTTAGATTAGAAACATCCGACCAAGAGCAGAAATAGTCTTATCAGTACTGTGTGTCAGTGCTGTGCTGAGCAGCCTTGACCTCATTTTGACAGACAGCTGTCACATGGCACAAGTGAAAGGTAAAACCTATTTCTGGATGTTTGGTCACTGGTGTGTGGACTCTGAAAATGGAATGTATGTGTGTCCACATCAGCTCACGTTTCACAGCTACTCTGTGGCCTTTTACTTTCCTTGTTTACCTGGGTCTTAATGGACACCTAGGAGAGAGTCTGTATTTCCTCTTCTACCCCTACATTCAAACTCTTCAACCTCTGCTTTGGCAGTAGTCATCACTAAGTTATACTGCATCTGAATCTGGATAGACCTGGGCCTGCTTTCTATTCTTATTTTAAACATTCTGGTTATTACCATTATGGTTTCTGGATTTGATGACCAAATTTTCTGCATAAGGAATTTCTGCATAAGGAAATTCTGGATTTTCTGCATAAGGAAAGTGAGAGGTTGCTGCAAGTCAGAGCTTCCCAACCATTAGAGATGTGGCTGCTACAGCCAGCCCCCCAGCCACTAGGCAGGTAGATGGGTACAGGGCAGCCGGAGACCCTCTTTGTTATCACAGTGTGCCGTGGATGTGTAAATCATATCGCATTGTGTGGGCCATGATATGAAAAATGTAGTGAAGCCCCCTTTAAGGGAATATTAGGGTGATTGGTGATTGATCTTGTCTACTCCAGGGTGCCACTAAAAATGAATCATGACCAGAGGCTGAAACTGGTGACTTTGCCAAAGAGGAAAGTCCACCAACTTCAAGGCCCACAGTGATACTCCAGAAGCCTGCATGGGTCAGGTAGAGGCAGAAGAACAAAAAATCATGTCTAAGAGGAATTCTACTACCCTCGTATTTATTTATATACAGTACTTATGCAGGCTAAAGCCTTACTTTATATGTTACACTATCACAGTGTTTTCCGTGTCAGAGGACTTTCGCATATAATCTTACCTTATTCTTTGTGGTAGGTAGGATAGTTATGTCATCTTAGAGGACTCAAAAGTTAAGTGCTAGAACCAGGGTGCAGAATTTAGGTCCAGTGTCTCCTAGCCCAGTGCCCGTTGTCCTACAAGGCATAAATTCTCATCTTTATTGTTTTATTTCAAATTGGTTTTCTCATAGAAGGAGAAAAGACAGCGAAAAGTAAAAGTATTTCTTTCTTAATCTCAGAAAAGAACTTTTATCCTTTCACAGTAGTCTATTGTGATGACATTTGTGTTAATTAAATGCTCAAATGGGTTCTGGATGAGATGATTCATTAATAGAAGATCACACACATCACAGACCACACTGACAATAGTGAGAAGCTTTAGCTTACCCAGTGGTCAGAACCTGGTTGTGATAACAGGACATAGAAGCAAGGTGTATGGTTAAAAATAATTTTCTTGTTTCCTTGCATAGCCAGTGTCTCTGAGGTATGTCTCCACAAATTAAATGCTGCAGGTATGTCAGGAAAACAAATAAGAAACAGCTTATTGCTTGCAAAATTGTATAGACCAGCTACAGAAGGATTCATGATCAAATTTGAATAAGCTAATTTGTAAATTTGATTAATTTTTTTCTAGCCTTGAAACCTGAATTCTTTAAAAGCTTTCCTCAAAGCTCTCATTTTAATATATCTGCTGCTGAAGCAAACACTCAAAGCCCTCATTTTAATGCTATGCTAATTTTAAATGTTTAGAAGTGACTTCATCACATTTGACTTAAATTCTGCTGAAATGCTTAGATGTTTTTCTTCCTAAAGTGACTGTAACAGAAGAAAGTATGAAAAATTGTACTTCACCTGACTTAAAATCTTTCTTCCTGTTTCTTTCTTTTGATAGGCATTCTTTTCCTATAATCTCTCTGAGAACTAAGAATGACCAGATTCAGAGTGATTTAGAGGTTCCAAAAATAGCAGTGTTTTCTGAGTTGTTGAAAATAAAAAACCAAAAATTTTTTTCTTCAGTTATCTGTTTACAGTTTCCTTTTCCTACATAGGCACATTTGTTTCACCAGCTTAAACTCTCAGATACGAGCAATATTAATTCACTGACTTGTATACTGCTACTGAAAGTGTACTGTGTGAAAATGGTAAGGTGAGGGCACTGGAGAGTTAGGGGAAGAGCGGGGACGAACTGCAGTAAAAAGGTGAGCATTATTCCTTAGATCTCTGAGGAATTCGGAGAGTCACACATTTTGTACAAAAACATGTTGGACAAAAAGCAAATAATTTTCATTTTCTTATTTGTACTATAGGTGATTGTTATACACATAAAGGAAATTATGGCTCTTGGCTATAAGCCATTTTGCTGGGGTGGAACCCAGTGGCTTAGCAGTTTGATGTTTAGCTCTTTGTTTTTCTTTTTCATAGCTTTATTGAGATATAATTCACATACCATAGTATATTCAGAGAACTGTGCATCTGTTGTCACAGTTTCAGAACATTTTCATTATCCCAGAAAGAAACACCACACCCCTTCGTCGTCTCATCCCAACCTCTGAGCAAACACTAATCCACTTTAAGTTTCTGTAGATTTATTTATTCTGGATTTTTCATATAAATGGAATCATATATTATGTGGCCCTTTGGGACTGCTTTTTAATTAGCATAAGATTTTCAAGATTCATCTATGTTGTTATACATGTCAGTGTGTCTTATTGCCAAGTAATATTCTGTTATATGGATATACCACATTGTGTTTATTCACTCATCAGTTGATGAACATTTTTTTTCCACTTTTTAACTATTATAAATAATGCTACTGTGACCATTCACATGCATGTTTTTGTGTGGACATGTTTTCATTTTTCTTGTTTATGTACCCAGGAGGAAATGCAGGATCCTCTGTAACTCTGTGTTTAGCCTTTGGCAGAACTTCTTAACTAGTTTCCAAAGTAACAGCACCATTTTACATTCCCACCAACAGTTTATGAGAGTTGAGTTTATCCACATCTTCACTGGCACTTTTTATGTCTTCTTTATTAAAGCCATCTTGATGAGTATAAAGTGATATTTAATGGTTTTGATCTGCATTTCCCTCATGGCTAATGATGTTGAACATTTTTTTATGTGCTTATTGGACATTTGTATATCTTCTTTACAGAATTGTCCATTCAGATCCTTTTGCCCATTTTAAAATTGGCTTATTTATCTTTATTTAATTGTGACAATTCAATAGTTCTTTATATATAAATCCCCTAATAAATATATGATTTGCAAAAATTTTCTTGAATTCTGTGGGTTTTCTTTATGCTTTCTTAATAGTGCCCCTTGAAGCATAGAAGTTTTTAATCTTGACACAAATGTCCAGTTTATCTATTCTTTCTCTTTTGTTCTTGTGCTTTTGGTGTCATATCTAAGAAACCATTGCCTAATCCAAGGTCACAAATATTTCTTCTAACTATTTTTTTGTAATTTCAGCTCTTACTTTTAGATCTTTGATTCATTTTGAGTTAATTTTTATATATGGTTTGAGATAGGGGTCCAACCTAATCCTTTTGCGTGTGGATATCCAGGTGTCCCTGCACCATTTGTTGGCAGGTAATTAACTTTAATCATCTGATGTTTACCCTGTAGTTCAAAGTGGTACATGTCGGGACACCTGGGTGGCTCAGCGGTTGGGCATCTGCCATCAGCTCAGGGCGTAATCCTGGAGTTTCAGGATCGAGTCCTATGTCGGTTCCCAGTAGGGAGCCTGCTTCTCCCTCTGCCTATGTCTCTGCCTTCTCTCTGTGTCTCTCATGAATAGATAAATAAAATCTTTAAAAAGCAAAGTGGTAAATGTCAACCCTGTGTCAGATATAGTTGGCAGTGTACAAGTTTGACTCTTCACCATTCAGTTCCATAGCAAAAGCTTACATTTTCTTAATGACAGCATTCCAGCAAGCCCCTTAAAGGTTTGTTTGTTTTTCTGTGTGTATGTTTGGGGATAGTGAAATAGATATGGAGGATAGTGGATTTTAAAATTCACACAAAACCTTCATTTATTGAGTACATAGTTTGTGCCAGGCATTGTAAGAGGCTTTGGGAATGCAGAGAGAGGCCTGCTACAGAGCAGAATTTCAGTAAATAGTTGTTGAAGAACTGGAGGAAGTTGGAAAGAATTACAGTTCCTACTCTCTAGAAAGGGACAGAAAGAGAAATAATATAACATGAAATTCTGTAACAAAGGCGTAATATGTGAAGGAAGATGGAAGCACAGGGAATTGAGCATATATTGAATCCAGCTGATTAAGAAAGTGGAAAGCAGTTTGCAGGTTAGCTGGTGATATTGCTGCAGTTCTGCTATGATTGAAATATTTTTAAAAAATGAATTATAAGCACCTGGTTCTTATTTTCAATTATGGTCTCTACTTTTTGGCAGAATAGGTTTTGTTTTGCCTTTATCGCTGAATATAACTGCAAAAGAGACAACTTAGAAAATCAAAGATCTAATGACTTTTTTCTATTCATGTTAGACTTCTGTAATAAATTACTGTTAGTAAAAACACAGCCGTCTTTAAAGCAATCACATTTATTCCCTTTTACAACTTCTTCCAAGTTCCTCTTTCTCTTTCCCAATTTGGAGGTGGAGGAATAAATAAATAAATGCTACTTCATGGTTGGTTTGTTTTTTTTAGCTCATATAAAATTCTTGTTTAGTTTTTGGGGTCTTGAAGACTAGGGAAGTGGTACAGTATCAAGAAAATCATTCCCAAAAGATTAATGCAGTTGATTTTTTAACCTAATATATAGTTTGTCAGTTTAGAAAAAAAATTATCAGGGCGCCTGGGTAGCTCTGTCAGTTACATGTTGGACTTTTGATTTCGTCTCAGGTCATGGTCTCAGGATTGTGAGATCGGTCCCCGCTTTGGGCTCTCTCTCCTCCTTCTGCCCCTCCGCCTTCTCCTTTCCTCCCTCCTCTCTCCCTCTCTCCCTCCCTCTCTCCCTCTCTTAAAAAAAAAAGAAAAAACAGATTACCTTTTTAAAAATATCCTGCTTCAGAATGGCATCCAGTATTTATGAGGTCATTTAGATATGAATATCAAACATGTGGGCATTCTGAAAAATCATGCTGTACATTGTGATTTTTAAGCTAACAACAACAAAAAGGACTGCTTTAAGCCTACCCTCTGTTCTCTGTGAGGCAAAAAATCTTAGTTTTTCCTGTCCTTGAACAATTGAAATTTGTTAGTGCTAATATAGGCATAGTCACAACTTGCCCTGACAAGCTTGCAGGGTATCTATTTGTAGATGAATCAATAGTCTCTTTCTATTTCCATGTATTGTATTTCATACAGTTGTTATAAACAAAAAAGAAAATCTAAGTCCTTATTGCCTGAGAACAGATTCTTTGATAGATAAGTGAATTTGTTTTGGAATCACCATTGGCCCTCTGTTTTACTATACTTTGGGAGCAAAAGAAAGAGATCTGTGTATTTTTAGTGAATTGACACCTAAATCTAGTTATTAAGCTCCTATTATATTGGAGCTTATCTATTCTTATGTTTCATGGGTTTTTTTTAGAAAGAGAGTGAGCTGTGGGGAGGACTAGAGGCAGGAGGCAGGCAGAGAATCTTCAACAGACTCCACACCCAGCATGGAGCCCAACATAGGGCTTGATCTCACAACACTGAGTCATGAGCTGAAATCAAAAGCCAGATACTTAACCCTGAGCCGCTCAGGTGCCCCCAAGACTTTTAATTATTTATAAGAGGAATGAATCCTGTGAGTCTTAAATTGGCATATATAATGCTTATTTCCTTGTATTGTATATCCAGAATAAATCTTTGGTGGACATTTAACATGAGGATATCAAAAATAGAAGGGACCTAAGATACCGTCTAGTCCACATTTTCTGATTTTCTAGATTAGGAAATGAAACCCGAGACAAGTGACTGAATTGCTTTGGGTTGCATATCTCATTAGTGATGAGAGAGTCTCACTACAAACAGTAGGATCTCAAATAAAAATAATATTCTTGCTGTAGTTTGATTACATTCTCTTGCATATGAATCCACTGGATGAGGTGGATACACTCTGCATTTGATAACTCATACATCTGATAATTTTATAACTAAGAAAACACAGTCTAATTAATTACTATGTATGTCAGTGGTCCTCTACATTAGGTGTCCATGAAAAACTTATATTTTAAAAGCACTTTTGTTTCTTTTTTTAAAAAAACATATATTATTGGTTCAGAGGTAGAGGTCAGTGATTCATCGGGTCTTGTATGATCCCCACTGCTTGTTACATCAGATGCCTCCCTTAATGTCCATCCCCCCAGTATCCCCGTCCCCACATCCACCTCCCCTCCAACAACCCTCAGTTTGTTTCCTATGATTAAGAGTCTCTTATGGTTTCATCATAAGGCAAGAGAGGAAAAAATAAAACCAGACAAAATCAGAAAGACAGACAACCCATTAAAGTCCTTTTACAGGGCAGCCTGGGTGGCTCAGCGATTAAGCGCCACCTTCAGCCCAGGGTGTGATCTTGGAGACCCGGGATCGAGTCCCATATCGGGCTTCCTGCATGGAGCCTGCTTCTCCCTCTGCCTGTGTCTCTGCCTCTCTCTATCTGTCTCTCATGAATAAATAAATAAAATCTTTTTTTTAAAAAAAAGCCCTTTTACAGAAGAAAATTTGTCACCCTTATTTGATTATTCATTCTCATATTTAACAGCCATCACCGGAAAATTTTCTTATGTCAGAAGATTTCAAATTTGGGGTCCATGAATCCCTAAGGAATCCATATTATGCAGGTCTCTGACCCCTTGAAATTATGTGCACAATTTAATTCACAGCTTTTGTAAATTTTTTCAGGGAACCACTAACCAAGATAACCTGTTTTCTCAGTCTACAGGCTAGCAGCATTTTCTTTTTTGTGTTGTCTTCCTTGGAAGACACTTTTCTATCCTCCATATTACTCTGCATTCATTTTAGATTATTTCTCCCTCCAAATGAAGAACTTCAGATCATTTTAGCTTTTCTCACAGAGTCTTCTTCCCCCAACATTTTATTTTTTTTATTTATTTTTTTATATATATTTTTTAATTTATTTATGATAGTCATATAGAGGGAGAGAGAGAGGCAGAGACATAGGCAGAGGGAGAAGCAGGCTCCATGCACCTGGAGCCTGACGTGGGATTCGATCCCGGGTCTCCAGGATCAAGCCCTGGGCCAAAGGCAGGCGCCAAACCACTGCGCCACCCAGGGATCCCTCCCCCAACATTTTAAATCATATTTATGGGTGTCTTTTGAACACTTTCTGAGTCTTTTGTAAACCTGAAAGGCAAGGAGCTCCAAATTAGAAATCTTGTCTGATGAAGATTCCTTGAGGAGCTTGGGCCTGCTGACCATGGTGTCAGAGGGTTAGGGGCCACGGAAGCAAGATTGGTAAAATAGATCCGGGAATGTCGGTTCCCACTAAGGAAGATTAGGGAGACCTGGTCTAGGTCAAAACTAAGGGTAAGGAGCCCAGGTAAAGCTTAAAGGATTGGGCGCATTTCACAGTTCAAAGCATAGAAAATAGATGCTGAATAAAGAAAGGAAGTCAGGAGGATTGGGGGCAGCAATCTAGCCCAGACCGGAAGGTGAAACGGAATCCTCAGAAATGTGCATGTAAACAAATAGCCACTTTTCTTAGTAAAATTAACCTTTTATTCTTGAGACTCTTCATGTGGGGACAGGCCACTGAACCTCGCAATACAGACACTGTGTCCCAGATTTTCCTTCTCCCTGCCACCCCTACAAGCACACTAGCCTCAGAATGGTGGCTTCAGGAGAGTTCTGTTCCGGCAAGATGTGAGTAATGGAAACAGTGGGATCGGCTGACAAGCTGGAGGTTATAATGTAGGTTATCAAAATCATAGATTTTTCTGGGAATCTGTTGAAAACTGTGGGCTTCCTCTCCAGAAGGTAGGCACTAAATACATATCATGTAAACAAGAAAATGATACAATTTAGCCTTCCCTGAAACTCCTTCCTAGTTAATAATAATTCCTGATTGAGAAATATGGTATTCTAGATTTCTTACCTCTTGGTTTCCTGTCTTTTATTCATGGTTTATGTAATTGTTTCAGTTGCTGTCTAAGCTATACTAAGGAGGTTTAGACATATAGTTTCCACATGTGAGCCAAACTATTAATGGGAGGAACAGCAATACTGAGGCACGATGATGCTGGTGACAGGAACTGTGGAGAGGTCCTGAGGACATGACAAATTTGGGGGGATATGAATTGTACCAAAGCCGTCCAGTATCCCTTTGTCACTGGATTATTCTTCCTCTGTTCCTATGCCAGGATCTAGGTTTTATTTTACCAGCTAAGAAACAGTTCCTTTATGAATAATGTAATGAGGGACTAACACTGAGCCAGTTAGTTTTCTATGGTTCCTCCTAGAGCAGCACCCGGTTCCCAGGATAGCTGGGAACTTCTTTCCAGCCATAGGTAAGACCTGTGGCCAGGAAAGGGTGAGAAAGGAGCGAGAAGAGTGGCCACAGCCTGAACTTCACTCATGGCTGTTGATGAGTATATTGGTAATTTTACTCATCCATACCCAGGGGCAGGCCCACTGACTCTACCTAGAATTATTAAATATGCAAGATTGAATTTAGAGAGTGATTATCTGGATAATCTAAGTTAAGCAAATCCTCATTTACCAAAAATTGTAGGTCCTCTGAAACAGAGAACTTGAATTATCCAGTTAATCCTATGTTTATATACCACTTAGAAAAGAAAAAACTGGTCTTTTTTTTAAGTTACAGCAAAAAAAAAAAAAAATCTGTTTGGAAGAAGGGATCCAAATGTGTAAATACTTAAGCTTAAAGGTCTATTAAATGTGTTTTGCTTTAACTGTTTTTTTTTTTCCTTTCTTCTTTTTTTTCACCTCCCTTTACTTGATCTCTTCAAATCCTGACTTTCCTTGATGCCCAATTGGGGCCTGTCCTGCCTATGAAAGAGAGACAGTAGAACTACGCAGATGACATTTTATGCAATGTAAATTGCAGTGTAAATAAGGTACTCCAGCCCTGCCTTTAGCAGAGGGGCTGGAACACAATAAGCAATATATCTGTTAGCTACAGTTGATGATAATGGTTGTGATAATGCTTTTCCCAAATACTCTGATCAACATTTAACCTCCTTATTCTCTGGCCATAAAAAAATATTTAAAGCCTATACTACTATTTGACACTTAATATTCTAGTTTAGATGTTATTATTTTATCTCTACAGTGAGATTGCAAACTCTTTGAGAGGCAAAGATTAGTAATACAAAACTTGCTGAATTGGTTTGAAAGTTGGCATTTACTGGCTTTACAAGTCACGTGGTCTTCATTTGGATTTTTTTTTTTTGTCTCAACAGAAGATGAAAACACTAGCAGAAAGGAGGAGGAGTGCCCCATCTCTTATCTTGGATAAAGCCCTGCAAAAAAGGCCCAGTACCAAGTAAGTGAATAGCTTTGTATTACACAGTTGGAATACGCTGTTTATCTGTGTGTGTGAGGGGTTTTTTTGTTTTTATATCAGCACCAAAATTTTCTGTTTAATAATAGAAAATCTGACTTCTGTTCTGATGTTACTTAATAAGGTCTGTATTTTATGTGAATCATAAAGCCTGATCTGTGTGGTCACTTGCTTTAAAACTGATTCAAAAATCTCATATCACTTAGTACACAAATGTACATGCTCCACATATTGCTAAACTTTATTTATAAAAACAATCAGAATACTAAAAGATGAGCTATTTTAATCACCATATGTCTTGGTTATGCACAAACTTTAGCTTGTTTTTTATCATAAAGTGATACCTATGTTGGCATGAGGCAAATTTTTACCAATTTTAGGTATGAAGATAAACAAATTGAGATTATAAAAATGGAATGCTGATTTCTTAAATGCATTATTATTTTTTTAATAAATTTATTTTTTATTGGTGTTCAATTTACCAACATACAGAATAACACCCAGTGCTCATCCCGTCAAGTGCCCCCCCAGTGCCCGTCACCCATTCACCCCCACCCCCCGCCCTCCACCCCTTCCACCACCCCTAGTTCGTTTCCCAGAGTTAGGAGTCTTTATGTTCTGTCTCCCTTTCTGATATTTCCCACACATTTCTTCTCCCTTCCCTTATATTCCCTTTCACTATTATTTATATTCCCCAAATGAATGAGAACATATAATGTTTGTCCTTCTCCGATTGACTTACTTCACTCAGCATAATACCCTCCAGTTCCATCCACATTGAAGCAAATGGTGGGTATTTGTCATTTCTAATGGCTGAGTAATATTCCATTGTATACATACACCACATCTTCTTTATCCATTCATCTTTCGATGGACACCGAGGCTCCTTCCACAGTTTGGCAGTTGTGGACATTGCTGCCATAAACATTGGGGCGCAGGTGTCCCGGCATGTCATTGCATCTGTATCTTTGGGGTATATCCCCAACAGTGCAATTGCTGGGTTGTAGGGCAGGTCTATTTTTAACTCTTTGAGGAACCTCCACACAGTTTTCCAGAGTGGCTGCACCAGTTCACATTCCCACCAACAGTGCAAACAGTGCAAGAGGGTTCCCTTTTCTCCGCATCCTCTCCAACATTTGTGGTTTCCTGCCTTGTTAATTTTCCCCATTCTCACTGGTGTGAGGTGGGATAGAGGGAACATTCCTCAACATCTTAAAAGCCATCTACGAAAAACCCACAGCAAATAAGATTCTCAATGGGGAAGCACTGGGAGCCTTTCCCCTAAGATCAGGAACAAGACAGAGATGTCCACTCTCACCACTGCTATTCAACATAGTACTGGAAGTCCTAGCCTCAGAAATCAGACAACAAAAAGACATTAAAGGCATTCAAATTGGCAATGAAGAAGTCAAACTCTCCCTATTCACCAATGACATGATACTCTACATAGAAAACCCAAAAGTCTCCACCCCAAGATTGCTAGAACTCATACAGCAATTTGGTAGCATGGCAGGATACAAAATCAATGCCCAGAAATCAGTGGCATTTCTATACACTAACAATGAGACTGAAGAAAGAGAAATTAAGGAGTCCATCCCATTTACAATTGCACCCAAAAGCATAAGATACCTAGGAATAAACCTAACCAAAGAGGTAAAGGATCTATACCTTAAAAACTATAGAACGCTTCTGAAAGAAATTGAGGAAGACACAAAGAGATGGAAAAATATTCTTAAATCCATTATTAAATTAATTAATAAAGGGCAGCCCCGGTGGCCCAGCGGTTTAGCGCCGCCTTTGGCCCAGGGTGTGATCCTGAAGACCCGGAATCGAGTCCCATGTTGGGCTCCCTGCATGGAGCCTGCTTCTCCCTCCCTGCATGGAGCCTGCTTCTCTGCAGGCTGTCTCTCTCTCTCTCTGTCATGAATAAATAAATAAAATCTTTTTAAAAAATTAATGAACTAATCAGCAGAATTTGAAGTGTAAAAACAGGCAAACTCACTATGTAAATGACCATTTCACCTACTGAGACTAAATACCATTTCAATAGATATTTTATGCAAATCTTTCATAATATGTAGAAATTGAATGAATATTCAGTCATTAAGTTATTCATTAATTTTTAAATGGCATTTTAACCAGGACGAGTTTTTATCTTTAAAGGAACCCTGTGATGATTTTGCTCTAATCTGTGTATCTTTCTATATAAAGTGAAGTCCTTATTACCTTTACTTACAGTGAGGGTATATCTAATATTCCTATGAATGATGTGCCAATTTAACATAAAATTTGTGTGAAGGCATGTGTTTTTTTTTTTCAGTGTCAAAAATAAATTATAGAGCCAACCCCCAATTAGTGAAACTTTCAACACTTTGGTTGCTCTCTTAGTAGCAACATGTTCTCAGGCTCAGGCACCCCTAACCTGTTCCTAGAAGATACATGCTTAGGCATTGGGTAGACCAGGAAATGTAAATTACTTTTAATAGACGCCTAAGCAAAACTTATTTAGGAAGATACCCGTCTTCCAAATGAATAATACATTTTTGTGCCATATATAAATGACTTTTGGATTATTTACATTAATGTATCTTTGCGTTTGTAGAAAAAAGAGAATGGTAACATTTTCACAATTTGACCTTGATTACCTAGAAAACTCAGGAGTATTTTTCAGGGGAGGTAGTAAGAGGAGGCAGAATTTTTAGCATAATTGTATATATGGATATATTACCTATGTAAAAAATAGCTTTATTTACTTTTTTAAAAACAGTTTTAGGTATAATTTCTTACTGGAAGTTTCTGGGATAGACATGCCCTAGGCTTTTCAATAAGTAGTCCTTATATCAGAGAATCTTAGGCCCAAGATGAGAGGTCTGGTGGCCCACTTACTCCCTAAGCCGGTGTGAGAATCTATGATACTATGCATGCAGATACTTAAAGTTCATGAAGACCAGTGGGTCTCAGTGGAGTAGTACTAACTTCTAGAGGGCATTTTGGAATTTTTTTACAGCATTTGAGTTTATCTCACTGATTCAGTGGGCAGTGGCCAGAGATGGTAGACATCAGATAATGCTCAGGGCACCCTGCACATCAGAGAATTGTGGCATATCTACATGGCTTTGAGTGTCCTGTGCCTGGACGTTTGTGAAGGAGGCTAAAAAAACTTGGTATGATTATCTCTGCTTATAACCTAACTCTGTCTTATATACAAAGTATTTTTGTATACTTTTATTTTAATAAACACTAAATTCCCCAAATATGCCACCAGCGTGCATATCAAAAGATAATTTCTATTGTTTGGGACTGTTTCAGAAAATCTCAATAAAATGTCTTTACTTCATTTTCCTGTACTTGTGTGTTACAATTTCTTACCATCCAACTTCTCTTAAATTTAAATACATGAATTTTAAGTAGTGTAAGCACCTGACTACTTCATTGTCTTTTAGTATAGTTATTAATTACTTTTATTTCATTTTCCTTTGTATTACTTTTGATACTTTTGAAATTCAGTTAAATATCTATGAATTTCAGGGTAGAAAAGGAGGAATGGAAATCAATACATATGTGTAGGCAT
Organism: Canis lupus familiaris; assembly: GCF_011100685.1. Lineage (NCBI taxonomy): Eukaryota > Metazoa > Chordata > Mammalia > Carnivora > Canidae > Canis > Canis lupus. The sequence goes on from NC_049226.1 coordinate 22,286,229, forward strand.
TAGTATCCCATAGGGGAATTGGGTCTAATAATGTTGAGAAGGATGGTAGAGGAAGCGCCAGATCAGTGACACTGGCAACACTTGTCCACCTTACTGGGATTGTGGTGAGGTAGACAACCAGTGTGATAATATACAGCCATGTCCTTCCTATTCTTGCCGTCTTATCCCTCTGCAGTAATTAGTACTTACAGTAGAGCCAGTTCCACAAATTTCTGCCTCAGAAATAATGAAATATGGTGGACTTGTGTCAAAATAACCACAGGAAAAAGGTATATTTAAGTTGAAGGTTGTGTATATTTTAATTTTCAGTTTATTTCTTATGAGTTTCTCCAGATCAGTAAAGTGAGTACCTGTGGTGTGGAACTAGTGCTTTTAGTGTGTATAGTGTTGGGCACTTAATGTGTACAAGGTATTTATAGGTAATGTAATCTCCAGATTGGAAAGAACCATGAAGGTCATCTAGCCTGGTGGTCTCTAGAACTTCCTGGTTAGTGACCTGCAGTGGAATCCAGGCAGCTGCATAATTGTCAGAAACTCTTCATGGTCGATTCTAATGCCCTCTTGGTGGAGAACCACTATGGCAAGCTACAAAAGAATCCTTTTCTTAAAAGAATGCTAAGCCACCTGAGTGGCTTAGTCAATTAAGTGTCAGACTCTTAGGCAGCCTGGGTGGCTCAGTGGTTTAGTGCTGCCTTCAGCCCAGAGCGTGGTCCTGGAGACCCACATCAGGCTCCCTGCATGGAGCCTGCTTCTCCCTCTGCCTGTGTCTCTGCCCCTCTCCTGAGTCTCTTATGAATGAATAAATAAAATCTTTAAAACATAAAAAAGGGTCAGACTCTTGATTTCAGCTCAGGTCATGATCTCAGGATTGTGAGATCGAGCCCCATGTTAGGCTTCATGCTCAACACCGTGTCTGCTAGAGGTTCTGTCTCTCCTCCTCCCTCTCCGCCTCCCCACTGCCTTACACGTGTGCCTATGCACATGTGCTCATGCACATGTGCTCTCTTCCTCTGTCTCTAAAATAAGTAAATATCAACCTTTAAAAAAAAAAGAATTTTGCTTTGCTTCACAATCAGTTGCACCCAGGAAACATGAAAAACTTCTAAAGGCCAAGCTGATAGCACATTGTTTCAGGTAGAACTTTGTACAATAAAATTCTAGTACCCAAAAATAATCTTTACTATTTCTTTACATGTAATATGATGGGAACTAAAACTAACCTGTAAAAGAAATAGAGTACTTTAGCACTTCATATTCTTGAATTAAATACACAGTCATCATAGCCCTGCATATTTCTTGAATTGTACCCTTACTTGATTTTGACTTTGTGACAGAATGTCACTGTTTCTGCTGTGGCTTCCTGGTAAGGTGTTGCTTAGTAATTAATGATGATAAAGTTTTTTGTCCAACATTTAGCAAACATCCCCAAACAAGAGATTTAAAAGAATCCCTTCATTTAACAGCTGTTGCACCTCAATTTTTATTGAATTTAATGAACAAGAGCTTTAATTTAAAAGAGAGGGAAGACTTAGGTTAATTGGTGAGTTAACTGTATGTGTCAAACAGTTTTATCTCTAGTGTTCTTGGATCAGCTCCTACAGTACCTAAGGAGAGGTGGTTTATAGATTTTAACTTTTCTTTTTTGTACATGGATACCATTCAGATGAGCTAGAGGTGATTTCTCTAAGCAATTATTTTAGCGTGTGTTGTAGCAGATGCTAAGCCTTCACACTAAGATTAGTGGTTTTCCAACGTGGCTGCATTCAGCTGTATTGACTCTCAAACACAACAGCGTTCAGTTCTGTGTTAAGAACAACACCACCTCATGTAGTAGTTGTCCTCGTGGTGAGACTCAGGGCTCCTAATTAGAGGGCTTAGTTTCCTTGATCTTGAAATGAGAGCATCAAAATTATTATCTAATAAAACCCTTCTACCTCTAGTTCAGTGGTTACATAATTATGATTTGAGAAATTCAATCAGTCAAAAGACTTCCTTTTGCTTACTCTGAATTCTAATCATTCTTAACCACTTGCAGTTTCCGAAGTACATTCTGCTCTCCCCTTGGCTCAGATGTCACTTCCTTCAGGCACTCCTCTAACCTATCATAGATAACATTCATGCTTCTGGAGCTTTTCACTGTACGCGCTCATCCCACTGCATTGGTGTCACCATTTATGTCCTGTTGTCTTGAATGCCCTTGCCATTTATTGATAAAGTAATGTTTTGTACATTTCTGGTGTTATTTGTTGGATAAATTGGTGAGTGAACAAGTGACTCCATTTCCAAACCAAAACAGGAACTTAGTAAATTTGTTGTACAGGTTAGTAATTTCGTAAGTTTCTGCCTTTCCTGCCCTCCTTTAGATAGCCAACACATGAGAGAATTGCCCTAATCATCAGCATTATTGGTGAAATTCTGGCTAGAAGAAAGGCAGATTGCTTTTGATTCTGAGTTATTGTTAGGAAGTTATTTCATGCAGCAAAATAACCCACAAACTCATGTATATAATCTGGAAATACTACACATATATTGGCATTCTCATGGTATTTCTTCATTGTTTACTCAGGGATAGATTCAAGTCATACAGACTTTCCCTCCAGAAATTCTCTTGTTTTGATAGGTACTCAGCCCACCTTGTAGAAGTTGCACAAAAATGTGCCCACTTTTGTTATAAATTACCATCTGTTAACACTTTTAAGGTGATATTCACCTATTGCCATCCCCATGTCCAAATTAACTTATTGCATATGTGCTCTTTGCAGGACCTCACGCTAGGGACTTTATCTAGGTTACTTTTCAATCTCTGCTTACTGCTACTGAGAGGAAAGGCAGCCTGCCAGGGAAGTGTTGAGTACTATAGGAAGTGCTTGAGCTCTAACTGCATTCACATGCCAGCTGTCCATCCTGACTTTCTATGTGGCCTTGGAAAAATCACCTCATCTCTGAGTCTCAGTGTTTTCCTCTGTAAAATATGAATCTAATGCTTGTATCACGAACTATGAAGTATGAAAATTCTTAGATTAGTTGCTTCTTTCACTTAGATGTATTTCATTTCCAAGCTTTAAACCTCCTGACTCATCTAGCAAAATCAAGTTTGTTAATGAAAAGCTCCTACTTTATACATACCATTGTATAACCAGAAGCAAATCATTGAGCCTATCTCATTGAATAGTGGAAATTGAGTCAAAGACTTACCCTAGGTCACATAATTGATTATAGCCTTAGAGATGGGACTGCAAACACAGGCCTCTGGTTTGCATGGTATATTATTCAAACCAAAGTCCTATGATATACTAAGAGCATAGATTCTGGAGCCAGATTGCCAGGTTCGAAATCCTGATACTGGTCCTTACTAGCTGTATGATGTTGGGTAAGTTTTTAAACCAGGGTTAATAACCTATCTCATAAGATTGTAAGGAAGACAAATGGGTCTTATATATGTAAAGTCCTTACTGTAATTACCAGCACATAATCCGTACTCTATGTGTGAAAACTATTATTATTATTATCAGTAGTAGTAGTATCAATAGTAACAGTAGAAATAGGACACAGAATCCTCATAAAAAGACTCTTTGAGGGCCACCACAGGTTAGAAATAAAGTGGATGAAAGTTGCAGTCTAGAAGCCAGCTGGATTCTAATATTAAATTCATTTTAGCAAGACAATTATATTTCTAGGTCTGGCCTGATGCAAGATTAGCTCAGAACACCTTGGACTTACTCTTGGTAGACCCTTACAACTGTTGAGGTCTCCCTAGGCCGAAGTTCGAAGTATACTTAGAATGACTCTGGGAAATAAGGTCCAGAGACACAGAGAATTGACCTGGTTTGCTTGGCCTCTCCAGACGAAGAGTCTAGGAAATCTGTATGTGCCAAATCTATGAATCAAAATGAGACACATATAGAATTAGCCAGTTTGGGGTAAGGATGCTAGGATGAGAGAGCCACATCAGAAGGTGTTAGAGAACTAGGACAGCAGCTGTTTGCTGACTGGCTTCTGGTTCCTTTTGGTCAGTTCACTCCTGTTGTGCCTAACTACACACACACACACACACACACACACACACTAACATTGCCTTACTTAGGCTATCCCACATGTGTTGTACAAATTTCACATTACCCCATTTCCTTTTTTCTCTGTTACGTTAGCATTGTAATTTTAATACTCATCTAAATGAAAACACATCGTCCTTTCATATGCAAGGAGTACATTTATACTCTGGAATAGTTTACTGGGGATTGTGGTCAAATCTCCTTTCACAACAGAATGAAAAACCACCTCCACCTGTGATTGTTGAGTGTGAACTTTCCAGATAGAGTAACTGGAATGAAGTGAATGACCTCATAAAAGCCATTCTCATACTGAAGACTCTAATAAGATAGTCATGGCAACAGTTTGATATAATTTAAAGAAAAGATCAGTCTAAAAGAGAAGTTACTAGGGGTACCTGGGTGGCTCAGTGGTTGAGCATCTGCCTTTGGCTCAGGTTGTGATCCCGGGGTCCTGGGATCGAGTCCTGCGTCAGGCTCCTCACAAGGAGTCTGCTTCTCCTTCTGCCTATGTCTCTGCCTCTCTCTCTGTGTCTCTTATGAATAAACAGATATAATCTTGATTTTTTTAAAAAAGGTGATCATAGACTTTCTTTTGGAATTCTGTAAACCTATCATATCTAGATACAGTTCCTTGGTATAAGACTTTGAAATAAAATTTTGAATTTGAGAGGAATTTTTAAAACATCAACACCTTTTCAAAATCACAATAAACTATATAGACATGTTATCTTAGGAAAAAACCCATGCCAAGTACTGTTGTGCTGCCTTGCACTGAATGCCAGTTGGTTCTGCACAAAGCCTGTTCCTACAGTTTGGGACAATGTGTTCGTAGGTCTTAATTGAGAGACCCATAGATTATTGAAGGTGTGTGATCAGAAGAATACACAGTAGAAATTTGACACATCAAGATTGCCAACAGCCTGCAAGGTCTCTCTTTCCTTGTGAGGAACATTTCCCAAAGCTGTAAAATTTGGCTGTAAAGGAAAGAGACAGCCAAAAGGTGTCAAAGGTGGCAAAGTTGGCAGATTTTTACCAAAATGGAATTTGTTGGGATCCCTGGGTGGCGCAGCGGTTTGGTGCCTGCCTTTGGCCCAGGGCACGATCCTGGAGACCCGGGATTGAATCCCACGTCGGGCTCCAGTGCATGGAGCCTGCTTCTCCCTCTGCCTGTGTGTCTCTGCCTCTCTCTCTCTCTCTCTGTGTGTGGCTATCATAAATAAAGAAAAAAAAATTTTTTAAAATGGAATTTGTTGCTTTGTTAAGCAAAAGGCTCTCCAGACCCAAAGATGACCTTAATCTTTTCAAACTACTTTTCATATTCTTTAAAAATGCTCAAATGTGGGCAGCCTGGGTGGCTCAGCAGTTTAGTGCCGCCTTCAGCACAGGGCGTGATCCTGGAGACCTGGGATCAAGTCCCACGTCGGGCTCCCTGCATGGAGCCTGCTTCTCCCTCTGCCTGTGTCTCTGCCCCTCTCTCTCTTTCTCTCTCTCTCTCTCTGTCTCTCATGAATAAATAAATAAAATCTTTAAAAAAAATGATCAAATGCATCTGTTCCAGGGTATTGTGCTGATTCTATGACATAATGCTGGGAGGACTCATTAGAAGATTGTGTTAAGTCTCTCCACATTCTAGTGGGCTTTGACAGAGTCAAATTAATTTATTTTTGCACTTGCAGAACAGTGCATGCATTTAATTTCCTCTTTCCAACTATGGCCTCATTTACTAATTGCAGTTATGATTCAATTTATCTTTCATACTGGCACCAGAAAGGCAGTACTGCCTTAGTGAATGTTTCCCCCACTCCTCACCCCTCCCCATAGGCTGAGCCACATCCTGAGACATCCATACCATACTAGGCTAGGTTCTCCCTCCCCCTGTGCAGCTGGAAACCTAGAATTTCTCAGAGGAGCTTTAGAGTTCCATAATCAACTTCTATCAGAACCCAGAAAAAAAGAACTTCAGAGGGTGGCAGAAGAAAACCGTATTTGACAGTTGTGGCTAAGAAAGTGCGGGCCCTGCTGCCATCTTCCCTGGTAGCCTCTAGGCCAATTTCTTACCAGGAAAAAAAATTTCGACAAGTTCCTTAACCCGTTAAGGCATCACTTTCCTCATCTATAAAATGAGGATAACCTCGTAGGGGATTCAGAGAGTTGATACTATAAAATATCTGGCACACTAAGTATTACGTTTTTTTCCTGCTCTGCCCTGTCACTTGATGTATAACTTCTTAGTGCTCCATGTATAAGTCTCATTTTCTCACCTTGACTGTCTGCTTTTTGCGTGAAGGGACCGTGTTTTCTGCTCTTCACATCGACATGTTCAGTGCTGGGTATGGAATGATACTCTGTAATATTAGCTGAGCTGAATGAGTGATTCCTTCCTTCCCCAGCTAAGTAGGGCAGCTCCCAGTTGGAGTGGAAAAAGGGTAAGTGTCCACTACTGCCTGAGAAAGTAATGCATCCAGCGTCAGAAAACCACAAAAAGAAATACCAATTTTGGAGTGACCAACTGTTTGATGTATGTGATGTAATGCTCACATGTTTACCATATCATCTGCACTGTGAGTCACTGCCATTGGTTCTCTGATGTAGAGCCCCTGGTGTACTGAGAAGACACAGAGAGTGGAGTCTGGTTCTTGCTCTATCACTTGGTAGAGTCCAAGTATGACCTTGGTAGAGTCACCTAGCCTTTCTGCAGCTAGAACTGTTTCTTCATCTGACTATGGTAGGGAGAGGGGAGAGTGAGATGGACTCAGTGTCTTTTATGTGCTTCCTCCACCAATGCCCAACTCCACAGTTTTGTTTCTTTATGCTAATTGTAGCTTTGTCACATGGAGAACAGAAAATAGTATGAATGCACCTTGCAAACCTTTTTATCACAGCTCTTACACACCTAGGAGTGTGTTGGTCACACTACTGAGGACTACATATCCCCTCTGTCCTTTTTAATTGCAAAGGTCAAGCATTTACTTATGTGGGATCTTTGGTCTAAGATCTTTGTTGTTATAATGTTTTGGTAGCCAGCCACCATAATGGCTCTAGTGATCCCCATCTCCTGGTATTCACACTCTTGTCTGATACCCTCCCAGTATCAGAATTGTGCATCAGAATTGTATCAGAATTGATCTGTGTAACCAGTAGAATATTGCAAAAATTATGGTATATCACTTTTAAGATGAGATTATAAACATACGAACTTCTGTCTTAATTGCTTTCACACTCTCTCTGATCACTTGCTCTGCGGGAAACCATGTCCTGAGCAATCCTGTAGAGGGGCCTATAGAGGAACTGAAGCCTCCCAACTGACAGCCATATGAATGAGACTGGAATTGGATTTCCCAACCCCAAATTTTCAGATTGCAGCCCCAGCCTCATGGCAACCTCGTAAGCTATCTGAGCCAGACCCAGCGAGCTAAGCCACTCCCTGGTTCCTTGACCATTAGAAACTGTGAGATAATAAATGTTTGTTTTAAGCTGCTATGTTTGGGGTAACCTATTATGCAGCAATAGATAACCAGTAGTCATCTAGTTTATGAAACTAGATTTCTAGATTGTTTCTCCATGTACCTTTTATGTATTCTTAAAGCTAAAGGTAGAAAGATGGAAACAGATACTATTTCTGTTTATAAATGAAAATGCTCATTTTCCAGACCATGTAATTTGTTTGAAAAGGGACTGATGACATTCTTTCTTTAAATAGCTTTGTTGAGGTACAGTTCATACCATATAATTCATCCATTTAAAGTATACAATTTAGTTGTTTTTAATATATTCACAGAATTGTGCAGCTATTAATTACCATTCTTTTTTAAGATTTATTTATTTATTTATTTATTTATTTATTTATGAGTGAGAGAGAGAGTGAACATGTGCAAAAGTGATGAGAGGAGCAGGGGAGAGGGAGAGAGAATCTGAACCGCAGGGAGCCTGACACGGACTCCATTCCACAACTGTGAGATGATGACCTGAGCTGAAACCAAGAGTTGGATGCTTAACCAACTGAGCCACGCAGGCATGCCCCCTATTACCACAGACTTAAAGCATTCTCATTCCTTCTAGAAGGAAACCCATAACCATTAGTTGTCCCTCCTATTCATCTCCCATGTCCTTTCTTACCATTTCTCGTCCTAAGGAACCACTCATCTCTTTTCTGTTCCTATAACTTTGCCTCTTGTGGACATTTCATATAAATGCAGTCATGCATATGTGGTCTTTTTTGACTAGTTTCTTCCAGGTAGTGTAACATTTTCAGGGTTTATCCATGTTGCACCTGGTATCAGTAGTTCATTACTTCTAATTGTGAAATAATATTGCATTAGATGGATAGATACACCACATTTTGTTTATTTACTCATCAGTTGATGGACATTGGGGTATTTTCTACTTTTCAGATACTATGAATAATGCTGCTGTGAAAATTCACATACAAGTTTTTGTGTGTGTTTCATTTCTCTTGTATATATACCTAGGGTGGAATTGTTGGGTCCTGTGATAACTCTGTTTTTAGCTTTTTAAGGAACTGCCAGACTTTTCCAGTGCAGCTGCACCATTGTACACTCCCACCAGCAACATGTAAGGGCTCTGCTTTTTCCATACCCGTATCAACTCTTGTTTTCTGGCTTTTTGACTGTAGTTCTCTCAGCCAGCTCAAAGAGGCACTTCTTCCTGGTTCTCATTTGCATTTCCCTTATGATTGTTGAACATCTTTTCATGTGTTTACTTGCCATTTGTATCTTTTTGGGGAAATGTTCTATTTAAAACTTAAAGCATTTTCAATTGGGTTGTCTTTTAATTAATGAGTTGTTAGAATTCTTTATGTATTGCCAAACAGTATGATTAATTTTATGTGCATGTATACAAAGCAGAGCTCAGTATTGTGGCACTAATTTGAGGCTTCTGAGGCCCCCAAAGCCCTTGAGCCTGAAACATCTGGATAATTGAAAGCCAACCAAGCTTCAGTTGTCCACTTCATTTTATACTTACATACCTTTGTTTTGGATTGCTTTCTTTTTTCTTCATTGAAACTTACTTTCTGTTTTTGGGAAAAAATAATTTCTACAAGCATAGTCCTTTGGCAGATTGCTATGATGCATACTCTTACAAATTAACTTTTAGAGATTTAATAAACTTAACTTTTTTAATAATTATGGTTTTCTGGAATATGTATTTTCTTGTTTGTTCTTCAAAAACATAGAAAGTTATATATTTGCGTTTTAGAAAATCTGAAAAATTCAGGGAGGTAAAAACGAAATGTTGGTCTGTATTCATGGCTATCCATCTTGATACCTTTTTCTGTCATTTGGCTTCAAAGTTTATGTACATAATTTTATGACTGAATCATCAGCATGATCATAGATGATGCTGTGTATGGTCCCTACTTAACTGTATTTATGTATCATATATAAAATGTCATGTTGAAAATAAATAAAATTCTATGGATTTGCTTTAACTTCTAACATGAAGTAGGGAGTTAAGGAATAAATATGCTAAGCTTTTGGAAATCGTAACAACATTTATGTTTTATTTCTGACATCTCAGCTTTTTCCTACAAAAATGTTCTCATTTATTCAAAGACTGCCCACCATGAGGGAGGCACTCCTACTAAATAAGTTTTTCCAGGGGTGCCTGGGTGGTTCAGTCGGTTGGTTAAGTGGCCACCTTCAGCTGAGATCATGATCTCAGGGTCTTGAAATTGAGTCCCACATCTCAGGCTCCCTGCTGAGCAGGGAGTCTGCTTCTCCCTCTTCCTCTGCCCCTCCCCCCTGCTTATACATGCATATGGATGCTCTCTCTCAAATAAATAAAATCTTTTTAAAAACTAGAGTTTTGGGATCCCTGGGTGGCGCAGCGGTGTGGCGCCTGCCTTTGGCCCAGGGCGTGATCCTGGAGACCCGGGATCAAATCCCACGTCGGGCTCCCGGTGCATGGAGCCTGCTTCTCCCTCTGCCTGTCTCTGCCTCTCTCTCTCTCTCTCTGTGTGACTATCATAAAAAATAAATAAATAAATAAATAAAAATAAAAACTAGAGTTTTTCCATACTAACCTTCAAGGAGCTCATAATCAAGTAGATAAGGAAAAACTGTCAAACATAAATTACTTTAATAGACTATAAGTGCTATAATGAAGGTAGAAATAAAAGAACAAAGCAACTGCCTTAGGCCTTGAGAGAAAGTATCCTAGAGGTAGTACTGTTTTATCCTGGGGTTTGATGGATGAGTGGGAGTGTCTTAACAGAGGGAACAGTGGTATAATGTTCTACTAATTAGAATGTAAATTAGAGCTCAAAGTTTGTAGAAAAGAGTGACAGGTGACAAAGACCATATTGGGAATGGCCTTTGTCAGGCTGAGGACTTTGGATTTCTAGGTAATATAGCAATAATCTAAGAAAATCAGAGTTAAAGATGTGATTTAATTTTTGTTTTTGAAAGACAGCTCTATCAAAGAATTGATTGGAAGAGAGATGGTGAGACAGGTAGACTGTTTAGGAGATAGATGAAAATAATAAGGCAAATGGTAATGAAGAGCTTATACGATAAAGGAGTGAAATTTAGAGAGTGAGAATCAGACTTGTATACAAGGGAGTGGAAGGACCTAAGAATGAAGTTCCTAGCTTTTGAAGACTGGATAAATATGGTGACACTAACAGATTGGCTAATTGGGCACATCTTCATCATCAATTATAATGGTGTATAGGACAAGTGTTAGTGTTAGCAGTACTAATAAAAGCTATCATTTAAATTGAATGTTTACCATTTACCAGATTCCTCATTAAGTATTTTCTGTATACGTTATTAAGTGACTTTCTCATTTTACAGTAAAGATACTTAATCTTAGAAATTTAAAATGATTTAGCTTAAGTCTCACAGCTATTAATAAGTAAAGAAGTGGAAATTTAAATTTGTTCTCTATGATGTTACAATTTGTGACCTTACCCAACATATTGTACTGCCTTAGTAAAATCATTTCAATTTTGAGAATTTCCTATCTCATAAGATAAAGAACATTTCTAGAAGCTAGATTTATGAAACTTCATTGTTACTATTATAATTTCTTTGTGGCCATTACGTTCTGTCTATTGTAGTTCCATACGAAGAGATGAGAGATCACTTTAAATGAAAATGATAGAATGGCTCTGAAATGATTCTACTTTTATCTCCATCTCAAAGAAGCTAAAATTTCCTGTAAATGACATTGTTTAATGTAATTATTTACTTGACTGTAGGTATTTTCTAGTATAAAGTAAGAAAGTTGAAATGTTATATATTGCATTTTATATTACTTGTGTTTGTTTTCACTTTTTATTGTAATTTTTGATGTCAGTATCTAAGTTTCTGGCCTCTATATGACTGTGTTATATATGATTTCTAACTTTTCTTTATGACTTGTTACATAGTCAGATTTTTAGAAGGAAGACCTATATGTGGAAAAGTATGTTACTACTTATGTAAATCATTAGTCTCTTTCTAATATTTTATTCTCTTGTTCTGCCGCTCATTAAGAGAGCTGTGTAAGTTCACTGTGGTCTCACTTCAGTTGTGGACATGTAAATTTCTCCTTGTTATTCTATTAGTTTCTTTATATGTTTTAAACCTCTATTATGAGATATATAAAACTTAAGATAGTTAAATATTTTATCAAGTATAAATATTTTTCTTTTGTCCTATTTATTTCTTTTGTCTGTCTCCTTTGGCTCAGCAGAATATGTTTGAGATTCATCTGTATTACATCTATCAGACGTTTGTTCCTTTTTAGTGCCAAGCAGTATTCCATTTGTGGAAATACCACAGTTAGTGTCTTCATTCGCCAGTTGATAGACATTTGAGTTGTTTGCAGTTTGGGACTATTATGAAGAAAACTGCTGGGAACATTTATATGCAGGTCTTTTCTGTTTTCATTCTGTTGGGTAAATACCAAAGAGTGAAATTACTGGATCATATACTAAGTGTTTCTTTACCTTTAAAATAAACTGTCAGGCAGTTTTCTAAAGTGTTTGTACTATTGGTTTACATACCAACAATGCAAGAGAGCTCCAGTTGTTCCACATCCTGGCCAAACCTTAGCAAATGACAGTTTAATTTTTTTTAGCCATTCTAGTGGGTATGTAGTGGTATCTCATTGTGGTTTTCATTTGTATTTTCCTGAAGACTAAGATACTGTGCATCATTTCATGTAATCATTGCCCATTTTCCTTTGTGAGTGAACTTTTATGCATTTCTTTATTTGTAAACCTAAGGAATTATAAGAGTTCTTTATTTATTCTGGATATATAGGTCCTTTGTCAAATGTATATAATGAAAATATTTCCTCTAAATCTGTCGTGTCTTTTCATTTTCTTAATAGTGCAAAAATTTTGAAGAGCAAAAATTTTTAGTTATGATGAAGTCTAATTTAACAAGTTTTCTCTTTCATAGCTTATACATATATGCCTTATCTAAGAAATATTTGAATATTTGAAAGTCTCCTAATATCCTGTGTTTTCTTCTATGTTAGGCCTATGATCAAGTTGATTTAATTTTTGCATATGGTATAAAGGATAGAGGTTTATTGTTTTACTTTACAGATATTCAGTTGTTACAATACCAATGATTGAAAAGAATTTTCTTTTGCCAATTGGAAAAATAAGACCTATGTTTTCCTTCTCAAAACTTTGTCAAAAACCAACTCACCATATTTGTGTAGGTCCACTTCTAAACTCCATTCTTTTCCATCAGTCTATATGTCTGTCCTTGCCAATAGCATAATATCCTCATTACTGAACTTTCTTATAACTTGTTCATGATTTTTGTTGATAACTGTAACTTTTTATTGTGTGTTCCATTTGATCAGTGCTAAAATATAGAAATACAGTTGAGTATTTATTGACCTTTAATCCTTTGATCTTACTAAATTCACTTATTAATTGTTAGCTTTTTGAAAAAAATTCTGTTAGCTTTAATGTAGGTTTCTCAGGATATTCTATATACACATTCATTTCTCTTGTGAATAAAGACAGTTTTACTTCTTCCATTCTGATCTGTTCAGTTTTTATTTTATTTTCTTACCTTAATGTACTAGCTAGAACCTCTGGTATATTAGTAGAAATGGTGTGAGCAGACTTAACTTTTTCTGTTTCTCATTTTAGTCAGGAAAATATTCAGCCCTTCACCATGACATATGATTTTAGCTAGCTATCAAGTCTTTTTGTAGATGTCCTGTCCTTAAATTAAGGAATTATCCTTTAATTGTGGTTTTTTAGTATTTTGTCATGTATGGGTGTTGAATTTTGTTGAACACTTATCCTGAAACTTTGAAATGATCATACTGTTGTTGTTGCTTTCCTTTTTAGTCTTAATATAGTGAATTACAGTGATTTTTTTAAATAAACTTTTATTTTAGAATAGATTTAGATTTACAAAAAAATTATGGGAATTACTGAGTTTCTGGGTACCCTCAACTAGTGTACCTTGTGTTAACATCTTAAAATACTGTTGTACATATATTTGTCACAAATAATGAACCAATATTAATACATTATTATTAACTAAAAGCTATATTTATCAGATTTTTACCTAATGTCCTTTTTCTATCCCAGTTCTCATCCCAAGTACAATATTAGATTTAGTCATTATATCTTCCTTAAGCTCCTCTAGGCTATGACAGTTTCTTAGACCTTTCTTATTTTTGATGACATGGCAATTTTGAGACATTTTGTAGAATGTCCTTCAATTTGGGTTCATGTGATGTTTTCTTATGGTTAGAAAGGGGTTATGTGTGGATTTATAAAGTACCTTCAGTCCATACACATTAGGGATAGAGCTGTAGCTTTCCTCTCTTTTCTTTGTGTGGTTTTGGCACCAGGATAGTGGTGGCCCCATAAAATGAGCTGAGATTGTCACCTCCTCCTTCCAGAAGGATATAAGTGAATTCCAGTATTGCCTCCTAAAATGCACCAGCACTTAGTATGGTCGTCTTTTAAAATTTTTAGTCATTCTGGTATGTGTGTTATGCCACTTTTGGTTTTAATTTGTATTTTCCTGATTGCTAATAAATTGAGCATCTTTTCATAGGTTTATTTGGCATCCATATATCATCTTTGGTAAAGTGTCAGTTCATATCACGTATTGGTTGGGTGGGGGCAGAGTTTGTCTTACTGTTGAATTTTAAGTATTCTTTATAAGTTCCGGATCTATGCTGCACAGTATGGTAGCCACAAACCACTGGCACTTTAAATTTAAATTAATTTAAACTGAATACTGTAAATGCACTTTCTTAGTCATAGTAGCTACATTTCAAGTGCTCATTTAGTCACATGTGAATAGTGGCTACCTGTTAGTGCAGATAGAAAATATTTCCATAATCTCAGAAAATTCAGTTGGCAGTAGAGTTCTAAATAGAAGTCTCTTACTGAGTCATGTGTTTTGTGAATATTTTTTCCAATGTGTAGCTTGCCTTTTCATTCCAATAACAATGTCTTTCCAAGAGCCTAGTTTTAAATTACTATGAAATCCATCATTGTTTTTCTTTTACATTTTTGTGCATTCTATATACTACTAAAATTTTTTTCTAGACCCAAGGTCAGCCTCTCTCCTGTGAATGATGGTAGAATTTTTATAGTTTCAGATTTTACATTTAGGGCTATGATCCATTTTGAGTTAATGTTTGTATCTCATATGAGATCAGCATTAATACTTAGAACTGCATATGGCTATCCAATTGTTTCAGCACTGTTTTCAAAAAGATTTTTCTTTTCCCACTTAATTATCTTTGTATCACTTGTCTATGTACGTGTATGTCTACTTCTGGGCACTATTCTGTTGTTCATGCTAGTATCATGTCTTGATAACTGTGGCTTTAAAATATGTTTTTAAATCAGGTTGTGAGGGTTCTTCAGCTTTGTTCTTATTTTTCAAAATCATTTTGGTATTAGGTCCTATAAGCTTCCATAGAAATTTTTTAATCACTTTGGCAATTTAAGAAATTGCTGGGATTTTAATGATGATCGCAATTTCATTGACATTACTGTGAGTAAAATTGCTATTTTAGCAATATTGAGTATTGCCATCCGTGAACACCATATTTCTTCATTTATTTCAGTCTGCTTTTATTTCTCTTAATAATATATTACAGTTTTTAGTGTCTTGCATATGTTTTGTCAAATTTACACCTGAGTATCTGGGTTGTTTGATGCTACTATAAGTGGTACAGTTTAAAATTTTTAATTTCCAATTGTTCTCTGCTAATATAGAGAAAAATCACATAGTATTTGTATCTGGCAACCTTACTAAGTGTCCTATTAGTTCCAATAACATTTTTTGATAGATTCTTTAGGGCTTTCTGCATTAAGAGTCATCTTTCAGTCAATACTGTGAATATTAATGGAGTTTCTCCATTCTGGCCATTGGGAACATGTACTACTTCCACTCCTGTATTAGTTTTACCTGCTTTTTTCCTGATGATTATTTCCCTGGCCTTTGGTCGCTTCCTCACACACATGAATTTATCAGTTGTCAGATGAAAACCTGAGCAGAACCCTTAGCAGATCTCTGAGCTCTGACTCTGGACTGTTTCCTTCTTGCTTACTCTACTTTGTGAATTCTAGACACTCCGGCCTCCTCAGATTCTTAACTATCTCCTGAAGCTGGGTTGTTTGGCTTCCTCTTCCCTGAATTGTAGAGTATCTACACGGTGATCTGGGGCAATCTTGGAGCTCACTTCATTTGTTTCTCTTCTCTTAGGAATTACTATTCTATGCTTCTGTTGTCCAGTTCTGAAATGATTGGTTGGTTGGTTGGTTGTTCATTCCTTCCTCTCTCTCTCTCTTTCTCTATTTATTTTTGTCTCTTTTCTTTTTTCCGTTGTTTGAGTATTTCTAGCATGGTTGAGAACAGAAATCTCTCATTTTAATGACTTTTGCTCTTATATTTATTATTTCCTTCTTTTCACTTATTTTGTATTTTATTTGTTCTTTTCCGAACTTCTCAAAATGGAAACTTGGATTAGTGATTTTAAACCTTTCATCTTTTCTAACATGAGTTTTTTCTAAGCACTGTTTTAGCTTCATTTCACAAAGTTCAGATATACTATATTTTCATTGTCCTGTAGATCAAAATGTTTTTCAATTTTTCCTATAATTTCTTCATATATCCATGATCATCATACTGTGCTATTTAATTTCCAAATATTTCTGGACTTTTCCCATTTTTTTATTAATTGCTATTTCAATTCGCTTGTAATTGGATAACATATCCTGTATGATTTCTTCATATTACTTACTAGGATTCTGAATCTATAGACCAATCAGGGTAGAACTGATATCTTAATAATATTGAATCTTCCAACTCAACATGAACAAAATGTTTTTCTCATTTATTTAGGTCTTCTTTAATGATTCTCAGCAGTGTTTTATCTTTTTTGGTGTATTCATATTTTATATATTTTGTCATATTTTCCCCTAAGTATTTCATATTTACTGCTATTTGTAAATAGTAGGTTTTTTTTAAGTATTTTCTGCCTGTATGTAGAAATACAGTTGATTATTGCACATTGTACATTTTCCTGCAACTTTGCTAAGCTCACAGACTAGTTTTAGTAGATTTTTTTGTTCTATTGAACTTTCTACACAAATGATCATGTTGTCTATAAGCAAGGATAGTTCTACTTCTTTGTTCCAATCTAGGTGCTCTTTCTTTTCTTTTGTCTTTTTCTTTTTTGTTTGTTTGTCTGTTTCCTGATTTATCTGGCCAAAGCCTGAGTATATTGTTGAAAATAGGCAGTGATGGTAGACATCTTACTCTTGACATTAGGAGGAAAGAGGAAATTCCCTTCTATTTTGTCAAATGTTTTTTCAGTATCTTTTGAGATAACCATA
The DNA here is from genome assembly GCF_011100685.1 of Canis lupus familiaris. Lineage (NCBI taxonomy): Eukaryota > Metazoa > Chordata > Mammalia > Carnivora > Canidae > Canis > Canis lupus. The sequence continues at coordinate 22,303,128 of NC_049226.1, forward strand.
TAATGTTAAAATTTTTAATTTGTTAATATGTGAATTATGTTGATTGATTTTAGAGTTGTTAAAGCAACTCTTCGTTCTTGAGAACAACCCCACTTGGTCATGATATAATATTCTTTTCATATATTTATGAATTCAGTTTGCCAAAGAGTATTTTTAGAATTTTGGCATCTGTGTTCATGAGGGATACTGGTCTGTAGTTTTCTTATAATGTCTTTGTCTAGCTCTGGTATCAGGGTAATGCTAACCTTTTTGAATGAATTGGGATGTTTTTTCCCTTTAGTTTTCTAGAAGAGTTTGTGGAGGACTAGTCTTTCTTTCTTTCTCTCTTTCTTAGATATTTGAGAATTCACCTGTGAAGCTGAATGGACATAGAGTTTTGTTTCATGGAAAGGCTTTAACTACATACTCAATTTCAGGACTATTCAGATTATTTCTTTCTTTTTGAGTAAACTGTGACTGATGACATAGTTTAAAGATTTTTTTCCATTTCATATACGTTGTCAAATTTATAGCCATATAGTTTTTCATAATACTTCCTATTGTCCTGTAAATACCTGTAGAGTCTGTAGTGATATTTTGTCTCAAATCTCTGATATTAGTAATTCTATTATTAGTGTATTACATAATAATGATGTTAGTGATTATCTTTTATGCTTGATCAATCTATCAAAGCTTTGACAATTTTTACCAATTTGTCAAAGAACCAGCTTTTGTTTCTCTTAATTTTCCATTTTCTGTTTTCCATTTCAAGGATTTCTGCTTTGATCTTGAATATTCCTTTTTTCTTCTTTTGGGTTTAATTTGCTATTGTTTTTAAGTTTCTTAAGGTAGAGTTGAAATAGTTGTTTTAAGATCTTTCTTCTAACATATGCATTGAACAGCAAAAACTTCTCCCTAAGTGCTACTTCCATATCACAAATTCTGATATGCAATGTTTTCCTTTACAGTTGAAAATACTTTCTAATTTTCCTTTTGATTTATTTTCTCTATGAAAATGGGTTGCTTAAAAATGTGATTTTCAGTATGACAAGATGTTCGTGGTACATCTTGTGTATTTCCTGCCTCAGATCAGGTGTTTCCTCAAGACTATAATCTGGGCACTTGATACATTTATTGCTTCTAGGTTGGTCATCAGTTTTAGGTCTTTTCAATGGATATCATAAAGAGACTATAACTTCTTTAGTGACAAAATATGTCATAACTGAATATAAATTGATTTCCAACTCAGATTCAGACTACAGGTATTTTACTTAACATAATCTATGTTAATATTTATGTTTCCTTTCTTTCATGCCGAGAATACCACTCCCAGTGACTCTGGGAATGTAGGAAGTAGAATATCAAATAATTACATTATCTTGAAATACATACATAACACTTTCAGAATAGCATTATCAACATTACTACCACAAATGATTACTAAAAATAGTTTGATTTTTTTAAGCAATTATCCTTATCTTTATGGCATATTCCAGCAGTGATTACAGTTTTCTTATAAAGTCACTTGGAATAGTTTTTCTCTAGGTGATAATTTTGGCTAATTTGTTTTAATTTTACTTTTTTCTGATTTCATACAATTCTATTGTGTGAATAAAACTATAAAATTTTATAAAATATGATTTTATAATTTGTAATTTTATAGTTTTGTATAAAAACAATTTTTATAGCTTTATAAAATTTTATAGTTATGTATTTATATAGTACAAGTTGAATCTCTTAAAATATATTCAAATAAGTTCAGTTTCTATTTCCATCTCAACTTTTTTCTCTTTGCCATTAGTAATTTTGAAAAAACTCAGTTTCTTATATAAGCAGATATGAATATATGTAGTCACTCTCTTTCTGAAACAAAACACACTATATGCTTTCTACCGCACTTCCTCTACATAGCAATATATCTGTGTGATCACTTAGTTCTTGTATATAGAGATACTTTTCTTCCTGGTAAACCATTTTTTTTTTTATAGCTTCCTGGTAAACCATTGCTTACATGTACCATAAGGCAGTCCCTGGTAAACCATTGCTTACATGTACCATAAGGCAGTCCCTTACTGATGTATGATTTTTTTTAAAGGTTTTATTTATTTATTCATGAGAGACACAGAGAGAGGCAGAGGCACAGGCAGAGGGAGAAGCAGACTCCATGCAGGGAGCCCGATGTGGGACTCGATCCCAGAACTCCAGAATCATGCCCTGGGCCGAAGGCAGGTGCTAAACTGCTGAGCCACCCAGGGATCCCACTGATGTATGATTGATTACTCTGTTTCCATTCTTTTGCTGTGAATGAATTTCAGTGAAAATCTTGTACTTATCAGAAGTAGGATAGGGATCCCTGGGTGGCGCAGCGGTTTAGCGCCTGCCTTTGGCCCAGGGCGCGATCCTGGAGACCCAGGATCAAATCCCACGTCAGGCTCCCGGTGCATGGAGCCTGCTTCTCCCTCTGCCTGTGTCTCTGCCTCTCTCTCTCTCTCACTGTGTGCCTATCATAAATAAATAAAAATTAAAAAAAAAAAAAAGAAGTAGGATAGCCATAACTTTGCTAGATAGTGCCACATTTTCCCTTTGTAAAAGCTGTGCCATTGTTTTTCACCTCACTGATGCAGAAGAGTTCCTGTTCTCACCACAGCCTCACTAACAGATTATGTTGATGTGATGTATCTGAGTAGCTTTAATTTAATTATCTATTGGTGTGAAATAAAACTTATATATTTTAAATTATATGTTATACTAAATAAATGTAAATTTTAAAATATTTACTCTGTTATGTGAGCATAATTGGAAATGCATGACATAAAAACAAAATTTACCAGTTCCATGTAGAAATATAAAATGTTCTTTACATAACAATAAATGCTGAATTATTGTTTTGACTATAAGTCGGCTATGTCAGGTTTTTTTAAAGCGTAATTTGGATGTGCTCGTGATGAGAGTGTCAGTGAATTTTTCTTAAGCTGAGAATTTAGACCCAGATAGAATTTTCATATCAGTATTATAGAAAGAAGTAAAATTTTACTTAACTTGCAAATTAACTCATTGGTTTTAAAGTACCTTTTTCAGTTAACTTCTAAATGTGAATTCCTGCCTATTTTCCTCCCCCCACTGTGTTTCTTTCCCCTGTGTTTTGGATAAGCACAAAAGTTCTTTATTATATAAAAATGAGCTTCTGGTTATGTTTGTGCACCTGGGTACTGAAATGGACTAATTCCTTCTGGATTTAGTAATTGTCTGCTTTTTATGAAAACAGGAAAAGAAGAGGAATCAGTACCAACTTTGTGTTTTTTAACCATTAGCAAACATTGGACAGATAGGATAACTTTTAAGTGGAATTACTGATTCAACAATAGTCCTCTGATATGTTTGTGTGGGAATTGTGCAAACTTCTGAACTGAATATCAACAGTGTAGAAATCTGGACTCGGTTCTCATTGGGCTGAAATCTTTTTTTAATTTAATGACAATTATAGATAGCTCTAATTTGGGGGGAGGGGTACATTCCACTTTTCTGTAACATTTTTAAAAGAGAAAAATTGTAAACATTAAAGTTTATAGACTAGCACAGTGAACACTGACCTACCCATCACCTGTATTTTATCTGTAATTGTTGACATTAATCCCGTTTTTTCATCTCTATTCATCTAGTTATATCTGTATCTATATTTTTTCTGAAGTATTTGAAATTAAATTCAGACAGTGATTTCAGCAAAATACTTCAGCATAACATACTTAAAGATAGAACACTCTCCTATACAACAAAATCAGGAACACCTGGATGGCTCGGTGGTTGAGCGTCTGCCTTTGGTTCAGGGTGTGATCCCGCAATCCCAGGATCAAGTCCCACATCAGGTTTCCCATTCCCATGGGGAGCCTGCTTCTCCTCTGCCTATGTCTCTGCCTCTCTCTCTGTCTCTCTCTGTGCCTTTCATGAATAAATAAATAAAATCTTAAAAAAAAAAAAAATCAGTATCACACCCGAGGAAATTAAAATTCCTTAATGTCATCTAATACATACATACATATTCATATTCAAATTGTCCTAACAGTCCCTGCATTTTTTAATAGCTATCATTTTTTAAAACAGGATTAAAATCAGAGTTCACAATTTGGTTATAGTTCTTTAGCCTCTTGTAATATAGAACAGTCCCTGAAAATTTTTTCAATTTCTTATTTTTTTAAAGATTTATTTATTTATTTATTTATTTATTTATTTATTTATTTATTTTCAAAAGGGGCGGGGAGGTGAGGGGCAGAGGGAGAGGGAGAGAGAGAGAATTTCAAGCATACTCCCCACTGAGTGCGGAGCCTGATGTGGGGCTCAATATCAGGATATGAAGATCATGACCTGAGCCAAAATCAAGAGTCAGTTGCTTAACTGATCCACCCAGGTGCCCCTAAATTTTTATTTATTAACTTTTTAAAGAAACTTGTCCTAAATCCCGGTTTTTGTCTATGGAATAGCTAACATACTCTCTGTTTCTATGTAACAGGTTATTCCAAACTTAGAATCGTCAAACTACAAACATTATTTCACACAGGTTTTGAGCGTGAAAAATCTAGAAACAGTTTAGCTGGGTGGGTCTGGTTCAGAATCTCTCATGAGGTTGTAATCAAGATGTCAGCTGGCCCTGCAGTCATCTGATGGCTTGACTAATACTGTAGGATCCACTACTAGTAACATTCACTCAGTAGACTATTGCCGAGAAGCCTCATTTTTTGCCAAGTGGATCTTTCTATAGGCTTGCTAATGATACAGCAACCCACTTCAGTCACAGCAAGCAATCCAAGAGAAAGATACACACACATACACACATACGTGTGCACATACACACTGACCAAGATGAAATCTAGATTATTTTTTATAACATAATCTTGGAAGTGATGTATGCCATCTCTGCCACCATATTGGTCTTGGTCATAAGGACTAGCACTAATATAGTGTGGGAGGGGATAAAGGGGTAAGAATACCAGCAGGCTGCTATCATGGCATGCCAACTCAGAGGCTGGCCACAGTAGCCCATGTTCTGGATTTGTCTCATTTTTTTTGTGTTATCATTTAATTTATTCCTTTGGGCATCCCAGGTGGCTCAGTAGCTTAGTGCCGCCTTCAGTCCAGATCCCTGGAGGCCCTGGGATCAAGTCCTGCATTGGGCTCCCTGCATGGAGCCTGCTTCTCCCTCTGCCTGTATCTCTGTCTCTCTGTCTCTCTCTCTCTCTCTCTCCCCCCGTGTCTCTCATGAATAAGTAAATAAAATTTTAAAAAATAATAATTTATTCCTTTATTACGCCCATATTTCTTATAAATTGGAAGTTGTGTCTAACTGCTTGATTGTACTCAAATCATCACTGTGTGCCAGACAGCTTCATAGGTATTTCATATTGCATCACTTCAGGTTGACATATACAGCCAAGGTAATCTGATAATCCTTTGTAAAGTTGCAATTCGGTGCAAGTAACCTGTGATTGATCAGAGGTCTTGTTCTTTTGGGAAGAATATGAATTTCGCGTGATCTTTAATAGCAGTAGCTAACTTTTTTGTGCATTTGTTATCTGCTGAGTGCTTTCAAATACATTTCTTCATTTTAACTTCCCCAGTGCTGTTTGTTATTCTTAGTTATCACCATTTATAGAAAAATTTAAGCTCCTAGAATATCAATGTTAAGGCACATAACTAGTAAATGCCAGTGTTAAAGCTCAGGTATGTCTGACTCCAGAACCTACGTTACTGACAGTACTGCTTTTAGAAAGAAAGGGAGAACTTACACAGAGAACTTTATACATTATGCAAAAAGGAAGTCTGTTGAAAATACAGGTGGGAACCCAAAAGTACGAGGGGTAAGCTCTAAAAGTTGTTATCTAGGCTTCAGCTACATGACATGACAGGCAAAATCCCTAGCTTAAAAGCAGAAACATACCTAAACTATTCTAGGCAGTTGAGAAGCTGTGCTATGTTAAGGATTTCTCGAAGCTATTGTACTATTAAAGAGCTCATTTCTAGTCATTTTCTATTCTAGAAGTAGAATTTTATTGTGAAGTTACATATATATGATGCACAGTTGTGATTACAACTATAACATAAAGTTAAGATTAAGGCAAATGCTTAAATGATTCCAGACCGAGTTTTTTATTGGTGGGGGTGAGAGAATAGAGAAAGAGGGAAGAAATGTACATCAGTGGAAAAGGAAAGAAAACCATTTACTCTTTTATGATTATACTTCTGAAGCAGTGCTGACAAATAGTGCTTTTTGTGAAGTGAAAGTGTTCTATTTGTAGCCAGAAGCTACTGCATTGAACTAGGCAACTTTAAAGGGTCATTACAAAGTCACATAGAATTCAGTGTTCCTTTGTTGTGTCTCATTTTGGTTACAAATATTCCTCTTTTTGTACTAGGAAAGAAACGTGGAATCTGAGGAACCATGGGGTTTTCAAATTGGAAAGACTTTTCTAAGATAATCATGTAGCTCTTTCCAGTAGTCTTGGAGCTTGAGAGTGAGAGACGTTGCATGCTTCAGGTTACCCCTCAAGGGGGTGTTAGGAGGAGGGCTAGGGCTAGGACCCAGGCTTGCATTGTCCCCACTCTAGCCTTAATTTTTCTTTCCTATCTAGCCTTAGAAATAGGAAAGGGTTATAGAAGAGACCCATGTCTTCAAACACAGGACAGTCATAAAGAGAAAAACAAAAATGCCTGTTTTCTAAGGCATTGAAAATAGGTACCCAGACAGGTGCCTGCGTGGTTCAGTGATAAAGCATTGCCTTCGGCGCAGATCGTGATCCTGGGGTCCTGGGATTGAATCCACATCGGGCTCCCCACAGGGAGCCTGCTTCTCCCTCTACCTATGTCTCTGCTTCTCTCTGTGTCTCTCATGAGTAAATAAATAAAATCTTTTTTTAAAAAGAAAATAGGTAACCAGAAATGTGAGTAAATTCTCTTAGTTCTGAAACAAATGACCTTTGGGGAAAGATTGGGATAATTGTCCTTAGCAGTTGTGTTCCTGAGACTGTCCGCTGAATGTTGATATAAGTAGGATGGAGCTAATGTTGATGGGCTTGGATAAATTGGCTCTGTGCTCCTAGATCTAATGAAAATCGTATGAGAAAAAAAAGGTCGACCTGCTAACACTCCACTCACCCCCAAGTTAAGCTTCAGGCTTCAGCCCCTTTTAAAAACTGATGGAAGAACTGTTTATTCCTCTTTTCTTTCATCTTTTGTCTTATTTTGTTGTTATTTATTCACTGCCTCCTGTTCTCACAATTATGAGCCAGTGACAGTGGGTTCTTCTAACACATACCTCAGGTAAGTAGACAGTACACCACTCTGAAAACAGAAACCCCTGAGGCTAGTGGTTCTCCAAGGGTGATCCTGGGACCCAGAGCATCAGCATCACATAGGAATATGTTAGAAATACTGAGTAGAGGCCCAACCACGTAGCAAATAAAAAATTCCAGGACTAGGGCCCAGCATTCTGTGTTTTAACAAGTGCTACATATAATTCAGATACAGCCTAAAATTTGAAAAGTGCAATCCTAGGGCTTTCTCTAGGTGAAATCTGAGTCTCAGAAGTAATTAAGCCATAGCCAGGTAGCATAGCCCAGGGAATGAAATTCATGTAATATAGTTAATTTCTGGCAACATTACAGAGGCAATTTCCAGGCCTCTTCAGGATTACTAAATGTCTGGAGAGAGCTGCCAGGTTCTGGTAGCCCAAGACAAAAGCAAGCAAACAATAAACAACAGCCTGAGTCTTGGATGTTGTAGACATGGGCTCTAACCCTTAGTTCTCAGAATAGAAATGGAGTTGTTGCTGAACGATATTATCTGTGTTTCACTATATTTGCATTATGTGAACCTGAGTTTAACTCTGCCCTATAAATAAGAATGGTTTTTGAGCACATACTTTTTTTAAATCTGTTTCCCTCCTACAGAGACATAGTGAAACAGATGAAATTAGTAGTTCTTCCTACTTGCCAGGCATAAATTGCTACTTGCTGCTTCTAGTAGGAGGGTCCCTGAGCTACTTCAAAATATGTATTCTGGTTTTTGTGCCAAGGAGGAGATAGGCACTGCAGTGTCTTAAGGGAGAAGAGGATTATACTCAGGCCATACGGAGGCAGTTGTTTTCCTAAAGCAGGTGACCCTCTGGGCTTCTTAAGGTTTCTCAAAAAGTCCCAGGTGACTACTGCTGCAGAGAATGTGTGGTACCTCCCTCTGTGATGGAGAACCACCGCTATCAGTTGTGACAGCCATGTGTATTGAGGGCGGACGTTTTCCAGATGTGCTTAGCTAGATGTTAGGTGCATTATCTCATTTAATCCTTGTAACAACCCTGAGAGATAAGCATTAATACTTTCATTTGACAGGCTGTTAAAAGGCAGTTTTAGGGCTTAACCACCTGTCCAGAGTCACACAGTCTTGAAGCAGCAAACCAGGTTTCAAACTCAGGTCTGTGTGAGTCCACGATTTCTGTCTTATGCTTACCTACTAAAACTCCCTTCCCACACCATCAGCCCTAAACCCTGCTGTGGTTTATTTACCTCTCTTTGCCTTGAATGTACTTCTCTTCTGCTCCTCTACCTAGAGAACTACTTCAAGATGTTCAATTTATACCTTATGATTGCTTTCCTGGCCAGATTGTCCTGTCTTTCCTCTCCAACCCCTCCCGACTCCTCACACTAAATTCCCATAATGATTTTTCGTTTAAGTTATGTTGTATCTTTCTCACTACTCATTGTAACATGATCATTTCCTAGGTATCTGTTGTTGTATCAATGGCCAGTGACTACCTCATAGCCAAATTTAGTATCTTACTCTCTTTCGCTATAGCTCCAGCCTACATTTATACTTCCCTTCTATGATATTCTCAGAACCTTACAAAATTAGAACTGGAATGGACTTAACAACAAAGAAAAAAGAAGACTTCATTCATATCCTCAAGGACTAAAGGTTGAAAAAATACTAAATATCTGATATCTCCTGCTTTCCTTGGTAAAATAAATACTCAGGAGACCATCATTCCCATCATAACAATGAGTAAAGGCCATATAATCTTCAAAATTATAACTGTTTTTGAACCTACTGGTGAAAACTGAGTTTATAAGACAACCAACTAACTAAATTCAAGAGACTAACAAGTCTCTCTACAAAGAGGTGGGGCACACAGATTGTTTCACTTTCAGAACACAAAGAGTTTAGATTCATTTGCAGGCTCTTTTTCATGGGCCTCCATTGGGTTTCTCACAAGAAAGACTGGAGGTAGACAAGGAAGAGAGCCCACCTGAGTGGCACAGGCATGCAAAAGTTGATTGGTTACCTCCAGGAGACCAGGGTGAAACATGAAACTCTGCCTTTTTTGTCAGAATCTTCTTTCTTTCTTTTCTTTTCTTTTTTTTTTTTTAGATATTTATTTATTTATTTATTTATTTATTTATTTATTTATTTATTTATGAGAGGAGAGAGAGAGAGAGAGGCAGAGAGACACAGGCAGAGGGAGAAGCAGGCTCTATGCGGAGAGCCCAACGTGGGACTCAATCCCGGGACCCCAGGATCACACGCTGGGCTGAAGGCAGTGCTAAACCGCTGAGCCACCCGGGCTGCCCCAGAATCTTCTTTCTTATTAAGCAAAAGCCTTAAGCCACCAAGGAAGGACTCAGCAAATCCTCTCACTCCCAGAACACAAGTGAAATTCCAGGGCTTCCTAAGAAGGGGAAGAAGCAAAACCTATCTGCTTCTTGGAGAGAAGCTTCTTCCTCACCTACACAGCTCACAGATACCTACTGCTTCTGGACCCTCTGCCCTTATGGAAAGGACAGAAAATCCTCTTGGTCCGAGGATTCTGCACCAGTGAAAGCTAGAGGTGTGCTATTGCTGGGGAGAAGCTGGAAACTCTCTTCTACCTAAGAGCTGTAGCAGATTCAAAGCAGAATTTGGCTGTCATGAAGATTGAGGAGGGGCAGAAATATAAAACCCCACTGCACATGTCTGAGTACATAGGCTCTGCCTAAAATTGAGACAGACCAAAGGGACTGAGAATCCCACATGTCTTCCCCCCCAAGAGCCTAATGCTAAGTAACAAGCACTAGGATTCTACTGCTAGAGCAAGAGCTGGCAAGAGACCCCCCCCCCCCTCTCCCATGCATAATACAGGCTTTCAGGGACAGCTAAAAGCTGAAAGTAGAGCAGTGAGAAAAGCTCCAGGCCTCACACTAAGCACACACAGGGCAGCAGTAGTCGATCACTGGAAGAATCAGAAGCCTGTAGTACACTGATGTTAAAGATAGCAACCACTAAATGCAAGCCCAGGTCAAAGACTGACTAAATTGACTCAACCTCTCTTGTTAATGTCCTAGCAGAAGAAGAGACCTGCCCATTTCCATGAGTAAATACTGTTTATAGCAGTCTCTATTGTTCCTCTATCACAATGTCCAGTGTTCAATCAAAAATTTCACAACACATCATGTAATAAGAAGAAACCCCACTGTTAAAAGATATAGCAGTCAGGAAGAGTTTTGGAAGATGGCAAAGTATGAGGACCCCAAGCTCACCCTGTCCCACATTTACAACTAGGTATCCACATTCAAAATAAATAAATCAGAGAGCTATCCAGAGACTGGCAGAACAAACTCCACAACTAAATATAGAGAAGAAGCAGTATCTGAGAGATTAGGAAGGTCAGAAAGTGAGGGAGGCTGTTTGCAGTGGGGAGGAAGCAGTGCACACAGAGAGGGCAGAAAAACAGCCCCTCATGTGGGGAAACTGACACAGGGAAGACTAATTTCCATAAAGATTGGTTTTGAAAACCACAAGGGCTGAATTTGGTGAGTTTGTATAACCAGTGGGGCTTGGAGCTTTAAAAGTCAGCCAACTGGGCAGGCTGGGAAGGCCAGTGACAACTGGGCTGCTATCCTTAAAGAGACAGCAGCCTGCTTGGAGAAACAATATAAAAATGGCAGTTTTTACAATGCCAGGGACAAATGGGAGACAGATCTCTTCATCCTGATTTTGGAGTGTGTTGGGAGACTTCTGTGAAAACAAGGGAGCTGGCAGGTGCTATTTTCTTCCCCCAGCTCCCAGCATAAACACAAGGCCATCTGTGGGAGGCAGGACTACATAGACACTTGTTACCTAACCTGGTAGCAGTGAGCCAGGCCCTCCAGTTCTCCTGAGGATTCACCCATTCCCAAGCCTTCCAGCATCTACCCTGGGCCCAAGGCTGATTTTGTTAAAACCATGCACTTGCAATGCCCAGCCACAGCCCCCAGCCTCACACCCCCAGCTGGCCTGGTGCCTAGCCCCTACCTGCTGCAGCACTTCAGGGGATCTGGCCTAAGACTAGTGGCACAGTGCAAATTTCACTAACACCACTGCCAACCCCCAAGTTCCTTGGCAAGCACACCACCCCCCCCCCAGAGCTGGTCTGCCTGGGTCCCACTAACACCATAGAGAGCAAACACAGCCCACAACGACAGAGAGTCAGTACAGATGACTGCATTGAAAGGAAAAGTGACTCAGACAAAATAGCAGGGTGTAAGTGGCACACATAAGTACCAGGTCCTGATGGAAAGGGGATACTGCAGGGCACTCCAGGATCTCTTCATAAAGTCACTGTTTTCAAGAGAAGACATTAAAAAAAGAAAAAGAAGACATAGCTGGCCCTCCTAACACAGAGAAACAGACACAGACAGGCAGACAAAGTAAGACAGAAAAATTGAACCCAAATAAAAGAACAGGACAAGGCCATGGCAAGAGATTTATGCAAAACAGACATGTTATGCCTGATAGAGAATTTAAAGCAATGATCATAAGGATATTCATTGGACCTGAGATACAGGCAAGACCCATAACAGAGAGGTAAACAGCATAGTAGAAATAAAAGGCTCAGTAAATGTAATGAGAAACATGCTTGACAGAATGAACAGCAGGCTAGAAGAAGAAGAACAAATTAATGACCTAAGAGACAGAGTAATGTAAAGTAATCAAGCTGAACAAAAGAGAAAAAAAAAAGAATTATGCAAAACAAGAATCTATTTAGGGAACTCAGTGAGTCCATCCCACATAATAACATTCATATTATAGGAGTCCCAAAAGAAGAGAGATAAAGAGGGCAGCAGAAAATTTATTTTATGTAGCTGAAAACTTTCTTATCTGGGGAAGGAAACAGGTATCCAGATCCAGAGGCATAGAGAACTCCCATCAAAGTCAACTAAAACAGATACACACTAGGACATATTGTAATTAAATTGGCAAAATACAATAATGAAGAAGAAAACTTAAAAGCAGAAAAACAAGACAGTAACATACAAGGGAAAATCCATAAAGCTAGCAGGGGATTCTTCAGCAGAAATTTTGTAAGCCAGAAGAGAATGGCCATGATATATTCAAAATGCTGAATGGAAAAAACCTGATGCTAAGAGTACTCTAGCCAGCAAGGCTATCATTCAGAATAGAAGGAAAGATAAAGAGTTTTCCAGACAAAAACTAAAGGAGTTCATGACCGTTAAACCAGCCCTGCAAGAAATATTAAAGGGAACTCTTTGAGTGGAAAGGAAAGACTAAAGGTAGGAAACAAAAAAGGTAAGAAACAAAAAAGCAGTAAAAATGAATATTTCTGTAAAAAAAAATCAGTCAAGGAATTCACAAGATAAAATGATGTAAGATATGACAACATAGGGGCGCCTGATGGCACAATCAGTTAACATCCAACTCTTGGTTTCAGCTCAGGTTGTGATCTCAGGGTCATGAGATCAAGCCCTGCCTCAGACTCCATGCTCAGTGAGGTGTCTGATTAATGCTCTCCATCTCCCTCTGCTCCTCTCCCCCTGCCCCACCTCGTACACCCATGCATATTCTCTCTCTCTCTTTGCCTATCTCTTTCTCTCTCAAATAACCAATCTTTAGAAAATTATGACAACATATATATAAAACATGGGGAATAGCAGAATAAATAATGGGTTCAAACTTAACCATCAACTTAATATGGACTGATATATACAGAAGATACTATTTACAAACCAAATGGTAACCATATATCAAAAATCACTAATATTGCAAACGATAAAGAGAAAAAATTTCAAATATATCACTAAAAAACACAGCATAAAAGAAAGAAGATAGGATCAGAAGAAAACTTCAGACACAACCACAAAACATATAATAAAATAAATACATATCTATCACATTATTTTGAATGTAAATCAACTAAACGCTCCAACCAAAAGGCATAGGATGGCCAAATCCTTTAAAAAAGAAAGACCCCCCCCAAAAAAAATAAATAAATAAATAAAAAATAAAAAAAATAAAAAAATAAAAAAAAAGAAAGACCCATCTATATTCTGCCTACAGAAGACATATTTTAGGCTTGAAAGCAAGGCAGGGTATGAAGAAACATCTATAATGCAAATGGATGTGAAAAGAAAGCTAGAGTAGCAATACTTCTATCAGACAAAATGAACTTTAAAACAGACTGTAACAAACAAAGAAGGATACTATATAATAATGAAGTCCAACAAGAAGATAAAACAATTATAAATGTTTATGCACCCAACATAGGAGCAACAAATACATAAAACAACAAACATAAAGGAACTGATGGATAATAATACAGTAATGAGGAAACTTTAACATCAGTGGACAGATCATCTAAACAAAATCAGCAAGGAAACAATGGCTTTGAATGACATGCTGGAACAGATGGGTATAGCAGACATATTCAGAACATTCCATCCTGAAACCACAGAATGCACATTTTCTTCAAGTGCATATGGAACATTCTCCAGAATAGATCACTTACTAGATCACAAAACAAGCCTCAACGAATTCAAGGGGATTGAAGTCATACCATGCATCTTTTCTGACCACAGTGATATGAAACTAGATGTCAACCACCAGAAAAAGTCTGGAGACTTAAATAATGGAGGTTAAATAACATGCTACTAAACAATAGGTCAACCAGGAAATAAAAGAGAAATAAAGTGTATGGGAACAAAGGAAACACAGTGGTCCAAAACCTTTGGGATGCAACAAAAGTGGTTCTAAGAGGGAAGTTTATACCAATACAGGCCTACCTGAAGAAGCAAGAACAATCCCAAATAAACAACCTAAAGGAGCTAGAAAAAGAACAAACAAAACCTAAAACTAGCAGAAGGAAGGAAACAATAAAGATTAGAGCAGAAATAAATGATATAGAAACTAAAAAAAAAAAAAAAGGAGGGGGCACCTGGGTGGCCCTGTCAGCTAAGCATCTGCCTTCAGCTCAGGTCATGATCCCCAGGATCCTGGGATCAAGCCCTGCACCAGGCTTCTTGCTCAGCTCAGAGTCTGCTTCTCCTCTTCCTCTGCCCCTGCTCATGCTCTCTCTCTTGCTTACTCTCTCAAATAAATAAACTCTAAAAAAATAACAATATTGCTAGAATGCCTATACTACTCAAAGCAGTTTAATGCAACCCCTATCAAAATGCCAACAACATTATTCATAGAACTAGAACAAACAATTCTGCAGCTTGTATGGAATACAAAAGACCTCGAATAGCCAGAGCAATCTTGAAAAAGAAAAGCAAAGCTGAAGGCATCACAATTCCAGACTTCAACTTATATTAGAAAATTGTAGTGATCAAAACAGTGTGGTACTGGAACAGAAACAGACACATAGATCAGTAGATGGAATAGAAAACCCAGAAACAAACCCAGTTATATGGCCAATTACTCTTCAACAAAGCAGGAAAGAATATCCAATGAGAAAAAGACTCATTGGATGTTAGGTGTTAGGAAAACTGGATATGTTAGGAAAACTTATGGTGTTAGGAAATGGTGTTAGGAAAATGGTGTTAGGAAAACTGGATAGCAACATACAAAAGAGTGAAACTGGACCACTTTCTTACACCATACACAAAAATAACTTCAAAATGGCTAACAGACCTAAATGTGAAACCTGACCACAGACTGTAGGCCAAGCTCGGTAAAGGGCTGGAGGAGGGGCCTCGGGGAGAAGCCAATAGGTCAGACAGGGGCTCCGGGGAAGGGGTCTGCACTCTGCTGCCTTCAGGAGCAGCGGCCCAGGAGCAGGATTCCAGCAGCCACAGGCCCTGGATTCCAGAGCGCTGGGGAACACAGCCCAGGATCCTGCGCTCCCCCTGGGAACAGACGGAGGCGGGGAGGGCACAGGACAGTGAGGACTTTCCCACTGCCTTGTGCCTCCAAGCTGTGCAGGTCAGTGCCCCTCACCCCGGGAGCATCTAGGCCAGTGTGGACTGGGAGACTGCGGTAGTTACTGCGGGGAGCTGACTCCAAGGCTGGAGACCTGGCTACCGCCAGTGGGGTTCTCCTTCCTTTTGTCACCTTGTGCCTGGGAGGGGTGGGGCCGCCAGGGAACAGAGGCCTCACAGGGTAAATAGCTCCTACTGAGCCTGGCACCTGGGCAGGGGGGCGGGGTAGCTTCCCAAGGTGCACACACCTGAGAATCAGCACAGCAGGCCGCTCCCCCTGAAGACCAGCTGGAAGGACAGGGGAAGAGCAAGTTCTTGACCAAGCAGTGCTGGAAAGCTCCAGGGGAAGTCAGAGGGATTTATAGTATATAGAACTAGAGGGTACCCCTCATATTTGTTTTTCTTCGTTTTTCCAGTACAACTCATTTTTATTTCAGATTGTAAATTTCCAATTTTTTTCTTTTCCCACCTTAACTACAATATTTTACCACCTCTTCATTTTTAAGTTTCTTCCTTTTTGAGTTTCATATTTCTACAATTATAGGTCTCAGATATATTTTCCACTTCTAGATTACCTTCAACATACTCAACTCAATTTAGGAAGATATACAAGATATGTTTTTTTGTTTTGTTTTGTGTTTTTTTGTTTTTTGTTTTCTCCGCCTCATTTTGTACTACAATGGCGGAAGTAAATACCTTCTAAAACATGAACAGCATGCACCCAGAACCAAGTGATATACCGTGCTGATTCATTCTGTGAAATTCCTCATTCCCATTCTGCCCCTCTCTTTTATGTCATTTATATTTTGATGGTCAGTGTTGGGGCTTTCTACAAGTATTTCTGGTTTATATAAATTTGGGACTGAGCATCTTCTAACATACAGAACTTAATAACTCAGAACCAAGAGGATCACCCTCTAGGACCCTTCAGGTAGACTACATTCTCCGTCCCCTACAACCTCATCACCACCATCTCCCAGTCCCCCGCCCCTTTTGTTTTTGGTTTTTCTTTTCTCTCTCTCTCTCTCTCTCTCTCTCTTTACATTTGCTTTTCCTTTTCCTTTTCTTTTTTTCCCTTTTTTTTCTTCTTCTTTGAGATTCTTGGCCTTTTACTTTTTACTACTTTGTTTTAAAATTTGTTTTTCACTTTAGTGGTCCTTTTGTTTTATTTCATTCTGATCTTTGTTTTCAATTTCTGGTCTCTGACCTCCTCAGACTCATCTAGGGTGAAATTTACCTAGATTGTGGTTGATATTCTTGACTCAGCACACTCACATAGCCAATCTGCACTGAAATAAATGATAGCCTCAGAAGGAAAAATCTACATATAATTGGGGTTCCAGAGAACGCCAAGAGGGCCAGAGAGCCAGAAAGCATATTTGAACAAGTCATACCTGAGAACTTCCCTAATTTGGGGAGGGGAAACAGGCATTCAGGTCCAGGAGATAGAGAGGTTCTCCCCCCCCCCCACCAAAATCAATAAAAACTGTTCAACACCTCGACATTTAATAGTGAAACTTGCAAATTCCAAAGATAAAGAGAAAATCCTTAAAGCAGCAAGAGACAAGAGATCGCTAACTTATGTGGGGAGAAATATTAGATTAACAGCAGACCTCTCCACAGAGACCTAGCAGGCCAGAAAAGGCTGGCAGGATATATTCAGTGTCCTAAATAAGAAGAACATTCAGCCAAGAATACTCTATCCAGCAAGGCTTTCATTCAGAATAGAAGGAGAGATAAAGAGCTTCCAAGATAGGCAGAAACTGAAAGAATATTTGACCACCAAACCAGCTCTGCAAGAGATACTAAGGAGGATCCTGTAAAAGAAAGAGGAAGCCCAAAGAAATAATCCACAAAAACAGGGACTGAATAGGTATTACAATGACACCAAATTAATATATTTCAATAGTAACTCTGAACGTGAATGGGCTAAATGATCCCATCAAAAGACACAGGGTTTCAGACTGGATAAAAAAGCAAGACTCATCTATTTGCTGTCTACAAAAGACTCAGTTGAGACCTAAGGACACCTCCAGCCAAAAATGAAAAGGTGGAGAACCATTTACCATTCAAATGGTCCTCAAAAGAAAGCTAGGGTAGCCATCCTCATATCAGATAAATTAAAGTTTATCCCAAAGACTATAGTAAGAGATGAAGAGGGACATTATATCATACTCAAAGGGTCTATCCAACAAGAAGACCTAACAATCATGAATATTAATGCCCCTAATGTGGGAGCTGCCAAGTATACCAATTAATAACCAAAGTAAAGACATACTTCGATAATAATACACTAATAGTAGGAGACTTCAACACGGTGCTTTCTGCAAATGACAGATCTTCTAAGCACAACATCACCAAGGAAACAAGGGCTTTAAGTGATACACTGGACCAGATGGATTTCACAGGTATATACAGAACTTTGCATCCAAACGCAACTGAATACACATTCTTCTCAAATGCACATGGAACTTTCTCCAGAATAGACCACATACTGGATCACAAATCAGGTCTCAACCTATACCAAGAGATTGGGATTGTCCCCTGCATATTTTCAGACCACAATGCTTTGAAACTAGAACTCAATCACAAGAAGAAATTTGGAAGAAACTCAAGCACGTGGAGGTTAAAGAGCATCCTGCTAAAAGATGAAAGGGTCAACCAGGAAATTAGAGAAGAATTAAAGATTCATGGAAACTAATGAAAATGAAGATACAACCATTCAAAATCTTTGGGATACAGCAAAAGCAGTCCTGAGAGGGAAATACATCGCAATACAAGCATCCACCAAAAAATTGGAAAAAATTCAAATACACAAGCTCACCTTGCACCTGAAGGAAAAAGAACAGCTAATAAAACCTACACCAAGCAGAAGAAGAGAGTTAATAAAGATTAGAGCAGAACTCAATGAAATAGAGACCAGAAGAACTGTAGAAGAGAGCAACAAAATCAGGAGTTGGTTCTTCGAAAGAATGAGATAGATAAACCAATAGCCAGCCTTATTAAAAAGGAAAAAGACTCAAATTAACAAAATCATGAACAAAAAAGGAGAGATCACAACCAACACCAAGGAAATACAAACGATTTTAAAAATGTATTATGAGCAGCTATATGCCAATAAATTAGGCAATCTAGAAGAAATGGACACATTTCTGGTAAACCACAAATTACCAAGACTGGAACAGGAAGAAATAGAAAACCTGAACAGGCCAATAAACAGGGAGGAAATTGAAGTAGTCATCAAAAGCCTCCCAAGACACAAAAGTTCAGGGCCAGATGGCTTCCCAGGGGAATTCTATCAAACGTTTAAAGAAGAAATAATACCTACTCTACTAAAGTTTTTCCGAAAGATGGAAAGGAATGGAATACTTCCAAACTTGTTTTATGAGGCCAGAATCACCTTAATTCCAAAACCAAAGACCCCACCAAAAAGGAGAATTATAGACCAATATCCCTGATGAATACAGATGTAAAAATTCTTAACAAGAACCAGCCCATAGGATCCAACAGTGCTTTAAGAAGATTATTCACCATGACGAAGTGGGATGTATCCCTGGGAACAAGGCTGATTCAACACTCGTAAAGCAATCAACATGATAGATCATTATCAACAAGAGAAAAAACCAAGAACCATATGATCCTCTCAATAGATGCAGAGAAAGCATTTGACAAAAAATACAGCATCCATTCCTGATCAAAACTCTTCAGAGTGTAGGGATAGAGGGGGACATTCCTCAGCATCTTAAAAGCCATCTACAAAAAGCCCACAGAAAATATCATTCTCGATGGGGAAACACTGAGACCCTTTCCCCTAAGATCAGGAACACAACAGGGATGTCCACTTTCACCACTGCTATTCGACATAGTACTAGAAGTCCTAGCCTCAACAATCAGACAACAAAAGAAATAAAAGGCATTCAAACTGGCAAAGAAGAAGTCAGGCTCTCCCTCTTTGCAGATGACATGATACTATACATGGAAAACCCAAAAGACTCCACCCCAAGATTGCTAGAACTCATACTGCAATTCAGGCAATGTAACAGGATACAAAATCAATGCCCAGAATCAGTGGCATTTCTATACACTAACAATGAAACTGAAGAAAGAGAAATTAAGGAGTCAGTCCCACTTACAATTGCACCCAAACGATAAGATACCTAGGAATGAACCTAACTAAAGAGGTAAAGGATCTATACCCTAAAAACTACAGAACACTTCTGAAAGAAATTGAGGAAGACACAAAGAGATGGAAAAATATTCCATGCTCATGGATTAGAAGAAATAATATTGTGAAAATTTCTGTTCTACTCACAGCAATTTACACATTTAATGCAATCCCTATCAAAATACCATGGACTTTCTTCAGAGAGTTAGAACAAATTATTTTAAGATTTGTGTGGAATCGGAAAAGACCCCAAATAGCCAGGGGAATTTTAAAAAAGAAAACCATAGCTGGGGGCATCACAATGCCAGATTTCAGGTTGTACTACAAAGCTGTGGTCATCAAGACAGTGTGGTACTGGCACAAAACCAGACACATAGATCAATGGAACAGAATAGAGAACCCAGAAGTGGGCCCTCAACTTTATGGTCAACTAATATTCAACAAAGGAGGAAAGACTATCTACTGGAAAAAAGACAGTCTCTTCAATAAATGGTGCTGGGAAAATTGGACATCCACATGCAGAAGAATGAAACTAGACCACTCTCTTGCACCATACACAAAGATAAACTCATAATGGATGAAAGATCTAAATGTGAGACAAGATTCCATCAAAATCCTAGAGGAGAACACAGACAACACCCTTTTGGAACTTGGCCACAGTAACTTCTTGCAAGATACATCCACGAAGACAAAAGAAACAAAAGCAAAAATGAACTATTGGGACTTCATCAAGATAAGAAGCTTTTGCACAGCAAAGGATACAGTCAACAAAACTAAAAGACAACCTACAGAATGGGAGAAGATATTTGCAAATGACGTATCAGATAAAGGGCTAGTTTCCAAGATCTATAAAGAACTTATTAAAGTCAACAGCAAAGAAACAAACAATCTAATCATGAAATGGGCAAAAGACATGAACAGAAATCTCACAGAGGAAGACATAGACATGGCCAAAAAGCACATGAGAAAATGCTCCACATCACTTGCCATCAGGGAAATACAAATCAAAACCACAATGAGATACCACCTCATACCAGTGAGAATGGGGAACATTAACAAGACAGGAAACCACAAATGTTGGAGAGGATGTGGAGAAAAGGGAACCCTCTTGCACGGTTGGTGGGAATGTGAACTGGTGCAGCCACTCTGGAAAACTGTGTGGAGGTTCCTCAAAGAGTTAAAAAATAGTTCTGCCCTACGACCCAGCAATTGCACTGCTGGGGATTTACCCCAAAGATACAGATGCAATGAAACACCAGGACACCTGCACCCCGATGTTTCTAGCAGCAATGTCCACAATAGCCAAACTGTGGAAGGAGCCTCAGTGTCCATCAAAAGATGTTTGGATAAAGAAGATGTGGTCTATGTATACAATGGAATATTACTCAGCCATTAGAAGTGACAAATACCCACCATTTGCTTCGACGTGGATGGAACTGGAGGGTATTATTCTGAGTGAAATAAGTCAATCGGAGAAGTACAAACATTATATGGTCTCATTCATTTGGGGAATATAAATAATAGTGAAAGGGAATAGAGGGGAAGGGAGAAGAAATGGGTAGGAAATATCAGAAAGGGAGACAGAACGTGGAAGACTCCTAACTCTGGGAAATGAACTAGGGGTGGTGGAAGGGGAGGAGGGAATGGGGTGGGGGTGACTGGGTGGCGGGCAGTGAGGTGGGCACTTGACAGGATGAGCACGGGGTGTTATTCTGTGTGTTGGCAAATTGAACACCAATAAAAAATAAATTTATTATTTAAAAAAAAAAACAGCCAGGGGCATCACAATGCCAGATTTCAGGTTGTACTACAAAGCTGTGATCATCAAGACAGTGTGGTACTGGCACAAAAACAGACACATAGGTCAATGGAACAGAATAGAGAACCCAGAAATGGGCCCTCAACTCTATGGTCAACTAATAGTCGACAAAGCAGGAAAGACTATGCACTGGAAAAAGGACAGTCTTTTCAATAAATGGTGCTGGGAAAATTGGACAGCCACATGCAGAAGAATGAAACTAGACCACTCTCTTACACCATACACAAAGATAAACTCAAAATGGATTTAAGATCTAACTGTGAGACAAGAATCCATCAAAATCCTAGAGGAGAACACAGGCAACACCCTTTTTGAGCTTGGCCACAGGAACGTCTTGCAAGATACATCTATGAAGGCAAGGAAAACAAAAGCAAAAATGAACTATTGGGACTTAATCAAGATAAAAAAAACTTATGCACAGAAAAGAGTCAACAAAACTAAAAGACAACCTACAGAATGGGAGAAGATATTTGCAAATGAAAATATCAGTATCAGATAAAGGGGTAGTATCGAAGATCTGTAAAGAACTTATTAAACTCAACAGCAAGGAAACAAACAATCCAATCATGAAATGGGCAAAAGACATGAACAGAAATTTCACCAAAGAAGACATACACATAGTCAATAAGCACATGAGAAAATGCTCCACATCACTTGCCATCAGGGAAATACAAATCAAAACCACAATGAGAAACCACCTCACACCAATGAGAATGGTGAAAATTAACAAGACAGGAAACAACAAATGTTGGAGAGGATGTAGAGAAAGGGGAACCCTCTTGCACGGTTGGTGGGAATGTGAACTGGTGCAGCCACTCTGGAAAACTGTGTAGAGGTTCCTCATAAAAATAGAGCTCCTCTACCACCCAGCAGTTGCACTGCTGGGGATTTACCCCAAAGATACAGATGTAGTGTCCATCGAAAGATGAATGGATAAAGAAGATTTGAGGTGTGTGTGTGTGTGTGTATACGAAATATTACTCAGCCATTAGGAATGACAAATACCTACCATTTGCTTCAACGTGGATGAAACTGGAGGGTATTATGCTGAGTGAAGTAAGTCAGAGAAGGACAAACATTATATGGTTTCATTCCTTTGGAGAATATAAAAAATAGTGAAAAGGATTAAAGGGGAAAGGAGAGAAAGTGAGTGGGAAATATCAGAGAGGGAGACAGAACATGGAAGACTCCTAACTCTGGGAAATGTACAAGGGGTAGTGGAAGGGGAGGTGGATGGGGGATGGGGTACTGAGTGACAGGCACTGAGGGGGGCACTTGTCGGGATGAGCACTGGGTGTTATGCTGTATGTTGGCGAATCAAACTCCAACTTAAAAAAATGTACAAAAATATTTTTTAAATGTGTAAAGGAGGATATAGTGGAAAAGATGAACAGCATTCATGAACAGATGGGAAATTTTAGCAGAGAGATGGAAACTAAAAAGGAGTCATTGGAAATCTTAGAGGTAAACCTGTGATATCAAAGATGAAGAATTTTTTTCAATAGGCTTATGTGCAGACTTGATACAGCTAAGGAAAGAAGTAAACATAAAGATTGATTAATAGGAATTTTACAAAGTAAAACACAATGGAGAAAAATGTGAAGCATCCAGGAACTGTGGAACAATATCCAGTGGTCTAACATACATGTAAATTGGGTTCAAGAAACAGAGAAAAATGAGTCAGAAAAAATATTTGAAGATTATGGCCAAGAATTTTACAAAATTAATGAGGGTACCCAGAAACTTGCAAGCTGAATGAATAAAACCCAGATTGTCCTACACTGGTGGTGGAGGGAGAATATCCAAGCAAGAAGGGAAGGCTAGAGTTCTCAATTCAGCCTTATTCTGTGTCTTCTGAATACCGTGGAGGATCTCTTCCCAGGTATCACTGATATCACTACAGTGACAATTGAAGATTCTGGCCCAAGTGTCAGTATAGGGATCATCCTATATGTAGTGCCAGCATTACAGCCAGGGAAAACAAAATGGGATTGCCTAAGGAAGACACAAGACTACATTTCTCAGTGTATCAGTGTAAATGAGAAACATTACTCCCATCAGATGTTTAGCTGGGGGAAAGAAAGGTTTTTCATCAATTTTCACTGTGTTTATAGATAAATAGGAAAGTAGAGAAAGCCCTTCAATCTAGTGTTTGCCTCAGGTTTCTTTTTCCTGATATATGTTATGTCATTATGGAACATAAACTGTAGAAGGGAAGGCATTTTGTTGGTCTCATTGCTTAGAACATTGCCTAGCAATTGTTAGTTTATTCCACAAATATATTGACAACTATATATCAGATATTATCTAGCATTTTGGTAGATAGCTGTAAGGTCCCTGGCTCACATGAAGTTTACAGTGTGGTGAGGGGATGTGGATAGCAGAACACACCAACAAATGTGAGTATTAGAAGTCGTACCTACGGGTGCCTGGCTGGCTTAGTCGGTAAAGCGTGTGACTTTCGATCTCGTCATGAGTTCAAGCCCCATGTTGGGTGTCAAGGTTACTAAAGAAAATAAATAATGAAAAAGGAAAAAAGAAACAAAAAAAATGTATGTAGTATGAGAAGATAAAATAGGGCAGTTAGACAGGGTGTGACTAGGGAGGATAGTCAGGGCTGAGCACCTGTTAACATCCCAGAGAAGATACTCAGAGAACTGAGGAGCCATATGGGGAATAAAGACAATAACATATCATTAGAAAATATCATTTGTACATTTCTTTTGCTCCTTTTTTTCTTTGCTCCTTTTCTTCTAGTCATCTCAGTGCCAACCCCAAGGAGCTCTTTCAGGAGGCACCAGATCAAAGAAAGAGTGAGAAGGCAGAGCTGGGCACTCTCACCCTCTTCGGAGACTTGTCTCTTCCCATGTCACTAACCCTGATGAAATCCGCCACCTTCAGAAAAAGACCCATGACTGTAACAGTCATAGCAAGATAAATATTCATCATCATAAGGCATTTAGCAGATATTTTCTTGAGTATTTCCTGTGGCAGGTACTCCTGGTAACACAGCAGTGAGCAAGACAGTCAGAAACCCTTGCCCTCAAGGAAAGCAGGGGGTCTTATTTTGTTCTGAAATTTTGGAACACATTAAGGTCTGGTTCTGGAGGCACCAGTGTCCTGGGATCGAGTCCCATATCGGGCTCCCTGCAGGAGCTCCCTGCAGGGAGCTGGCTTCTCCCTCTGCCTATGTCTCTGCCTCTCTTCTCTCTGTGTGTCTCTCATGAATAAATAAAAATAAAATCTTAAAAAAAAAGGTCTGGTTCTGAAAGAAAAGTCTTGTCCCTTCTCCTCCCCCACTACCATCACCACCCTTTTGTTTTCTTCTGTTTCCAAAGGTTAAGTCTACTTAGCTTCCTGATATAAAAAGGATAGAGTCTTGGCAGCTCAAGTGTAGTTACTTCAACTCTGCTTTTGTGGAATGCTAACACTTCATGTAACTATAGGTGAGGTGAGTGGAGAAGAATCAGGAGAATGACACTTCCATTAGAATTTAATCATGTTCTGCTTTAAAGATTTATTCTCAGATCTTCTCTGAACCCCAAGATTCAGAAACCTTTGGAATTTAATTCCAATATAATTTTATTGGGAATGATAGAAACAGTAGAGCATTTTCTCACTAATCTCTTTCCAGCAAGGCTTCTATGACAGGGCATATTGCTTTAGCACTGTGCTGAATGGTCAGGGAAACCACCTCAGAGCAGTGCATTAAAATTTTCAGTCTGGAAATAAATCAGGCCACATGTGTGTTTGCTCAGCTCTACCAACACAGATGCAATGCGTGCTTTTTGCTTTGTTAAGGCAATGATGTCATTTTAGCTATGTGAAAAATGACTTAAAATGTGGTTTGGTTTTAGTTGAGCTGTCAATTTTTATTTTGTCTAGTTATAAATATGTGGGTTTCACACTTTAACGTGCACCAGTGGTTATTTGTAAAAGTATTTCATTTATTACTAACATTTTTAGAGACTTAGAGGAGAAATAGAAATTAAAACATTTGTTATTTAGCATTAATTTATGATCATTTTGATTACTCTCTTGATAACTTGAACATGAGGGAAAGAATTTTTTTGAGAATGATAAAAGAATTTTTAATATAATTTTGGTAAGATGGTTCCCCATGCCTAGGATCTGTTTGGAAAGTATTTTAATGCTTCTTGTGTTTCTTTAGTTTGGGTTTCAGTTCAACAAACATTTGTTGAGTATATGCCAAGCTTTGTATTTTGTAAGGAACAAAATTAAAAGATTTGCCCTTGTGTCAGGGGTTAGAATTTCAAAACCATGCTGGGCATCCTAGTGCATGCTTGTGTACATGTGCCTGCAGCCCAAGTCTTTGAGGGGGTGAGTTAGAGTCTATTAACTTGGGCAAGAGAGACAGTTGGCTTAGTTTATTTCTAATAGCTTTTAGCTTTTTCTCACTTTTTGGAATGCTTTGATCCTTTGAAAAAAAGCCCTGCCACTATGAACTAAATTGTGTGAAGTCAAATATTCATCTTTCTGGGATTCTTCTCCCCTCATTTTTATTTTTATTTAAGAGCAGTGAGGGAAAATAATTTTAGAAATACAGTGGCATGGGTGTAAAGTGAGACCAAAATCATAAAGTGAGGTAGAGAATGGGAGCAAATTATCAAACAGGTCTGCCTCCCCTCAAGAGAGTTCATTCTGTTCTTTGCACACTGCTCCCCTGGGTTGTTGTTGAAACCATGAGGATCATCAATCAGAAGCCACCCCTGCCCTACTCCAGCTAAAAAGTATTCATAGCAACACAGAGTGGCTTTGGAGTTTGGTTCTGGTTTCTGAATGATCCAGCTAAATGAAGTGATTTCTCCACTTTACTTTTTTTGTGGGTGGAGAGGAAACTAAGGATGTTTTGTTTAGCAGTTTATTCTGCAAACATCTGAGTCCTCTATACTAGCCACGGTTCTAGAAACAGGATTGGAAATAAGGCATGGATCCTATCTTGATGTGCATTGTAGAGTGCTCACTGGAAAACATGGCATACAGATACAAAATAAGTAGAGAACAAAAAAAAAATGATAATGAAGTGCCATGGAACTCCTTTGTAGTACATTCTATCAGCAAGTAGTTACAATACCTATCATGGGTCAGATACTGCTCGTAAACCAGGATACTGACATTCTTTAAAAAGATTTCATATATTTTCTGTTTAGAGAGAAAGAATATCCTGTAAGTTATTTAAACAAAAACTGAATTTTTCCTGTTCTTAGTGTCCTTTTTTTTTTTTTTTTAAAGATTTTATTTATTTATTCATGAGGGACACAGAGAAAGAGAGAGGCACAGACACAAGCAGAGGGAGAAGCAGGCCCATGCAGGGAGCCCGATGCGGGACTCAATCCAGGGTCTCCAGGATCACAGCATGGGCTGAAGGCAGCCCTAAACCACTGAGCCATCCAGGCTGCCCTTCAGTGTCCTTTTTGTTGTGACCTATTTTAGCCAGAAAAATGGAAAAATAGACAAAGGTCACTTATTAGGAGAAAAACTGTATGAAAAGTGCTGCCAGAACTGCTGCTTCTATCCCAAGTGTAGGGCCTGATCTGAAGCCTCCTTGCTTTGGGCATGGAGAAGCCATAGTTCCAGACTTGACTGTGCAGTGAGTAGTTTGGTGACCTTTAGCAAATCACCTGATCTTTTTGTGCTTAAGTTTTTCTCTATGGTCCAAGGCGTAAGTCTCCGAAGGACTCAGGTCAAGTGCTGATGCCCCTGAGAAGCTTCTTCTGGCCTCTTGTCTTCTTCCTGGCCACACGGGAAGAAGGATACTTTCCAACTTGTAAACTCCCTCAATATTTGAGGGCACATCCCTTTTCTGTGACCTTTTATTATATCTTTTTTATATCTAATTACACTGTCTTCAACACCTTTAGATGCCAGTCAACATATGTGCCTGGTCAATTTAGAGGATTTTTTTGTGTTTCTTGTTTTGGTGACAGATATTAAAATTGTACCAGATAAAAGGAGTTACTTAAAATACCAGGCTTTTGAAGTGCTGTGTTACATCATCATTTCATTCAGATACTTGCACCAATGGTGACAGTCCCAGGTGAAAAGAATTAGTAACTGGAAAACAGTTTCTTAGGCAGTAGTAAATTAAAACTTGCTTTTCCAAAATAGTGAAAGGGAATAAAGGGGAAAGGAGAAAAATGAGTGGGAAATATCAGAAAGGGACAGAACATGAGAGACTCCTAACTCTGGGAAACGAACTAGGGGTGGTGGAAGGGGAGGTGGGCGGGGGGTGGGGGTGACTGGGTGATGGGCACTGAAGGGGGCACTTGATGGAATGAGCACTGGGTGTTATTCTATATGTTGGCAAATTGAACACCAATAAAAAATAAATTTATAAAAAAAAAGTGTCAATACAACATTTGTTGACAGTATATATTGTATATGCTTTACGTAAAGCTTTTATTTTATGGCTTGGGTTTACTTTTGTGTGAAATTGGAAGGTATGTTAGAATTTGAATGCTTTGAAAGGTTAAGAGTGTCAACGTTGGATTTCCCAGCACAGGCTTGCATGAACACTTGAAGAGTAGTATTAAGTCAGCTTTGACTCAAACAAACTGCAGCATCTTTTAAATATGTTATTGTTTTTATTCTACAATAAGTGAGTTTTAGTATAGTAAAATAAACAACCAGGCTATCTGGAAAGCTCAGTTACTTGAATTTTGGGTATTTTTTTATCAAAAGGAGACAAATGAATATTTTATTGCAAGCCAAAAACAGAGATTTACTTTTTTAAAAAAAGCATTTCAGGGTTGCCTGGGTGACTCAATCAGAAAAGCATCCAATTTTTGATTTTAGCTCAGGTCATGATCTCCAGGTTGTGGGATTGAGCCCTACGTTGCTCTCACACTGAGCATGATGCCTGCTTAAGATTCTCTCTCTTCCTGTCTGCCCCTCTCCCCCACCATACACCCTCTCTCTGAAAAAATAAAATTGAATAAATAAAAATAATTTAAAGTGTTTCATGTTATGGCATGGGACTTATGAGACCATTTCCGGAATTATAATTACTGGTGTCCTTAACAATTTCTAAGTCCTATTTTCAAGAATTCAGTCATCTGTATGACTGAGTTTGGTGGATAGAAAGGTTGTTCAGTCCCAAAGGTTGAATGAGACAGCATCCCAGGCTTTTTGGTAAGCTATTCAAGTACCTTCTGTGCACATAGTAGTTTTAAAACATATTCTTTTCAAAAATTGAAATGTCTGTCAAAGAAAGTTCAGACATCTTTTCTTTATAACATATTAACTGATTCTTGATTTAAACACCAATTTTATGAAAAGCTGCTAGTGTTTGATAGAAGTGACTGCCAATAAGCACAAGAAAATATGCTTTGTATTCTCTGAGGGAAAATATATCTTAGCACTGTGAGGGAGAAACTTCTGGAACATATGAAATTATGAGATAGCATTTAGGTTCTATTCAGCTTAGTTATTTTGTCTCTTATAGTGAGGGAATAATGTTGGAGCTTTGTAATAGTTCCCAACTAATGACCAAGGCCATTTTATTAGTACTTCCTTGGGTTTAGATACTACTTTTGTGTGTTTCCAGTTTTATTTGGTATCTTCTTAACAATTTTCTTTCCAAAAGTTGAACATGTTTTTGGAAAAGTTAAAGGATGACTCTCCAAAATCATCAATTACCAAAAATTTGATGTTAACCAAATTGGAATCATTTCTTCATGAATGCCCGCCAGAATTGTTCTTGACAGGGTCACTGGTGAATGCCATAATGCTAGGTCCAATGGTCAAATCACCTTCCTTGGCATTGGCATTGGACATTCCAATCTGTCCCTTCTTCTCTGGGTTTCTTGGTTCTGTTTACTGACAGCCAGATCATTCTCCTTTGTCAGTTTCTCCTTCCTTGAAAAACCTCTAAATGTTGATGGCTTCAGGCCTCAGTACTTGAGGAAGTTCTCTATATTAATTCCCTAGATGGCTTGATCTCTTTCATAGCTTTAAAATCTCCACTTTGGGGGCAGCCCAGGTAGCTCAGCAGTTTAGCGCCGCCTTCAGCCCAGAGTGTGATTCTGGAGCCCAGGGATTGAATCCCACATCGGGCTCCCTGTATGGAGCCTGCTTCTCCCTCTGCCTGTGTCTCTTCTCTGCCTCTCTCTCTTCTCTCTCTCTGTGTCCCTCATAAATAAATAAAATCTTAAAAAAAAAAAAAATCTCCACTTTGACATCTAATAGGTATTTCAAACTTAGCATCTCCAAAGCCAGATTTCTTATCCCCGCCCCTCCTCCAGTTGCTTACATCAGAAATCAGTGTATCATCTAATCCTCTTAAGGTCTACCTTTGAAATATATCCAAAATAGAACTATGTCTTACCATTTCCACAACTACCAAACCACCATTATTTTTCTCCTGAGTTACTACTTTTCAAAAAGCCTCTAATGAATTCTTACTTAAGAAGCTCTAGCCATCTAATTACTATGATTTTCTTTTAAATTTTCTTTAAGCAAGTATTACATTTTTCCACTTTTGTCTTCCTCCATACTGTTTACCATCCCCTCTTCTTGACTCACTTAGAATGAAAGGTGAAATTCTTTCATGACCTCTGGCTACTAAACTGGTTTATATCCTTAGTGTGTTGAATAGGGCTTAATGCACTGTAGTCAATCATTAATATGTGACTGAGCAAATTATTTGTAAATATGGAATATGTTTTGGGATTCTAAAAATAAAGGTTAAACTTCATCAAATAGTTTAATCATCTCAATATAGAAAAACAACACATTGGATTAAAATATTCCTTTAATAGAACTTTCTATTTAGCATCCACTAAAAAATTATTTTCTATTTCCCAAATTCACTTAATTTGAAATAAATATATCAAGGCCAGGAATGTGCTCAAAATCTGTTTCAAAACCTCTGGAGAATTTTTTTCTTTTTTTTTAATTTTATTTTTTTAAATTTATTTATGATAGTCACACAGAGAGAGAGAGAGAGAGGCAGGCTCCATGCACCGGGGGCCCTACGTGGGACCCGATCCCGGGTCTCCAGGATCGCAACCTGGGCCAAAGGCAGGCGCTAAACCGCTGAGCCACCCAGGGATCCTGGATTTTTCTTTTTTTAAGATGTTATTTTTCAGAAGAGAGAGAACACATAAGGAGGGAGGGGCAGAGGAAGAGGGAGAAGCAGGCTCCTGACATGGCACTTAATCCCGGGACCCTGAGATCATGACCTGAGTTGAAAGACGCTTAATCAACTGAGCTACCCAGCACCCCAAGAGTTTTTTTTTTTTCTTTAAGAGACTTAACTCATTGCTGTGATTTTCTTTTTTTTTTATTTTTTTTATTTTTTTTTATTTATGATAGTCACAGAGAGAGAGAGAGAGAGAGGCAGAGACACAGGCAGAGGGAGAAGCAGACTCTATGCACCGGGAGCCCGACATGGGATTCGATCCAGGGACTCCAGGATCGCGGCCTGGGCCAAAGGCAGGTGCCAAACCGCTGCGCCACCCAGGGATCCCCATTGCTGTGATTTTCTTAAAAAAAATAAAAAAGTCAGGATGCCTGGGTGGCTCAGTGGTTGAGCATCTGCCTTTGGCTTAGGGCATGATCCTGTGTCCTGGGATCAAGTCCCACATTAGGCTCTTCACAGGAAGCCAGCTTTTCTCTGACTCTGCCTAGGTTTCTGCCTCTCTCTGTGTGTCTCTCATGAATAAATTAAAAAAATATATTTTTTAAAAAAGCCTTTAAGTATCTATTCTACAGTTTTTTCTTACTGTGAAATACATTTTGTAGGTATTTTGGTAAAATAGTAAAGTTCCCAATCAAAGGTAACCCTTCTCTATTAGTTACAAATCAACCAATTGAATCAGCACATTTATTGATCAACCTGAATATTAACATTTTGGCCTAAATGAGGTAGAAGTAGCAGATAACTTAAGTCCCTGCCATTAATGTACTGCCTTGAGGACTTTCTAGTTCACAGGTATATGATATTTTTTAATTTTCTAACTAGAAGTTTATCCAATGATAGTTTTTAACTTCAGCAGATCCAGAAACTGTAGATGGAACTATCTTTAATCAGGTATGATTCTTTTGTTCCTTCCAGTGTACTGTTATATAGTTATTACCTGAACCAAACTAATTAGAGTACTGGAGTGCCCAACCAGCATGTTGATGACTTAGTTTGTTGCTGAGTCAGTAAACAAGCTAACATAGAACTATACCACATTGTAATCACTACACATATAAATTTCCTTGAGTAGCTTGAATATAGTTAGCATTCTTAACTGAGTCAAGATGATGACCCAAACCAATGTTAGTTGATAATTATGATAATACAGTATTTTTAGGTCAACAGGCCACACAGTGACTAAAGTGGTTTAAAGGTTTCTCCAGTCCTTGTTGGAGTCTCTGTTCCTGTTGATTATTTCATAATCAAATAAGGTTGTTCTCATAGAGTTGCCATTTTCACTGGAGTGTTTAGAGTTGTAAAGCTCAGGTTTTTCTTCACTTAGCCTTACATCATTGTGTTTCATTTATATGTAGACTGGGTTGTGGGTTTTTTTTTAAGCTCTCAGATGTAGTGCTTTTGTGATCTTGTTTTCTCCTTGTAACTTCCAAGTGCTTTGTACTAAGTGAATTCCTAATAGATGTTGTTGAACAACTTCTGTGTCAAGGCTATAAAGAAGTGATGTAGTTTAGTCCCTTTTTTGGAAGTAGTATCTCTCTGTATATGATTGTGCACTGTTAGTGTAACTGTTTATCACTATCTTTCCCTATTGCTATTCTGTCTCTGCTTTTGTAGTGTTTATATTTTCCTGGCTCTTTAAATATTAGGATTGTTAACATAAGATTGTTGGGTCTCATTATGTCACTTATGCTGCATGTTCCAATTAGAATTTTGATAATTTAAAAGTTCTCCTTTTTGTATTTTTTGCTTCTAAGGCCTTGCTCACACTATTTATCCAGCCATTTTCCTGTTTACTCTAAAAACCCTTGTGCTAGCTTCATTCATTTTGATCTTGATTATCAACATTATCTATGACTAGGCTCTGTTCCACCAAGTCAGAGCTATAATATGAGCTGCATGATGCAGCATTGATGTGAATTTGAGGTGGACATGATAGCACCTACTACACGCAGCCACATCATGTTATCATGTATGTACAGTTTTATTTGGTAATTTGAATGTATTTTTTTCTGGATGATGACTGTTGAAATGTAACAGGCTTTCCCATGTCAATAAGACAGATAATTGCTTTAGACCAGATTTTCTGAAAATGTGCTTTGAATGTTGACTGTTTGAGATAGTCGTGAATACCTAATGGACAGATTTTTATTGCTGAATAAGCTAAATTTTGATGTTGATGGTTTTTATGGCTTCATTTCAGTAGTCATCTCTTTTTGTTCTAAACTACATCTGGACTAATTTATTCTCTTAAGACTCACAAGGGTTACCTTTACACAGGCAATATGGAGAATTTCAACCTGAGATGTCATCAACTGGTTAGGACAAACAGATGGTAGAATTTGAAAGCTAGGTAAATGAGTTGGGCTGACTCTTTAGACAGTGTACGTGCCATGATCATTGACATGTGCATCAGGAAGATTGATTTAATAGAAGTAAGATATGAGTAGTATAGATTGAAGAAGGGAGAAAGGAAGTAGAGAGTCCAATTAGGAGTTCATGACAAACCATAGGAGAGGTTGTAAATGTCTAGACTCAGGAGATTTTATTTTTTTTGTTTGAATATCCTTAAAAGATAAAATGTGATTATGTGTGGAGACCAGAGAGAAGAGTCAAAAGTATGGGCCCTCATATATTGCTAGTGGGAATGTATAATAATTTAGTCATTGTGGAAGACAGTTTTGTAGTTTGTCATTAACTTAAACATAGAATTATAATATGATCCAGAAATTCCATTCCTGGGTATATGCTCAAAACAAAACAAAACAGTTGTTCAAATAAATAATATGTACATGAATTTTTATTTATTTTTTTAAAGATTTTATTTATTTATTCATGAGAGACACAGAGAAAAAGAGACAGGCAGAGACATAGGCAGAGGGAGAAGCAGGCTCCATGCAGGGAGCCTGACATGGGGACTTGATCCCAGGTCTCCAGGATCAGGCCCTGGACTGAAGGTGGTGCTAAACCACTGAGCCACCGGGCTGCCCGGTACATGAATTTTTAAAGCAGCACCATTCACAATGGTCATAAGGTGGAAAAGCCCAAATGACCATCAACTAATGAATAGATCAACAAATGTGGTCCATCCATACAATAGAATATTATTCAGCAATGAAAAGGAATAAAGTACTGACAGATACTACAATATAGATGAACCTACAAAACATGATGCCAGGTGAAAGTAATCAGACACAAAAGGCCACCTATAATGTGGTCTGAAATATCTGGAATAGGCAAATCCGTAGAGATAGGAAGAAGTTTGTCATTGCCAGGGACTGGGTAGAATGGGGAACAGGTAGTAATTGCTTAATGATGCAAGTGTTCCTTTGGGAATGGTGAGAATGTTGGGAACTAGATAGTGGTGATGGTTGCACAGCATTGTCAATATACTAAATGCCACTGAATTATATATTTTAGAATAGTTCAAGTGGTAAATTTTATTTTGTGTATATTTTATCATGAATTTTTCAAAAATAAAAATTGGGGCACCTGGGTGGCTCAGCGGTTGGACATCTGCCTTTCTTTGGCTCAGGGCATGATCCCGGGATCCTAGTATCAAGTCCTGCATCAGGCTATCTAGAGGGAGTCTGCTTCTCCCTCTGCCTATGTCTCTGTCTCTCTGTGTCTCTCAAGAATCAATAAATAAGATCTTTAAAAATAAAGATAAAATACATTTTAAAAGTAAAAATTAAGGTAGTTTAAAAGACTAACACTAAGGCTTGAATCACAGACTTAAATGCTTTCAGGTCGCAGGGAGGTGCAGTAAACAGAAAAAAAAAAAAACGTGGCAAGAGAGGGAATGTGGTGAACTGGATATTCAAAACGAAATGTTTTTGAAACCTCTGGGTGGGCCAAATAAAATATGATTGTGGGTTGTGGTTTTCAACCTCTGCTACAAATGGAACTGAGCAAAAATGATGGGTGATGTCAAGAACATAGCTGACAGTAGAGCTACACTCAGAGTTTCACGAGTAGAGGATAAATCTGAGCTGCTTACCCCGTATCTTCTTCACCATCTAGCTCGATGCTGCACCGACACATGGAGATGCTTAACAGATATATGTTGGATGAAAATTAAAAATAAGTAAATAAATAGAGGCTGGGCGCTGGGTTTATATTCTTCTTCTTTGTCCTATATCTCTCCCATAACTAATCAATTTGCAAATTTTAACAATTTGTATTTTTAATAACATTGATAATTTTTTTTTTTCTATATCTTCTGTCCTTTTCTCATTGCCAGCTTGGGTTCATGACATTTGTTGCCTAAGATTATTGCAGTAAATTCCTCTTTTCCTCTAAGCTTGCCCTCATCTGTTTTCTTCAACAAGTTACAAAACAGTGTGTTTCTTAAAATCTTTTAGGGCTTTCACATACAGTCTAAATGTGATGGGAGAAACCTCCATAACATGGCCCCTTCCTCATCTGCTGTCTGTGTCACTCCCTCCTCAGGCCTGTGTCACTCCCATCTTCTGAACTTCACCACTTACTGCAGCACAACAGGCCTGGTCGCTCTGCTCTTCCTTCCACTCAGACTGCCTTCAGCCTTCACTGGCCAGTCCATCCTTTAAGACTTTGGTTTCTCCAAGACACTTTTCTGACCCATGCAGGCCCAGATAGGGGCTCCTGTTTTTGCTTCTCTCTTGTGTCCGAGTCTGCTGAAGTTCTTATCACACTTACCTCACTACTTTGTCATTGTGTTTACTGTCTGATGGATCTATCACAGTAATTCCTCGACCCCAGGGACCATGGGGACCATGAGTCTCTCTAACACTGGTACACAACAGGCAAATGCAATCCATATCACTCTAGCAAATAATTAACTTATTACACAGCAATCATATACCCAATACGTGTTGAATGAGAATATTTCAGAGGTACAAGGCAGGATATAAGTGCTAGATATCAGATAGAAGATAACATCAAGAATTCAACTGAAAGAAAATTTTCATGGAATAGATAGATGGCATTTGAAATGAGCAGTGACCATGTGCTAGGCTTTGAGGTTATCAAGATCCTATCTAGTACTTGCTGTCATAATTACTAATTATCACTTATAAACAAACTTTCAAAAACTGTTCTGAATTTTAGTGTCTTTTCTTCTCTGATTTAAGATGATGAAGTAACACCACCTCTAAAATTGTAAAATTGTTACCTAAAAGTAAACTCACTTTTACAATGAGCCTTAGTAAAAAATATTAAGAGGCATTACTATGGCCAGGTTTCATAAAAACTATTATCTTATTTTAGCAAAAAATTACTAAGGTTATAAAATTCCTTTTTGCCTTTTAGAAATGGCTTCACAAACCTATTTGAAAATGGAATGTTAATACATAAGAAGCCAGCAGCAGGTTAATTCTTAGACTCAGCTTGTATTTGTTAGATCATTTTAGAGCTTTGTTAATTATAACTTGTAAATCCTAATCAGGCTATATTAAGAGGCTAAATAGAAGGTTACAATCTTGCCTTGCTCCCCCTATCCATACTCTAAAAGACTAAAATAAACACATCTACATGCACTCAGAATAAAAATAAACACTTCAGAGTCACATAATTGAGAAATACATTTTTAAGTAGGAAACACTGATTAAGATTGTAGTTTTAAAAACACAAAGGTTATTTGTGCTTTTGTTTCCTTCTAGGACAGATTTTTTTCATTTTAAATTATGTGAGTACTGAGATGTTTATCTTTAGACTACTACATGAATGTTGGTTGTGTTTTTTTTTTAACCAGTGCTTAGCTTGCTGAAATCGTATGAATATAAATCCATACTTACATATAGATCCTCAAAATGACAGACTGCAGACATGTACATTGAAAAATCCACAATGAAAAAGAAAAATATTTTAACCTCTTTGTGGATTCTCCCCTACACCACCATCAAATTTACTTATTTGAAACTATTATTGTGAGGTGGAAAATGAATTATTATGTATGAAATTCCTTTGGAGTTGCTTTAAAGTGCAAAACATTTTTTTAAAAAATAACTTAATTAAATTTTGGCCTGTACTAACCTCAAACAAACAAACAAAAAATTCTAATTCCTATTATTCCAGATTAGCCTTTATTTATGAGTACTTAAATGTTTTAGAACTTGTTTAAGCCAAGGGTCATCAAACTATGGCCCAGACAAGCAGCCTGTTTTTGCAAATAGAGTTTGATTGGCTCATAGCCACACCTGTTCATTTAGGTATTGTCTGTGGCTGATTTTGTGAAACTGTGGCAGTGCTGAGTAGTTGACAGCAGGGACCATATAGCCCACAAAGCCTAAACTATTTACTCTTGGAACCCTTGAGTTTGAGGATCCCTAGTTTAAGCCATACTACTATCTGACAGCTTAAAATTAAAAAGCAGTTACTTACTGAACCTAAAACCAAAATGAAAAGATGGCTTTTCTCCTTACAAAGTTTTTCTGTCCAGAGATTAAGAAACTAAAGCTGTGTAAAATACTGTGTTATTCTTCATCTATTTGCTTACTAGCCTTGTCCCTACTCATTTTCCATAACAGCAAGTGAAATTTCATTCCTTTTTTTTCTAAATATTTGAAAATCACTACATGATAAAAGATGCCATTATGCCTCCTCCCACATCTCATCTCAAAAAAAAATTTGAAATAGAAGGGATTTTTCTCTATGATAGGCCTTTTATCAGTGCGGAACTTCAGTCTACAATATTAAATAGAGAAACTTTTCCCTTTCAGACAGCTCTGATTGGTTTATTGTCTTTGTTCCTCACTTATACATCTCTCTTTTTTTTTTTTAAGATTTTATTTATTTATTATTTATTACAGGCAGAGGGAGAAGCAGGCTCCATGCAGGTAGCCTGACATGGGACTCGATCCTAGGTCTCCAGCATCACACCCTGGGCTGAAGGCAGCCCTAAATCACTGAGCCACCTGGGCTGCCCACATCTCTTTAAATCACACATAGTATGTGTGTAATTAGCAATTAGTGAGCAGAATGGAATTCATTTCCTAGGAAAGGTAGCTATAGCCCCAGAACTACAGGAAATGGAGGAACAGCTCTCACAAGTTCACTTGAAGTAGAAATATATGCTACTAATATTTACTTCAAATACAGAGTTGTAGAATTTTAGAATGTTAGAGCCAAGGGTGTTACAGAGTCTGGGACAGCAGTGGTTCTCAAAATTCAGCGTGCATTAGAATCATCTGAAGAGTTTGTAAAATAATACAGAATGCTATGCCAACCCTCCAGAGTTTCTTATTCAGTAAGTCTGAGGTGGTCCTGAGAATTTGCATTTTTGAGAAGTTTCCAGTTGATGCTGATGCTGCTTGTTGGGGACCATACTTTAAGGACAGCAGTAACAGAGGAAGGGAGGGCTAACTACTAAGACAATATCTCAGAGAGCACTCAGTGGTGTAGTAAATCCAGGGGAGATGAGACCCTGTGACCCATACTGTTCCAACCCAGGAAACAGATAACCCAAAATCTCCACTTATTGTGGCTACCATGTGAACCAGATGCTTGAGATGCCAGGACATGGCCTCTTATACCCTAACCTTTGATGGAGACTCCGACAAATTCTTGTTATTTGAG
Source organism: Canis lupus familiaris (assembly GCF_011100685.1). Lineage (NCBI taxonomy): Eukaryota > Metazoa > Chordata > Mammalia > Carnivora > Canidae > Canis > Canis lupus. Next base: position 22,341,017 of record NC_049226.1, read on the forward strand.
CTCCTTTTAAAATTAGACTAATAAATATTTCTACATTCTTACTGCTATTTTTGTCACGACTGTTTCTTGGTTTTAATTTTATTTGAACTCTGACTTGTTTCCTTGAGGTGATTCTCAAGTATGCTTATCTCTATGTTTGTAAACTATAGGTTAGGGTTGCTTGCTAACCATATCCATTATCTTTTTCTCTGACCTTAGTAATCTTAATTCCATCTTTTGAGTACATGTTTTTATACTTATTCCCATATACAAATTATAAAAACCGTTTAATGATCTTCCACTCCAACTGCCTTTACTTTACGATGGGGAAACTGAGGCAGCCAAAGTCACCGTGTCACACTGCTTAGCAAAAAAGCCCATCCAGAGCCCACTTCTTCTCCTACCTACCCCCATGAAGTCCTAAGCTACTGAGCTCATTTACCATGGGTGGATGAGGGATGAGTCAATGTGAATGAAATGCTTGTCCTTGTGAAAAGCTACATGGAATTTTTCTAAATACATGTTTTGAAACCATACTTACTTGTAAGTCATTGTGTATTTTAATTGCTCTGAAAATCAGCTTCCAAATCTGCAAAATGAGGGGTTATAACACCTACCTTCAGGGCTGATTGTTTCTCTCCTCTTCCTGCCTTTCCTCTTAAAGTCACCTAGTAGTGTGAAGCTGCTAAAAAATAACCAGAACCAGCCTTTAATTCTTCCTTCTCATTCTTTACTCCTCAAGCCTCAGGCTGTTTGAGTTCTTCAGAACCTCTCCAATCTCCTGTCATTGTTTTCTTGAAGGTCTTAATGACCAACTGATTTTTTTTCCCAGACATCTTTTCAGGCTTCAACTTGTTACCCCTCTACCAATTTCAGCACCCCAGACCACCACTGCTTTTCATTCTTTTTCTGCTACTTTTTCACCTGCCTCCATCTTGTTCACAGATTCTTCTTTCCTCACCCCTTCAAATCACATCTTTTCTCAAGGAAGTGTTTCTGCCTTCTTTTTGTGTGTGTTCTATGCTCCTTCTCTGTGCTGTTCTAGCCATTCCTATAGTATTTATACACCTGTCTTTGTATGATCACCAAATCTACATCTCTTCTGACATCTCTTCTAAGTGTTAGCTGCCTGCCTGGTTTCCCCACACCACCTAATCCAAACAAAGTATATTTGAAACTGTGCTCATCTCCTTCCTCTGCCACAGTAACATTTCTCTGTTTGTGTTCTTTATTAATCTTTATTCATCTTTATCTTTATTAATCGCTGAAATGCATATGGAAATACACATTTCCATATACAGGACTTAGATTATCCAAAGCAGTCTCAAAAAGGAAAAAGGCTGGTAGGCATATAGTACCTAATTTCATGGTTTACTGTAAGGGTAAAATTATAAGACAATGTGTATCTGACATAAGGATTAACAAATAGGTTAGTGGAGCACAGCAGAGAGCCCAGAAATAGACCCATGCTCTATACTCATGTGATTTTTAACAAAGGTGCCAAAGCAATCCATTGAAGAAGGGAAAGTCTTCTGTGAACATGGTGCTGAATAATAAGGTATCCATATGGAAAAGCAAAATGAACCCTAGCCCCTGCCTTATACTATAAGCTGCAGTTAATTTGAGATAGATCACATACTTAGATGTGCAAAAAGTAAAGCTATACAGATTTTAGTGGAAAACATTAGAGAATATCTTTTATGACTTGGGGATGGGTAAAGATTTCTTAGGTCAACAAATGATAAATTAAACTTCTTCAAAATTTATAAAGTTCATCAAAAACAGAATCAAGAAAATGTACAGGCAGCAGATAAGGAAAAAATATTTTTAAAACATCTGACAAAGGATGAGTATACAAGATATATAAAAAATTCCTATAACTCAGTATAAAAATATATAACCTAATTTTTCTAAGTAGGCAAAAGATTTAGAAGATGATTCACAAATGAAGATATACAAGTGTTCAATATCCTTAGTCGTCAGAGAAATGTAACTTAAAATCATATGAGGTGCTACTATATAGCCACTGGAATGGCCAAAATTTAAAAGATTGACAACACCAAATGTTGGCAAGGTTGTGGAGCAGCTGGCACTCTCCTACAGTGTTTTTGGGAATAAAAATTGGTACAACTGTTTTGGAAGACTGTTTCTCCTAAAATTAAACATCTACCTACTCTGTGACCCAGCAGTTCCATTCTTAGATATTTATTCAGAAGAAATTAAAGCATAGGTCATAAAAAGACTAGTCCAATGTTTAATAGTTAGTTTTATTCATAATAGCTAAAAACTGGAAAGAGCCCAGGTCCATCAATAGGAGAAGAAATAATCAAACTTTAGTATATTTATGTCATGGAATACTCTTGAACAGCATAAAGGAATGGATTGCTGATAAATGTAATAAAGCATGCTGACTAAAAATATCTTATACAAAGAAGTACGCATGGCAGCTGCATTTATGTGAAACTGTAGAGCAGGCAAAACTAATCTTTGGTAGGAAAAAAAAGTCAGAATAGTGATTGCCTTGATGGTGATGGAGTTGGGATTGACTGTTGTTAGGAATTTGAGGGATTTAGGGACTGAACAAGGAAAAAGATACCATTGGGCAGGGTTGCAGGAGAAAGGAAGCTCCTCATAGCGTGAGACTGTCTTGGGGCTTATGATCAAAGGACCAACATCCAGAAGAGGAAAAGGACAAGGGAGGTGAGGGGGATTGGAGGTGAGGGGGATTGGAAGTGAGGGGGATCGAAGAGGATGTCTCTGAAGATTACACGTCTCAGCAGCACAGCAGGGAATCTCTGGGTCAGAGAATTCTGAAGGGCAGGAGTGACGTGGAGTCTTACCATCACTAAGCTCTATTTTATCAAGGCTAGCAGATATTGGGTGTAATTATGTGGCATATGCAAAACAATCAAGCCACAAATGGCTAAAAATCTGGTTTGGGCTATTTTTTAAATAATCGGGTAGGTAAAAATATAAGTTTGATGCTATTATACTTTTGAGTTGGTGGTCTCAGCCTGCAGTGAAGAAATAAACCACCCATAGGCCAATACCTAGAAGCCGAAGCTAGTATATATAACAACTGAGAAGGGACAAGAGGAAATACTTCGGTGTGATGACAATGTTCCTATCTTGATGAAGTTTTAGACTACACAAGTGAATATATCCATTAAAACTTGGTGAGCATATACCTAAGATTTGAGCATTTCATTGTGCATTCATTTTTTTAAGTTATAAGTAAATATTGAACTCTAGTTAATGATATTAAGGGGAGAGGTACTGCTGTTATGTTGTTTACACAGAAATGCCAAAAATGGAATGGATTATTGAACAGATAGAAGGATAGGTAGTTGGGGAGATATATGATTAGATACTGAGGTGCAATAAAATTTTAATGGTAAAATTTAGGTTAGGATATACATGTGTTTATTATAAAATTTACAACCTTGCTTTGTGTTTGAAAAAAATTTCATAATGAAATGTAAAAAGGCCACCGAGTAGAGGGAGACTGAGGGACCAATTAAGAAACTATGCCATTGCATTAAAAAGATGTGGAGAGCTTTATATTCCTTGACCAACTAGAAGTTATAATGTTATAGAACTCATTCCTATATTTGATCATCTGACTAAAGATTTGTGGTGTTTGATCTATTACAGGGAGAGTCCTTCTGCCAGTGTGGATACATGTACATTTCTCTCATCATTTGTATGCTCCAGCAGGACTCTGCTCATTGATGGCAGGGTAGAACTCAAAAGAGGCCTGCAGAGGCAGGAGCGGCATCTTTTCCTGTTCAATGATCTGTTTGTTGTGGCCAAAATCAAGTGAGTACACTGTAAACCCTCTCAGTTACCATTATAAAATTGCATTTCCACTAACAAAGATAACCTTTCTGTTCAGTGCTTACTGTAAAGAATGTCTGGCCTCTGTTACCATAACTAATATCTGAAGTGAGTTTTATGTTGTTTTGTTTGACTTTTGAAAACAAAACATTTCAATTGCTTTATTCATTCAACAGGTGTTCACTTAGTCCCATTCTTTGCCACGTTCTGAATACATATAGGGGATACAGTGCAGAATGTGATGGAATGTGTGGGAGAAATTACAGATTGTGATTAGTGCTATGAAGAGAATAGGGTGCAGCGTGAAGTAAAAATGTGGGGTATATGTTAAGTAGGCAACGTTGGGAGTTGGGGGGGAAATCATTGAAGCCATTCAGATATTGGAGGATGAGCATTCTAGGCAGAGGGAAGAGCAGGTCCAAAGATAATGGGAAAAGTTTGGTGCTTGGAGGGAGCTAAAGGAAAGCCTCTGTAAGTGGTGCATAATGAGCAGGAGAAGAATATGAAATGAGGTTGGAGAAATAGACAAGGATCAGGTCATCAGGACCTTTGTTGGCCGTATTATCTATTCCCAAGTAACGTATTATCTATTCCCAAGTAACAAACTATCCCAAAACAACAGTTTATAACTACAGACATCTCATACTCAGGAACATTCATCTCATACTGAACAATCTCATACTGAGGAGTGGCTTAGCTGGTGGTTCTGGCACAGACATCCTCATGAGATTGCAGTCAAGCTGTGGACCAGGTTGTAATCGTCTTCCAGCTTGACTAAAGCTTGTGGATCACCTCCCTGCTCACTCATGTGGACGCCAGCAGCCCTTGGTTCCTCCCTGACTGTTCTTCTCCATGTGGGTGTCTCCACAGGGCTGCTCATAATATGGCATTGCTTCCTTTGAAGTGGAAGATCCAAGAGTATGAGGTAGAGTGTAGGCAAGCAAGAGAACACCCCAAATAGAAGCCACAGTCTTTCATGACCTAACTTTGGAGGTGGCATATCATCATTTCTGATGTATGCAGTTGGCCACACAGACCAGCCTGAGTGCATGGAGGACAACCACGCAAGGGTGGGAGTATCAGGAAGCAAGAGTAGTTGGGGGCTTGCCTGAGAAGCCAGGTGCAACATAGGCTGTGATAAGGAATTTGGATTTTATTCAAAGAGATTTTAATTAGGTGTGTACCACAATGTGGTTCATGTTTTTAAGGTCTTGTTTCTGGCTAGGATAGGTAATGGACCAGAGAGTAGGCAAGAGTAGAGAAGCAAGGAGCCTGGACGGGCGGCTACAGTAGTCCTGAAGAAACTCAGTGAGGGCTTTATCTGGGGAGGTGGCAGTTAAATGAAGGAGGCACACATATTTGGAATATGCTTTAGAGGTAACCAAAAGGATTTACTTTCTGCCAAATACTAAATACCCATGCATTTAACACTCAGCCCAGAGTATGGTGGTTGCTACTTGCTCCATCCCTCAGTCTTGTTTATCAAACCTAATAAAAGTTAAGAGTATTTTAATAAATCCATTACCATCAAAGAGATTTTTAGTCACTAGAGAAAAGTAAAGACTTTTTTCAGCTTACCCTCACTCTCACCTCAGTCATATCATGTCGTAAATAAGACATGGGCAGAGCTAAATTCTAATTTTGCAAAGCAGTTTATTTAGTATTAATAGCAATAGAGACCTCACATTTATTTGGATCATATTATATGTTAAGTATTTTTCTAGAGACTTAAACTTGCAGAACTGTTCTGTCAGGCAGATATTATTTTTCTCTTTTTACAGAAAAAATTGATACTCAGAGAAGTTAAGCGACTTCACCAAGATCCCAAAGGTAGTCATTAGTTGAGCTTACATTTGAACCCTGGTCCATCTTACATCAGAGTCTGTGCTTTTAAACAATATGAGGTCTGCTATCTCTGGTACTTACCCCTTTTCTTATGGATTTTATTAGAAAATTCCCCCGTAGAAAGTTTTTGTTTTGTTTTTTGAGCATTAAATCAGGTCTTTCTTAAGATTGTGTTGAGTAAAAGGATCTAACTAAACACTCATCTAGTAAGAAACTGTATAGAAAAGCTTAGTGAACCATTGATACTTTTTTTTTAAGTTAGAGGCAATATAAAAATAAGGAAATGGTTTCAGAATCTGTTGGGTTTTTTCCTTAAGAAAAAAATGTCTTCTTTTTTCTCATTATGATAAGAACACTTAACATGAGATCTACCCTCTTAACAAATCTCTAAGTGTACAATACAATATTGTTAACTAATAGGCAAGATTTCTAGAATGTATTCATCTTGCATAACAGAAACTTTATGGTTGTTAATGAGCAACTCCTCTTTTTCTCCCTCCCCCAGCCCTTGGCAACCAACATTGCACTCTGATTCTCTAAGTTGGACTATTTTAGATATCTCTAAGTTGGACTATTTTAGATACCTCTTATAAATACTGATGTATTTCATTAGCATAACGTCCTTCGGGTTAATCTGTGTTATTAGACATTATATTTCCATCTTTTTAAGACTGAATAATATTCCATATTATCTTTACCCATTCATTCATCAGTGGACACTTAGGTTCTCTCCACACCTTGGCTATTATAAATAATGCTGCATTGAACTTGAGTGTTAATATGTCTTCAAGATCCTGATTTTAGTTCTTTGATAAATGCCCAGAAGTGGGATTTCTAGATCATATAATAGTTCTGTTTTTAATTTTTTGAGAAACCTCCATATTGCTTTCCAATGTGGCTGAACCATTTTACATTCAACAGTGTACAAGGGCTCCGATTTCTCCATGTCCTTTACCAGTACTGGTTGTCTTTTTGGCTTGTTTGTTTGGTTTTTGGTTTTTTTGGATTCTTTTTTTTTTTTTTTTTTTTAATAGCCATTCTGACATTGTGAGGTCATATCTCAGGTCTTAAAATTTGCAAGACTGAAATCTTACGACTTATCTTTTCCAACCATAATAGAATGAAACTCACTATCAGCAAAGCTTAAAACATGTTTTGAATGTAAGTAATGCCTATGATGTGATTTTGGAAGTGGATTTGATGTTATAAGGAATATAGAGAAAGAAAAGTCTCCCATCCACACCTCTGTACTAGGTCCATTTAAAGTGATATGCTATTAATAGAGGAACAAATCATTCTTTTAGTGTAGATTAGGTGTCATTTCTTTTCTTCAAATGTATTGGATGGATTCTGTATACTAGGTATTATGATAAGAGAATCGCAAAGATCCTACTACATTTTCCTAACAATCCTCCAAGATGAGTTGTTTTAGGTAATGAATACTGAGACTCATGGGGGTTCGTCCACAGTCCTTCAGACAGAAGGTGGCTGAGCTAGGGTTTGATCTAGGCCATATTCCCAGTGGCTGACCTGACGTACTGTTCCCCCTTGTACCCATTATGTGTATAGTTTTACACTCAGTCTGCAGGTAGATAAGCAAACAACAAAAACTTGCTTTAATAATCCATTTCCTGTGCGTTAGGACCTTAGAGACTTTTTACTTGTAACATATATTCAGTTCTTAGGAAGGAAAGTATTTTCCTTCACCCTTTTTAGGTGTTTTCCCTCAGAAATTATGATAATATTTGGAGTAGAAGATTTTCATTTTCTTACCTGTCATTTATTGTTTTGTATTTTGCTAATGTCCAAGTTGTTTTATGTAACCCATATAGTGTTTTGTTGAAAAACCTTTTATATAAAGATAGTTTCTTTACCACTAGAAAATTGCTGTTTTAAATATACTGTCAAATCTGTGCCCCTCACCTGCTTTTATAGCTGATTTTTTATTTTGACAGTCCCCTTCCTCACATAAGATATATACCTTTTTTTTCATATGCTGCTTTTAAAAGAACTCTGTGTCTACTTAAATGTTTTTATGAAATGACAAAACCTATTAACAATGGATTTAATTGTGTTTTTATTTAAGAGAGTCAATCCATGAAAGATTATTTTAAGTACTTTCTACATTTACTAGGGACATTAAGAAGTATGAGTGATCTAAGTTAATTTGGGGAATGGGTGGCATGAGCCCAAGACTCTCAAGATAGAGAAGACATCTAGATTTGAGAAGGTAATCATTAGTATTGAATACTGCTGCCTTAAAAAAAATGTTGACCAGAATTTATCACTATCTGGTCATTCTCATAAATTACATTTGATGCATTCACAGATACTCCTATTTTATTTTCTGAGCAAGTAGGGAAATATGATGAGTTTTATTTAGGTCAAAAAGATGAAGAGAAAAATGGAGTTCTGATTATTATTCATTATCAGGAGAATTTACCATCAGATACTTGTGGAATACACCATGCTCTCTACCCCGAACATACTTAGTAAAACATTTCCATCTTCAAATGGAGGGAGATCTCCTTAGAATCCTGTATATTTCAACAGTTACTGGGATTGCTTCCAGTATAAAGATTGGAACACAGGAAAACAAGGAAATAGATTCCTCATCTTAATAAATTTGTAGTAAGGGACTACTCTGTGGAAATAGTTAGTTAGGTTTTTAATTTGTTTTTTTCAGCCAGTTTACATTAGATTTATGCTTTTAGATATTTATTAGAATAGACTAATACTATTGGAAATTGAGTATGAAAAATATGAAGAAGCACACTATGACTCGAGGACTAAATACAAAATTTTATTTAATACTAGTTTTAAGTATTTTGGAACTCATCCATTTATTTTTGTGGACATAAGTGTTTATGAGATTCCTCTCTACCTCCATAGTAAACAGTCTCATCAGAAAGCCTTATAGGAGGGATCCCTGGGTGGCGCAGCGGTTTGGCGCCTGCCTTTGGCCCAGGGCGCGATCCTGGAGACCCGGGATCGAATCCCACACCGGGCTCCTGGTGCATGGAGCCTGCTTCTCCCTCTGCCTGTGTCTCTGCACCTCTCTCTCTCTCTCTGTGACTATCATAAATAAATAAAAATTAAAAAAAAAAAAGAAAGCCTTATAGGTACATAGAAAGACAAAAGTAACACTCGAAGGACCTGGCTGGCTCAGTCAGAAGAGCATCTGACTCTTATCTCCAGGGTCATGCAAGAGTTCAAGCTCCAGGTGGGGTGTAGAAATTACTTAAATAAATAAAACTTTTAAAAAATGAGGCTCAAAATAGAAAAGCTGAAGGGAACTTCATGGTAAGATATCCATCCAGATACTTATAAGACCAACAATGTCCAGGGATTTTTAGTTAAAGGTATTAGATAAATTCAGAAGTCAACACTGCTCAAGTTCAGATTCTAGCTGCACTAGTTAAGCTGTTTGATTTTTGCCAAGTTATTTAGCTAAATCTGTCTATGGCTCCATTTCTCCATCTATGAAATGAGGTTAAACTAAATAATATGTGCAAAGTGTTTACCACAGTGACTGGCACATGGGAAGTTCTCAGTAAATACAAGCCAGTAGAACAGAAATGATTGTTTACACTTTCAGACAACTTTTTGGTTTTTGTATCCAAAGGTGGATAATCTTGACACTTTATTGATCTAGGGAAAGAATCATTGCAATGACTTTCTTCCAGGGCAGTAAATGTCAAAAGTTCTCACCTGGTATCTGAAGTATCTGATAAAGAGAGAGACCTGCATTAGGAAAAGAGAAATGAAAATATACCTTTCTTTCCAAAAGATTTATAGTTTCAGTTTTATATTTCCTAAATACTTGCTATCAAAAAATAAGTTTTTTTAACGAGGAAATAAAAAGAAATAAGATTTTATCTTCAGTTGAGTCTGTGTCATTTTTAAAAATCTAAAGATTCGTAGCAACAGGATGAAAAATATTCAAATGAAACATAGAAAGACATCATTATGTCACAAGTCTCTTTCCTATTACACTTACATTAAGTGTGCTCTAGGGGAAGTATAAATGAAGCTTAGAATCTAGACTATCCTACATGTATAGTTCCTGCAGGATCCTTTTTCATTTTATAAATCCTACTGAAGAGTTCTGGCTTTAATATTCCATGAAGGAGTTTTAGGAATACTGCCATATGAAGTATCTTTGATTTCATGTTACCTTTTACTGTTTCCACAAATGGTTCTGAATGGTAGGAAGTCTGCAGGTTTCCCTGAGCATTCTCCTTACCTTTCCCAGTGCCTTCATACTAAGTCTTGGGTCCATTATGAGCATTAAATCTGTGAATTTAGGTCAAGAGATAATGGTGGTTTCAGTATCAGGTTCTAAGGGAAATTAGGTAGAAATTGCCAAAAAGCAATATTGTTGCCAACTTGAAGTAGATCACCTTCTGAGTCCTTGGAGATAAATAGTAAGTGTTAACTCCACTTAAGTATAGTACTTCCTGCCTCTTTTTTTTTTTCCAGTTTGGTTTAGGGTCTGTTTTTAGTCTATAGTTTTTTCATTTTAGCCAGAATGTAAGGGGAGATGATATAAACAAAATCTTTTTTTTTTTTCGTGCCGTAGAATCTTTAAGTATAAAGACTTCCAATCACGTCACCTAGGGACCATTTTACCCACTGCTCTGTTTGGCTGCCAGTCTCTTGTCTCTTTCCTCAGCAATGGTGAGGCAGATACCCTTTCCACAGGGAAGAGAAATCCATGGTTTGATGCCTTTGCCAATAACAAAAATGTTGGAGAGTTGGGTGGCAAAGCTGTTGCCATTGGCATCTTTCACGTGAACTACATCAAAAAAACCAGGGTGTCTCTCTCGGTTGGTGATCACACCAATTCTTCCCAGGTTGGCACCTCCAGTCACCATACACAGATTACCAGTATCAAACTTGATGAAATCCGTAATCTTTCCAGTCTCCAAATCAATCTGAATGGTGTCATTCACCTTAACGAGGGGATCAGGATAGCGGACGGTGCGAGCATCATGAGTCACCAGATGAGGGATTCCTTTTGTTCCCACAAAGATCTTTCTCACTTTGCACAACTTATACTTGGCCTCCTCAGGTGTAATCCGATGAACAGCAAAGCGACCCTTGGTGTCATAGATTAGACGGAAATTCTCCCCAGTCTTGTCAATGCTGATGACATCCATAAAACCAGCAGGGTAGGTGATAACAGTTCGGACTTTGCCATCAATCTTAATAAAACGCTGCATACAGATCTTCGTTACTTCATCCCGTTAGGGCATACTTAAGTCTTTTCCTTAGAAAAATGATGAGAGGAAGACATTCTCTCAGCTTATGGGAGCCAGTAGATGGGCGAGGGGCAAACACACCAGTCAGTTTATCCAGCATCCAGTGCTTTGGAGTTGCTACACACTTCAGATGCTTCTTGGGACCACGAGCTATGGTTGCGCTAGGCACGAAAAGATATAAACAAAATCTTAAGAAAGGAAACGTAAACTAAACTTTGCTTGTAAAGACTAGGAAATCTTGTAACCATTTAGTTGGAAATATATTAAAAATTCCTCTAATTAATTCTGGATAATAGATTTTAAGTGCATCTATCTCTCTTAATGTGAAAATTTTATAAATATTTTCATAAATAATGTGTATTTTAATCTTTTATTCAGCCACTCAACTTTTTTTGGAGTAGGCAAGTTATAAATAATAAATTTTTTAGAACAGCAGTAGATTTAAAATTAGATTTTTAATCCAGACTCAATGTTCAACATAGAAAAATAAAGTAGGCAGTTCATGGCTATTTGCTGCCCATAAATGTAAGCATGAGGCCTTATACACCAAATGTTCCAAAGGCCTTGTTGGGCCAAAGGTAGCCAAGCATCTTAACAGTTTCCTGTGGTAGGCACTGAAGTTACCAACAATGAATAAGATATTCTTTAACCATGATTACTGAAAACTGTCCTGTTATCACAAGTAAAGAAGCTCTCATAAAATTTAAGAAATAAAATAAGTGTTGTCTGGTTTGTATCTTTCTAGATACAACAACAACTTTAAGATAAAAAATAAAATTAAATTATGTGACATGTGGACAGCAAGCTGTGTGGATGAAGTGGGAGAAGGCAACACCAATGCCACGAAGTCCTTTGTCTTGGGCTGGCCCACAGTGAACTTTGTGGCCACTTTCAGGTAAGAACCATAGCTTCTCCTATATTTACATGTATAACACTGTCAATGAGATAGTTTCTAGGATGGCAAGAAAAAGCTAATCAGATTTTGTTCTGATTTTTGAAAATATTTTATTCTGATTAAGTTATTCTGAAGTTAGTGACTCTTCTTTTGACATACCCCCAGTAAAGACACTTGAATACCTTTCACTTCTCCCCCGGAGTTTCTTATTCAATTATGTGGAGAGTAATGGTAAATATTGAGAACCATGGAGGCATTTAGCTTGAATTGACCAGTAATTTTTACGGGGGCTCTGCTGAAACACCTAGGGACTGTGGGAGAGGATTAGAGTGGTCAGAGCTCTAGGACCGCCCCTCTCCAGTCTCTCTATCCCTCATGTTCAAGTATTGTTTTACAGCGTGGGCTTTCGAGTTGGTCTTTTTCAACCCACTGAAAGAAACTTCTACTGAAAAATTTTATATAATAGTTAAGTTTGAATAACTGGTTTATATTCCAAATTTTCTTTTTTTTAAGATTTTTTATTTATTTATTTTAGAGAGAGAGCAAGCAGAGGGAGGAGCAGAGGGAGAGGGAAAGGGAGACTCCCAAGCTGACTCCCCACTAAGCGCAGAGGCCGATGCTGGGCTGAATCTCACAATCCTGAGATCATGACCTAAGTCGAAATCAAGAGTCAGATGCTTAACTGACCAAGCCACCCAGGCACCTCCATACTCCCAGATTTTCTAAAGAAACAGTTTTTTTATGATACAAATAAAATTAATGTCATGAAGTAATGGGGTGCCTGAACTGAACATCAGGTTCTTATTTGACATAGAGATGTGACCATCAAAAGCAAATTTATGAATCAAGAAGTGAAAGTTAGTTTCCTAAGACTCACCTCCTGACTGGGATGGGATTAGATAAATCTCTGTATCGTATCCTGAACATGCTAAATTGGCGATTCTCAACTGAGCCACCTGAGGTGCCCCATACATGATGTCTTTAATAAGGAGTTTCCATGAAACTTGTTTTAAGAAGATGTAAATATATGGAAACAAGTTTTATATACATTGTATTCTTCAAAAAGTAGAGTACTTAAACCAAATGATTAAGGTTAACATCACGAATGATGCCATGTACCCCACGATATAATGTGATGATAAGAGCAATTCACATTTGTATTATTCTTCTTCAAAACCCAAACATGAGAGGAACCTCACACAAGCACAAACTGAGGGATATTCTATAGGTTAAATTGACAAGCACTCCTCCAGATTATCATGGTTAAACAAACAAGAAACAGGAAAAGATATAGCAACTGCCATAGACCAGTCACTAGGGAGACATGATAACTAAATGCAATGTGTTATCCAGGATTGGGTCCAAGAACAGAGAAAGTACATTAATGGAAAAACTGGTAAAATCTCATTCATTTGGGGAATATAAAAAATAGTGAAAGGGAATAAAGGCAAAAGGAGAGAAAATGAGTGGGAAATATCAATGAGGATGACAGAACATGAGAGACACATAACTCCAGGAAACAAACAAGGGGTGGTGGAAAGGGAGGTGGGCAGGGGGTTGGGGTGACTGGATGACAGGCACTGAGGAGGGCACTTGACAGGATGAGCACTGGGAAAATCGAACTCCAATAAAAAAATAAACAAAAAAAAAAGCCTGGCAAAATCTGAAGAGTCAAGAATTTAGTTAATAGTAATGTACCAATATTGGTTTTGTGGTTTTACAGGTGTGCCATATAAGAGGATAACTTTAGGAAACTGAAAGGTGAGAGGTATCCAAGGACTCTACTATCTTAGCAGCTTTCCTGAAAGTTTAAACTTCTTTCAAAACTAAAAGAGTATTTCAAGAAAAAATGCTGTGTTGGGCATCTGGATGGCTCAGTCAGTTAAGCTTCTGCCTCTATTTCAGGTCATGATCCCAGAGTCCTGGGATTGAGCCCCACATCAGGCTTCTTGCTCATCGGGGAGTCTGCTTCTCCCTCAACCCCTCCCCTCTGCTTGTGATCTCTCTCTCTCTCTCTCTCTCTCTCTCTCTCTCTCTCTCTCTCTCAAATAAATCTTTAAAAAAAAAAAAAGGTAAAAAGAAGAGTTCTGGCTCTGGTATGGCAGAGTGAGGTCTTAGCAGATTGACCACCCTACAGATAACAACTATAAACTCTGAGCAAAATACAAACAACAACCACATAAGGGTTCTACAGAGTGAAGCTGGCATATTTGTGAGAGGAATTGAAACTTGGAAGGAGGCACCATCATTGGGTGAGTTTCCTGGGTTTGAGGCATTGGCGTAAGGGCAGGCTATAGTCATATCATGGATCAGGAACTAAACCTACAGAAGCCCCCAGTCTTTCTGGCCAAACCACAAGAGTACAGAGTCTGAGTCAGCCATAGCCACAGGAGAGTGAGGGAGGAAGTCTCATAAAGGAGGATGTCAGAGGAGGGAAATCTCAAATTCTGTAGATGGACTGATTGGTGACATGCATGGAGCAGACTCAGAGCAACTTGAAGCTAAGGCTAAAAGAATTGGGCCAAGGTGCTGTTAAGTCTAATGAAGTTAGGTATCTGTTAATGACAGCTTGAGTCTAATCAAGTGAGTTGACTGTTAATGACAAAAACATCACTGTTTTGCAAATATAACAGGATTCAGAGTCTCCAAAACAAAATATTCATAATATCCAGAGTATAATCTAAAATTCTTGACATACAAAGAACCAGAAAAGGGAAAAGATAATCAGTAGAGCCCAATCCTAAAGAAAAGAACTTTAAACCAACTTCTATAATTGTGCTCACTAGGTAAAAAGAAAAGCCAATTGAAATGAATGAAAAGATTTCTCAGCAGAGAAATAGAAAATTTTAAAAAGAGCCAAGTGAAAATTTTAGAACTGAAAACTGCAATATCTTAAATATTATATATCTACATATATAAATATTCCCTATGTAGCCTTAGTTTCAGAATGGAAATGAAAGAGGAAAGAGTCAGTAAATTTGAAGATACATCAATACAAATTGTCCAGTCTGAAGAATAGAGAAAACAGAGCTTCACATCAGGCTCCCTGCATAGAGCCTGCTTCTCCCTCTGCCTATGTCTCTGACTCCCTCTCTCTCTGTGTCTCTAATGAATAAATAAATAAAATCTTTAAAAAAAAAGAAAAGAAAACAGACCTTTTAAAAAAATTATGTTTTTATCTACTTGAGGTGGGGCAGAGAAAGAGGGAAAGAGAGAATCTTAAGCAAACTCCACACTTAGCACAGACCCCAGTGCAGGGCTTGATCTCAGGATTCTGAGATCACAACCTGAGCTGAAATTAAGAGTCAGACACTTAACTGACTAAACCTACAAGCAAACATTTTTTAATTCAAAATGCATTGGACTTGTTAGAAAATACTAAAAGATACAATATACATGTAATTGGAACTCCAGAAGAGGAGAGAGAGGGAATGGATGGAGTATTTGGAGAAATACTAATTTGGAAATCTCCCAAGTTCAGTAAAGATGTAAATGTAGAGATTTAGTAAGCTCAGTGAACCCCAAATAGAAGTATGAAGAAAATCTCACCTGGTCATGTTATAGACAAACTGCTATAAGCCAAAGGTAAGAGAAAATCTTTTAAACATCCAGAGAAAAACAACACCTTGCATATAGGAGAACAAGAATTTGCATCACTGTGGCTTTTTCATCAGAAACTATGAAAATTTCAGGACAATGGAATGACATCTTTAAAGCATTGGAGGAAAAAAAATTAAAAATAAAAAAATAAAGCATTGGAGGAGAAAACTTCCAACCTAGAATACTATATCCAGCAAAAATGCCCTTCAAAAATGAAAGTGAAAAACCTCTTTTAACTCTAAGAACTTATTCCAGCAGAACTTTGCTAGAAAGAAAGAAAGAAAGAAAGAAAGAAAGAAAGAAAGAAAGAAAGAAAGAAAGAAAGAAAGAAGAAAAGAAAAGAAAGAAAGAAAGAAGAAAGAAAGAAAGAAAGAAAGAAAGAAAGAAAGAAAGAAAAGAAAGAAAGAAAGAAAGAAAGAAAGAAAGAAAGAAAGAAAGAAAGAAAGAAAGAAAGGAAGAAAAGAACAACACTGACAGAAATTTTTCAGCCTAAAGTGAAATTTTATCAAAAAGAAGCTTGGATCTTTAGGAAGGATTGAAGAACATCAGAAATGGTATATGTCAGTCAATATTAAAAATCTAGGTCATGATCAGTTGAAAATACCATCAGTCTAGCAGCTTGAGAAGCAGGCTCTCCTAGCCAGACACTGTAATACTGCAAAGAAACCAAAAATGTAAAGACTAATAGCTTTGAGATCTAAGACTGACAGCTGCCACTATAGTGAGAAATTCCCAGCTGTGTCAAGTTAAGGAGGAGCAAATCATAAATGTGAACTTCTCGTGCTTTCCCTTAGCGCACAAATAGATTGTCACATCTAAGAAATGGCCAGAAGGAGTCCTACAGCTCATATCTGATTCTCAGACTTGGGATCTCTGTCTGCCTGAAGAACAGACACTGCCTGAAGAACAGTATCAAGATGCTCTTGATACTACAGATAACTACGCTACAAAATGAGAACATTGTCCAAAGACATAAGAAGTGCTGAAATCTGACGGAACAGTCTATAAGAGGAATCAGAAGAATGAAATTTTTAACTTAAGAACCTAGCAGGAATTTTATTCATAAACTCAGAAAGGCAAGAAAAGTCTATTTATGGATGAAATGCAAACCCATGTTGAGCCTCCATGGTGCCAGCAGATCTCCGTGATGTCTTCCAAACAGGGGAAAGGCTCTGACCTTCAGTCTGTGGTAATCACTACTGACATTACCTTCTTCTGTGTCCTTTACATTCAGAGATGTTCTCTGATGCCTTGCCACCTGTAGGGTATGGTGCTGATACTTGGTTGCTGCTCACAGTCATTGGCTGTGGGGTCTTTGTCTCTCCAGACACGCCTCAGCTGATGATCATCGGGTTCCCTGCTCACTCTCAGGGTAACAGACCCTCCCAGTTTTGAGGGTCTCTTTCCAATCTGCCTTGCCTTTTCTCTTTCTTGAAAATATACTGCTTTCTCCTTCTCTTGCTCTTATCACACGAGCTTAGGTCTTGATGAAACTCTGAGATCACCTTGATTTTGGAGTACTTTTGTTTTTAATTTGGTAAAGATGCCTGAGATTAAGAATCACTAAAGAAAGAGGAGTTCTAGATTCTTTTTGCAGAGAGTAGGAGAAAGGGGAAAACATAAGACTACATAAGTTAATCTCAGTGAGTTAACCTGACACACTTCATGAATCACTTAGTTTTGAAGTAATGTATGCTGTATATTAAACAGTGGAACATTGTGCAGCAATGAGGAGGAACAGACTAACACCACCTGCAGTGATACGGATAAGTCTCATGAATATAATGTTGAATGAAAGAAGCCAGATACAAAATAGTACATACTGTATGGTTACATTTATAATAACAATAACTATCCAGTTCTATTAGAAGTCAGGATAGTGGTAACTCATGCCTGAAAAGGAACAAAAACCATTCTCTCAAGGTGATTTTCTATTTCATAATCTAAGTTTCAGTCACATGGATGTGTTCAGTTTGTGAAAAGTGTTCAAGCTGTACATGTAAGCATTATACAATTTTTTCTGTGTATCGTACATGTCAATAAAAAGTAAAAGTTAAAAAAAATACAAAGTGTTTTAAAGGGGTAATTTTCTTTAGCTGCTTTGAAAAAACTGCACAGGTCCAAAGAAAACACCTATTTTTCAAGTTTTTTGCTAAATCAAGATTTGACACAAATGAACCTAGAAAATACTCTGTTCAAGAAGGGTGAATACACCAAAGTGTTCTAAGGAACAATGGAAGATGAAAATTGTATGGTCAGTGGTAAAGGAGATGTAGTGCACTTTCTAATGCCCAATCCTGGGAGATTCTATATAGAGAAATTGGTAAGCAACAGTTAGAAACAGATTACAAATACTTAAGTGTATTTTTCTGTAACAAAAAAACAGCAAGGGTTTCCAGCTTCATTAAGAAGATTTGAAGTATGACTTTAAAAGCTAGTGAGTAACAAGACCATATAGAAATAAACACTGAATTACTTTTAAGTTTAAGAATTAAATGTAGCAGTAGCTTCAGAAAAATTATTAATAATGATTTAGTCCTAAATGAATTGGTCTAAGAAGATTGTCATAATTAAGAATAGGTTTTCTATGAAATAATTTACTCAGTTAAAATCCTGCTATATGTATAAATGTTTCTTTTCCTTACAAGAAACTGGTTTCTGGGCCAAGATGTTTTTGTTAATATGCCAAATTTCTCTTTAATCTCAAATTGAGCATACTCTCTGTTTGTATGGTACTTAAAGCCACAAAAACACTCTGAGACAATTAGCCCAGTTTTTCAGATATGGAAGCAAGCTTAGAGATGTGAAGTGATCCACTCATCATCACGAAGCTTGCATGTGTTTTTGAAACCAGGTGTTTAGACTCCAGATCAAATATTCATTCCACCATGAGAGCTATACTTGTAAAAGAGCCATAAAGTAAGAAAATGGCCCTATCTTAGATCCATTCAGGAGGTTTTAACAGAACTATACTTGACCATATAGTTTTTCCTATTGGAGATTTTCCCCCTGCAGATTCCCCAGAGCTCAGTTAGACCAGAGTTGCCATGGCATGCGGCTGCCTCTTAACAGGCTGTTGATATTTTGTCTGGATTGACAGTCTCAGATATGTTAGCATAAATGTGTTACATGTTTAATTTTTCTCCTATTTTCTTTGATTGCAGTTCTCCAGGAACAAAAGGACAAATGGCTCTCTCTCCTTCAGAGGTATTTTTTTCAATGTACATATTCTTTATCTTTAACCTGTAGTTTAAAAGAATTAAATTCTTCTCTACAGAATTATGCCCCCAAACTATTCATCTTTTCCTTAGTAGAAATTATTCATTTATCCTCAAAATAAATTACTGTTTGAACTGTACACTGGCTACTACTTGCTGTAAACAATGTTCTCTTCATTACATGTATCCCTTACTTTCTAGGAAAGAGAACATGGAGGCCTAGTTATAGCATTCTAGACAGAAATTAGTCAATAATCTCTCCTACCTCCATGTCTCCAACCCAGCATTTGGAGCAGTTTCCTCAGAGCATGTACTAAGTTTCTGTATATGGAAGGTTTTCTGCCAACCACCTCAAAGATCAATTATTACCTCACCTTTGAGTGTACAGACTAACTGGTCAATTTAGGTTCATGTCTTATTTCCATAACCTTCTTCCTCCCCTCACTGCCTTCCTAAGGGAAGATTCATGCTTTACCCAGAGCTAAATGAGAAGTAAAAAACCACTGTCTTGGTTTGGCGTAATAAAGTATCCTATCTGCTCCTGTACTGTCTCCTGTCCAGAGAAGGTAGGGAACTTGGAAGATGAAACACCACTCAGAGGTGCCTAAAGCAGACTGTGGTGCTCAGACCTCACTTGAAGTGGGTCTGCCACTCTTTTTTGTGCCCATATACCTCATGTCCTGAGAATTTTTTTAATTCTCTTCCAACATAATATATAATCAGATTTTGCTGAGTCTTTCCATCTGCCTTTTAAAACGTAGCATACAAGTATATTGAAAATATTACCAAAATAGATTGATTTTCAAAGAAACCATTAGCAAAATCCATCTGACTCAGTGTTCTTTTGGGTTGTTGTTGCATTTGATTAGATACATCAATCTAGAGAAAGAGAAGGACTACCCGAAGAGCATTCCCCTCAAAATCTTCGCCAAGGACATTGGGAATTGTGCCTATGTAAGTGAATTAAATTCCAAGCCCCTGTGTAAAGCAGAGCACCATGGATGAAAAGACAGGCAGGCAGGCAGACAGACATGTGGCTGTGTGTGTGCTGTGGAAGGCATGCATTTAGAAATACCATTGTGGGAAAATGCATTTTGCTGGATGTATGTATGTCTTTGTAAATGTGAAAAGTAAACTCTAGAGAAAATGAAGCAAGAGAAACATATTAACTACAGTATCTCACATTTACACTTGGAAAGAATATTGCTTGTCAGATGTCTCTTTCTTCCCTCTGGCATTAATGTTTCTCTGGATCCTTTCAATAGCAGCTGTAGCGGCTCCTAGTAAAGTCATTTTCACAAGGATATATTTCCTATTAGTATTAAGCAATTTTAATTCCAACTTGTCACTTCCTAAGTAGAAGGTGGTTTTATTTTTTTTTAATTTTTTAAAAATTTATTTATGATAGTCACACACACAGAGAGAGAGAGAGAGAGAGAGTCAGAGACATAGGCAGAGGGAGAAGCAGGCTCCATGCACCGGGAGCCCAACGTGGGATTCGATCCCAGGTCTCCAGGATCGGATTCGATCCCCGGTCTCCAGGATCGCACCCTGGGCCAAAGGCTGGCGCCAAACCACTGCACCACCCAGGAATCCCAGGGATCCCTGGTTTTAGATAGTTCTTCATTCTCTGAGCTCTTAGGGATTGACTCCCTTGAGTTAATGAAATGGATGAGCTAGGAGAGATGACATTTTTAAGGCATCAGCATGTTACTACCTCACAATTTTTATCATACTGGTCAAATTAAAATTAAACCCACTTAGCCCTAGTTATTATTTATAATTTGATGACCGGAAAAATAGAATAAATGCCAAGGATGTCATCAGTGATGAACAAAATGAAAACTTATGGATATTTTTATGATACTATGCATTGCCATACTTTACAACAGCTCTGGTTCACACAGGAAAACGATGTAGTACAAAACAGTATGTTTTGGTCAAAAGCAAAAGTTATATAGAAGTTCTGACATGAGTGCCAGATGTCACTGCTTGAGGGAAATACTGAAATTTTTATGGTTTGAAACTACAAAGATCTATTGTTGCAAAGTAGCAAAAAACAAACAAAAACCTACCTCTGTTTTTCTGCCAGCTTTGATTCAGTTGTTGTAATTGGGTTATAATTAGGATTTTCATGGAAAATCCCTCGAATTTTTTTTTTTTTTTAACATTTTCAGTGTTTGGAAAGCTTGTGCTTGAGAAAGGACCAGAGTCCCACTGTCTTTGAAAGAGAAAACAAGAGATGTAGTTAGGTTAAGTGCTGTTTTTATCACTAGTACCCTGGTTAACCCAACAATGATATGACACCCTGTCCTTGGCTCTCTGACGTTGCTTCATAGCAAGAGTCTCCTTTCAGGAAGCCCTGCTTCCAGAAAGAGTGATGCCCCCCAAAATAGAAATGTTGGTATGGAAAACATTCTTGGCCTTTAGTTAATATACAACCTGTCAGTGAATTCTGCTAACGTGGAAAAAAGAAAGCCACATTTTCATTTTTGTCTGTTTGTTTTCTTTGTTTACTAACCAAAGAGGACTGTCTGCTGAAATTCATTTGTTTCGTCTGCCAGAAAAGCATACAAGGAAAAACACACAACCTATAATTACTGTTTTGAATGAATGTATCAAATATTAAGAAAAATCATTATCTTAGAAATCAGGTACATTGGGAGATAGTATTACAGGATAGATTCTTCACTTTACAAAAGACTTCATAAGAGAATTTCTTTAAAATTTAATTTAAGGATAGGTTTTCAGACTTAAAAGAATAAAAAGCAGATGCCTTTCATAAAATTATATCTCAAGTTAAAGCCCAGTGTAAAACATCTATCTACTCTGGTAGAAGACAAACACTGGGATGGGTGTTCTAAGCCCTGCCTGTTGGGTTCTGAGACACTTTTACATAATCTTTGGAGTTCAAGAGCACAATTTGAAATCAATTAACAAACAACTTTAAGAGGTAATTTGTCATGTCAAGTAATCGGCTCATAGAGAAAAAAATGCTATAATGGAAGGATAAGTGGTGAATTATCAGCAGATTTCACTTAATGTTATTTTTGTATCATTTTTGTTTTTATATCATTTTGTTTCTGCTTACACTACTTATTTATACCATTTAAGCCCTATCAGGCACACAGCCCTAATTGCTGATTCACCTGATGATTATAGTATATAAAACCTGTGTGCATAGTAAATATTTCTTTTTTGATAGCATAGCATTGTCTTACATTTAAATGTCTTGGAACTCAGTGAACTCTATATAGATATCTCAAAATTATTTTAATTCCTTTTCTGTTTATTGCAAACTATTTTTTTAAAATATTTTGTTTATTCATTCATGGCAGACAGACAGACAGAGAGGCAGAGACACAGGCAGAGAGAGAAGCAGGCTCTCTGCAGGGAGCCCGATGTGGGACTTGATCCCGGGATTCCAGGATCATGCCCTGGGCCAAAGGCAGGCGCTAAACCCCTGAGCCACCCAGGGATCCCCAAACTGTCTATTTTTAAGTAGTAATTTCTAAATGTAGTTTAAGCACAGAGCTATCAGAGATCTCCTATTTAATAGCAGAGTTGGCAGTACAATTGAGCTTTCTAAAATTCTCAATCCTGTTTGCCTGACTCATTGGTTTTAAGGTGTCTGCAGATTTCAACACTGAAAATCTCAGTAGCCACAGTGTTTGACATAGTGCTCAATACATAGTGGTTTTTAAAAATTCTAAACTTTCAATGTCTTTTCGTAGCCTGTTTTTATTCTGATTTAACCTCAACTTTTTACCATGCAAAGAAATGACTGTGAAACCCACACTGTGAAAACAGTCCTCAGGAAGAAGTAGAAGGTGATCCAGTGCTCTCCCTTTTTTATTACACTTTGCATTATAGAAATATAATTATGAAGATGTTATAGGGGACCAACTTCACTAGATTTGGCAGGAGTGGGGTTGTTGGAAAGGTAGTCCATGTACTCTCATATGTAGTTAATCTTCTTGTTTCTTGCTTAAGATCTCATATTTTGCGTGCTACATATTCTTTATATTAAGAGATATAGATGTTTTATCAAAAGGCATAAGATATAATGGAATGAAAGTAAATTATCGTCAAGGATATGTTGTTCCACTTAAGTCATATGCTTTATGCTGTTAACACTTGAAATCAAAATTTGCTTTTAGGTAATCATTTCATAATAATTATCTATTCAAACTATATTTCTTATTTTTTTTCTGCAGTCTAAAACTATAACAGTAACAAATTCAGATACAGCAAATGAAGTTATCAACATGTCACTACCAATGCTAGGGATAACTGTAAGTTACTCTACTAAATATTCTTAATTAAAAACAAACTTTGATACTTTAGAGTCATATAAATATTATCCCTTTTATCATAAGATGGCTTATTATTAGTGATACCAAATTCTTGGTTTTTAGTCCCAAAAATGGAGAAAAAAAGGACAGTAAAGCTTATTAGATGCTACTCTTCTACTGACATTGTAAGACCTATGTGAACTAGAAAGTGTAATAAAATAAGGCTATAGTTTTAGAATGATGATAATGTATTTTTATTGTATATGCTATATACATATACTATATGGGGGGGAGGTTCTTGGTGTAAGATTCTAATGAGAATGTTCTAAACTCCTTCCCACTTGTCACTCTATGACTGTTCTTCTCTTTTCCCTATCTCCTTTTCTGATTCTTCTCCTTCACCTAATTGTTTTCCTATTATCCCAAGATTTCATCAGTTTTAAGATGATAAATTCTGAAGGATTTGCTCTGTAGTAGGATTTATACATGAAGAACACATAGCTAACATCCATATGCTATAGATCCAGGAGATGAGATGGCTGGTACCTCTAACGGTTTGGTAAATTAAAAAACAAGCTTTGAATTCAGTTGTGGAGTTAAAGAGCTTTAGTGTGCATACCACATTTCCCCCCATTTTGCATTTAGCTTCTTCTTCCTTCTGTTTTGTTGGGCAAAGGTGAGTTTTTGAAATTTTATTAAGTTCAGATTTTATTAATGGAAAAGATTGGCATATTTGAAGATGAGGTAGGAAGAACACTGGAAAGTTCTCCTTATTTCCTCCCTACTAGTAAATAAACACCACATGGTGGGCCTCATATTAACAGGAATGACCTTCTGAGGGTTGGAAGCTAAAGGAAGCACTCGAATAACACCATTTTCTGAGTAAGGTTCTCTGTAAATGTGGACAGTATTACTTTGATGTAACATAGCAGATGTTTAGATATGCTGCAGTCTCATAAGTTGTATTTAGATTTACTTGTACACAGTGTTATCATAAGCCCTTAAGTAAGTACTCAGAGAAATCAGACTTCAGAGTAAGAAATCTGATTTTTTTTAAGAAATCTAGCTTCTTTTAGTTAAATTTAATAATACATTTAAGGTATAATTAGATTTATATACACTGATAAAAGAGGCACTTCTGCATTGACTTCTAAGCTTATGTGTTTATATCTTGGAAGAAAGTAAGTAGTTTGAGGAAAAGGAAGGGAGATTAATGACATGACTCATTTATGCTTTTCCTATGAAAGAGTGATCCATCTCCTGAGACCAAAAATATTTCTATTCATTATAATTAAGAATTGAGGCTATTTGGTTATACTGTTCTATTCTAATGGATTATTATAGTTTTCAGATATGACAAAAAATAAAGGATTTTCATTAGATTGCTTGCACTCCCTATTTGCAATAAAATTTTTTGAGTCAAGGATGGGGAAAGAAGTGACAGTGTAGGGGAGGGAGCCAGAGGTTACTCTCCACAGCCAGGACCTTCCATTATAAGGTCAGGACCATGATTTTTCATCAAAAAATAAAGGCAAGAATATTGAATATTGCCAATTAAAACATTTTTCTTTATCCTCTCCTAGATGATGCAGCAAAGTCTACATAATTTAGTATTACTTCTTTGAAGTGAAATTTTTAGTATTGCTGGGCTGTAATTCTGCTGGTGAACAATCTCATTGTTTTCTATGAGTGGGCATATTCTCTAGACTGAATTCTTGTCCCTTCTGTCCCCAGGACTGGACTTGCCCAAAATAAAATCAGTGTAGATGCCAGCTACCTATCTCCTCAGAGCCTCTTGGTCATTTTCTTTTCTGCCCAGAAATAGCTGCATAAGTAATTAGCCTTTGAGATTTTACTTTTTCATCAGACACAGCAGTGTTTTGGCTTTCTGGATAACAAGGTGTCTTTGCAGGGGCCTGTTGAAGATTAAGTCCAGTATTCTCTGAGAAGTCCAGAGATATAGCAGAAGTCAGGATTCTAAAGAAGAGATTAACCTTATAGAAAACCAGGACATTCTTTCTGTTTTGTAAAGAGGCTTATAATTTTATGTTCTGTGGGCTACCTGTCATCATGAGGGCCTGTTTCCATTGCAGTCTGTGGATCCCCTGTCATCACTAGGGAAAAAGAGCAGGACTCCTGAGTCCTCTGCTAAGGATGAGACAAGGGAAGATAGGTTGTAGCAATCAGCATTGCCATCTTTAAAAACCATATCCACCCCCATGAACCTGAATAGTGTTTATATTGTCCTACTTTTTAACAAAACATAATAATGCAAAAAATTTTAAAAAGTGTTCTTAGTCAATTACCAAACATGAAAGAATTATTATTATTATTATTATTATTATTATTATTTATTATTACTTCTTTTATCCCCAAGGGGTCTGAGAGAGATTACCAATTATGGGTCAATTCTGGCAAAGAAGAGGCACCATACCCACTTATTGGTAAGTTTCTTCAAAAATCTAAGATGGAGTTGTATTTTAATTATGACTAAATGTCTCAGAGAATTGGTCATGTGGTCCTAAATGTAAGTACCATCAAATATTAAATCTCGTATTTATTTATTCATTCGATACATACCTATCAACCATTTCCTAAGTGCTAGGCAAATAACTGTCTCTTCACTCAAGCAACTAATGGTAGAGTTAGTTGGGAAGAGAAATGTAAATTTCCCTTTTTGCTCTTTTACCTTAAAAACAGAGGTATTTTGCAAACCTTTTTAAATTTTTTTTCTATAAAAAAACAATATGTACTGGTATTCCTTTTCCCTGCATATTTATTTTTCACATTCAAGTCTTGAATTTCCTGTTCCCTTTTCTTCATATTACATTGCCTCTGTAAGATTATCTATAATCCCGTCATACCTCTTAATTGATTAATGCATATTCAAAACCTGCCCAAGGCATCAGAATGAAAATGAGATTAACCCATTTAGAGTCCTTAAAAATATTCACTGACTTACCAGTTATCACTTCAAAACTGCTATTTCTCTAGACAGATTTCCCAGAATTTGTTTTAAGGAATTATTGGTTAAATAGATTGCATCTCACCTTGTTTAAATCGTTCAGCTAAAAAATACTTCTTGATCAGTAAGGTCACTCCATGTGGTTAATAGAAATATAGCAATTAAAATAAGGGACAGTATCTGTAGTAGATCTTGAGATGATGATAGTAATAAAAATGAAGATGATGATTTCTGCTAACAATTTTTAAATGCTCACTATCAGCCATGTACTGTGAAAAGCATACTATATGTGATATCTCATGTAATCCTTTCATTTACATGAGAGATCACTACTGTGTAATTCAGGATGTTTCAAGGGATCTGAGTAATCAAAAACCAAACTTTTCATAAAATATATATACTCAGACTTAAAATATATATTTTATATATGTCATGCACATGTTGGAGGCCAAAATTCACTGCATTTCTGGTTTCTTTTTTAAGTTGTCATTTTTGTGAAAACCAAGTGAGCAACCAAGTTGTGATTAAAATCAAATGCTCAGGGGCACCTGGATGTCTCAGTGGTTGAACGTCTGCCTTTGGCTCAGGGAGTGATCCCAGGGGTCCTAGGGTCTGCCTTTGGCTCAGGAAGTGATCCCAGGGGCCCTAGGGTCGGGTCCTGCATTTGGCTCCCTGCAGGGAACCTGCTTCTCCCTCTGCCTGTGTCTCTGTCTCTCTCTCTGTGTGTCTCTCGTGAATAAATAAATAAAATGTTTAAAAAAATAAAATAAAAGCAAATACTTAAATAATTGTTTTCATAAAATAATTAAAATTCTTTAGGTGGTAGCTTTTGAGCTTAAAACAGCTTCAAACTTCACTGTTAATTCTCACTGAAAAAAGAAAATAACATGATTTAGCAAAAATTCTCCACTGTATATTTCAGTGTGCCTTGGAAACTTCAATTGTAGTTTAGCTGCTGGCTATTTTTTTTTTTGGCCCTTAATCCCTGGAAGCAGCTGTAATCCTCGATATTATTGGAACATTGATATTGTATACTTATGCTAGATGGAAAGGAAAAGGAAGAGTTCAGAGTTAGATTCAGTGTTAAATTAGGAATAGAAGAGAACTTATTTTAAAAAAAAGAAGAGAACTTATTCTCTATATTTAAAAAGGCAAATCTACAGCACAGTGGTACTTGAAGCTGTAAGTTAAGAAAATGCAATCACTGAAAAAACTAAAGAGCAAAAAGTCTTGTTGCAGTTAAATGTCCAGAGTTTAGTTTTTGTAGTTCGCAGATTCCTTTTTGAATCCTGTTTCTGTGTTTCTAATGCCCTGCAGTCTTCCTTCTGATTATTGCCTGTGAACACACCCTCAGAGGGCAACAGTGGGAGGGAAGCATAAATCAAACAAACTAGTCCTGATGCTCTGGAGTAACTCTGATTATATAACTGATAAGAAGTAATGAAATATCTTTTTCAGACACATGTCTTGTGTTGAATTATAGCAGTAATAGTGATGCTCAAAATACATAGTTCTTTGCCCTTACTATTTAGATAATACTAACCATTAAAGTTTACTTATTTGATCCTTATCACTGTGTGATAAGTAGGGTAAATATCTTAAACCGTGAATTTAAGGCTGAGAGATGTCAAGGATTTGCTGAAGATTTACAGATACAGTTAGTGTCAAAGGAGAACTCAAATACCTTTAAATAGTCTTGGATGCAAACATAGTAAAAATCAGCATCCTGCAGCTCACAAACTAATCTGTGCACTCCAAAGAAGATACTCTCTAAAGTTGTTTTTTGCTTTTTGCTTTTTTCTGCCCTCTTCCCACCACCTGCTTAAAACTACTTTGATAGGGCCACCTGCATTATGCAGTAGTCTCCAAGTCTAAGAGCATGCATAGTGATCATTCAGTTGACAAAAGGATTCTTTATTCCAGAAGTCCCAGCCGCAAATTGCAGTGCATTCTAGTAGATAGCACACATGCTCATGGTGCCTGTCAGCCTAAAGTCTACATTGAGATTTTTCTCTGTGTAGGGCACGAATATCCCTATGGAATTAAAATGAGCCATCTTCGAGACACGATGGTCCTGACACAGGGGTCAAAAGGCTCCAGTGCACCGTCCAGCCTTCAGGAGTCCCTCCTCACGGAGCAGCTGCCTCGGGAGGCACAGTGTCAGTTCATCCTGAAGCCCAGCCGCCTGGCTGCAGCCCAGCAACTAAGTGGTAAGTTGCTTCTCCTCCTTTGTGGAGACTTTGTTTAGCAAAAGTTTTTATTCTTAAAAACAAAGTTAGTACAAAGGCAAAGGCCCAAACTTCTAGCCCGTTGAGATATTTTTTCTTTTTAACTTCCTATGTGTTTTGAAGGAAAATATGGATAATTTTATAAATCAGCAGTAGGTGTGATGGACTTGGAATCAGCAGCAAGTAGCAGCACCGTCCATTCCTTGCCTCTTCACTATTCTTTCCCCTTTAGCCTTATGCTCACCGCAGTGTCCAAGGCCCTGTGCCATACTACAGACCCGTCAAAGGCCCTTTCTGTACTGTAACACGTTGTCACACTATGTGTTCCCCAGCCTGTGGATGATGGGTGTCAGGAGACTGTGATGGGTCTTGTATGGATAAGTGTGTGAAAACTAAGATATTTCCACAGAAATGTCTCCTTGGTCTACTAATCTAATCTAAATTCCCTATGAATCTAGCCATTGCTTGTTCCCACCCCATAATAAAGATTCTAGAATGATAAAAATGATACTCAACAGTAAGAGGACCATTATTTACCCTAACCCAAATTTGAACTTTAAGCCCTCAGTCTGAAAGTGAGATTGAGTAGGGAACAGAATAAAACGTGTCATACAGGCTTAAATGTGAGTGGGGTAGCAGAAAACTGATGTTGCAACCTTTGTCAGTTCGAACCTGCTGGGGGATCCGATGAACATGGCAGCTCTTTTCATCTGCATTCCTCCACGCAGGCACACTCCCACCTGTCACTCAGTGGTGATAACCTAGCCTCAGACTTCATAGTTCACTGAAGTCCTCCACTCAGGATTGTAACACAGCTATAGAAGCTGTACATGCACCAGTCACCTTCTCTCTTAGGATGGCAGACTGAGTCCTGGGGACTCCAAGCCTGTTTCCTCACATCTTTGGGCCATTCTGTAGGGGTATGATAGACACATTATAGTTTTGCATCCACTAATATGTGGGCTCTGTGAAGGCAGGTACTTTGGTATGTCTTGTTCACCACTATATTCCCAGCACCTGGAACAGTGGTTGGCATATATAAGTAAGTACTCAATAAATATTTGTCAAATGAATTTATTTATTAATAGGTATGCTGTTATTCTTTAAAGATATAAACGGAATGTTGCCTTTATAACTAAGCTGAGGAGAGTATCTTACTCTTCTCCCTTTATATTCAGTTTTTTAAAAACTATTTCTCTGTGTCCCTTTTCAATTTTAAGTAATTTGACCAATAACTGGGAGTCAGAAATCCTAAGGGTTTTACCCAATTTTGCCAATGACTTGCACTCTCTGTTTATTAATCCTGATTCTCCCTCTTGGAAGTTAGGATAGTAGTGGTCGCAACTATAAGGTGATTCATAGTAAATAGTATCAGGGATGGAGTAATCACAGACCAGTGGTGCCAACATAGCTGGGCATCAGAATCACCTATTACAGGTGAACCAGTTCTGTGTTATTTTAACACATAAGATTTTGATGAATAGCTGTTTTGGAAACCACTAATTTAAATCAGGGATCAGCAGACTTTTTCTGTAAAGGGTCAGATGGTAAACTTTGCATGTCAAAACACAAAATCAAGTAAATTATGTAGGTACTTATATGACAAAAGAGAAAACAAGTTTCCACTCATTTTTTTTATTGATGATGTTTAATATATAGTAATTGAGTATAATTTCATGTAATACAGGTCTAGTAATAAGATGAATTAAATTCTTCTGGGGGAATAACATATTGCTTAATTGGAGTACTAAGTTAATAATTGAATGCAAAATGTTCTGATCTGTAATAAGATTTTATATGTTTTATCATCTTTGAAAATATCTTTTCACATAGATAGGTAGTGCCAAATACTGATTTCATTCTAAAAGCATATAATTTTAATTGAGCATATTCCCCTCTTCTGAGACATTTGTCGAATTTGTTATTCTTTTGATATTTGCCTTTTAGCACGTCATTGCGCATTAATCACTTACTTTTGAAAATTAGAAGCTCCTTGATTACACATTTAAAGGATCTTGAAATATGGAAATTTCCTTTGTACTTGCATTGAGGGTTAAATACCCCTGGAACTATACTCTGAGCTCAGAAAATATATCTGCTACAA
This sequence comes from Canis lupus familiaris, assembly GCF_011100685.1. NCBI lineage: Eukaryota > Metazoa > Chordata > Mammalia > Carnivora > Canidae > Canis > Canis lupus. The sequence continues at coordinate 22,371,247 of NC_049226.1, forward strand.
ATTTAAGAATGGAGATCTTGGTTCTTTTAACTTTTCACAGCATGAGAAGTGTAAAAACAGCTCAACGTTGTCAGTTGTGATTAAATGTCACTTGTCTCAAAATGAAACTTTCAAAGGTTTTATATGTAAGCATTTTTTGCCTTGTAATTTAGGTTAAATTCATTAAGAAACATCATCAAATTTTCAATAAAAACTAATTTCCAAAGCCATTCACCACTAGGAAAATTTTTCTCATTCATAAAAATTTCAGTCTCAGCTATAAGTTCAAAAATCACTGTACAGCTTTATCCCTACTAAGCCATTCAGATGCCATGTAATAGCATGCAGGCTACTCACAGAAATTCACAGAAATGGCAGTAGGTAAGCCCAGTGGATGAAGTTTACTGTTGACACTGCTGATGCAGTAACACATGATAGATGCGTATATTTCCCACACAATACTACTGATGAATAACATAATGAACAACCATTATAGGCAGTAAACACTGCATTTTCATGAGCTTTGTAAATTTGTCAAATTACATCTTTTTCTGCTCCACACACTTTTACCACCAAAGCAGATTGCACTTTAGGTTGTAGTGAAGTATTCTTAATTTCTTAAATTCTTTGAAAATATTCTCACCTATGGTTGTCTCATGCAAGACTATTCAAGGCTAATAACTCAGTCACTTCAAACAAAGCACTGACTTCTTGAATAAACAACTGAGCAGTATTGGTAGCATCTGCCAACTATTCAAGAACAAAGGATAGTGGCCCGAAATAATTTGTCCTGTTTTTTAGTTTCTTATTGCTGGGAATGTCAACTATTCAAGGAGCTGTTCTCACCATAAGGCTAATAGTCTTAAGTCTAGTTTCTCTGTACACATCTTCATCTACTGCAAACACAGAAAATTTAAGTAGCTCCCTGTTGGTAAATAGTTTTCCTTCTATTACTAACAATGAGCTACTCAGAGACTGACTTTTGTTGGAACCTCATTTTTTGTTTTTTGTTTTTATTTTGGGGAAGAAATTCTACAGTGCTGAAATATTTCATTTTAAATATTATGAATTCTTGGGGCACCTGGGTGGCTCAGTGGGCTAACTGTCTGCCTTCAGCTCAGGTCATGATCCTGGGGTCCAGGGTCAAGTCTTACATTGGGCTCCTGCTCAGTGGGGACTCTGCTTCTCCCTGTGCCTCTATCCCCTGCTTGTATTGTCTCTTTCTTTCAAATAAATGAATAAAAATCTTTTTAAAAAATATTCTGAATTCTTATAATCCTTACTTTTTCCAAGTTGGGAATATTGTGATGAGTTCCTGGTATAATATCAACATATATTGTGTTCTTCTACCACAACTGTTACATCATTGCATGATTAGCACAATACTTTGCTATTTATTATATTTCTTTTTTTTATTTATTTATGATAGTCACAGAGAGAGAAAGAGAGAGAGGCAGAGACATAGGCAGAGGGAAGAAGCAGGCTCCATGCACCAGGAGCCCGATGTGGGATTCGATCTCGGGTCTCCAGGATCACGCCCTGGGCCAAAGGCAGGCACTAAACCGCTGCACCACCCAGGGATCCTGTTATTTATTATAATAATAAAGTCATCCACACAGCTCTCTCTGTGCCTTAAAAGCTCAACACTAGACATGACAGGTAATGAAAAATTAAAATTTTACAGTATCAGGATATACAAGCCACTCAAAACACCATCCAGATATAAATATGTCACTGTAGTTTGCTGTATTGAGCAGCCATGCTCATAGTCAAATGCTTTTCCTGTGTCTATTGAAATTATTGTATGATTTTTATCCTTTACTTTGGTAATGTGTTGCACCACATTGATTGATTTGCCAGTGTTGAACCATCCTTTCATCCCCAGAATAAATTGAACCTGGCAGATGATCCTTCTAATGTATTGCTGAATTTGGTTTGCTAATAGATTCTTGAGACTTTTGCATCTGTGTTCATTAGGGATATTGGCCCGTAATTTCCTTTCCTCTGTCTTTGGTTTTGGTATCAGGGCAGTGCTGGCCTTTTAAAATGAATTTCACAGTGTTCCTTCTTCTATTTTGTGGAAGAGTTTGAGAAGGATTTGTATTAATCCTCTTTGCCTATTTGGTAGAATTCCCCAGGTTAAGCCATTTGGTCCTGGTGTTTTGTTTGTAGAGAGGACTTTACTGATTCAATTTCCTTATGAGTAATTGGTCTGTTTAGATTTTCTACTTCTTCCATTTTTCAGGTTTGTAAGGTTGTATATTTCTAGGAATTTATTCATTTCTCCTACATTGTCCAATTTGTTGGTGTATAATTATTCATAGTAGTCTCTTACTATCTTTTATATTTCTGTAGTATCACCTGTATTGTCTCCTCTTTCCTTTCTGATTTTATTTGAGCCTTCTTTTTCTCAGTGAGCTAGCTAAAGATTTGACAATTTTCTTTATCTTTTCAAAGAAGCAGCTCTTGTTTTCATTGATTTATCACTTATTACTTTAGTCTCTGTTTCATTTATTGCTGCTCTAATCTTTGCAATTTCCTTCCTTCTACTAACTTTGGGCTTTGTTTATTCTTTTTCTAGTTCCTTGAAATGTAAATTTAGGTGGTTTATTTCAGATTTTTCTCATTTCTTGGGATGGGCATTTATTTATATGAACTTTTCCTATTACAATTAACTGCTTTTGCTGTGTCCCTTAAGATTTAGTATGTGGTATTTACATTTTTATTTGTGTCAAGGTATTTTTTTAATAAATTAATTTTTTATTCGTGTTCAATTTACCAACATACACAATAACACCCAGTGCTCATCCCATCAAGTGTCCCCCTCAGTGCCCGTCACCCACTGACCCCCACCCCCCGCCCTCCTCCCCTTCCACTACCCTTAGTTCGATTCCCAGAGTTAGGAGTCTTTATGTTCTGTCTCCCTTTCTGATATTTCCCACACATTTCTTCTCCCTTCCCTTATATTCCCTTTCACTATTATTTATATTCCCCAAATGAATGAGAACATACACTGTTTATCCTTCGCCAATTGACTTACTTCACTCAGCATAATACCCTCCAGTTCCATCCACGTTGAAGCAAATGGTGGGTATTTGTCGTTTCTAATGCCTGAGTAATATTCCATTGTATACATAGACCACATCTTCTTTATCCCTTCATCTTTCGATGGACACTGAGGGTCCTTCCACAGTTTGGCTATTGTGGACATTGCTGCTAGAAACATCGGAGTGCAGGTGTCCCAGCGTTTCATTGCATCTGAATCTTTGGGGTAAATCCCCAACAGTGCAATTGCTGGGGGCATAGGGCAGGTCTATTTTTAACTCTTTGAGGAACCTCCACACAGTTTTCCAGAGTGGCTGCACCAGTTCACATTCCCACCAACAGTGTAAGAGGGTTCCCTTTACTCCACATCCTCTCCAACATTTGTTGTTTCCTGCCTTGTTAATTTTCCCCATTCTAACTGGTGTGAGGTGGTATCTCATTGTGGTTTTGATTTGTATTTCCCTGATGGCAAGTGATGCAGAGCATTTTCTCATGTGCATGTTGGCCATGTCGATGTCTTCCTCTGTGAGATTTCTCTTCATGTCTTTTGCCCATTTCATGATTGGATTGTTTGTTTCTTTGGTGTTGACTTTAATAAGTTCTTTATAGATCTTGGAAACTAGCCCTTTATCTGATATGTCATTTGCAAATATCTTCTCCCATTCTGTAGGTTGTCTTTGAGTTTTGTTGACTGTATCCTTTGCTGTGCAAAAGCTTCTTATCTTGATGAAGTCCCAATAGTTCATTTTTGCTTTTGTTTCTTTTGCCTTCATGGATGTATCTTGCAAGAAGTTACTATGGCCGAGTTCAAAAAGGGTGTTGCCTGTGTTCTCCTCTAGGATTTTGATGGAATCTTGTCTCACATTTAGATCTTTCATCCATTTTGAGTTTATCTTTGTGTATGGTGAAAGAGAGTGGTCTAGTTTCATTCTTCTGCATGTGGATGTCCAATTTTCCCAGCACCATTTATTGAAGAGACTGTCTTTCTTCCAATGGATAGTCTTTCCTCCTTTATCGAATATTAGTTGCCCATAAAGTTCAGGGTCCACTTTTGGGTTCTCTATTCTGTTCCATTGATCTATGTGTCTGTTTTTGTGCCGGTACCACACTGTCTTGATGACCACAGCTTTGTAGTACAATCTGAAATCTGGCATTGTGTTGCCCCCAGCTATGGTTTTCTTTTTTAAAATTCCCCTGGCTATTCAGGGTCTTTTCTGATTCCACACAAATCTTAAAATAATTTGTTCTAACTCTCTGAAGAAAGTCCATGGTATTTTGATAGGGATTGCATTAAACGTGTAAATTATCCTGGGTAACATTGACATTTTCACAATATTAATTCTGCCAATCCATGAGCATGGAATATTTGTCCATATCTTTGTGTCTTCCTCAATTTCTTTCAGAAGTGTTCTATAGTTTTTAGGGTATAGATCCTTTACCTCTATGGTTAGGTTTATTCCTAGGTATCTTATGCTTTTGGGTGCAATTGTAAGTGGGTTTGACTCCTTAATTTCTCTTTCTTCAGTCTCATTGTTAGTGTATAGAAATGCCATTGATTTCTAGGCATTGATTTTGTATCCTGCCATGCTACCAAATTGCTGTATGAGTTCTAGCAATCTTGGGGTGGAGGCTTTTGGGTTTTCTATGCAGAGTATCATGTCATCGGCGAAGAGGGAGAGTTTGACTTCTTCTTTGCCAATTTGAATGCCTTTAATATCTTTTTGTTGTCTGATTGCTGAGGCTAGGACTTCCGGTACTATGTTGAATAGCAGTGGTGAGAGTGGACATCCCTGTCTTGTTCCTGATCTTAGGGGAAAGGCTCCCAGTGCTTCCCCATTGAGAATGATATTTGCTGTGGGCTTTTCGTAGATGGTTTTTAAGATTTCAAGGAAAGTTCCCTCTATCCCTACACTCTGAAGAGTTTTGATCAGAAATGGATGCTGTATTCTGTCAAATGCTTTCTCTGCATCTAATGAGAGGATCATATGGTTCTTGGTTTTTCTCTTGCTGATATGATTGATCACATTGATTGTTTTACGAGTGTTGAACCAGCCTTGTGTCCCGGGGATAAATCCTACTTGGTCATGGTGAATAATTTTCTTAATGTGCTTTTGGATCCTATTGGCTACTATCTTGTTGAGAATTTTTGCATCCATGTTCATCAGGGATATTGGTCTGTAATTCTCCTTTATGGTGGGATCTTTGGTTTTGGAATTAAGGTGATGCTGGCCTCATAGAATGAATTTGGAAGTACTCCATTTCTTTCTATCTTTCCAAACAGCTTTAGGAGAATAGGTATGGTTTCTTCTTTAAACGTTTGATAAAATTCCCCTGGGAAGCCATCTGGCCCTGGACTCTTGTGTCTTGGGAGGTTTTTGATGACTGCTTCAATTTCCTCCCTGGTTATTGGCCTGTTCAGGTTTTCTATTTCTTCCTGTTCCAGTTTTGGTAGTTTGTGGCTTTCCAGGAATGCGTCCATTTCTTCTAGATTGCCTAATTTATTGGTGTATAGCTGTTCATAATATGTTTTTAAAATCGTTTGTATTTCCTTGGTGGTGGTAGTGATCTCTCCTTTCTCATTCATGATTTTATTAATTTGAGTCTTCTCTCTCTTCTTTTTAATAAGGTTGGCTAATGGTTTATCTATCTTAATTCTTTCAAAGAACCAACTCCTGGTTCTGTTGATCTGTTCCACAGTTCTTCTGGTCTCGATTTCGTTGAGTTCTGCTCGAATTTTAATTAACTCTCTTCTTCTGCTGGGCGTAGGGTCCATCTGCTGTTTTTTCTCTAGCTCCTTTATGTGTAAGGTTAGCTTTTGTATTTGAGTTATTTCCAGTATTTGAATGGATGCTTGTATTGCGATGTATTTCCCCCTTAGGACTGCTTTTGCTGCATCCCAAAGATTTTGAACGGTTGTATCTTCATTCTCATTAGTTTCCATGAATCTTTTTAATTCTTCCTTAATTTCCTGGTTGACCCTTTCATCTTTTAGCAGGATGGTCCTTAACCTCCACATGTTTGAGGTCCTTCCAAACTTCTTGTTGTGATTTAGTTCTAATTTCAAGGCATTATGGTCTGAGAATATGCAGGGGACGATCCCAATCTTTTGGTATCGGTTCAGATCCAATTTGTGACCCAATATGTGGTCTATTCTGGAGAAAGCTCCATGTGCACTTGAGAAGAATGTGTATTCAGTTGAGTTTGGATGTAAAGTTCTGTAGATTTCTGTGAAATCCATCTCGTCCAGTGTATCATTTCAAGCTCTCATTTCTTTGGAGATGTTGTGCTTAGAAGACCTATCGAGGGTAGAAAGAGCTAGATTGAAGTCACCAAGTATAAGTGTATTATTATCTAAGTATTTCTTCACTTTGGTTATTAATTGGTTTAAATATTTGGCAGCTTCCACACTCGGGGCATATATATTGAGGATTGTTAAGTCCTCTTGTTGGATAGATCTTTTATGTATGATATAGTGTCCCTCTTCATCTCTCACTACAGTCTTCGGGGTAAATTTTAGTTTATCTGATATAAGGATGGCTACCCCTGCTTTCTTTTGAGGACCATTTGAATGGTAAATGGTTCTCCAACCTTTTATTTTCAGATTGTAGGTGTCCTTCTGTCTAAAATAAGTCTCTTGTAGACAGCAAATAGATGGGTCCTGCTTTTTTATCCAGTCTGAAACCCTGTGCCCTTTTGATGGGGTCATTAAGCCCGTTCACGTTCAGAGTTACTATTGACAGATACGAGTTTAGTGTCATCATGATATCTATTCAGTCCTTGTTTTTGTGGATTGTTTCACTGAACTTCTTCTTAAAGGGGAATTTTAAGAGGCCCCCTTAAAATTTCTTGCAGAGCTGGTTTGGAGGTCACATATTCTTTCAGTTCCTGCCTGTCTTGGAAGCTCTTTATCTCTCCTTCCATTTTGAATGAGAGCCTTGCTGGATAAAGTATTCTTGGTAGCATGTTCTTCTCATTTAGGACCCTGAATATATCCTGCCAGCTCTTCTGGCCTGCCAGGTCTCTGTGGAGAGGTCTGCTGTTACCCTAATACTCCTCCCCATAAAAGTCAGGGATTTCTTGTCTCTTGCTGCTTTAAGGATCTTCTCTTTATCTTTGGAATTTGCAAGCTTCACTATTAAATGTCGAGGTGTTGAACGGTTTTTATTGATTTTAGGGGGGGATCTCTCTATTTCCTGGACCTGAATGCCTGTTTCCCTTCCCAGATTAGGAAAGTTTTCAGCTATGATTTGTTCAAATACATATTCTGGCCCTCTGGCCCTTTCGGCGCCCTCGGGAACCCCAATTAAATGTAGGTTTTTCTTCCTCAGGCCGTCGTTTATTTCCCTTAATCTGTCTTCATGGTCTTTTAATTGTCTGTCTCTTTTTTCCTCAGTTTCCCTCTTTGCCATCAACTTGTCTTCTATGTCACTCACTCGTTCTTCCACCTCGTTAACCCTCGTTGTTAGGACTTCTAGTTTGGATTGCATCTCATTCAATTGATTTTTAATTTCTGCCTGATTGGATCTAAATTCTGCAGTCATGAAGTCTCTTGAGTCCTTTATGCTTTTTTCTAGAGCCACCAGTAGCTGTATAATAATGCTTCTGAATTGGCTTTCTGACATTGAATTGTAATCCAGATTTTGTAACTCTGTGGGAGAGAGGACTGTTTCTGATTCTTTGTTTTGAGGTGAGGTTTTCCTTCTAGTCATTTTGCTCGGTGCAGAGTGGCCAAAAACAAGTTGTATTGGGAAAAGGAGAAAAAGAGAGAGAAGGAAAGAAAAGAGAAAAAGAAAAAAGGAAGAAAAAAAGGAAAAAAGAGAAGAAAAAGAGAAAGAAAAAGAAAGAAAGGTAAAAAAAGGGGGTGGGGGAAGCAATCAGAAATCAAAAAGAAAAAAATAACACACGGGGGAGTATCTTCTGATTCTGTATACTTTAAGTCCCTTGACTCCCCTGGAACTTGTCCGTCTAGCTGGTCTTCTGGGGGAGGGGCCTGTTGTGCTGATTTTCAGGTGTTAGCACTTGGGGGAGCTGCTCTGCCCCTGCCTGGTGCAGGGTTTAGTGGGGGTTGTTTACCCCGTGAGGCCCCAGGAGGAACAACCACAGTGGCGGGGCCAGCTCTGGAACCCTGGAGTCAGCTCCCGCAGTAACTCTGGAGCTCTCCATCTGCAGGGCCTGGAGGCTCCGGGCGGGGCTGCTGATCTGCTCAGCTCAGGGCAGGAGGGTCCTTGTGGTCCTGGGCCCTCCCAGCCTCTGCCTGTCCCGGGGGGGAGACCGAATCCTGGGCTGTGTCCGGCGCCCTGTGCTCCACTGTTGGATTCCCGTTCCCGCCCCGCAGCCCCCTCCGCGGAGACTCTTCCTCTGCCCGAGCCCCTCCGAGCTGCTCCAGGTCCAGCCGTGCGTGCTGCAGTCTTTTAGGGAGCTCGGCCGCGGGGTGTGGCGCACTCTCCCGGGGCGCAGGTGTCTGTAGTGTCCCAGGGAGCCCGAGGGCATCCCCGCCCTCCTGGGGTCCTGCTCTAACTCCCTGCAAGCCCCTTTCAGCCTGGAAAGGTTGGTGCAGCTCCTGCTTCTCCGGGACGGGGCTCTCCTGTCCTGGGGACACTCGCCCCGGCCTCAGCCCGGCTCCTCGTGTGGCCCCTCCCCCTTGGATGCCTTTTATTTCTTTATTTCTTTTTCCCCGTCTTCCTACCTTGATAGAAGCACGAACTCTTCTCACTGTAGCATTCCAGTTGTTCTCTCTTTAAATCTCAGGCCGAATTCGTAGATTTTCAGGATGATTTGAAGGTTATCTAGGTAATTTGGTGGGACAGGTGATTTGGGGACCCTACTCTTCTGCCATCTTGCCCCCATTCCTTGTCAAGGTATTTTTTATTTTGATTTAATTTTTTTGGCCCATGAGCTTTTCAGTAGCTCATGAATAATCTCCACATATTTTCCAGTTTTCTTTTTGTAATGAATTTCTAGTTTCAAACCATTATAGTCAGAAAACATACTTGATATGACTTCACCTTCTTAAATTTGTTAAAACTACTTTTGTGGCCTAATATATGATCTCTCCTGGAGAATTTTTCCATTTGCATTTGAGAAGAATGTATATTCTGTTCTGTTTGGGTGGAGTGCACGCACTGTATGTATGGTAAGTCCATCTAGTCTACCATGTCATTTAAGGCCAGTATTTCCTTATTGATTTTTTTTGGTCTGGATGATCTATCCATTGATAAAAGTGCAGTATCACAATCCTCTACTATTATTATATTGTCATCTATTTGATTCCTTTATGTCTGTTAGTATTTGCTTTATATATTTATGTACTCCTATTTTGGATGTATAAATATCTACAAACATTATATCCTTTTGTGGATTGACCTCTTTATCATTATGTGTGATGCCCTTCTTTGCCTCTTATTACAGACTCTGCTTTACAGTCTATTTTGTCCAGTGTGATATAAGTATAGCTTCTTTTTGCCTCTTATTACAAACTCTGCTTTACAGTCTGTTTTGTCCAGTGTGTTATAAGTATAGCTTCTCCAGCTGTCTTTTGGTTTCCCATTTGCATGGAATATCTTTTTCTGTCTCTTCATTTTCAGTCTATGTATGTCCTTAAATCTGAAGTCAGTCTCTCAGAGGTAGCATATGGATGAGTCATGAAGTTTTTGTTGGTCCATTCAGCCACATTATGTTTTCCATTCTAATTCGAGTTTTTAGTCCATTTATATTTAAAGTAATTACTCATAGGTATGTGCTTATTGCCATTTTGTTCTTTTTTTCTGGCAGTTTTATAGTTCCTCTGTTCCTTCTTTTCAGGTTCTCTTCCTTTGTAGTTTGATGATTTTTTTTAGTGGTATGCTTTGATTAATTTCTCATTTATCTTTTGTGTATCTTCTCTGGGTTTTTGTTTGATGGTTACCATGAGGCATACACATAACAAATTTATAACATTCCTACTTTAAATTGATACTAAGAAAAAAAAATTGATACTAAGTTTGGACACTTTCTGAAGCTCCCCATTTTTATTCTACCCCTGCTGTATTTCACATTTTTGATGTCACATTTTACATCAAATTTTCACCAAGTGTAACCCTTAACTAATTATCGTATTAATTTTTACTACTTTTGTCTTTTAACCTTTATACTAACTTTATAAGTGATCAATCCATTATCTTATTATATGTTTACCATTACCATTGAGAGTTATATTTTTCTATGTTACTAATTAGTTATCACTAATTAGTGCCCTTTTATTCATCTTAAAGAAGTCCCTTTAACATTTCTTGTAAGGCTGGTTTAGTAATGATAAACTCCTTTAGCTCTTGCTTTCCTGGAAACTTTATTTCTTCTTCAATTCTGAATGATAACTTTGCTATGTAGCATATTCTCCTTTGGAAATTTTTTTCCTTCAGCACTTCAAATATCATGTTACTCCTTCTAGGCTGCAGAGTTTTACTAAAAGATCAAATAGTCTTATGGAGATTCCCTTGTATGTAACAAGTGGCTTTTCTCTTCATGCTTTTTTTTTAAGATTTTATTTATTTATTCATGAGAGACACAGAGAGAGAGAGAGAGGTGGAGATATAGGCAGAGGGAGAAGTGCTCCATGCAGGGAGCCCAATGTGGGACTCGATCCCTGGACTCCAGGATCATGCCCTGAGCTGAAAGCAGACCCTCAACTGCAGAGCCACCTAGGCATCCCGCTCTCTTGATGCTTTTAAGATTCTTTCTAGTCTTTAACTTTTAGCATTTTAAGTTTAATGTGTCTTGGTATGGGTCTTTTTGGATTCATCTTATCTGGAACTCTCAGGAATTCCTGGATCTAGATGTCTCTTTCTTTCCACAGCTTAAGGGAAGTTTTCAGCCTTATTTCTTCACATAAGTTTTCTGCCCCTTTCTCTCTTTCTTTTCCTTTTGGGAATCCTAAAATGCAAATGTTAGTCTGCTTCATATTTGTCCCATAAGTCCCTTTAGCTGTCTTTTCTCTTTCTTCATCCCTGTTTCTTTCTGCTGCTCAGATCAGGTGAGTTCCTCTGCCCAGTTTTCAGGTTCACTGATCCTTTCTTCTACTTCCTTTAGTCTGCTATTGAACCCTTCTACTGTGTTTTTTAGTTCAGTTTCTGTACTCTTCAGCTCTGTGATTTCCACTTAGAACTTTCTTGTATTTTCTCTTTGTTGAAGTTCTGTATTTATACATTCTTCTCCTGAATTAAGTGAGCTTCTTAATGGCCATTACTTTGAACTCTTAATCATTACTTATTTCTATTTCATTAAGGGTTTTTTTTTTTTTGATTTTATGTTTTCTTTTGTTTTTAAAATATTCCTGTGTTTCTTCATTTTGCTTAACTCTCTGTACAACTTTCTATACATTAAATGAAATAGTTACCTCTCCCAGTCTTGAAGGGTTGGCCTTGTATAGGAGATGAACCTTAACATTTACCCCTGCTCTGGCTCTTGGTTGTCTTCCCAACCTCTGTGATTGTCCAAGCAGCCCATTTTATTGTTAATGGCTCCCAGTAATTGAGGCTATGCCGAGAGCAGTCAGTGTTCCAAAGGGGGCGGGGGTGGGGGGGAATCTCCTTCAGCACTAGATGTAAGCTGATTGGAAGCCAGACTCCCAGGCAGCAGCTTTTAAAGAATGAAAATATATGCAGTCTTGTGGGACCACAAGTATATACCCTGCTGGTTCCTAGAGCTAATCCATCTGGAGATGTCCCCTAGGCAGTAGTGGCAAAAGTCAGGGCTCCAGATGAATGAATAAGCTTCTTTCTGGGAGATACTGGTGACCTATAGGGAAGTAGAGGGGAAGGGCAAAGATGGTGTCTCCCATCCTATATTCCCTGAGAATACCTTCAAAGCCTCTAGATATATGTCATATCTGAAGCTAGCCCCAAGACTGGCAAGTAGGCCTCTTTCACAGAAAGAATGGGGGTGTGTTTCAGTCTGCTGTCTGCAGAGTGCCCTAGGTGTGGTAATCTGCCAGGAACTATCTCTGACTATTACAGCTTCATGGAACCCAGAAATGCAAGTTCCTGTGGTCTCCAGTGCCAGACAATCATTGAGCAAGCAGAGGGAGAACAGATGGTGTCCACTGGCTAGAGCAAGGCAGGGGGAGAGTGCAAAGCTGCAAAGATGGCACCTACCCAAAAAGGAGGGGGTGGAGAGGAAAAGGAAAAATAAGAAAAGAATTTTAAAAAGGAAAGGGAAATTAAAAGAAAAATTTAAAAAGAAGGGAAAATATGACACATGCCAGCATTAGTTAGGCAGAGGGAAAGCATAGAATATGGCACCCATCAGCTGGAGCATAAAGACAGTACTTGCTAGAAGGGGATTTGTGTGTGTGTGTGAGAGAGAGAGACAGAGAGAGATGAGAGAGAGAGATGTACCTAGCATCAACAAGGCAGAGGGAGAGCAGGAAGCTTCCATCCTCAGAGAGGATCCCAGTCCATACCCCTCAAACCAATGCTTTAAAACTAGGAAATGAGGCTCTTTTACATAAAGTCTGGGTGCTTTTCAAAGAGCTGCCTCTGCACTGGGCTGTGGGGACAGAGAATCTGCATATGGGCCTTTCAAGAACCGTTCCTCAGTTTGGCACAACACTGTGGGCATCATGGGTGTAAGCCCTGGTGGCCTTCAAAACCATATGTTTGGGGACTCATTTCTCAGGTGCCAGCCAGACTTAGAAGTTGAGTTATCTAATGTGGAGTTAAAAAAAAAAACTATTCTCTCCTCATGGAGGAGCTCAAGGTTTTGAATTTCCTCCCAATCGCGGATCACCATGTCAGGGGTGGACCTTATGGTAAGATTGTGTCTCAGCTCTTCCTACCCACTTTGATGTGGTTTCCTTCTCACTTGCCCAGTATGAAGGTGTTGCTCCACCAGTTTTTAGGGGTTTTTAGAGGACGTGTTTCCATATCTAGCTGTAGACTAGGTGCATCCATGAAAGGAAGTGAGTTCAGGATCTTCCTACGTTTCCATCCTGCTAGAATTTTTTTTTTTTTAGTTTAAAATCAGTTAGCCAATATATAGTACATCATTAGATTCAGATGTAGAGTTCAGTTAATCATCAATTGCCTATAACACCCAGTGCCCTCCATCCAATTACCCCCTTCCCCTCTAAGGACCCTCAGTTTGTTTCCTTTGATTAAGAGTTACTCATGGTTTGTCCTGATTGCTTCCCATTGATTTTTCCCTCCCTTCCCATATGGTCCTCTGCATTGTTTTGTATTTTCCTCCTGTGAGTGAAACCATATGATCATTGTCTTTCCCTGACTGACTGACTTTGCCCAGCACAATACCCTCCAGTTCATCTATGTTAACATAAATGGTAGGTATTCATCCTTTCTGATTGCCAAGTAATCTTCCATTGTATATATATACCACATCTTCTTTATCCATTCATCTGTCGATGGACATCTCAGCTCCTTCCACAGTTTGGCTGTTGTGGACATTGCTGTATAAACATTGGGGTACAGGTGCCCCTTCAGATCACTACATTTGTGTCTTTGGGATAAATAACTATAGTGCAGTGCTGGGTACCTCTATTTTTAGCCTTTTGAGGAACCTCCACAGTTTTCCATAGTGGCTGTATCAGCTTGCATTCCCAACAGCAGTGCAAGAGGGTTCCCCTTTCTCCACATCCTTACCAACATTTGTTGTTTCCTGACTTGTTAATTTTAGGCATTCTGGCTGGTGTGAGGTAGTATCTCATTGTGGTTTTGATTTGTATTCTCCTGATGCTAAGTTCCATCTTTCTAGAATTTCTAATTAGGTTTTTTAAATTATTTTTTCCATAATAATTGATAAGCACAAACTTTTGAGAATTGTAACTCTTAGTATTCAGATCCCTAATTTAAGCATGAAGAAACACTAACTTGAATCTTTCCAGGATTGTTTAGTAAAGTTTGATTTATAAAAATTTAGTTTGCTCTACAATTACATATCCCTTATATTTTTTATGTTTTTATAAAAACAATAGCATGTTTTTTCATCAACCTTTGACATTTAGAAAGTACGAGCTATGCATTGCAAGCTCTGCAAGAAAATAAACTTTAATGAAATTTTTTTTCTCTTGGTCCCAGAGTGAACATGAACTCTAAACTTGAATTTTGTCCATAACAAAAGGCATGGCTGCAGCTGAAAGTATTTATAATGAAGTACAGGACTCCATTTTCTACTTTATCCTCTGTCAACACTCATAGGATAGCTGGGTATATAACTTTATGATGAAGCATTTTTCCTAAGGAGTGTTTGAAAGCTAAAAAGTCAAATAAATCTGATAGTTTTAGAAATAAAGAAACCAGGTTAAATGTAAGGAAACTAGACTGAGCACAGCTGCTTAACATACGTATTAAATAAACATTTGCAGATTGACATTGGTAAACACAGGAACCTCCCTTCTGGGTTTAAGAATGGGTTTTGTTTCCTTCTCTGTTTTTTAAAATGGTTAAGTTTGGGAATGTCAGGGCAGGAAGTGCTTTAATTAAGCAGAGTCTGGTATTCCTTTCTGTCCACACAATTCCCAAGAGTGTTTCACTAAATGGAGAACGGATTTGAGGACACACTCTGTGGAGAGGAGATTGGTGTCTTGGCAGTTTTAATGAAGACTGCTGTGACCCATACCCTTGCAAAGTAGTATTTTAATGTACATTATCCTACTTAATCCTCTTAATAAGTCTTTAAGGTATAGATCATATTCTTATAATGTCTTTAAAATTGGCATTAAGTAACTTGCCCAAATAAATATCTGAACCAGGAGTCTAACTGGGCTCCTGACTCCAGAGCTGCAGACTTTTACACCAAGAAGTAAGGAACTGATGATGCACTTACTGTACTCTAAGGAAGCTAAAGGTGGATGAAGGTCTGAAGGCCATTTGATTAGATGTTACTTATTTGACAGTCTCCTCACAACTTGGTTTTTGTAGTATTTGTTTTAAGTTGGCTATTCTGAGGAAATAAAATGCTAAGGGACATTAGAGCTAAACAATATAAAACATTTATATAAAACTCTTATTTGAAATTAGCATTTGACATGTGTGGCCATTCCCACTCTGAAAAGATAACCTCTTCAGCATCCCGTTGTTAGGGAGTGTTCACCAGCTGAACATCACCTGTGCTGGCTTGGCTCTCAGGGCCACACGACAGAGTTTGATGACTATTCGTATGTGCTCTCACTGGAGAAAATAGTGGCAGATCTTATGTGGGCACCTGAAGGCACCACAGCCTCAAATCTCCATTCTGTTGGTCTTAATCTCAAGCCATTTTGAATCAATCTCACATGTTGTGTGTGCCTGCTGGGCCAGCCAGAGATTCGGGCAAAATTTATACACGATATTTGGGGCTCCCACTATTCATTTTTTTTTCCTTTCTGGGATGCCACACACATTCTTTTTAGCTGCTGTGGGTGTATCTGTGTCCCTTCTGTAGTTCTTCAAGACAGCGAGAGTGCAGGTTCCTCCAGATTTTAGTGGCCCTACCACCCTGGAGCCCACCCTCAGGCTAAAAGCTGTAAGAACAGGAAACTGTAAAAATGGGACACTTGCCCTATACCATGCCATTCCCCCTTGCAAGTACCGAACCTTTTACCTCCTGTACCCACCTTCTTCTCTTTACTCTTTGGTGCCTTTAGGCTTTTGTATTTTTACATTTCGTCTAGAGTTTGTTTTCTGTATGTATGTTCTTGGAACTGGGGGACGTCAGTGGACAGGTCCAAGGAAACATAGAGCTGTCTTTTTTAAGAATCAAATCCTGTGCAAATCCATCAACTTTCATGTTAAAATTAGCTACAGATGACAAAAAATGCTTTTAGCAGTGTGATCTCACAAAATCATGATTCACTGTCGACCTTTTTCTGCCTATTTTGTTCACGCTGTCCCTTTCCATCTGAATCTCTCTTCAGTTCACTTACTGCCTGAGAATGATTTATTGAGTAATTACAAGGTGTGAACCACGATGCCAGGTGCTCTGTTGAAATTTTGTTCATTCAGAATCCAAATCAAATGCAAATGCCTCCAGGATTACTCCCTCCCTCTTAGTGTGGGTAGATGTGCTTTACCATTCTTCTGAATGCCTTTGGTGCTCTGCCCTTCCCTTATGATATTTTATTTATTAATACACTTGCTTCTTTTCCCATCACCACCAGACCTGTTCTCCCATTAGATTGTAAAGTTCATCATGGCAAGGACGAGTCTCACTCACATTTGCACCCATCCATGCTGCCTTGAATATGCTTTTTAAAGTTAGGAACTAAAAAGATACCTAAAAAAGGTCTTTGCAGTTGGAAAGAAAGGAGGAGGGGAATGTAGAACATTAGCTTCCTGCCTTTGTTTTTAGCAGTAGAGAGGTACATCAAGTTAATAAAGCATTATTTGTTTCTAGAGAACATCTTAAGACAACTCTTGGGTTTTTTCCTTCCTCCTCCTCATCCTCCTCTTCCCTTTCTCCTTTCCTTCTCCCTCCACCCTTCCTTTCCTCACCATTTAATTGTGGTCTGATTTAATCTTCAACTTCTTTGTATGCCTACTCTCATTTTAAAATGGGATAATATAGGTGTTAGTATGAAACATCTTTTGCTTTAAGCTGTTACAGTTCAGTAAAGAGAGCCTTTTCTTTGCCTTTGAAAATTCAGTGCCAAAAATCAAATAAACCAACCAGTGATGTTCCAAAACTGGGATGGAGAATAACCCAAACATTTGATTTTTTTTCCTTAATTTATAAAATATTACAGTGAAACTTCCTAGTTTGAATTGTCAGTAACAAAGGACATCTATAAGCATTTTTCTTTTTCAGCCATAGTAACGAACATTATATAAATTGAAAATTGTAAAAATAAGACGAAGTGAATTAAAATAGTTTTCCTAATAATCTCACTTCTTCCTTAGATTCAGGCCAGAAGACATTTAAGAGGAGAAGATCTATCATAAATTGGGCTTTCTGGCGGGGTTCTAGCACTCACCTGGATAACTTGCCTGTGTCACCAACATCTCCTATGCCGGGACAGCTCTTTGGAGTCTCTCTGCCAAATATTTGTGAAAATGACAATCTGCCCAAACATGTCTTGGTGAGTCTCATTTTGGCCTGTGACAGCAATGGGAAAGGAGAACCCTGGGAGGGAAATCTGTTCTTAAATGGAACAATTATAGAACACGGTTTCAGCTTTGGCTGAGAATATTATTATTACTTCAGGGAATAAAAATCTGATTAGGCTATTGCAGAATCCTAAGGGAAACATAATGGGGAGAGATGGTGTAGGGCTGGTGGTTTTGGGAAGAAGCCATATCAGCCTGCTCAGATAAATTAGAGTTTACTCTGTAGGCAGAGTCTACACCAGAGTCCTTTGATCTTTCACATTTCTCACATGGCCTTTCTGAAACTCTGCATTGTTCTGGAAGCCTCCTTTAAACACTTTAGAAGCAGAAACTACTCATTCTTTTACTTTTTAAAAATCCAATGTGTGTCTTACTTACATTTCAAGTGTTTACACATGTATATCCTCCAGCATTTAGTTACCTTTCATGAATAGAATGAGCCAGATGAAACCACTGAGTTTGTACTGTCTCTTTGATATATTAAATAATCACTGGCAAGTGACATTTATTGAGTGTCCCGTATTCTACAAGCACCGTACTAGATGTACAGTTCTTTATCCTGTATCATGCACTTATACATGCCACACGTGAGCCTTGCCCCTTTATTGCCCACCCTGCACAGCAGATTGAGCATTTATTATCATTATCATTATCCCTACATTACAACCTTTTTTTTTTTTTTTAAAGATTTTGTTTATTTATTCATGAGAGACAGAGAGAGAGGCAGAGGGAGAAGCAGGCTCCATGCAGGGAGCCCGACGTGGGACTCGATCCCGGGTGTCCAGGATCAGGCCCTGGGCTGAAGGCAGCGTTAAACCACTGAGCCACCCGGGTTTCCCCCTACTTTACAAACTTAAAAAGCTTCAGTTTACCAGAAATGCACAGAGTAAATATGCGCCATTACTAGGTTTCAGATGCCGTGAGTTGCTTGTCTCCAACACCCATTCTTCTTCCAAACACCACAAGCAGAGGACATTTCTTTGCTAGAAAGAAAGCAAAATGAAAGATTGATCACAATGCAGTAGAGTGGAGAAAGCTTCCTGAAGAGGTGATTTTTTTTTTAGCCTGATTTTAAAAGAATGGAGTAAAAATACAGAAAGTAGAATGAGGTATGGAGTCATATATAAAAAAAAAAAAAAAAAAAAAAAAACGAGCCAAGTGAAGAATGAGTCCAGCAAGAGTATTTCCATATTTGGGGGAAAGAGTCTGAATAAGAGAATAATAGGAAAAGAGGAGTAATGGAAGAAGGGAGACAAGTTTGCAGGGAGTTTGAAGCAGTCAGAGAAAGTTGATTTTATAGTGGCTGTTCATTGAACAAAAGACAGTTTCATTAAATGAAATGTTTAGATGTTGAATTTAGGAAAAATGAGAAGGGGAGAGAGATTTAGAGACACCAGAACATAAACTGGCTTAGAACTTCTAGTAGCCCCTCCTTCCGTGTTTTCCCAGGGACGCCCTAACCTCTGGCAGTCAGAGAGGGTGAGTATGTGTTCCCCTGCTTGTATGGGTGAAGTGCCACTTTGGTTTTTTCCTTTGCTTCCTTATAGGATATGCTTTTCTTTCTTAATCAAAAAGGACCCCTCACAAAAGGGATCTTCAGACAATCGGCCAATGTGAAATCCTGCAGAGAGCTAAAAGAGAAACTGAATTCTGGAGTTGAAGTACATCTAGACTGTGAATCTGTTTTTGTGATAGCATCTGTCTTCAAGGTAGGAAAGGTTCTCCCTCCATCTACTCCCACAGTGTAGCTCTAGAAGAAGACAACTGGTTTCTCTCATTACAACATTTTTCCCAGCTGCAAAGAACCCTAATAGATTTAGAATCTAAAAAGTGTTAAAAACAAACAAACAACAACAAAACCCACTTCACAAAGCCAACATTGGCCTTTAAAAGCCTCTGCCAGAGATATGGCATGTCAGATATGCTTTTTAAATTTTTTCATCTTCACTCTGCCACCCCATATAAAAAATATCTCCTTAAAAAAAGAAAAAAAAAAAAAAAAAAAAAAAAAAAAAAAAAAAAAAAAAAAAAAAAAAAAATAAAAAGAAAACACACACAGCATATTTACCAAAATAAACATCCTGATTATGATGTCTTCTTCACAGTCTCATTACCTTCCTAATAAAGGCAGATTTTCAAGAATAAACTTGTATCCAACTTTGAAACAGAATTTACCATAATAAACATTTGCCTAACGACTAAAACAAAAACTTGCTAACCGAGACCACTGAAAATTCCATTCCCTTGTACAATCCTCATGCCTTCCCCTGCACCCCAGTGCCTTTTTAAAGTAAAAGCAAAATAGGAATGACTCCAGCATCTGGGTCTTTTATAAAACCCTGACCACATTTGGCATTTTTTGTGGTTCTTACCCTTTACCCCATCCATAGTTGAGTTACAGCTCTTCTGAAATGTTTTCCTCCCCACATTCTTGAAAATGCCTCCCGTGTTTTGAAAACCTAAAGTCAGAACCAGCTTCTAGCAGAGACTTCAACCGCAGCCATAGCTTCTGTAGACCTGACTCAGGCTCCCATCTCCCAGCCCAGGTGGGATCCACCTGAGCCAGGAGTGGAGGAAAACGTGGTGAAGACAACCCTTCCATGTCCCTCCTCCTGGTCAGCTGCCTACAGAATCTTACTCCATGACTTGAAGAATAATCAAATGTTTCCTGGCAAATGAGCCACCTCTGCTCTTAACCCCTGCTGTAGACTTTTACAGTAAAGTATCACTCACAGAAATGGAGAGCGGAGTTAGGGTTATCTAATCGATTTTGCACAGGGTTTGTGACTACTCTTCCATCTTGAAATATAGTAAAGATATGCATGGTATGCCTAGCCAGATATATGTGTGGGCTATATAAGCACAATGAATTTTTCTTTTTTTCTTCATATATTTAGGCTTTCTCCCATCTCTTAATTTAAAAAGTTAAAGCTTACATTTTAGAAAATGTTCTTACTATGCTATTCTTCACAGAACCACACTTAAAATTCTGTATTAAATTTTTGAGGCTATTATCAAGAAATATGGGACTTAGAGGAGTCAAATTATATTTCAGATTGCAGAAATATCACTGGTACAAAAATACAAATAAGTAAAAGACAAATGATTGAAAAATCTGGGTAAATGGGTTCCAAGTAATTGAAATTTTGTAATCATGTAACGGTGTGTTACTCTCATTTCTTCCAAGTGGTTGCAGGAAAGAAGATACTTTCTGCCAAAAGTTTTTGAGCTTTTGGTTTGTTTTGTTTTTTTGTGTTTAAGACTATCTAGAAGTGGTACTTAAGTTTTCCTTTAATTTTTTACTTATGCTGGTTTTGCTTAAATACAAGCTTAACTTGGGCAGCCTGAATGGCTCAGTGGTTTAAGTGCCTGTCTTCGGCCCAGGGCGTGATCCTGGAGACCCGGAATCAAGTCCCACATCGGGCTCCCTGCATGGAGCCTGCTTCTCCCTCGGCCTGTGTCTCTATCTCTCTCTCTGTGTCTATCATGAATGAATGAATGAATGAAGAATGAATGAATGAATGAACGAATGAATAAATAAAATACAAGCTTAACTCTTTAAACTGTAATGAGAAGAAAATTACTTGAGACACTTTGACTTTGATCCATTGGACCTTTGAGGAAAAGTTCATTTTTAATCCTGTAAATTAATTTGAGAGTCCTGCTGAGGACCTGGTCTCTGCTCTGGGAGGGGAGGAGACTGTCAGTTGAGTACTGTGAGCTGGTGATTGTAATTCAGAACCAGCTCTCACATCCTTTCTCAGCTGTGATGGTGGTTGTATTTCGTAACTTGTTATTCCAGCTGTGGAGAGTTCATTGAGATGTTACGAGTTATTATCTTTCAAGTGTAGGTTTAAGATTTAATGATGTTTTTCTTCAAGACAGATCATAAGTATGTTTTCCACTGAGATTTAAGAAGGGAACTATTGTCACTGCCCCACTTTGAAATAACAAATTTTGCCTCTTCTAAATCTGACTTTTAAAGTAGGTGCAGTAACTAAAATTAGTTTGGAATTATGAAAATTCAATAGCTTTACCCAAAAGGAGATGACTTTTGTGATGACACATTTGAATTAAAGAATCCAGGTACATTTGTACAGAAGATATAATAGAACAGAGAAAGACTTTGAAGTGATCTCTTCTTACTTGTTAACTGCTCTAAAAAAATATATGATAATAGGTGACATGACTACAAAGAGGAGTCTTAAATTATCTTAGAATCTCAGTTATGTTAGTTGGCCTTCCCTTGTTCCTTATCAATATGTGGCCATGTGAACGATAGCAAGAGTTCAGTAATAACCTCTGCTGTGTCTAGGACCATGTGTGGCATTGAGGTCTACAAAGAAGGTAGTAGGTCTGTCCCTGACCTGGAAGAGCTCATCCTTCTCAGAGGGAAGATGCATACCTCATCAGCATCTTGTGTAACAATTAGATGTAACAATTAGATGCCACAGCTAGCTAGATTAGTGTAACAATTAGATGCCACAGCTTCCCTATTAGTAATACAAAAATGACACAAGAGAAACATGTTATGTATTGCCTTTTATAAGGCACATAGGTAAAGTTGCTGACTTGGTTTTCTAGCAAGAGTTAAAACTACTCAATTACAGACTTTGACCCGTCTCCATGTTGTAAGCAGGAACTTGCTAGACCATGGGTACAGTGCTTAGACACAAAATTGAGTTTTTTCTGCATAATGTTTACTGAGGTGGAGATCAGACTCTGCAAGCCTGGTCTTTTTAATACGATGCCAAAAGCAACAGAGAGAGTTGGCCTAGAACAGAAATGAATATAGGACCAGGACCAAATTTAATTTATTTTTAAGCTTTTTATAAACAAGTCAAACAACAAATACCCTTGATCATATCCTATTTGTTATATAGCCTGGTTTCACCACACTCAGCCCCATCAGCAGTCTCAGCAGACTGGGGTCTCAGAGGCCAGAGAGGGTAATGTACCTGGGACGTGTTGTTGAGTGTCCATCAGGCATGTGGGTGCTCTCCCAGGCTCCAGAGCCCAGCCATACATAGCCTGGAATTCTTTCTCCCCCATCCCCAAATATATGAGGGGAATGCCAGGAGAAACTCTACCTGTGCATGGAGTTGTTGACCAATGCCACATTATTTTGGAATGTAAAGTTCCAAAATAACAAGGACTTTGTTTTACACAGTTCTCCATCCCTCACCCCTCAAACAGTACATAGCACGTATGCACAAGTATGTGTAGAATGATCAGATGACTGACTACCATATTACCCACTTCACAGATGTCTGAGTACATTTATTTGAACTGGTGATTTGAGAGCTGGGGAGAAAAGGACTTTAAGTTGGTTTGCCAGACCCTGCCATGTTGTACTACTTGGCTAAAATGTACACAAATGAGATTCCAACCCAAGCACGTTGTCCTTATCTTGCTCACTATAGTCCAGATTCCAATTTTCCTCTGGTTTTTGTTAGAAAAAAAATCAAAGCCTGTGTCTCTATGTGTATGCGACAATGGAGAGTTGGCACAAAGCTCCGTGTACTCCAAAAAGGGAGGACTTAACTTTTCAACGAAATGTTTGCCTTTTGATTTTCCCAGTGCATATTTAGCATGAGAATAATGACAAAATATTTATTTTCCTTCTGTGTAAGGATTTTCTACGAAATATTCCAGGAAGTATTTTTTCATCAGATCTCTATGATCAGTGGGTCTGTGTCATGGATCAAGGAAATGATGAAGAGAGAATAAATACGATTCAAAGGTAATTACTCTAATTTAGTCATGTCTCAAAAATACTTTTAAAAAAGTATTTTCTAAGCTTGTCGATTCAAGTAATGACGATCAAAGTCATCCATGAGGACTAGTTTAAAAATAGATTTATGCTAGCTGTTATCATTGTTATTATTGTTTTTACTTAATCTTATTAACATGGGATACTTGACCATTGTATACCTCCTGTAGATCTGACTCTCTAGGAGCGGAAACATAATAATAATAATAATAATAATAATAATAAATATAATATATAATAATAATATATAATAATGTTATTATATAATAATAATAAACTAATAATACTGTAGACTCAATCTACAATTTATGATCTTAATTTTGGTAAATAATTAGCTAACCAGACAACTCCTTATATATCTCATTCAGCAGCTGTAATCATACACAGGCAATTCCCTTCCCTCAAGGAACTCACTCCCTTAATAGAGTAGATAGATAAACCAAGAATTCGAGTGTAGCACAACCAGTACTAGTAAAGAGCCATGGAGGAAGGTGTTGTGGGGGCACCGCAGTGAGGCAGTTAACTATTGAAACGTGTCAAGAAAAAAGGGAATTGCAAAGTCTCGGTCTTATCACAAAAAACGCATTGTCTATTTTCATGCAAAGGGAGGTTGCTAGCAGAATTTACTGCCCATATTCCTGACTGTTTCCTGCATTATAAGAGAATTGGAAAGAAGTGTCCATTAACAAAAGGTAACACTCCCAGTTCTGTGAAAACCCAAGAATCCTAATATCACTTATTTATATATGCTTATTTAGTACCTTTTTTTTCTTGAAAACTTCCAGATATGAATTATTATTTATACACTGCTATTGATAGACATCTTTTATCAGTAGAACATGTACAACTGTTGAAGATACCAGAAATGCTATCTATGCTTCCATTATGGTTTGGTGGAAGCCATTCAGAGATAAAGAACAAAGCTTCTCTGCTTTGTTGCTCATTGTGTAAAACTGTGTATCATACAAACTTGTTAAAGGATGATTTAAAAAAATTAAAAGATTAAGACTCATACAAATATAAAATGAACACATGTGAAAATTTTTACTTAAATCTTTAGAGAACCGGTTAGAGTTTACTCTAGTTCAAAGGAGATTTCAAACTACCACAACTTACATAGTTGAATCAAATGCTGAAATGAATTTATATATAGATACAAAACTGGCTTTTTCTGCTGGAGCATGAAAGAGGAGCAAATAAATTCTGTATCTCTCCACCAGACAGAATTTTAAAGTCTATGGACAGGTGTTAGGCATAGTGCTATCAGTAATCTACAATTTAGAGAGTTGTAAAATAACTCAAAGTCATAGGGCCCCTATAGAATCAGATAACACAGAAGAGTATGCTCCTTACTTTCCATAAGTTACTTACAGATAACACAGAAGAGTAGCCAGCACCTTACTTTCCATAGAATACACTCAGTAATGTCTTGGTGATTTCAATATCTTTTATAACTTGTCCTTACAAAACTACACTCATTGTCAGCCCATCACACTGATGAAATGCCTCTGGGCTATTTATGCAGCAAGAGTCAGAATACCTTATTTTCCCTCCCAGGTTGTAGACTCTCATTGAAAAGAAACAACCATGAATATAAACATATATATCTTTTTTCTGGATGGTAGTCAATATAATTTTCAATGACTAATTTTAAAATCCTTTATCAATTACAAAATAGGAACAGTAGGAAATGTACTATTATAAGCTGGACTTATAGGTAAGTAAGTAGGAAAGTAATACCAGTGAGGAAAAGAAATTTGGGACAAAATTGACCTTGGAAGCTGGTAGAGCAGAAAGTAAGCTCTCAGAATGGACCTTATAGTCTTAATAGTTAAAGTTTGGGTTCTCACCAAGAGACAGAATTCCTGTGTTGCTACTTGGAAATAAAGAACCACTAAAATTTAATTGTTATTTAATTTCATCAAAAAAGCTTTTTTAGGGGTCTTGGTTGAGAATATTCTGAAATGTTACAAGATTTGCCTAAGTAAAAACACATTGCACTAATTTCAAGTCAATATTTCAGGCGGCATTTTTTTTACAAGCCATTTTTCTGCATTCTTTTACATCCTCATTGGATTGTGAAGACAGTGTACAAAATAAATCATTAAATCCCCAGTACATATTTTATTCTTTCTGTACAGGGAGTCCCTGCTTTGCATGTACCATGTTAACTAAAACTTGCATATCTGGACTGAGTCCTTGCTTTGCATGGTTGCAAAACAAGGGTTGCCTATCTACACAAGGTTTTTATGAAATGTCTTTCTTAAAGAGTGCATTTTTCTGTCTTCAGGCTATTAGACCAGCTTCCGAGAGCCAATGTTGTTCTGCTAAGGTATCTTTTCGGGCTATTACACAACATTGAGCAGCGTTCCTCATCCAATCAGATGACTGCATTTAATCTAGCGGTGTGTATTGCTCCAAGCATTCTTTGGCCTCCTACTTCCTCCAGCCCAGAACTAGAAAATGAATTTACAAAAAAGGTAATGAAGTTTTTCATTTTTATACCCTGGGGGACTGAGTCCCCATTTTGAACCTAAAATTCAGGGTATTAATTCTGAAAGACATTTTCTTAAATAACTTAAATACACCTCCTTATAAATTTGAATGTACTGAGTGTTTTATCCTATCCTGGTAGATTATGGAAAGGTAATTTCTTGAGCAAAGCAATGATAGCAGTTGGGTTACTTCTTTTTAACCTTGAGGCAAAACACTATGACTGACTTAAACCTTAGAGTTATAAGAAAGAAGTTGATAGGATTAATTTTTTTAAAAAAAAGGACTTGGGATTTAGACAAGCCAAGGTTCATTCTTCAGCCCCGCCACTTCCAGACACACAGTCTAAAATAAAATCAGTTCTGTTGATCCCGTTTCCTCATCTCAAAAATAGAGGTGGTGATGATACCTAGTTCACACAGGAGTTACTTGAACTCACACCCCTCCAGTGCCTAGTAGTTAATACGGGGCTTAGGGATGTTAGTTCCCATTGCTCCAACACACTGCCTGTTCCTCCACCTCAACTTCTATTGTAATGAGACTAAGGAAGGCTTCCAGCACAACCCATTGGAGGCCCAGAGCCCCCTCATAACATTTTACCTCTTCCGCAGGCTCCTCCAGGGAGCCCAAGGGAAAGAATCCCATAGGTGGAAACCAGTGAGGCAAATGCAAGTTTTCTCTCTAGCTGTCTCACTGCTTCACAGGAAACCCACAGCGGATGCTGCCCACTTCCCATGCTTATGACAGACAACTGCCTTTCCATATGAAATACATTTCATAAATCTTTATCTAAATGATACTTCATGAATTTTAATAAGAAAGTTTATTTGTTTACTTACCCCAAATGCCCTAAAGAGAATACTTTACCCTAATTTTATTTCATTTTTTTAATAGATTTTATTTATTTATTGAGAGAGCGGGGGAGGGACATAGAGAGAAAGAGAATCTCAAGCAGACTCCATGCTGGGTGAGGAGCCCAATGTGAGGCTCAGTCTCACGACCCTGAGATCATGACCTGAGCCTAAATCAAGAGTTGGAAGCTTAGCAAAATGAGCCACCCAGACACCACGGTTACCCTCATTTTAAAGATAGAGCATTAGTATGAAAGCGTTAACATTGAGCTAAGGGCACAAAGAACTTTAGTCCATCAATTAAAATTCATCTCTATATCCAAACTACTCTTGCAAGTGGCGTAGTTTTTTTAGAGGGAACTGTTTTATATATTTTTAAAGCAGACATGAATTTTTCTCAGGATTCTATATGAAATTTGATTTATAAGCACGTCATATGAAAAATAGCACTTTGTTTTTGTCCTTTTTTGTGCAGGTTTCTTTGCTTATACAATTTCTCATTGAAAATTGCTGTAGGATATTTGGAGAAGAAATCACTTCCCTCTTGGGACAGGTTTCAGTGAGATGTGATACTAGAGAGAATGCCTCAGGTATTGTGAATAACTGGATTGTTTTTTTTTTTTGTGAGAAACAGACATATGTCTGTGAAAATGTTGGGACAGTGTCCTGGGGCCTGCTGCAGCTCCACAAAGGAAGCCTCTGACTTCGGTCAGTGAGCCTAGGGTTTCTGCTCTTCCTTGGATGACCTACTAGTAGGTCAGGTCATATTAACATTGTGGTTGGGTTAAGAAATTTATAAAATGAGGTCCAGAACTTCAGAAGCATCATATGGTATGTTTCTAACCTTTTTGTAAATAACCCTTTACAAGGGTCCCTAACATGTATGTAGAATTGCTGTGGCTGAAACTATGGTAGAAAGTCCCTGAAGGGGTAGAGGTGGGCCTGGTCTTCTCCCCATTCTTCCTCCAAGTGGCCCCTGAGACACTTCAGCATGCTGTGGACAGTTTAGGAACAGCTAGCGCTGGGGGGCTGGGGCGGCGGGGGGTGGTTGAAACCATTCAACCTTCCAGAATATGAATTCCAAGACCACCAGTTACTAGTTATGTTACCTTTGACCAGTTATTCTGTGCCACTAAACGTCAGTATCTTCATCTATAAATCTGGATAGCCATAATGTCTAACTTTTATAGTTGTTGGGAAGATTAAATGAAGTAGTGAACATTGAAGAATGTTGGTTAATAAATGGTTTCTCTGAGACCAAACCATGTGCGCTCACCTACAGGCATGAACCTGCATATACCTGACATTCATTCCTTTGTATTTTGTACCATTTCTTGGTACTAACAACATGTCCTCATTGCCTTGAGGAGATCTTAATTAAGAAAGCCTATTTCTTCGGGAACTGAGATAAATTCAGTATAATCCAACATATTCTTTTTATTCTGGGAAGACTGAAAGATCCTTTCTTAAGAGTAGGAATCTGAACAATCCATATAAGAAGAAAATGAAACTAAGTACCATAGATTTTTTTTTTGTAAGGCAGAATGTATTTTTGGTAAGTAAAAATGTTAATTGTGGTTTGATCTTTTTTGACAGATATCTCTTGCTTCCAACTGAATGACTCCTCCTATGACAGCTTGGAAAATGAGCTAAATGAGGATGTCGATGCTCCTTGTAGTGACTTGGTAAAGAAACTTGGTCAGGGTAGCAGAAGCATGGACTCTGTATTAACCCTCAGTGACTATGACCTTGACCAGCCTGAGGTGGAAGGCCTTTTAACCCTGAGCGACTTTGACTTGGACCGTTCTAAAGATGAAGACATTCAAATGGAAAGGCCTCTTGAATCCAAGCCAGTGAACATTGCAGTAGTGTACACAAAGGTCCCACTACGAGATCATGCCAGGGCCCCGTCTGGCATGAGCACACCCAGCTACCTGTCCACAGCTGCAGCAGATGTTCCCAAAAGCCTGAGGCGACACCGACGCTGCTCAGAGCCCAGCATTGATTATTTAGATTCTAAGCTTTCCTATCTCAGGGAATTTTATCAGAAAAAGCTACGCAAGTCCAGCTGTGATGCAATTCTCTCACAAAAAGATGAAGATTATCTGAAGCAGAATCAACCCCTCCAGGAAGAGGGTAAGACGTATTTTAAACAGAGTTTAGTCGCAGGCACTGATAACAAGAAAAATGCCACTAATAAAAATGTTAAGAAGAAAAGTTTATCTGGTGGTGAAGGAAATCATATGAAACTTTTTTCTAAATCCAAGCCGGTGGCCATTTCTGTGGCATCTTATAGTCACATGTCCTCACAGGACCATCCCAGGAACCAACCTTTTGGTGCAGATACATCTGGATACTCCCCACCACATGCAGCAGATGCCATCAAAGGTTCAAGGAGGCACCGGCGCTGCTCAGAGCCCAACATGGATGACCAGCACTGCAAACTGACCTATCTCAGGGGAATTTACTCAAAGAAACAGCATAAAACAAGCTATGAAGCTGGTCTCTTTCATGGAGAGGAAGATTATCTCAAGCGGCACAAGTCATTGCAGATGGAGGGGCAAAAGCTCATTAATCAGAGTTTGGTCATGGGGATTGAGGTGGGCAAGAGTAGTGGCACAAACCAGAACCCTGAGAAGGGTTTACCCCCAAGATTAAACCTCTGCCCAAGGACTAGCTATTCCAGCTTGTCCTCCCCAGGCACTTCCCCATCTGGCTCATCGGTGAGCTCCCAAGACAGCGCTTTTTCTCAGATTTCTGAGCACTCTGTGTTTACCCCCACTGAAACTTCCTCTCCAATAGATTGCACTTTTCAAGCTCAAAGAAAACAGGAAGAGCTTTCTTCTGATTTTAGCAATTCTAGCCTCATTTCTGCAACTCCTGGTCCCTCATCAGGGCAGGCCAGCAGCCACCTGGCTTATATGAAAAAGGATACTGTAGAATGGCATTCACAAATACATTCTGTAACTCTTCACCCAAGCACATGGTTGAGAAATGGTGTGGCCAGTTTGAAAAACTGGTCCCTCAAAAAGAAGACAAGGGTATGCAGACCAGAGGAGAAGAAAGTCATTTCTCTAAAAGGGCCCACGGAGCAACCTCCACATGCTCCTGGTATTTCAGAAGCCAGCCCACTACCAGAGAGACAGAAAGACATGCTTCAGAGGGCGCCTGAAGAGCTTGGAACTGTGCAAACAGCCCAGTGGTACAGTTCTTACCCCAGCCAGGACTCAGAGAGACACTGTAGCTCTCCATTCAGCCTCGTGGAGGATGGACTCAAGCTTTGTGTGAAGTCACACAAGGATGAAGAGAATAACGAGCAGTGCTCTCCTGGTTCTCTGTCTTGTAGAAGATCCTCCCCCAGCTCTTTGTCTGTGGATGATGTATCCAGCCCAAACTTGGGGCCTACAATGGTTTCTGATCCTGGGGACCAACATTTAGCCAAAGACATTTAACCACATGTGATGTGATGTGTGCAAGAACAGAAACAAGTCTAAGAATCTGATGTCTGCAAGAACAGAAACTGCTAATAATGACATAGAGACAAGATTATTATGACCCCTTTGTATAAATACATGGGATGGGTAGCATAAGGATAATCACTGCTAATACTTAGGACAACAGAAGAATTCTCTCTATTGAGACCATTTGGCAAAAAGTTTAGACTAAAAAATTTCACCACCTGTTTGGGAGGCTTTTCCTTATATAGAGCATGGGATTGGTCCTATCGTGTCTTTTTAGAGATACTAGCAGAGGGCCAGAGAAAACATATTCTGGGTAGAGGAAACATGTCCTACATGAGATTAGTATCCTGAGGAGGTCAGGATATCATAAGTGAAGAATAAGGACTGTGGCAAGAGGGGGAGGGTACAGAGAAACATCCACATTCCACAGAATGTTTTTAATAACTAAGCAAGAAACATGCCACTAATCAAAGTAGTAAAAAAGAAAGCATGTCCAGTAATGAGGGAAATCATGTGAAAAGTTTCCCTGAATCCAAGCCAGTAGGCATTTCTGTGACATTCTCTAGTCACATGCCCTCACAGGAAGATTCCAGGAATCAGCCCATCGATGGAGCTAGAATGGAATAAATAGAATGATTCAAGAGCCATGAGTACCATATTTTATTTGGTGGTTGTGTTCATTGATTTGTTTTTTCACTGGTGTTCCACTGCTTTGCAAAGGCTCCAGGACATAGAGCTGTGAGGAGAAAGAAGGAAATGGTTTCTCATTTCAGTATCCTTTCCAAAGTTGCCTGTGTTAGGAACATTCTCCAGGACTACACTTTGTCTTGTTAGAGAGTGACCTCCTTACAGCATTCGCTATCCTAGTGTGGAGGGAAAGATTGCAACACCAGTCCTTTCTTTGTTATAGGACGCTGTTGCCAACATGTGATCAAAGCATGGCTTCTCTTTGCTGAAAAATGTTTTTCTAGAGCCCTGCCTCTTAGATTAGCCAGCATAAAAAAAAATTTACTGATAAATCATCCCTTTTCTGATTGTCATTGGCAGTTGAGAGAGTAATTTTAAAGTTGGCAGGTTATAACAGTCATAGAATGGAACACCCACCATAGAAGCAGGAGGTCTTCTCAGACAGTCATTGGCTTTGGATTTTCTCATCTCCAGAAGTTTTACACATTTTTGTCCCAAATGATTCATGGTTTATATCCCATTAGTTTATCTCATATCCATGAATACTTCTCCACTCTCTTGCCTTAAAGATTATACCAGTACATCCCTGGGATTATCTCCATGGATTATTAGGCCTTGCCAGCCAGTAGAAAGGGATAGAATCAGGAATGGATGTGCATCTTCCTTCGTTTTAACTACTTATTTATAAGAAGTTGCTCAGAATCCATTTGGCCTCTTTAGTTCACCATCAGATGGACCTTTCTCCCAGAAATTAACTGATGCCAAATTATTTTTCTTAGCTACTAGGAAACTTTCATGTCAAATGTTCTTTCCCTGTTGTCCTAAAAATTGCATTTTTCAGTTATAGGAAAAAAAATAATGTTTTCTATAAAGTAGAGGTCATTTCAGTATTAGCTATAGGTGCTACCTACCTCTATGGGACATGGCCCTGTTGGCCCTAAGCATTGTAATTAACTTTCAGAACTCTGTATCCAAAGAGCTCCTTCATGACACTGGCCATCTCAGTCACAGATGTGAAGTAGATTTTACCTTATAAACAGCCACCCCTGTATTTAGACTCCTGAGTGTCCATATGCATCTTTTGTGGTATAATATATAAAGGCAACAGGGATTCACTCCCCTTACCCTTAGGGCATACTACTGTCGGAACTGCAAGATGTGAATAAAAGTAATTACGGCTTCGAGTGTCTGGAAGAAACTCATTTTCCACTTAACAAAATAATAGCTCTATCCTTTTTCCTTTCATATGGGTGGGTAGAATATTATCCACCCCAATTTGAAGCATAGAAGAAAATAGATACTGAAGTTTTCCATAACCATTCCTATTCTTTGTGTTCCCTTAGATACTCCTGTAATACTTAATGTGAATAGTTTGTTAATATTGCTGTAAAGTATTATATTGTATGATTGGAAGACGGACTACATGTCATTTTATTATACTCTGTCAATCTATAATATATTAGACTGATGCTTTATCTAAAATGCTTTGAGTTTGTATATATCTTGACAAATTTTACTACCATATGTAATGTAATAAATGTGTATTTTTGTACTTGCAGAAACTGCTGCTAACTTTTAAAGTTGTTTGGTTTTCAAAGCACTGATAATGGATATGTATGAAGTCCATGCTGTCTATTAAATAAAAAAAAAATTCTGTAGAGTTAAAAATCCCATCAGAGCAATATTGCCCTTTTATAGAGTTGTTTTAGTTAATGAACCCAATTTCTTCTTAACTTTGGAAATTTTATAACATGTATTTAATATTGAATTGGAACTTTGGACTTTTAGTTACAGACCATGGTCAGTCTTTCTAGAAAAATAGGGTTTTCTTTCTTTTGTTATTTTCCTAATCTTATCATTTACCAAACAAGTCCTGCTTTAGACACATAATCTTCATTTTCTTAGGCATTACAATTTCATTTTGCTCCTAGAATCAGATATAGTCTATGTTTTCATACCCAGAGAACCATTAACTCAGTTTGGTTGATTGTGTGAGATTTTCTTTTCTAAATTTGAACCATTCCAACCAGAGTACCCATTTGACCCTGGACACATCCAGGATGTCTGGATTCAGATACTCCAACACATCAGTATTTCTAAAATCATATAAACTTACTAAATGTTACTAGTTTTTCATGGCTGCTGCATCTTTGCCTTCTCAACATTCACTGAGGTTCATTCTGTGTAAGTTTAACTACCATTGCAAAGAAATTCAAAAATATAAACTACCTTAGTCTCCCCCCGCCCCACCCAAAAAAAAAGTGATTTGCTGTAATGGAATACTGAAGATTACCAACTCCACTGTCAGAAATGTCACTGATTATATTTGGGCAATGTACAGAGACACTGATGTTAATATCTAAGTTTTACAGAAATACAAAAATAATTTTGCTTTGAAAAAGGTCTCAGTTGACTAAAAACATTGGATTCAAGGAATTATCTCACATTGTATTTTTCTACCTTTCATGGCATGACATTGAACTGAAAGGATCTAATGTATCCTTGAACCACTGGCATATTTTGTCTGTGGAAAAGAAACTCTAAGAATATTATATATCTTAATCAAAATTATGGTAGTGTTTCACTGATATTTTCCTACCCGATCATGTTTTAATGGCTTGAGAGGAATTCTTTGAAAACTGCGTATTTCAATACAAAGAAAAAGATTGAATAATAAACTTAGGTAAAATGTTAACTTTCTTTAATATCTATTCTGGTTATCAGGATATCTCATAAGCTAAGCTTCCTGCTGAAAGGAAGAGTTCTCTTGAGTTCTGTGCTGTCTGCCCCAAGTATGAGTCCTATTCATTTTCTGAGCCACCTGTGAGTATAAATCCTTCATCTTTATTGTTTGTGGGCTTTTTAAAATACAGCGAACTCCTTGAGTTTCAGTTCTGCATAATGTCAGTTGTATAGTAGAATTGGCAGAAGGTGTGTAATTGGGAAAATTTTGAAGTCCCAAGAAAGCATACACAGAGGATAGTATTGGATGTACCTTGTTCTAACTTTGCACAGTACATGTTCTCATTGTGCATCATGCGCTAGAACATACATACATATTTAGATAATTCAAAGTATTTTCCCAACCTATTTGTTAGGGTTAAGTAAATACATTTTCTGGAGTTTGATTTTATTTTACATAGCAATATAAAGTGCAGGTTTCTGAGACATTAAGATTTAAATATTATTTACATATAGGTTTGATTTTAAATTACAGTAACTTGGAATTAAATTTAGAACTTCTTGCAGCATCTTGATCTTGCTATAAAGAGTGAGTAAGTTGGCTACAAACATGTACTTAGGAAGTATACCCATTTCTGCACAAGTAAAATGTATAATAAAGAATTATTCATACTGGTCAGAGACTGTGCTGTTGCCTAGGATTTTCAGGAGGAAAGAAAACATTTTATATCTTTGTAAGAATGAGATGACTGAGAAGCAGAATTACCAAAATACATGAATACAGAGAAGCTTACTGCTTGAAGGCACAGCAAATGAATAGAGAAGGAGGATAGCTATAGATGAGCTAATTCAAGCAAGAAACTGAAATCACAAGTTGTTCAAAGAAAACAAGAGTGCTAGAGCATGGGTTAGGGAGAGATGAAGGTGTTACACAAATGATACAAATGCTATTCAGGCAGTTCAATTTTTATTACCAGGTACTGTTCTAGACTCTAGGGATACAAGGTAACAAAAGATTGTTTCTGTCCCCAGGAACTCTAAACAACCATGGAAAAAAATTGTGATGTGTAGAAGAAAATAAACATTAATATTCAGTAGGCACTTACTATTGTCTACATGCTCTGGTAAATGATGCATTATATGTATTATTTCATTTAATGCTCACAATAGCCCTATATGGTGGGTACATTCAATTGGAGCCTCATTCTGACCCGAGGCTCTTTTTTCTCAGCCTTTCACCTTAAAATAGGGATGATAATAAAACTTCATAATAAAGCGGATAAAAATTATATACATTAGGACCAATCCAAACTCTAAAGTTACAGAAACAGCTAGATATCTCTACTACAAAAAATAATAATAATAATAACCCAGTATTGGAAATAATTCAAAAAGCTACAAGAAATATAAAAACAATTAGACTGAAAATTTGTTCCAGACAAAATGGTATAGACTTGTGTCTCCCTTCTCCTCCCCACTAAGTACAACTACAAATCCTAAGAATAATACAAGGAAGATACTCTAAATGGTATTAAGAGGAAGGCAAATTGGTTCAGAACTCTAGGACTGCAGAAACAGTACAATAACAGCATCTTACATCCCCTCATCCAATAGAAACAGGAGACTCGGGCCTGACCCTTCTCAACCTATCAACAGAAGACAGCCCAGATATGCTCATTTACCCCCCAATCAGAGTCCTTCTGACACCTTTAGGTCAGCTAGATACCACCACCAAGTGGGATAGATGAATGCCGCACTAATAATAAATGGCCAAGGGGAGAGTTATCCTTTCCTGGTAGGCCTGAAACTCCCCTCTTCCCCACTGGGAGATAACAGAATGGCCAGGCAACAACAGAAAGAAGAACCGAGTCAAAGCAAACTGCTTAATCTGGGAAACATCTTTGCCCCAGCAGGTGTAAGGCTCTCTTCTCCCACACAAAGACACAGACAGCCAGATGGCATAGACATGAGGCCTCTTCTACCACACAAAGCACTGAGCCAAGGGGATCTAAGGCCTGTGGGACAGAGGCTTCTCTGACTGAGAATAGATCAAAATAGCACCATAGAGTCTCTGAAAATTAAATGGTCTGTGGGCCCACAACCCCGGAATGTAGGCCAAGACTAGTGGGGAAATAACAAAAGATCCAATATTTGTATCATTAGAGTTCCAAAAAGGGAGAGAGTAAAGCTGAAACAATATTCAGGGAAATGGTGGCTGAAAATGGCTCAAATTTGATGAAAGACACAAGTCTGCACATTCAAGAGGCTGAGTGAAAACCCAAACTAGGTAAAAGTGAAAAATACATCTTAACTAGTTGTTTAGAAACCAAAGACAAAGAGAAAGGGTCTTGAAAGCAGACAGAAATGATACCTTACCTATAAGGGAACACCAGTTTTCAGATTTATCATTTAAAACCACAGAGACCAGAAGAACATAGCACATTTTGCAAATGCTGAAAGAACTGTGAGCCGGGAATTCTATATCCAGTAAAACTATCCTTCATGAATTAAAGGGAAATAAGGACATTCTCAAATGAAAGGAAATTTTTAAGAATTTGTCACTAACAGGTATACTATTTAAAGTTTAGCTATGCGGCAGCCCGGGTGGCTCAGCAGTTTAGCACCACCTTCAGCCCAGGGTGTGATCCTGGAGTTCCGGGATCGAGTCCTACATCAGGGTTCCTGCATGGAGCCTGCTTCTCCCTCTGCCTGTGTCTCTGCCTCTCCCCCCTGCCTCTCTCTGTGTCTCTCATGAATAAATAAATAAAATCTTTCAAAATAAATAAATAAAGGTTAGCTACGGAAAGTTCTTTAAACAAAAAGTAAATCCTAAAAGAAGGAAATTTGGAGCTTCGGGAAGGAAGAAAGGACAACAAAAAGCAAAAATAAGATTACTTAATGATAGACTCTTCTCATGAGTCTGTAAGTCATATTTAATGCTTGAAACAAAAATTAGAGCATCATTTGATAAAAGAATAATATTTAAAAGTGGGAAAAATAAAAACTGGGAAGGAAATGTTCTTATACTTCACTCAAAGTGGCAGAATATTAAGATTCTAATGAAATGGGATACAACATGTGATATTATAATACTTAGAGAAACTACAGAAACTATGTATTTGGAAAGTGTATTTTGATAAAATGCCTTAAGTAAATCATGATAAAATCTTAAAAAATGTTTAATCCATTAAGAAGGCAAATGAAAAGAGAGGAACAGGGCAGCTTCAGTGGCCCAGCGGTTTAGCACTGCCTTCAGCCCAGGGCCTAATCCTGGAGACCCGGGATCGAGTCCCACATTGGGCTCCCTCCCTGCATGGAGTCTGCTTCTCCCTCTGCCTGTGTCTCT
Source organism: Canis lupus familiaris (assembly GCF_011100685.1). Classification (NCBI taxonomy): domain Eukaryota; kingdom Metazoa; phylum Chordata; class Mammalia; order Carnivora; family Canidae; genus Canis; species Canis lupus. The sequence goes on from NC_049226.1 coordinate 22,407,636, forward strand.
GCCTCTTTCTCTCTCTCTCTCATGAATAAATAAATAAAATCTTTTAAAAAAAAAAAAAAAAAAAAGAGGGACAAGAACCAGAAAGGGGTGGGGGAGAAACCTCAACAAAAAGAAAACAAAAACAACAAAATGGCATACTTTGGGTCTAACATGTAAACAATGACTTTGACGACAAATGACCTACATATACCAATCAAAAGACAAAGGCTGACAGAATGGATTAAAAAAAAAAAAAAGAAAAAAAAAACTACCTAGCTGAATCGTATCTATAAGAAACTTACTTCAAATTCAATGACACATGTAGGCTGAAAGTAAAAGGATAAAAAAGATATACCATGCAAACACTGATCAAAAGAAAGCAAGGGTGGCTATATTAAAATTGGATAAGGTAGACTTCAGAGCAAAAAAAATTACCAGAGATAGGAACATTATATAACGATAAAGGCTTAATCCACCAAGAAGACATCATAAGCCTAAAACATGTATGCACAAACAACAAAGCTTCAAAATGTATAAAGCAAAAGCTGATATAACTAAAAGCAGAAATAAAAACAGTTGAAGACTTCAGTGCTCCTCTCTTAACAATTGATAGAGCAACTAGACAACACCAGCAATGAGAAAGAACTCATCAATGCCGTGAACCAAAAAGTTATAATCGGGATTTATAGAACACTTCATCCAACCAGCAAAATACACATTTTCTGCAACTGCCCATGGAACATAAATTAAAACCATTTGAAAAATAAGTATTTTAAAAGAACTAAAATTATGCAGAGTATTTTTCTGTGCACAATGCATCAAACTAGGAATCAATAACAAAGGTAACAGGAAAATCTGCAAACACTTGGAAACCAAAAAACACACTTCTAAATAACCTATTGGTCTAAAGGGATAGTTCAAAGGAAATTTTTCTAAATCCTAGAACTAAATGAAAATGCCTATCAAAAAAATATGTCGGATACTGATAAGGCAGTATTGAGAAAAATTCGTAACACTGAGTGCTTACATCATAAAAGCTAACTCCTATTTCAAGAAAATAGAAAAAGAACAAAATAAACCCAAGAGGAGCAGAAGAAAATAAGTGAGAAGGATTAGAATAGAAATCTGTAAGATTGAATATAGGAAAACAATAGAGAAAATCAATAAAACAAGTTCATTGGAAAAATTAATAGAATTGATAAACCTCTATTGAGACTAATGGCAAAAATTGTTTTAAAAAGAACATAAATTACCAGTATCAGAACTAAAACAGGATATCTTCATAGATTCTGTAGTCATTAAATGGAATACTCCCAAGTAATTTTTACATTCATAAATTTGGCAACTTAGATGGAAAAATTCCTCAAAAACCATAAATTACCAAACTTCAACCAAGATCAAATAATCTGAACATTCTTATAATCATTAAATATATTGAACTCACAATTTAAAAGCTCCTGAAAATAATGATAAATAAATACATACACAAGCTCTTAAAGAAAAATCTCTAGTCCTAGATGGTTTCACTGGAGAATAACAAACATTGAATGAAAAATTAACACCAATCATGTCTTCCAGAAAATAGAAAGAAGGGAATACTTTGAATTCATTTATGAGGCCAGCATTACCCTGATAAGGGAAACAAACAAAGCCAATACAAAAACAGTATTACTGGCCAATACCTCTTATGAATTTAGAGACCAAAAACAAAAGAATTAACAAGCCAAATCCAACAGTGTATAAAAAGAATTATACGGTATAACCAAGTAGAATTATTTTCCAGATATGAGTAGTTTAACATTTGAAAATCAATCAATGGAATCTACTGTATCAATCAACAAGGTAAAAGTGGAAAATCACAATATATCAATTGACACAAAAACATTTGACAAAATTTAACACCAAATTTGTATATTTTGAAATTCAGCAAATTAGAAGAAAATTATCTCAATATCTACAAAAACGTCTACAGCTAACATCATACTTAATGATGAAAGATTTCTTTTTCCTAAGATGAGGAACAAAGCAAGGATGTCTGCTCTCACTCCTCTTGTTCATCATGCTACCATAGGATGTAGTCACTGGGACAGGGCAAGAAAAAAAATTTAAAAGATAGCCAGATTGAAAAAGAAATAAAACTATTTGCAAATGACATGACTGTCCACATAGAAAATTTCAAGGAACCTAAAAACAAAACAAAACAAAAATTTTAAAGACTCTCCTAGAAGTAATAACTGAATTTTGCAGGGTCACAGGATACAAGATCAAGACACAAAAGTCATTTGCACTTGTATACGCTATAAATATATAGAAAATATAGTTAAAAGCAGTACCATTTATAATTACTCCAAATGAATTTAAATAGATAAAAATCTAATGAAACTTGCATTAGATATGTATTCTAAAAATTATAAAATGTTGATGAAGTTCTGATGAAAGAAATCAAATAAGACATAAATAAATGGAGAGAGATGTAGTGTTCATGGATTGGAAGACTCGACATAGTAAAATGTCATCTCTTCCCAAATTGATATATAGGTTTAATGCAATCCCAACCAAAATCGCAGGAAGGACTTTTGTAGACATAGACAAACTTCTTCAAAAATACATGAAACGGCAGAGGCCATAGAATTGCTAAAACAATTTTGACAAAGAATAAAACGAGAGGGAACACTCTATCCAATATTAAGACTTATTATATAACTACAGCAATCAAGACAGTGTGATATTGGTGGAAAGATGGACAAATAGGCCAGTGGAACAGAGTAGACCTACACAAATATGGTCAACTAATTTTCAACAAAGGTGCAAAAGGAATTCAATAGAGATAGGGTAGTCTTTTCTACAAAACAGTACTGGAGCATTTAGACATCCAAAGGGAAAAGTAGAACTTCAACCTAAACTACTCATCTTATACAAAAATTAATTCAAAATGGATCATGGACTTAAATGTAAATTTTAAACCATAAAACCCAAAACAGGTAAAGATCTTTAGGGTCTAAGGATAGGTATAAAATTCTTATATTTGACATTAAAAGCATGATCTATAAAAGGAAAAAATTGGACCTCATAAAAATAAAAATAAATTGGACCTCACCAGAATTAAGAACTTTTGCTCCAAAAGTACATGTAAAGAGGATATAAGCTGTAGGCTAGGAGAAAATATTTGCAAGCCCCGTATTTGACAAAGGACTAGCATCTAGAATTTATAAACTCTCAAAACTCAACAGTAAAAAATTTTTTAAAGATTCTATTTATTCATGAGAGACACAGAGAGAGAGAGAGAGAGAGAGGCAGAGGCACAGGCAGAGGGAGAAGCAGGCTCCATGCAGGGAGCCCCACACAGGACTCAATCCTGGGACTGCAGGATTATGTCTTGGGCCAAAGGCAGGGGCTAAACCACTGAGCCACCCAGGGATCCCTCTCAACAGTAAATTTTTTTGTTAAGTCTAGTGTGGCATTTAAGGAATTTGAAAGTTTTCTTCACAAGAAGAAAGCCAAACAAACAAAATGAACAGTTCTTCTCAGATCCATCAAAAAACAAAGACCATTGGGAAAACTGCTGCCCCAAAATTTAGAGAGATAGGCAAATAGATACAGAGAAGGACAGCTGACCAGATCAGAAGCCCAGAAACAAACATTTGCAGGAACCAATCCTGAAGAAGAAAACTTAGATTGTAATTAACATATTATTGGAGGCTCAGAATAAGCAAGTTTGAGAGTTAAAAGCTCCAGGGTGCCCAGTCTTAGGAGACCACCACAGTTTTGTGAGTTTTACTAACAGGAGCCCTACCAAGTTCTCATGGTAAAGGTCAGAAAAAGATCTCTCAGGGATCCCTGGGTGGCTCAGCGGTTTGGCTCCTGCCATCGGCCCAGGGCATGATCCCGGAGTCCCGGGATCGAGTCCCGCGTTGGGCTCCCTGCATGGAGCCTGCTTCTCCCTCTGCCTGTGTCTCTGCCTCTCTCTCTCTCTCTCTCTCTCCCCCTGTGTCTCTCATGAATAAATAAATAAAATATTAAAAAAAAAAAGCAAGCAAGCAAGAAAGAAAAAGATCTCTCGCACAGGTGGAGTAAAGATGGAGGAATGTGCGCAAGAGCCCTGCCCTTGGCAAACTGCAGATGTTTGTGGTGGGGCCTTTAGGATGGGTACCACAGGTGGTAGGATCTCTCAAGCAATCAAAGGTTTTTGCATTTCTCCAGTGGGAGTAAACCACAGACTATGAGGGAGTGCAGGGCTCTGCAGTTGGGAGGTCGCTTTGCTGTTTGGGGAAGTTTATTTTCCATGAATGACTACTGTATGGTTCAAGTCTGAGGGAAAGAAGATTCCTGGCACTCCATCACAAGTGGCAGCTAGAAATGGACCAGTGACCATGGTTGAGTCAGCCACGATGGGTGGCTTTCACCTAGCCTTGATTGAAGGAGCTAGTATCTTGTTGACAAGAATGGCCTCTGCACAATTTCCCAGTTTGCTGAAGAACCTTCAGGCCAGTAATTATCCTTCCCTTTTGGAGACTATCAAGAATATCAATAGGACTTCTTTCCCAGGATCTCTTTAACAGAATGAGCTGTAGTTCAAGAAGGAATCAGAGAAGGTAAGTTACACCCTGTTTTTAAAACCATAGGTGGGACAGCTATGGCCAAATAGGCTCTAAGGAGACTCTGAACTCATTTTCTATTTAAAGGAACATGGGGGGGGGGGGGGGAGGGCAGATGTTAAAAGATAATACACTTATTTATTTACACTTGGATTGCATTTGTCATAAAAACAAATGTTTAATATATTTATAAGAAACTATAATAAATGCTTAGAAGACAAAAGACCAAAGGGCAAATAACAATGAAATGTAACCATCATTTCCTTGGGAACTTCTCTGCCTGGTTTTGTGTGTTCTGTCATTCAAACATTAAAAAACCCCTAGAATTTATTCTTTCTTTAAGAAAGAAAGAGGAAGAAAGAAAGGAAAGAAAGAAAGAAAGAAAGAAAGAAAGAAAGAAAGAAAGAAAGAAAGAAAGAAAGAAGAAAGAAAAAAGAAAGAAAAAAGAGAAGAAAAAGAAAAAAGAAAGAAAAGGAAAGAAAGAAAGAAAGAAAGAAAGAAAGAAAGAAAGAAAGAAAGAAAGAAAGAAAGAAAGAAAGAAAGAAAGAAAGAAGAAAGAAAAGGACTGAAGGTAGGGGAAAAAAGAAAGAAAAAAGATTTCATGCTTCCAGCAAGGAGAAGAGAAAAACAGCCATTTAAAATATGCCTGCAGCATTCTGTTCTTTTTAACAAAGCTCGCCCTCAAGGAAAACTATTTTACCAACAAATGGGAATGGTTATACGTGACTCCAGCCCACTCTGGTTCTCTATACTTGGGAAGTGGGAGGAGAGGAAGTACCAAACTACCCCCCTCCCCAGCCTTCCTGTCTCACCTGAGGGAGAGGGGAAAAAAGCAAAAGCCTAGTCACTAGAAACGTTGTGTTTTTTCAAAAGCTAGGAGTCAAGAACACAGAAACGCTCAGCCTGTGTCCTGATTTGTTAATCAAAGGTATTTGCTCTACTTAAAGGACAGAAAACAATTGCTAACTCATTCAGCAAGTCACATACTAATCACTCACTATGTGCCAGGTGCTGTCCTGGCAGGGTGCGGACAGTGAGCAAGCAGTGCTCAAAGGGAAAAGTCTCTGGCCCTGGTGGAGTTTACATTCTAGTGTTGAAGGCAATCAACAAATTGTCAAGACAAATAAGGAAATATTTAGTGTATTATATGATGGTAAGCACTAAGGAGAAAAATGAAGCAGAGAGGTAGAAGTGGCAGGTGAAATTTTTGATCAGCTGTCCAGGGAAGGCCTCTGAGAAGGCACATTTAGGTAACAAGTTGACAGGAGTGAGGGGTGGCAGGCAGTGAGCTTTGAGGATTTCTAGGGCTAGAGCTTGACTGGCAATGTGGTGAGTGAGAAAGCTCAGAAGTTCAAAGCATTATATGTGTATGCAGGTGAAGGAGAAATAATCTGATGTCTTAGGTATTCTGTGGTCTTTTTCCCTTCTGTTTTCTCTTGCTTTTATCCAAAGATTATGACCTAGAATCAGAGCCATTTGAAGCGACCTAAGAAATGAGCAGGTCAACCTCAGATGACCCCCAGAGAGGCCACGTCTGGCACAGGTTCCACAGTCAGGAAGAGGCAGGACTTTCCTCCATGCTCTCTCCATGGTCCACGTTCATCCCTGCATTTGCCAACCAGGGAAGCTGGTCATTTGAGGCTCACTTACAACCCACAACTGGGTTAAGCCAAGTCCAGGTTGTGACCTGGAGACTAGCTTCTCAAATGCCAGACACTCTCTCAGCTGAGGATCTGTCTCAGTTCAGCGCTGGTTTCTAATTCTCTTAGTGGCAAGCGAAGCACAATGTCCTTCAGCTCCTTGCCCGCAGCCACACTTTCCATTCAGGGACAAGCACCGATGCCATGCTCACACCCAGAGTTGTGGCAGTGGACAGGACAGCCTTGATCCCATAGGAGCAGAGCATACAGAAACAGGACCCAGGTCTTGTTCAGGTGGGTCATGTTTGACTCCATCTGGGTCTGAGGAATTGTCGGACATATGGCTCCGCCTTGCCTCCACAGGGTGTCAGATGCAGGCAGTGTGGACCACGCACGATGTCAGAGTGGCGGATTTCAGCCAGGGTAGCCCTTGGTGCCATGTGGCGCCAACATAAACAACTGGTTGATGTGGTGTCATGTAGACAAAACAGCTCTTTGATGGATTGGGTTTTCACTCTTCACTCCGCTCAAGTTGGCATGAGTCAAGGGTGGTGCCTGCCAAGTATGTGGGCAGGTTGGGGCCCTGCACGAGTTGCTCTGTGTGGTGCTGGCCACAGACCCATTTTCCCACTGCCTGTTAGTGGTCTGAAGCATTTGGTTTAGAGGGTGGGGGCACCAGAAGGGAGCTAAGTTTGGGAAGCTGATTGCTAGGATGGAGACGGGCATGTCCGTCACCTGAAAAAGTCTCAGATGTTTCCCAAGTTCACCCTCTTGTCCAGAGTGGAATTTGCCAGGACTTTGACGTTCACCCCAAGCCTGTGTCTGCGTGTGACTGACCAGGCTACAGCAAAGTCTTTCTGGAATCTGAGGTTAAGAAAGATGAAAGGCCAGTGCCGCCTGTCTGTCTGCAATGGGCATATTGCATAATAATAGCTCTCTCTGATCTTTCTTTTGCATGTTCTTGGTTTCTCCACTTCTTCCTTTCAGCTTTGTAATATGACGCCCAGCTGCTTCTTATCTTTGCTGCCTCCCCTCACCTCCCAACTCTCCTCTCTTAGATCCACACAGAGAACACAGACGACTCCTGCTTTGAAACCTGAAGGACGCTGTCACTTCCCTTAACACCCTGTTTGCTGCGCTCCTAGTTCAGAGAAGCTATAGCCAGGTGAGGACTGTAAACCAACCCCTCAACACCTGCCTTTGTAAGATGTCTTAACTCAGCAGGGCTACACGTGCCTGTAGGCTACATGCCCTAATAGATGCTGGAGGCCCCATCTCAAGATAGGGACAGGACGTAGAATTGAATACTTGGCCTGAAAAAGCTCCTCTGTAAACTCAGGAGGTGTAAAAAACAAGACTGTTGACTTCCTTCGGTAGCTTTTATACTTTGTAAGCTTCTTGTGGAGGAGGATAACAAAGAGCCTTGTACTCTCAGGCCGAGCCCAGAAAAGGTGGCATGTTCCATTTGTTGGCGGCCGGCTTCTGGGTTACCACAGCCTGGTGGACCCCTCAGCTTCGGCCAGTGGGGTCACTGCATGATAAGCTGTGACATGAATGACCCATCTTGACACTTGTGGATCTAAGGGGTCCGAAGCTACCAGCTGTAGGTGTTTTCCAAGTATCCCACACTTAGAAACAGATAATTCCCATCACCAGTTGACAGTTTTCTTTGGAAAGAGAGTCCCCTTCCAAGAAGGAGGACTGTGCTTTGAAGCAAGAGAAAAATTGCCCTCAACACCTTTTCTCAAAGACTCTGACTACAATGAACAGGAACTCCTTATCAGGGGCCCCCGGCTGCTTGGGACTCTCCGAGGTAGGAATGGACATAACCACATCATTTTCAACATTAAGAAAAGCTTATTATAGGAGATCCCTGGGTGGCTCAACGGTTTGGCACCTGCCTTCAGCCCAGGGCATGATCCTAGAGACCTGGGATCGAGTCCTGCGTCGGGCTTCCTGCATGGAGCCTGCTTCTCCCTCTGCCTGTGTCTGCCTCTGTGTGTGTGTGTGTGTCTCTCATGAATAAATAAATAAAATCTTTAAAAAAAAAAAGCTTATTATAAAATACACAGGCTAATGGCAATACCAGCAGCATCCTTAATTTTAGTTGTCACTTATAAACCTAGTATGTTAACTTGTGGGGAAAATATGGCCCATCTCCTGACAAACTACTTAAAACCATATAAGTGAGGGGTTATTTTGGTGGAAAAATATGTTAAAAACTGGGATATGCAGGGGATCATAATAAAAGGAGCCATTAGAGGAGAAAAGACAAGACACTTATCGCAGCTTGTTCAGAGATTTGTTGTGTGGGAAGCCCTTCCAGCTGTCACCCTCTTGGGCTCTCATGTGGCCCTCCCATTACACAGAGCTCTGTGCCCCATGCACAGTCCTAGGGGACTGATGCTCTTCAAGGACTTTTTCCAGAAACACGAGTAGGAAGAGATGGATTTTAGTTTCACAATCTTTCCTGTCCCCCCAAGAAAGATGTAAAGTTGAGGGACAACTGGGTGGCTCAGTGGTTGAGCATCTGTCTTTGGCTCAGGTTGTGATCCCGGGGTCCTGGGGTCGAGTCCCTCATCAGGCTTCCTGCAGGGAACCCACTTCTCCCTCCACCTATGTCTCTGCCTCTGTGTATCTCTCATGAAGAAATAAATAAAATCTTAAAAAAAAAAAAAAAGATGTAAAGATGTTTAGTAATGAAGATAGAGGAGGGAAGGAGGAGAGATAAGATAATATGAACAGGATAATGGACTGGAATAGGGCTAGTGATGGTAATCGTGGTAGTTACTATGAGATTCCTGATTGCTTGTTGAGTATCTGTAGACTTCAGGGTTTATTTAAATCCCATTATCCAAAGTCCATTAAGATGTCAGCTAAGCAAGCATGCTTACCCCCGTTTTACAGATGAATGAGTTGATTACTCAGTTCATAAAAGGCTGAGCCAGGACTTGAATGTAGACCTCCTGATTACTAACCAACCTTGTGTCTTTTCAAAGTACCAAGTTGCAGGGCTGTTGTACACTTAAAAGATAAAGTTTCTAACACTCCCATCCCACTCCCAATTATTCTAGATTGCTTTGGGGCTCCTAGACCTACTATGTTTCATGGCTGAAAACAATCTCTCACAGGAAAATTAGACTACCCAGCACTAATGATAAAAGAAAAAAAATGGTTAACATCAAAATTAAGTATTTCTCATAAAAAGACATCATTAAGAAAATAAATATCCACAGACTGGGGGGGGGGGTAAAATATACACAGTGAATATCTGATCTGACAAGTCCAGGACATATAAAGAAAACTTAAAAATCAAGAGTAAAAAGACAGTGCATTTATTAAATGGGCAAAATACCTGAAAAGATGTCTCACCAAAGGAGATACACATATGGCCAATAAACACCTGAAAAAAGTGCTTGTCAGCATCATTCTTAAGAAAATGCAAATAAGGGGATCCCTGGGTGGCTCAGCTGTTTAGCCCCTACCTTCAGCCCAGGACATGATCCTAGAGTCCTGGGATTGAGTCCAACATTGGGATCCCTGCGTGGAGCCTGCTTCTTCCCCCTGTGCCTCCCCTCCGCCCCGCCCCACCCCGTGTCTCTCATGAATGAGTAAATAAAATCTTTTAAAAAATGCAAATGAAAACCACAATGACATAGCACTACATTCCTACTAGAATGGCTAAAATTTTTAAAGGTGACATCACTAAAGGACATGGAGCAACTGAAACTCTCCTATGTTGCTGGGGGCATGTATAAAATGATACAAACCCCTTGGAAATCTGCCAGTGTCTTATAAAGTTAGACACACATTCACTCCAGATACTCACCAAATAATAATAAGAAAACAAATATTTGTCCCTACAAAGAGTTATACACAAATACTCACGGCAGCTTTTATTTATAATACCCCACACCAGTAAACAACCTGAGTGTTCAGTGATAGAAGAATGGATAAATAAGTTATGGGCGTTATGGCATATTCACGACATGGAAGACAACTCATCACTAAAGAGGAGCAAATGATGGACTTGTGCAGCAACATGGTGAAACAAGGGAAATTTGGAGGGTAGTGGTTAAATAGGTGTTCAAAACTATAGAAACTTCTAACTGAACCCTTAGATCTATATATTTTATTGGATGTTAATTAATTCTCAATTTTTTTTTTAACGGCCCCTGCTGGGTTAGCCACAAGGATTATGGCCTTGATCCTTGGAGGCCAATTTCTTCCCCTCTTACTGAAACCTGAGATTTGAGCTAATGAACTCCCCCCAGCAGCCTGGGCCTCAGGGGTGAAGGCAATGAAGAGTTTCAGCAAAACAACTCGAACCAGAAGGCCTTTCTGCATCATGGTGCTGAGAAAGCTGCTTCTCCCTGTCCCTCACCCCAGGGATATACTGACCCCTTATTTATTATCTTCATCTGTTAAAACTCAAAGGGCGAATACCAGAGGCTCTTGCCAGTCATTTCTCACTGTTGTCCAAAAAGGAATAAAGGACAACTCTCTGCAGAGTGCAGCTGGTTTAATAGGCCTAGGGTCACCCGTCACACTGGGCAGGGAGATACTTCATTGTTGGCACAGAAGTCAGCTCCAGTGACAGGCTTACTCCTAATTTTAGGATTCACCAGACCTCACACAGAGATAGGCTTTAAATTTTTAGGGAGGGATAATAAGAAAGGGGCCGCAGGGCATACCTATATGTCTTTAGACCAAGGATGCAGCTTTCTACTCAAAGGGATAGTTTAATGGTATTTAACAACCCCTGGGGGCCAGGGAGTTGCCAAGCCAGGGAGTTTCTAAACCAGGAAGGGGCTTAGAAACCAGTCATGTGAGGGACAGTCACAAGAATCATGTGCCTACTGATGAATCACTATACTCTACCTCTGAAACTAATAATACACTATAGGCTAATTCACTGAATCTAAATATATAAATAAATATAAGAATCATGTGCCTTTACCCTGGAGAGAGTATGGGAAGATCCCATAGCCATTCAAATACCTAAAGGTCTGTCTAAAGAAAGAAGAAACAGGCTTTATGTATCCAAATGGCAAAACTTCAACCAATGCATAGCAGTCACAAGAAGCTGGATTTTGATGTAACATAAAAAGGACCTTTGTAACAGCCAAAGCTGCTTAGAATGCCATTCACATATCCGTTCATTGAGCCTACAATTTCTGAGTACCTTTTGTGTTGTGACACACCAGACTGGATCCGTTGCAGACGTGGCTCTGAAAGGTGTTCTCCGCAGAACAGAGGACAGGGCGTGATGATAGCACAGATACAGGGCAGCAGGAGACAAGCACAGGTGAGAGGGCCATGTCAAGAGAGGGAGGGATTATTTCCAAGCTCAGCTGGGCCCTCCATGATGCTTACCAGTCATTTTGCTCCTCTTCTTTTATTCTTTCATCCATTGAAATATTCATCAGGCTCTACTGTGTGTCAGGCACTGTTCCAAACTCTGGGAATGTAGGGTGAATATATCCTACTGAGAAAAGACAGCCAAAAAGCAAACAGATACAGTATGTCAGTTGGTATCTGGTACTACAGAGAAATAGGGTGGCTCTGGATCTTTAGCTCTCCCTTCAAGCACCCAGACAGTCCCTTTTCCCTACTGTTGACTGTAGTGAACTCCCACCCCACTAAAAAATTTGCCTCAGCCTCCCTTTCCTGCACATCCCACCTACCATCACCTCTTTTTGTTCTTACCTGATTACTTTCTGGCTCAGAGAAAAGAAAAATTCTTCCTCTGAGACTGACCTCTCCACTTATGTTCTTCCCCTGCCTTAGAGGCCTTGCTCTGACATCTATGCCAGTCCCATGCTCCCTACCTTTTCTCTCCTCATTCATCTGCTTGAAATGCAAAGATTTGTTCATTCCTTAGATTCCTAAAGCAATCCTTGGCCACCCCCAAAATGGCAAATGGGTTTGAGACAGGAACTGGGTTTGAGACAAGAGCTGGTTGGATCCATTGGTGGTAGAACCTTCCTGAGCACAGTGGTAAGGGGGAGTTCCCAGGATCATGTGTGGACTCGCAGAAAAGATCTATCTGATGGGCACAGAAAGCACCAAGTATCTTGGGTTTCTTTCTTTTTTTTTTTTTTTTTCTCATGAGAGACACAAAAAGAGGCAGAGACACAAGCAGAGGGAGGAGAAGCAGGCACCCTGCAGAGAGCCTGATGCAGAACTCTATCCCAGGACCCCAGGATCACAACCTGAGCCACAGGCTTATGCTCAATCATTGAGCCACCCAGCCATTCCAGTGTCTTGGATTTCTTGATGGATATCTGCAGATTCTATCCCACCCTGACTCTCTCTCTCTCTTTCAAACTTCGTTGCCAAACTTCTTAAAAGCTCGTTATACTTCTTTCCCCCATTGCTTCGCCTCTCTTTTATTACCTCACCTGCCCACCATACTTCTGTCTACAGACCTGCTCCTGCAAAGAACACACCACAATTACCTAAGCACCAGTATAAAACCTTTCCCCCTTGTGTTGGATGTCTTGGTAGCATTAACAATTGCTGTTCCCCAAGGTTATGTCCTTGGCTCTCTGCTCACCTTTCTGCCACTTGTGCTCTAATAGCCTCTCTATTCAGTCTCCTGCGCAGAATGCTCTCCTGAGCACTGCATATTTCCTCTTGGGTCTTACTGAGCATCCACACTCTTGGTGTCCAAAATAGGACTCATTATCCTCTCTCTAAATGCTCCTCCCTCTTGAATACCATTGCACAGTTTATAGTATTGCTGATCTTGTGAACACTCAAGGCAGAAGAGTCGAAGTGATTGTTGACCTCTTCCTCTCCTTTACCTAATACTTCAAATCCATCACAAACCCTTATCTGTCACCCCCACCTCAGAAATGTCTCTCGAGTTCATTACTTCCTTTCCATCCTCACAACCACTTCCTTGGTTCCAGCTGTCATCTTTCTCCTGCTGTTGAAATGACCTCCCAGGTGCCTGGGTGGGTCAGCCAATTTAGCATCGGCCTTTGGCTCAGATCATGATCCCCAGGGTCCTAGGATAGAGTCTGGGGTGGGGGGGGGGGTCCCTGCTCAGTGGGGAGTCTGCTTCTCCCTCTCCCTCTGCCCTCTCCCCTGTTCATGCTCTCTCTTTCTCTCAAATAAAATCTTAAAAAAAAAAAGAAAAGAAAAAGAAATAACCCTCCATTTGTCTCCTTTTCTTCATGCTAACCCCATATCAGTCCAATTTTTGTCTTCCAAAAGATAAACTTTTAAGAGACAAACTTCAGCATGCTATTCCCTTAGTTAAAAACCTCTGGGAAAAAAAAAAAAAAAAAAAAGCCTCTGGAAATTATCCAAATGCCCTTTAAATGGTGAGTGGTTAAACACACCATGGAATACTACCCAGCAATGAAAAGAGACTCTTGATATATGGCACAATTTGGATAAATCTGAAGGAAATAATGCTAACTAGAAAAAAAAAAGCCAATCTCAAAGGCTATGTACTGCTTGATTCCATTTTTGTAACAATCATGAGATAATACATATTAAGTGTAGATTGGTGGTTGCCAAGTGTTAGGGATGGGGGGTGTGAGTATGGCTATAAAGCAGCGATGCAGGAGAGTCTTGTGGCGATGGCACAGTTGAGTATCTTGATTATGGTAGTAGTGACTCAAGGCTTTGCATATGATAAAATTGCATAGAGCTGCACACATGCACACACACAGATTAGTGCATATAATCTGGTGAAACTTGAATAAGCTCTATGGATTGTGTGAATGTGGATTCCTCAGTTTGGTATTGTGCTATGATTGGATAAGATATTAACATTGAGGGAGGCCAGGGGAAGGGTACATGGGATTTCCTTGGACCTTTCTTTATAACCTCATGGGAATCTATATTATTTCAAAATTAAAGGTTAAAAAGTAAATAGATAAATTATTTTTTTAAGTAAAAATATAAAAGACTTCAATGGCTCCTCATTTTTCATAGAACAAAATACAAACTCCTTTGCTCAACATCTGAGATTCTTAACAACAAGCTTTATTTCCCATTGTTCCTCCTTTTAAACTTTTGTTCATTCCTTCAGTAATCATGGGGAACCATTATGGGCTAGGACATGGAAAATACAATGGTCAGCAAAGAGATGAGGCCTCTGCCTTCAGACACTTACAGTCTTTGAGGAAAACAGCCAATCAGGCAAGCAACCCCACTGACGTGGGCAAGTGCTCTAACTGGGAAGTATAGAAAGCTGTCTCAGCCACTCTCCTCATTCCTTTCTCTTCACATGTGCTGTGCCCTTTACCCAAAATGCCCTTCCCTGTGCTACTGAACTTCCACTGTCTGCTTCTATGAAATCTTCTCATTCATTCATTGAGCAAATATTTACTGAATGCCATCTCTGCGCTAAGCCTTGCTCCACACTTTGAGGCTGCGTTGTGAGCAACCATCCCAACCTCTGCCCTCTTGCAGCTGAAATTAGTGGGAGAGACCACTAATTTGATAAACAGCCAAACAGGAAAAATGGCAGCAATTAACTATAAGAGCAGTTGAAGAGCTGATTGAAGCTGGATGGGTCAGGGAAGTTCTCATCAGCCAGATTGAAACTGATTCCTAAAATGCTAAGAAAGAGCAGGGAGGAATAATAGTGCAGATCAAGGAATGAGGAAAGCTGTGCAAAGTCTTAGGGAAACATTTTGCATTGTGCAAGGAACAGAAAGGTTAGCGTGGTGCAGCAAAGTGGGAGAGGCAGATAACAGAGAAAAGGTGGGAAGGGGAAGAAGGTCACTTTAATCACTTTAAAAACCAGAGTAAGGAGTTTGGATTTTATTCCAAGTAGAACAGCAAGGCTCTGGAGGGCTGTAAGTAGGGGGAAGGCATATCTGATGGTCCTTTAAAGTGATGGTTCTATCAGTTGGGGGGAGAAGGAAATCTTTGGTAAGGGCAGCAGGGCAAGAGAATAATTAGACAAGTTACGAGGCAAGAGATGATGGGACTCCTTGGCAGCCCTGCAGCTGCTTGATGACATTGCTGTTGTCGCATTTGTTACTTGGTTTAGGGTCTGTGGTTTCTGTGTCCGCCTTCCCGACTAGATGGTTGCTGATGGAAGAGACAGACCATCTTTTTTTTTTTTTTTTGTCTCCCTCATGCCTACCTAGCTCATTAGTTTCTTAAATAAAATTGAACTGAATAGTGATGTCCAGCATAGGAGGAAGAAAAGTGAGTCCAGGAGGACTCTAAACAACAAATGACATTTTAAGTAGACCGTGAAGGATGGGTAAAATTTGAACAGGTAGGAATCAGAGGAAATAACCTTGATGAAAGAAACAAAGATGGGAAAACCATGTGGACAGAGGAGGAACAGGGAACAGTGATGCAGTAATCAGCCTGGGAGAATGGCTGGTGAATGAAAACAAGAGAAAATTAATTGGAACTATTAGAAAAAATGGATCGAAGTAAAATTATGGTGGTTCTTTAAAGGCTTAACCAAGGAACTGGTCTTACATTTTGAGAACAAAGGGAAAGCTATTTAATGTTATAAACAGAGCAATGGCAAAATTTTGAACTCTGTCTCAGAAAAATAACCCTGAGAGCCACTGGGCGAGAAGGAATAGGAGATGAGAAAAGTATTTTTGGTGAATAAAAAGCAGTTTTCAAGGTAAAAAGTAACGAGTGCTACCTTGACCAGCTTTAGTTCTTTTCCACCTGAAGCAGTGAGTTATCTTTGAAAGCACTCAACACCATCATTTCAGGGGTTTTAATCAGTATAAGATTTTATAAGGTCATCACAGAAAGTACAAGTAGGGTAGGTGCAGGCTGTTTGCAGAGAAGGAAGTATGCTTCCTTTTATTCCATTTCATTGCATCAGTTTCCAGACAGAAACTTAGTAAAGTGGAAGACCATTAAGATGAAACCTACAGAAGGTGGACCACGGGTGGGAAGCCCTCCGGGGCCAGGCAGGGATTCCGGGCAAGCCTGCTTACTCCCAAGTTCCTAGGGTTTGTTTTTCCACTGCATTTCCTTCCAAGAATGCAAATGTGTTTTCTTCTCTTGGTCACCAGTTTGCCACGCACCCAGCTCATTCCACTGGATTGAGTTACCTGCTGTGTTGGGTTGTTTTCCCCTGAATGCTTCCAGCTGCTTAGCTCCCTGCCTTCTGCTTTTGTGCACTTTCCCAGTCATGGGGTGTTCTTCTCTCCCGTGACGCTATTCAGTTGTGAATACAGCTCTGATTTAGCTTCCTCCCTGCCCTCCCCTGCCTACCATTTCCTACTCCTACCCATGTCTATTTATGTTTCACTGGCCTCAGCAAGAGGAACCAAAATTTAATATTTATTCAGCACTTATTACATACCGGTCACCATGCTGAACGATTTACGTACATAATAGAATTCCAATCCTCACAGCAAGTCTATAAAATAGTTATTATTATTGTTCCCACCTACTAGATGAGGAAACTGATGTTCAGGGAGTTTATACAACTTGCCTGTGGTTGTAAAGTTTGAAGCCAGGATTTGACCCAGGTCGGTGTGACCCAGAGGTCATCTGCAGCACTAAGTACCTTAATAACGATGGTATTTTTTTTCTTTTTCTTTTTCAAAACTCACATGAATGATTGCATACCAGGTGTATCCTTTTACAATTTATATTTTTCATTCAACATGATATATCTGAGATTTATCCATGTTGATAAATTTTGCCTGCTTATTTTAATAACAATATTTCATTTTATGAATATGCTAGAAAATATTTCATTTTCTGAATATACTAGATTGATGGATGTTTAAGTCATTTCTAGTTTTTGTTATTACAGTGTACATTCCAGAACTTAGCTCTGTGTGCTGTGTGAGAGACTTTAGTTAGGGTACTTAACTAGAAATGAGATTTCTGGGGTATGAATGCCTCCATCTTTAACTCTATTTGAATTGCCTACAATCTCTCCTCAGAGTGGTGGTATCAGATTATTCTGGATTCTCCCTCCAGCATCCCACATTCTCACCATCACTTGCTGCTATCAAATTCAGAGGCAAATATGGCAAAATCTGGATGGCAGATATATGGATGTATTGTGTTATTTCCTATACTCCTCTGTCCTTGTGAAATATTCCATAATTTAAATTGTTATTATGACTGCCTACTTTCAATAGTGGCTTGGACAAAGACTTAGGATTCTTAGTAATAGTGTCTGCCAGTAACACAAAACATAGAGAAGCAAGACACGTGAATGCCAGTGTGATATTGTGATTTATACTAAGAAATAGGTATTTGGCCTTCTACCCCATTCCTGGCACAGATCTCCTAAAACTCTTGGAATTTCCTAAGCTAGGAGAGTAAGGATGGTGTCTTTTATTATGTTAATGAAGTGACTCCTGGACCTAAGGATGGGAACTTGTTGCCAGGGACCAGAACCAATAGTTCACATAAGGGATCCTTCCAAGCCTTGGCTTCTAGGAAGGGTAGAGAGGCTGGAGAGTAAATCAGTTGCCAATGTACAGTGATTTAATTAATTATGCTTATGTAATGAAGCCTCCATGAAAACCCAAAAGGATTGTGTTTGGAGAGCTTCTAGGTTGGTGAACATATGGAGGTTCTGAGAGTGACATTCCTAGAGAGGGCATGGAAGCTCCACAGCCCTCCCCCTATACCTGGCCTGATGCATCTCTTCCATCTGGCTGTTCTGTCCTTTAATAAGAAACTGGAAATCTGGTAAGTAAAATGTTTCTCAAAATTCAGTAACTCTAGCAAGTTAACTGAACCTAGGGAGAAGGTTGTGGGAACCTCCAATCTAGAGCTGGTTGGTCAGAAGCACAGGTAGCAACCTAAGCTTGAGTTTGGTGTCTCAAGTGGGGGGCATGGAAGCTGTTGTCTCCTAAGACTGAGCCCTTAATCTGTGGAATCTGATGTTATCTCTGGGTAGATAGGGTCAGAATGAGTTGAATTCTTAGATACCAACAGGGTGTCTAGGAATTGCTTGTTAGAATAGGAAACCATACACACACACACATTGAAAATTTGGGTCCCAGAATACCCCAATTGAGAAAGGCATCCCCATTAAAAATAACCTCAGGAGAAATTGGCCAAACCAGCAAAATTAAGTTTAATGGAAATTGGTTAAAGGATAAAGTCACTTTTACAAGCACAGGATGGAGAGATCTAGCTTAAGGGCAGCTTTGGGATAAAGGAGTCCACTGGAGTGGGTTAAGGATGAGTTTGAATGAGCAGAATCTCAATGTGAACATCTGTGGGATATCTTTTTGTAATAAAGAGGTGCATGACCTCTATATTAACCAGAGCTCCTTGACCACAACAATAGAAACTGATTTTAGCTAACTTACAAATAATAAAGGTTTATTGGAAAATGATGTCTGCTCAGAAAGTCGGCAGGAAGGCCATAGAACCACATTCGAAAATGGGCAAAAACCTGGATGATCTAGGCAGTAGGAACCACAGAAGAGATCTGGCAGCAGGAACCCCATCTGTACACAAAGGTGCAGGTCTAGGGCAAGAGAAACATTGTTCCTAGTAGATCAGAGCTGATCAGCCCAGACCTGAGCCTTAATTCCTCAGTTCCTGCCTTGCTTTTCATGCACAGTTAGGAGAGGCAACCTTGGGAAACGTAGCTTTCATAGAAGACAGTCTGAAAGCCATTGCCAAGCCCTGACTCTTGTTACCCTACAGACTAGAACTAGGGACATTGAGTAGGAGTTCAAGGAGGCAGAGTTGAGATCAGTATGACCAGAGACTTTCTAATAAATAGAGCCATTCAACAATGGATTAAGAAACCTCCATGGTGACAAGCTCACTGGCCACTGCAGTTCCTCAAGGCAAGACCAAATCTCCTCTGGTAGAATATAAAGGAATGGACTAATGAATTAATAGGAAATATATGAGACCACTTAGAGGGTCCCTCTCAACTCCTTGATTTGTGATTTCAAGTAAGACCTTTGCAGCTATTTATTTGCTAGAAAGGAACATCCCTTATAGTCATTCCCCATCCCCTTCCCACACATTGGCTTGTTCAGACAGTTGTTGAGTTACATAGATATAAGACTATATGTGCAAAATCATTTACAATTATTAGTATTATCCTCTTATAACATTATTCATTCATTTTTCCTATCATAAATATCATAATAACCTCACAGAAAATCTGGGGAAAAGAAAAGAGAAAAAAGGCATCTGTAATCCTAACCAAAAAATGTGACCATTTGTGAGTTTTCTTCCAATTTTTTTACTGATGTACATTTTCCATAAGATAGTTAATTTCTTCTGATTGTAAAAACAACACACAGTTGGTATGTTCAGTCGCTATAGCAAAGCATTAAAAAGAAGTAAAAGAGAGGCACCTGGGGGATCCCTGGGTGGCGCAGCGGTTTAGCGCCTGTCTTTGGCCCAGGGCGCGATCCCGGAGACCCGGGATCGAATCCCACATCGGGCTCCCGGTGCATGGGGCCTGCTCCTCCCTCTGCCTGTGTCTCTGCCTCTCTCTCTCTCTCTGTGTGACTATCGTAAATAAATAAAAAATTTAAAAAAAAAAAAAAAGAGGCACCTGGGTGGCTCAGTGGTTGAGCATCTGCCTTTGGCTCAGGTTGTGATCCTGGGGTCCTGGGATCGAGTCTCAAATCAGGCTCCCCACAGGGAACCTGCTGCTTCTCCCTCTGCCTATGTCTCTGCCTCTCTCTGTGTATCTCTCATGAATAAATAAAATCTTTTTAAAAAAGTAAAAGATTACTCAAAATGTCACCACTTCAGACATCTTAGAAAACATCCTTTGTGATATCGCTCTATATATTATATATGTAACATGTATATAAGTGGAATCCTACTATAAGCAGTGGGTTTGTGATTTATTATTTTTTTAGTAGGCTCTATGCCCAGCATGGAGCCCAATGCGAGGCCCAACTCATGACCCTGCGATCAAGACCCGAACTGAGTCAAGAGTCGGATGCCTAACCAACTGAGCCGCCCAGGCAACCTGGGGTTTGTGATCTTTTTATCACTCTGTGTCACAGAGTTCATCTTATCTCAATGAACATATAAATATTATCTTTTTTAATGAGCACATAACATTCTTTAGATGATTGTTTCATAATTTAACTGATATCTTATTAATGAACACTTAGAACATTTAGGTTGTATCTAATTTTTTACTCTTACCAATGCTGCATTGAACATCCTTGTACATCTGGCCCTGTCTACCTTTTTGCTATCCTCTCAGGCTATATTTTTTTCAAATAATTCTGAGGGAATATCAGACCAAAGTTTGACTTTGGTTGTAAACTGGGTAAAAGAAAGCTGATGAGCTCCAGCACAGACACAACAATGGTACATCTTGTATATGGGCAAGCAACAGCAGTTCCTGACTGGTGCGACGCCCACCCTGTAAGTGGACACTCCTATGATGTTCTCTCACACACCCTCAACAGAAGACTCCCAAAACTCACCACTGGTTATCTGATGCTACAGGTCCTCCCTCTACCCCCACCCCCGGTGAACAAAGTTCTGCCTTTCCTTCCCTCAAACCTGCCCGCCCTGTTTCTAACCCTTTCCCCTGAGAAACTACCAGTGCCACATGTGTTTTTCCATCTATGCAAAGAGAATAAAGAAACCTGTTTTTTGCCCCCAAGGCTAGCTTCTCTTCATCCAAAGAGCAGAGCAAACTCACACCTTATCAGACTGACACCCTTTGGGTTAGCCCATGTCAGCACCTCTGCCCTCCAGGAGCCAGCAAGTCAGAAACCACCTAAGAGGACCTGAAGGGCTCTGAGTTAACTCTGGAGATTTATCTTACATGAGAGTTGGATTTTGAAGTCAACTCATGAGCAGAAACTCACTGTGGCAGAGAGCTTGTTTGCCTCCCTTATAATCATTCTCCTCTTCTTTCACATTAATAGAACCCCAATTTTATTATGGGTAGTAGTATGCACAGCTAAAGGATTATATTTCTCTTGAAATATAATCTGTGTATAATATCACTGTGTCGACAGTGATATTATAAGTTATAGTCACTGTATGGAGCTGCTTGGAAAGCATTTTAGATGGGTTTACCTGGCTGGGAAAGTCACCTTTTTGTTCTTTCCTCCCTTCCTCCTTCTTGCCTGGATTGTGGCCTCTGAAACATTTCTGAGGGTATCTTGGGTCATGAGGTGACCTTGAGTTGGAAATATGTGCCAATCCTAATACAGCCAAAAAAAAAAAAAAAAAATGGTTCCTAACAGCCATGGATGGAGTCACCAGCCCACTTTCATCTGTAGACACTTTTTTGGTTGGAAAGAAATTCTCTTGCTTATGTCATTTGAGTTTTCTATTTTATGCATCTAAAACTGAACTTATACAATCACAAATGATTAAAACTACTCTTGGAAATTCCTGAAGAGAGTGCCATGTTGGAGACCACATTTCTCAGTGAGTTCAACAGAGCTATGGTTTCCTTCATGGTTACAATAGATTGGTTTCTTTTTTTTTTTTTTTTTTAATAGATTGGTTTCTTCAACTGAGTATGAAATGGGAATAGATGTATCATGTTTAAAACAACAACAACAACACAAAAGGAAAAAAAAATCCTTTCAACACTGAAGTGACAAAACATTCCTGCTTGTAAGGTTCATAAAAACAGGTCCCACCTGAAGAAAAGGATATATTTTAATTTCCCACGTACACTCCTAGGTCTATAACCACTGAGTGGATTGTCAGGGAGACTGGTCTAGTTCACTTAAGTATGTTTGTGTGTGTATTTGCATGTGTACTTGCACACTTGGGAAACTTTCCCTCTTTCACTTTCATCTAGCAAATTATTGAATTTCCATATATTAAGTATGCATTTGATGAAATTTCATTGCTTTTAGAAATTGGATATTAAGTCAATGAATTGTTTTTGAAATCCCCAGACAAATCTCAGTATCTGTTCTTTATAGTTACTCAGTAGCTATATTTTTGAAGACAACATATCCCAGCGTTCAACTCCTCAGCACTGGGCTCAGTAGTGTGCAGCCAAGACTGTCACAATGATGAGTTGGGACAGGGCCAAAACTCCCTTCCAGGGAAGCAATCTAAAAGGTGAGAGCTCTTTGCTTTTTACTTGACCCCGAAAACAGAGACAAGAGAAAGTTAACTTTATCTCAATCATTTGACAAACTTTCCTAAATACTACTAGTTGCCAAGCCAAGAAAAGTGTTGAAGAGAGGAGATGGCATTATAATGCCAGATAAATAAAACCCAATCTTTGCCTTTGTATTGTTCACAGGCTAGTAGGGGAGACCTAGCCTCATGGTCAGACTACATGCAGTCTCAGCACAATGGTATTCAGCAGAGGTCTCTGGGAGCCCAGTGGCATATGCCTTGGCTCTATTAGTTTTTCAAGTAATAGAAATTGAATGCATTATTCAGTATTAGCATACCATTAGGTATCTTTTTTCAGCAAATCTTTGTTGAGTGAATAATTGATCATTTTGGAGCCACTATATGTCTTTGTCTTGCTCTGATGACTGCAAATCCTAAGCCATCTATTCCCACATGGGGGGACTTGGTAAATATTTGCTGCTGAGATGAAGGAGGCTTTGTCAATTAGTATGCATTCTACCAAGTTCTGATGAACACAGCTGCTCCCCAGACACACAGAGCCTGGAGGAAGTCCATGGTACTTCACTCAGGCTTTTCCTTCCATCCCTACCCCATACTGGGCCCTGGCTGTGTCCCTCAACTATACTCCTCTCTGGTCTCTCTGTTGTGCCTCTTCCCACATCCCTCCCACTCTTCTCTTTCCCCTCTTCAGAGAGAGCGGTGCTGCATTTTGCTCCTCCAACAGGAGACAACCCACAGAGCCAACAAGGCTTGGCTGCCCTTTCCCAGAGTACGGAACATCTTGAAGATATTTGTAATTTTACTCACAACTGTAGGATATAATTCATTGCTTGCTGAATCAAAGTCCACCAGCTGCCAGAGGATTCCAGAGACCATTTGTATGATACTTAGAAGTAAAAACAAAATGAAATGGTTCTACTCTCACCCTACCCTCCCTCGCATACAAATACACTCACAACTAAGTCATGGGCTTTTGCCATTAGACAGAATAACCCATACTACCTCCAGCTTGCCCCTGCCTCCCACCCCTTGTCTCTAAGGAGAGATGGTTCAAATCATATTTTGGATATACAGACTTTGTAGATGCAAATCAAGCCCAGGCAGACTGCAAGGTTAAGAGTGAATTACTATCAGCTATGAGGGGCTTGAGGGATAGAGGGAATCCCAGCCAAGGAGAGGGATGCAGACCTTCTCTCTTATGCAATTAATCATCTGTAAGTGCAAAGGGAATGGCTGCTGGGAAGATTAGGTGAGTCTCAACAGCTTGCTAAGTCTCTGCTTTCCAGCTGGGGCAATGGGGTCAGAGCAATTTGACCAAGCCCACTACCTTGCCTGGACCTTGGGGGCTGGGAAAAAGCTGATTGCTAACAGACAGGAGAAACTGTGGGGAATGAGAGTCTTTCCCACTCATCCAGGGCTAGCAGGTACTGTCCTGGTCACAGATATTCTGGCCTTGATTCTCCTCATGGTTTCTACATGCAGAACTGAGTAAATGCCAGTTCCCAACCACATTCAACAGATTGATTGTTCACAAGTAACAATTGCTGCCTTCTACTGAAGACTGACCATGTGTCCTATACCATGGTTTTAAAAATTATATATATATATAATTTATATAAAAATTATATAAATTTATAAAAAAATTATCTATAATTATCTATATCTATATCTATATCTATATCTATATCTATATCTATACAGTCTTATTCAAACCTGAATGCAGTTCTTTGAGGGCAGTCACCATGCTTAACCCATTTTTACAGATGAGGAAAGTAAGGCTCAGAGAAACACAGTGATTTTCCTAAGGTCACACAGTTGTTCAGTGATGGATGCAGGCTTTGAATTCGGGCCTGAGTCATTGTTTGGAACCACCAGACTGCTGCCTCTCCCTGGAAACTGATGGAAACTTCATGAGATAAAGTATTTGTTGAACTGAGAACAAGAAAAACGGGCTTTATTCCCCTGAACACATGGTAGATTGTCTCTACTCCAGTGAAGATAACCATAAAAATAGGAGACAAATCTGTAGCTCAATTGTAGCAGCAACCAGTTATGTCCTTCCAACATAGTCTGAGTTGTATTTCCCTATTCTCATTCTATACATTTTTATACCTCTGTGCATGCATTTGCTTTTTTTTTTTTTTTTATCATGGTATGTGTTCTTTGTGACCCTCTGAAAAATCTTTCCTAGAACAAGATGGGAAATAGAACTATGAAAGGATGACAGGTTGATAGTAGATGGATGATTGTACTGTTAGGTGGGTGGATGGATAAACACACACAGACACATGGATGAAAAGACTAACAGACAAATGAACAAACACGTGGATAGATAGACAAGCATATGGGTAAAAAATAAATGGACAGACAGATAAATAGATGGGCAGAGCTGCCCTGACCCATGTGTAGTCTGACTTTGTCTGAAACCCACACCAGTGGCCTAGACCCTCTGAGCTGACCAGAGGGTAACTGCACCTGTGAGTTCTCTGAGGACACATCAATTTGGGACCTGTCACTAAGATTAGGCTCTCTCATCCCTGGTCAGTAAGGAGGGTATGGGGATGGCTAATATAAACCCAGAACCACTGCTCCAGTCTACTTCCTCTACCAGACCTTGCTCTGCTGCTCTGGTTCTTGCCTCCCTCATTCTCCCAAGGGGACCCCAAGGAGACCCAACCCTCTCCATGTGGCCAACATTACCTTCCCTTGTTTGTATATTTTATGCACAAATTTCTGCATTATTTCCCCACCAGCCAAATTGGAAGAACTCTGAGGGCAAGCAACACATCTCTTATCCCTGTTTGTCCAGCATTTACCTCAGTGCATGTTGATGGCAAGATGGAAAGTTATCTCATGAGGCACATCATAAGCAAGTGCAAATGGTGGGCTTCTGTGCTTGGTGAAATTTCTTTAGCCTCTTTGAACCCACATCACAACCCACCATTACTTGGTGGTGCTCAATGACATCTGCAGATAGTAACCATTATTTATGAAAATGTCCCAGTGCCACCTCATTGTCTATTGCTTGAGTGCTTACTAAATACATTACATAGTAACAGTTAATAACTATAGAGCACTCAGTACTGATCTAAGTGCTTTACATATAATAACTCAGTCTTCATTAATAATAAGACCTAGAGAGAGGTCTTATTATCCATGTTTTACAGAGGAGAAGATTAATGGTGAGCAAGATTAAATAACCTGTTCAAGTTAACAAATTAGTAAAAGGCAGAGCTGGGGTTCCAATCTTGGTCCAACTCGAAGCCTGTGGTCTTAACCTCTAAGTTATGGGACTATTTTAAGTGAAACAAGTGGAGTAAGCCCTCCCGACCTTACGGAAAATTGATGGGGTTTTAGTGGGTGCCTTCTGACCAGTTCTGACTGCACAGACCCTCTCTCTGATAAGTCAAGGACTGCTGGAGTCCAACACAGAAACACAAGCTGGCAATAGCTCATGGGGGCATTTCCCAACCAATGAATGACCTGTTGCTCCTGCTTAACTCCCAAAGCCACAGTCGGATGGACACCTGGCTGGGGAAAGTCAAGGCCTCTATAGATGGCAGCCATTCAGTGATTTTGTGATATGCCCAAGTCACTTGACTTCTGTGAGCTTCAGTCTCCTTGTGTGCACACAGAGACAGTAACGTTGGCCTGGGGTCCTGCACAGGGCTGCTGTGAGAATCAGAGGAGGTATAGAGAATGGAAACTGCCTTGCGAGGAGAGGGAAGCTCCCTTCAGCTCTGCCGTGGGGGCCCCTCAGAAAACACGGTCTAATTGGATGATTCAAACAGGCTTCCCAAATGCATTACAGATCATTCTTAGGAAATACCAAGTGGTGTCTGAGAGTTCAACCAGCCCCAAAGGTTACTCTCAAGGCTGGTGAGTAAACCACAGTTCTATCACTTTGGGCTCCTGGCCATTTGGCTGCAGTGCTAGAAATGCTTCAGGCTCACTCCATTCAGACTTGGTTTGACCACAATCATATTAAATATTAAATCATCTCGTGGCACTGCCATAGAAAAACTCTATGTCAGGCACCAGCTATTCTGCCTTTTGTTACTACCCCCAACAATTTCCTAAGCATTTAGAATGCTCCAAGGCTTTGAACCCAAGGCTTAAAAAGAAATTATATCTAGCCTAAAGGAACTTTGTCCCAATTTCACTGGAAATTAAAACTCAGTCCCCAGACACTGACACTGTGTTTCTTCATGCTCTTGGCAGGCAAAAAGCTCCTCAGCAAATGCAGGCCCTCTGCACTCAGAGGGAGACTGTGGCTCTTCAGGGCCAGGACTCAGCCCCTGGCCTTCCTGTGCCATTTATCACACAGTAATTCCTGGCCCTTGTCTCCTCTCTTTGAGCCTTCATCCTCCCCTCTCCTGCAACACTGCCTCTACCTCACCTAAAGCTGTGCTTTTCGAACCATGGGCCATCACCTTAACCATAGAGTCCAACTCCTCCTCATCAGCAGAGGGATGAATTGACATCAGAAGCCCTCCCCTAGCGTGCCAAAAGAAGTACACAGAATCATCTACACAGTGATCACCAGGATGGAATCATGAGGATGTGATCTGACAAATCTAGGATGTGGGACATTCTGAGAGACAATTTGAACTCTGCAAAAGTGTCAGTTCCATTTAAAGAAAGGGTATGAGACTGTTTAGATAAAGGAGGCTAAAGAGACATAACTAACTGCAATGTGGGGGCAAACCATGGTTGGATTCTGGTCCCCCCAAAATTGTCCTTAAAATCCTTGAGGACAGTTGGAGAAGTCTGAATACCAGATGATATTGGATGAAGGTTAGTTTTCCTGGGATGCATAATGGAAATGTAGTTTCGTTGTAGAACATCCTTACTCTGAAGAGGCACATTCAGGGGTGAGGAGATATGATGTCTGCAACCCTCAAGTATACACACAGTCAACCCACAGCATTTGCAGATTCCATATTTGTAAATCTGCCTGCTTGTTAAAATTTATTTGTAGAGGTGACCCTCTACCTTCATTTCACTTATCTCAGGCTGAAAACAAGTTTCCCTTTCACAGTCTATTTAGTGCCATGTTTTCTATACTTCTGTGGGTTTATTTTGGGGGGAGGATTTTGCTTTCTAAAATGGTGCCCCCCCCCAAAAATAAAATGAATAAATAAAATAAAATGGTGCCCAGCCTAGTGTTCAAATGCTGTCTAGTGATCCCAAGTGCAAGAAGGCTGTAAATGAGCTGTCCAGAGAAAATACATGTGTTAGAAAATCTTTGTTCAGGCATGAGTTATATAGTGCTTATGGCTGTGAGTTCAATGTTCATGAATCAACAGCATATACTTAGTAAAGTGTCTTTAAAAAGAAACATGCATAAAACAAGGTAAACAAAAACGTGATCAGAGGCTTGCAGGAACCTAGCCCTGTATTTTCCCTCGGAGCAATGATTCAGTATTTGCCTATTCAGTGTTTGCTGCAACTTTATAGAATATAACCACCGTGATTAAGGGAAACATATTGTGTGTGTATATAAATACACACATATATTTATGCACATACATGTATGTGTTATTTTCACATGCAGTAAGTGTGCACAGATGTGGCAAAATGTTAATTTGTGAATCTAAATGAAGAGTATATTTATGTTCTTGTTTTCCTTTTTATTTTTCTGCAGACTTAACTTTTTCAAAATAAAATGTTGGAAAAGAACACACACATACACACACACAAACTGTGGCTCTGACCTGTTAATGGTTTATAGGATCAATTTATAGAGTCTATCAGCATTTTTGTAATGAAAGAGAGTGGGATGGGATGGGATGGGATGGGATGGGATGGGATGGGATGGGATGGGATGGGTGGGATGGGTGTGGGTGGGAAGGGGATGGGATGAGGTGAGATGAGCTGGGCTGGGCTTGGCTGAGGTAGAATGGGGTGGGGATGGGACAGGGTGGAATGAGATAGGATGAGGATGGGGTGAGGTGGGATGGGGATGTGATGGGTTGGAATGGGATGGGATGGGGGTTGGGGGGCTGGATGGGACTAGGTTAGGGTAGGATGGGGATAGGATGAGGTGGGATGGGATGGGATGGGGATGGGGTGAGGTGGGATGGGGATGGGATGTGATGGGGTAGGACAGAATAGAATAGAATGGAGTAGAATAGAACAGAAAATATCAGTGCCCTTCATGTATATTTTATAAAACTTGTCCCCAGGAAGGTATGATATATGTCTGCCATGTTGTAAAGTAAAATGTTTGTCTTTTTACAACTTATAGTTCAAAAAAATTTTGAAGTCCCAGGCCCAGTAGAACTGAAGACATCCACTGGGCATCCCTCCTTCTCCTCCTCTCTTCAGTGTTTCTGTGACAGCTTTATCCCTATGGAGAAATCCTTCACCTTCACCATCTGGCCTACCTGTGCAGGATGTGGCTTCTCTCTCAGCTCTCATTCAGTCCATTATCCTCTATTCTCTACCACTTCCCATATGGACTTCTAAAATCATGCTGGAGTTTCCCCAGTATTATTCTTTGGCCCTGACCCTTTTTGCTCTAAGCCTCTGCTAAAGCACAACTCCTCCATCGTCGGGCCCTTTGACTGTGGTCCGTGCACCATGGAGGTGGTTGTGGCATCTATAAAAGCAGAGGGGAGACACTTAGAGGGAGGAGGATGGTAGGAGATGTTTCCAGGAGGAGGTGCTACCGCAGACATTCAAATTTTCTTTTGCTGGGTAGTGGCTACCAGAGTTCTGTATGGGAAATGAAAATATTGTGTCATGTTCAGGAGATTAGACAGGAGTCAGAATAGTAAAGCGTTAAAGGACGAGAGCATTCAAGGTAGTAGGAACAGAATAAAGGCAAGATGGAGGAGCAAGAAATGAGTCTGGAAAAATGGGATAATCCAAGAATCAGAAATGTGAGTGGGATGCTTTTCCTGGTGTCACAGAGAGCAACCCAAAAGCTCTGGCTTCTTCATTGTTAGGGAAGCCACAGTGAATAGGAAGAAACCACATGCTGAGTGGTGTCTGTACCCTAAGAGGAGCTGTCGGCTCCAAGGACATAGAAATTGTCTTGCTCAGTAAGGAAACACTTGCTCATTTTAGCTTAAGATGCTACTAGCCAGCTTCCCTAAAATGTGTCCATTCTTGAGGTAGGTGTTCCCATTAAGTATTAGGCTCAAAAAAAAAAAAAAAAAAAAAAAACCCAGAAATAAAAATAAGTCCACACCCTGGACTGTGGCCTGCAGCCACAGAGAAAACTGGATATGAAGGAGCACATCCAGGAGCGCTGGCTCCCCTCCTTACTGCCTCACGCAGCTCTGGCAAGAGTCCTGTGTCTTTCAGAGGTCCAGGATGCTCCTCTAACCTAAACAACCCAGATCCACAGAGACACATGGAGAGGAGGGGCTTGAGGTCCTCTCTGAGGGAAAGAGCGAGGACTCCAGACGGAGGGGGGTGGAGCTTCTCAGAGAAGCAGTCTGATGAACAGCAGAGGGGCAGGGGGAGCAGGGGGGCAGGAGAAGACCCGGGGCAGCCCCTGAGAAAGACCTGATTACTCCTATGCCGTCCCTGTGGGGCCCAAGGGAAGTCCAGGGTGTGGAAACCAGGTGGTGACCTTCTCTGCCCTCTGTGCTAGAGTTCCTTTTCTGTTGTCCCAGCCCCTTGAGGAAACTCATCTGTGCTAACAGAGGACAGAAGGTACTCTTGGGGCACTGAAAGGACAGGCTCTTAGTGGAAAGAGAGGGGTTTGTCCCGTGGGGAGAAACAGTGCTGAGAGCAGGGACCTGTGCTGGGGGGCAGCAGGACTGAGTCTCCTCCTGAGGACACCCCTGAGTGTGGGCACCCTGTGCACCCTTGCACTTTAGAGAAAGTCCCTCTCCCCACCTCTGTATTTTAGGGAAAGTCTCTCTCCAAAAGGGGAAGTGTTTATTAGCAGCAAAGTCTCGGTTCTAAGCCGAAATTCTGAACCAGGCCTGGGAAAGAGATGAGGGTCAAGAGGTAGACAGTGGCCAAGGCATACAAGGGAATGAGGACCTGCAAGGAACATCAGTGTTCTTGATCTTAGCTGGTCTTCAGAATTGTGGGGATCTTCTAAAATAAACCATCCCATTCCTTTCCAGACTCACCAGAGTAGAATCTGCAGATACTCAGCTGTATATTCTATCTCCACTGTTAGGTTATGAGCCCACTGAGGAAAGGTGCTGTGTCTGATGTGTCCGTTCACTCTCAGGACCAGCTGATACAAGAACAGAGTGGTCAGCTAGGCCCTGTGGGCACAGAATTGGCATCAGGTTGCCCAAGGCCCCAGGAAGCTGGGTCTCCTTCACCTGCTCGGCACATCTCTCCCTCTGCTTCTTCCCACAGGTTTGTCTCCCCTCCCCACTCCCATGTCACAGCACAGACTTCTCTGTAATGGCTATTACTCTATATAGCCTTTTAATTCAAATGCTCATTATCATCTATCTGTGGTTTCTGAGTTTCGCGGTAACAAGTTTTGAGGGAGGAGACAGAGTCCTAGTTTGCTGTCCAGCTGATAGGCCAGCTCTCTTTAGTCCATGAAGTTGTGAATTAGAAGGGAGTAGGAAGTAGGGTACAGTGGCCCAAATATGGCCACATAAGCCCACCCCCTTCAGCCCTTCAGCAGTAGCCATTAGAGCTAGGAAGGCAACATAAAATACTTCTATGACATTCCTACACACTATGAAAGTGAGCATGAAGTTGTGGCTTAGAAAAATTCAAGCTTTTTAGAAAACTCTTCTTCACCCAATCCTGAAATCATGAAGAAAGAAACAAACGAAACTGAAGGTCTTCAGATGAAGTCAAAGAGAAAGATTGTGAGAGCCTAGGGAAAGGAGTACGTTGCTCAGTGGAAGTCAGGCAAGCTGAGTTGAAGTTTCATTTCTTTCTTTTTTTTTTTAGTAACAACAAGTCAACTTTTTATTTACATTTGTGTCTGCCCTTGAAGTCCCAGGAAAGGCTGACACCCAGGACCAGTGGTTTCCTCCTCCCCTTCTTCCTGCCCCTCACCTCTTTCTGCTCGTTTGCCTCTCTCTCCTCCTTGCCTCTCCTTCCCTGTCCTATCTTCTCTCCTCTCCCCTTCCTATTTTCTTTTACATTTGCTCCCTACTCTTCCACCATCTACCTCCTCTAGACCCCCTCCCCCGCCCCACCTGCTGTTTCTCCCCTGCCCACCCACAGCCCTGCCTCCCTGAGGTTCAGCCTCTGGGCCTAGGGTCCTCAGCCAAGGGAGCACTTGCTGGTGTTCTTCTTATCATAGGGTTTCAGGTCAGTCCGGGGGGGTGGGGGGGGGGGCGGGGGAAGCTGTGGCTGTTTCCTGATCTCTGGCCTCCTGACTTGAGCAGGATGTCCCAGGCCAGGGAACTGAAAGCCTCATCCACATTCGTGCTGGATTTGGCACTTGTCTCAAAGAATCGGATTCCATGCTCTCGAGCCAGCTTGATGACCTGCTCCTTCTGTACCTTCCTCTTGGCCTCCATATCACACTTGTTCCCCAGAAGCAGGCGCTCCACCCCAGCTGAGGCATTCTCTTTGATGCTTTTCATCCAGTTCTGAATATTCTCAAAGGATTTCTCATCTGTGATGTCATATACGAGGATAATGCCCATGGCTCCACGGTAATATGCAGTAGTTATTGTCTTGAATCCCTCCTGGCCAGCTGTGTCCCAGATCTGCAACTTGATCTTCTTCCTTCCTATATCCACAGTGCAGATCTTGAAGTCAATTCCAATGGTGGAGATGTAGGTGTTGTTGAAGCTGTCCTCGGCAAAGCAAATGATGAGACAGGTCTTGCGCATGCCCGAGTCCCCAATGAGCAGCAACTTGAAGAGGTGGTCGTAGGCTTTGGCCATGGCGGACACTGCAGAGCCGGGGGCCTCAATTTTTTTTAATTAACTGGCTGAGCAACTTGAGCAGGTCTTTCCCCTCTCTGGGTATTGATTGTCCAATCTATAAAATAAGAAGACTGAGTCGTAAGCTCTCATCTTAACTCTGGGACTTCATGTGTCTAAGAGTGGCTCTCACTCTGCTAACTGTAACTGCTCAGCAAGCTCCTATCAATGGATTTCCCAGTTCCAGGGTGATGGACAACAAAGCTACTCATGAGTTGAATGGAGCTGGTGCATACAGGAGTTTGTCCTGGGTCCAAGCAGCCTTATTTACATGGGTTCTGTTTGCAATGGCCCAGTATCCTTACAGCATTGGCCCATGCCTTGTCCAGCGCAGCGTTTTCTCCCAACTCAAACTAAGAAAACACAGACAGCACTTGGCTGCTCCCCGGAGAAACAAATGAGATCCTCCAGACTGAGGTTCCCTGCAGGAAGAAAATTTTTGGTATTTCTGCTTTAAAAATAGCCATTAGTGGTTTGCTTGTGTAGATTCTGAGAGACCTGAGGATACGGTGCATGAGAAGCCAGTGTGTCCAGGTTTATCCAATGTATTCCAGTAGATTCTGGTCTCTCAGTGAGCGCTCTCATTTATACAATATCAACTGTTTGGAAACTGCTATAATGCTGGGCACCCCCCACCCCAAGCACTGTGCCTGCTGCCTCTCCCTGGAGCCATCTCATCCACCCTCCTGGTTTTCCCTTGTCACCAGCCACCTACCATTTATAAGTTCTTTTTTTTTTTTTTCATTTATAATTTCTTAAGCTGAAATCTCAAATTACTGTCTCATGAAATGGATTGAGCAATTGCATTTGGCTTGCACACTATTGGCCTACATGATTGTATTGCTGGTGTTGTTTTTAAATCTTGAATTAGCTGTTGCCTTTAAAATTTAGGAGACTCCGCCATGTTCTGGTTACCTATTGCTACATAACAAAGCACCCAAGCTTAGTGGCACAACACACAACCATGTCATGTTTATGCAGGTCAGAAATTTGGACAGGGCACAGCTCAGGGG
Organism: Canis lupus familiaris; assembly: GCF_011100685.1. Taxonomy (NCBI): domain Eukaryota; kingdom Metazoa; phylum Chordata; class Mammalia; order Carnivora; family Canidae; genus Canis; species Canis lupus. The sequence goes on from NC_049226.1 coordinate 22,440,782, forward strand.
AGTTGGTCTCTGCTCCCTGAAGTCTGGAGCTTCTGCAAGCGAGGCCCAAACAGCTGAGAGTGCAGCTTGGAGTGATCCTCTCACCCATGTTCCCAGGATTAGTCTAGGTGAGCCCCAGTTTATTTAAAACATATAATATATATTGAAAGATAGTGTTTAAGAAAAGATCCAGAATTGTATTTTTTATTTATTTTATTTTTTAAAAGATTTTATTTATTTATTCATGAGAGACACACAGAAAGAGGCAGAGACATAGGCAGAGGGAGAAGCAGACTCCCCTCGGGGACCCTGATGCAGGACTTGATCCCACGACCCAGGGATCACACCCTGAGCCAAAGGCAGATGCTCAACCACTGAGCCTCCCAGGCATCCCCAGAATTGTATTTTTTAAGTGGTAAGGGGATACAGTGAAGGCAACAGCACAGTCTTGTGATTCCATTCACCACCACCCTCAAGAGGGGGCACTGGTAAAAACCCATCTTTTCAGGGTCTTCATAGCAGCATATTGTGAGGTTCGCTTGGGAAATAGCCCCAGGTTACCTCTAAACCTCTAAACTCCTGGCTTACACATGAAAAGGAAGACTTCCAGACATTCTAAAGGCACTCACACTTCTCTGGCCACCCGGTTTCCCTGTTCAACTCCCCCTGGTTGTTAATTGTTTTTATGCAAATTTTCTGGGTCCTTTGACCTTTTGTGGCAGATGTTAATGATTATTGCTTTTGCAGACGTGTTGATATTTTCTCAAAATTTTTATTCTCATCCTCAAGTATCAGGCCCCAAGCTGTCTATTTCATCCATGCCTGTTGCTTTAATAAATATCTCACATTCCTCTTTTAATTTGTCATAATCTGACAAGTTTATTGTTATACTTCACATTTCATCCAATGAGAACTAGGAACCATAAATTTGGGATTGCATAATTATCAGTGGACTCATAAGACTTTTGTTTGGTTAAATGCAAAATGCTTTTCATACTTTCAGTGAGTTGAAATGGCTCTTGTAATTCGGTACCAGATTAAACAAATCCCTCATAAATTTTATGCTTCCTCTTGATGTTAAACTTCTTTTACTAAATTGGCAAAAGTGGTCAGTATATTTGAAAATGATTTAAAGTCTTCAGTAGAGCAGGGACCACAAAATTCCACTAGTGCCTGCCCTGTCCCAAGGGACCCTAAACCAGGTTCCCTCATCAGCTGGGGAGATGGGGAGGGTACTGTTCTCAGACAGACTATGGCATGAGAGGGACCTGGGTTCAGATCCCTGCTGTGAATCTTTGGGGAAGTCTGGGTCTCAGTTCTGAAACAAAGATGTTGGTGTCTATACCTCACAAGACTGAAGGTCCCTTTAACATCCTGTATGGCTCAGGGCTCAGTACTTAAGCTGTTAAGTGAGAAAGACCTAGATTCAAATCCTGACACTAGGACCAACAAGTTGGGTGACCTTGGGGCAAGTCACACAAACTCTCAGCCTGAACTTCTTTATCTCTAAAATGGGACTGGTAACAGGGCTATTTCACAATTGTTGTAGAAATATAAATGAGGCACAAATACATGTAAAATGCGAATGTAGTGCCACACATGCTGGGGATCTTGATATTTGTGAGCTCCTTTCTCTTCCTTGGTTCCTATGCTCGTGGAGCTGCGGTACCTGCATCTCAGATTTATCTTATTCCTTATTTCCAGGACCTGGATTTTCAAGCATTCTGCCCATGTGTCAGAACAGGAGTCCCCATATCTGACACCAGGATTATTACAGCTCCAAGGGCCTGATTCACAGCTCGTGGGGACCTTGCTGTGATCTGCCACAAAGGCAAAAGCTCAGGGACTTGGGGCACAGGGAGGGAAGAAGTTGCCCCAGGCTGGAGAAGCTCCTTTCCTGCAGCCTGCATGGTTGCTGTAGCCAAAGGAGGGTCTGGGGCAGAAGCTGGAGAAGAAACAGAATCAGAGCCCAGTATCTCCTCCCCATTCTCTCCAACCCCCAGTCCTGACAGCTCCGAAACCCAATGAGGACCTTGGCTCCTTGGCCCGTGAGTCCACCAATATGACAATCTCTTTTGTCTCAGTTTGGAGGGAGAGCCTGCTTGATGCTCAGACCTCAGCAAAATGCCCAGAGAAAATGCTCTCTGAGGTGACTTCTGTGGAGTCACACAGTTCATTAGAGGCGGTACCATGATTAGAAGTCAGGTCCCCCACGTGAGTAAGCCAGCTGTGGGGTGTGTGCCCCTTTCCTGTGGGATCCTAGAGATAGAGACAAGTCCTGGAGGAGGGACAGACAGTATGTATAATGTGTGTGTGTGCGTGTGTGTGTATAGGTGTATACACCTGCATACAACTATAAGCATAACTGTTTTTATAACTACCATTTATCAGACATTTCCTAAGTACTAGATCCTAATTTAATCTTCATAATATCACAGTGAGGCTGTTATTATTCTTACTTTACGGTTTAAGAAACTGAAGTTCGGGGACATTAGGTGACTTGCCCAAAGTCACACAGCAGGTTAATAACTGAGCCAGAACTAGAATTCAGGCCTAGGTGTTCCAAAGACTGGCTCTTCACCATTGAGAACCTCTTTCTCTCAAATCCAGGAATGAGGTTGTGCTGGACAAGGCAGGCTGCGATCTCTCATTGTCATGATTCCTGGACGTTTCTTGGAGCAGGAAAAGGAGGATAAAGCCATCTATGGCCTCGGGAGCCGAGGGCAGTCTGATCAGGATCAGGTGAGAAGCACAGAGAGTGCAGGTGTGGGGATCTGGGTCCCGGGCAGGCTGGGCCAGAGCTCTGAGGGTGAGGTCTGGAATAGCAAAGGGCCAAGCCAAGCAGAGGTGACATGGTTGGGGAGCCTCACACATGGGAGATAGGTGACCAGCTGAGAGCCATACAGGCACCAAAATACATCCAAGCACATTCCAGGTTTGCTCTGGTGGTGTCTCCTCTCCCTTCATGAGCTGGCCAACAAGGTCTTATAAACAGGAGGAAGAAATCAAGTCATCAAGTCACTTGCAAGGCTCTCATTAATACTATGCTAGGGACTGTACTGTGCATATTTCATAAGTAGATTTTTAACCTTGATGACAGCTCTATGGTCAGGACTGTGTCCCCCAATTTACCTACGAGGAAACAGATTTAGGAAGCTGAGAGATGTGTGATGAGGTAGCAGACGAACCCACCTTCTGTCCCCTGCACCCCGGTACAACTACCTACCTGCTTGTAATACAGTGAGCACTCTGTTCGTTGCTGACACGCCACCAGTGTGAGTTAGACGTCTCAGTGGGAAAGTGTGCGAGGGCTTTAAGGGAGATGGCTCCATCCCATCAGTCCTCCCCCTTCTTTTCCTTCTGAAGCTCTCTCCTGCCTTTCTATACGGTGGCCGGTGGTCGTGCAGCCCTGCCTGTGCAGCTACCTAGCAGGCAAGCTGGGCGCTGGGCTTCATCTCCCGCCCAGCCTCACCAGGCTCCAGCAGGCCAGCCTGTCAGACCCAGCGGGTGAGAGATTGGCCTTTTTGCTGGAGTTGTACCAAGAATTTCTCCAGCCCCCTTTGCCAGAATGCATGTTTCCAATTATGCAAAGCTTCAGGAAAAGCTGACTTCCTTTTGAATGGTGAAATAAAAAACGTGGGGTTCTCTGGGAAAGCACCACCATCACTTCGCCAACGAGGCCCGGTGGAATGAGGCAAGGGCAGTCCCTGCCCGTGGTCCCCACTGGACTCCCTCCAAACCAGCAGCGGGGCTGCACGCTGTAGCTTGCATTTTGTACACTCACTTTTTTCCCATTTGCAAGATCAGAATGTGGCTGTCTGCTGTAGAGAAATGGTCCTTGTGGTCATAGTGTATGGGGTAAATGGCTGGAGGCAGGAGGCTACATGAGTGCGCCCCATACACACACCTTGGCTTTTCTAAGGCAACCTAGAAGTAAGAGTCTGGTTTGGGGGTGCCAGGTACAAACCTTAATGTCAAGTGGCCTGGTAAGGAGCTGTTTATATGGGATGACCCTCTCCTTCCCCCTCTCCCCCTTACCCACTCAGAGTCCCAGCCCTCCCCTCTCCCTCTGAGGGCCACCCCCTTCAAGCCTTTGGCTAGGATATGTTCTTTCTCCCTTTCTATCTGTTCCCTGCCCCTTCCTCCCCTCCCCATTACATAGACTCACACTGAGATTTCTACAAACACCAAAACGAGCATGGAAGTTTTGAGGGGCCCAGAGAGGATGTCTGCCATCCTTTGCTGTCTCACAGACTGATTTCTTCTAGCAAGCAGCCTCGTATCCTCCAGGCCCACTTCAGTTTCTTGTAGGCTGAGGGCCAAAGTGACGGTGCCAAATCCAAAGTAGAGTTAATCCTAGATCACCCTCCCTCCCACTGACGGTTTCCGCTGAGCAAATTTTTCATACCATTGCTTAACAGACTTGAACTCCATCCCCCACACACCCTCCTCCAGTCAGCCAGTTGCTGCTAAAATGGGGAACACCCACCATGTTAACTACTCATCTGAGGGGGAGAAGACAGAATGGGGGTCGAGAAAGACTTCAGCAAGCCTCTGGGGCTTGTACTGGGTTTTAAGAGATCTTTCAGGACTTTCTTTTAAGGCTTTAAGGTGCCTCGGGGGAAGTGTTTGTGGGGTGGGTAGACTGAGAGAAAACAGACTTTCTGGGCAGAGAGGGTGAGAAAGGTCCTGGGCAGAGATGAGATCTCATAGTCTGGTCCAGGAGCAGAATAGCATGGAGCTCATCATGCCAGAGTGTAGGATGGGAGTGGGGCGCAGGTCAAAGGTGAGGCTGCAGAAGAAGCCAGGGCACATCATCAAGGTCCCTGTGTGTAATGACAAGGATCTGGGACTCAGTCTTATGGAATAAAGGAATCACTGAGGATTTTTAATCAGGAGAGATTTACATTTCTCAGAGATGTATGGAGGAAGACATTATTGGGAGCAGAGCATCTCTTGGGAAACTCTTGTAACGATAGTCCAAAAAAGAGATGAAGATCCTCAGGGCCAAGGCTTCAGCAATTTTTGGGTAAAAAGGGAAAACCGACTAAGAAGGGGTATTTAACATGCAGAATGCACAGGCCATCATGAGTGACTGCATCTGAGGTTAGGATATGGTTATGCCCAGGTTTTCTGGCTCAGGGGCCAGGTAATTAATAGCACCATTAATTCATAGAGATAGGAAATGCTAGAAGAGCAGAAGGTTTGGGAAAGCCCACGATAAGTTTGGTCATGGACATGTGCAGTTGGGGTGCCTGTAGGACAAGTAAGTGGACATGGATTTTTTGTTTTTTTGGTTTTTTTTTCAGTCTAGAGTTTGGAAAAAGTGTCCAGTCCATGCCTTGGCCCATGCATCCCAGAATCTAACCCGGTCCTCTTTCCATTCACTTCAAACTACTCTCACCCACCTAGTCAGTTGGAACGATCTGGGAAGTCATGTGGACAGTATATGTTAATTTTTGTTGTTGTTTTTTGTTTTGTTTTGTTTTGTTTTGTTGACAGTATACGTTTAATACCTAGACACCAAACTTGTGTGAAACTCTCCAACCCTCACCTACTTACCCCATGCCACTTATCTGCCATCTAACAAGAGGAAATATCTCTTAAGCTCTTGGGTGTCTCTACCAGTGAATGGTAGGATTTTATGTAGCTACAGCATATCTGGAATGAAAGAGTTATGGTTTTTTGATGGTGGTGGTGTTTCAGGGGTATCTTCTGGAACTTAATGTGTCACACAACCTGGAGCAGACAGAAATTTATGTACATAGCTCAGTAGACTAGAAATAAGCTAGTATACTCAAGAACTGCAAATAGATGTGTGTGAGGAGGTGGGATAAGAAGGGTAGATAGGAGCCAGAACTTGCAAGGTCTTATAAATCATGTTAAAGAGTTTGGAGCAGGAAAGTGACATAATCAAATTTAAACTTTAGAAAGATTATTCTAAATGCAAGATTGGGGCAGAAGAGAGGGGCTGTCCTGACAGCTGGAAGATGAGGTAGGAAGAAGCCATTATGATAGTTCAGGCAAGGTAACTACCTGGTCTAGGGTGGTAGCTGTGAGAACAGACACAAGTGGAGAGATTCAAGGGCTTTTGAGGAGATGGAAACTATAGTATTTGAGTAGTAAGGCTCCTAAAGCTCTTTGTCAGCATTGTCAACTATGATATCTACCTACCGGATCCTACCTACCTATCCTACCTGGCAAGATGGGATCCCAAAGCTATGAATCAGTTTGTCCTGTGGTCTAATGGTCATATACAGGTGACTAGTCTCCACACTTGACTGTAGGGTGAATGTAGCAGGATAGCAGCTAACAGCAAGATCTCTAAAGGAGCCAGGACACAACAACACAAGCCTTTGGAGGCCACCTATTATTGCTTATATTATGCATGTGAAAGACCATTTTCAAAATGTGGTCAGGAGAGACAAAAGAAATAAAATATGAAGACCTTTTCATCTACTTGGAACAGCTAATATGAGCATAAATAGCAAAATGAAATGATAGAATGAGATTTTAAAGGAGATAGAAACTGGGCATCCTGGGTGGCTCAGTGGTTTAGCGCCACCTTCAGCCCAGGGCATGATCCTGGAGTCCCCGGATCGAGTCCCACGTCAGGCTCCCTGCATGGAGCCTGCTTCTCCCTCTGCCTGTGTCTCTGCCTCTCTCTCTCTCTGTCTCTGTATGTTTCTCATAAATAAATAAATAAAATCTTTAAAAAAAAGGGTATAGAAACTAAAAATAATGTTCTGAATGTGTTTATAAAAATAGCTCCCAATTATTGATCACATACTATTAGTCAAGCATTTTCTCCTTTAAAAATTGGCACATTAACTGTAGGAAGAAGGTACTGTAATTTCCACTTTACGGATGAAGAAACTGGGACCCAAGAGTAGAATCCCCCAATATATCAGTTATCAATCCTGGATAACAAATTACCTCAAAACATTGTGGCTTAAAACACAATTATGAGTATCTGTTATCTCTCTCAGTTTTGTGAGTCATGAATTTGGGGGCACCTTAGCTGGTATTTCTGGCTCAGCATCTCTCATGGGAGACTTGTAGTCAAGATGTCAGTCAGGGCTACCATCTGCTGGAGGCTTGACTATGACTAGAAGACCCACTTCCAAGGTGGCTGACCTACGAGTTGGTGCTGTTGGTGACGGGAGGCCTCAGTTCCCTCCCACGTGGACTCTTCACAGAGCTGCTTGGATATCTTCACAACATGACAACTGGCTTCCTCCAGAGAGAGCTGCCCAAACAAACAAGGCAGAAGCCACAGCCCCCTTTATTAGCTAGCCTGGGAAGTCACACACCACTACCCACACAATATTACATTGGTCATGCAGCATGGGAGGAGACTCTGCAGGGCATAAATATCACAAGTGAGAATCATGGAGGGCCATCTTGGAGACTGCTAACCTCCTAGTAAGTGCTTCGTTCAAGGTGCAGACTTGGGCTCTGGAACAACTCACTTCACCTTCTTGAACAAACAAAGTGTTCTTTGGTCATATAAGCTTGGGAAACACTGCATTAAACAAAGTTACACACTTTATTTATTTCCTCAGAACCATGCATAGAGTAGGGTGATGTAACCTTTGGACCAATTTAGGAAGTAGTATCCTGCCTGTACTGCTGGGAGCTCTGAACAGAAAATTTGTTTTCAGATAGAAAGAGAAGAAGGTAGTGATCATTTTAAAGAGAAGAGCAGGGAAAGAAGTCCAGAGGCAAGACACCCAGCCATGAAGCTCAGGAGTACCGCTATTACACCAAACTGTAAGAGGGCTGCACTGCTTGTTTCAGCTTTAACCATGGCTCCAGGGTGCACAGTCAAGTTCAAATAGATAGTAGATGGCTTTATCCAGATACATCAGGGGAAAACCATTTTTATTGTTCACTTTTACTCTCTGATAGCAAAGTAAATTGATGTATTTAATATGATGCTTGCATCATACATGCTTTTGTATCTCAATGCAATTCAAGGTGAATACTCTGGACTCTGATGACCTTAGAGTAGTGGTTTGCCATCTGAATACACAATAGAGTCACCTAGAGAAGCTTTAAAAGGGACGCCTGGGTGGCTCAGTGGTTGAGTGTCTGCCTTCTGCTCAGACCAGGAGTTCAGCAGGGATCAGGGCATGATCCTGGGATCCCAGATTGAGTCCCACATCGGGCTCTCTGCATGGAGCCTGCTTCTCCCTCTGCCTATGTCTCTGTCTCTCTCTGTGTCTCTCATGAATAAATGAATAAATCTTTTAAAAAAGAAAAAGAGAGAAGCTTTAAAAAACACAGTCACACCTGGGCTCCACTCCAAATCAACTAAATCAGTAATCTAGGATGTGAAACTTGGGGACCAGTGGTTTATAAAAAGCACTCTTAGCAACCCTAATATGTGGCCAGAGTTGGGCTTTACTTTTCCTGTTGCTCTTGTTCTAACATTCTCTCTCTTTCTCAACATGCCCCCCAAGCCAAAAATATCCAAGTGTAGAACTACCTCAAAATCATCTTTTCCCCTACCACAGCACCTAGCACAGCAGCTGATAGGGGTAGTATTCAGGCCATACTTGTTGGAGTACAGAGTGTGGAGACCATTGCCCCTAACATCTTTCTATTTGGTTTAACAGAACATTGAGAGTGTGAGACCCTGGGTGGACAAGGGGCATGCCCAGCCAAAAAATCTTTTTAGAGTTTTTAAAATTTGAATGCCACTATGGATAAGGTTTTCCATGGTATTAATCATTTACTACATGTATCTTAAGATTCAGGTTGACAAAAAAAAAAAAAAAAAGATTCAGGTTGACATTCAACAAATCTTTATGGGATTTTGAGACACAAAACCTCTTATCAGATCATCTGAAGTCATTGGAGAATGGCTTGTAGAAAAAACAGGGACAAGAATTTTAAAGATGGCAACACAGTCTTCATTATATAACATGTATTTTTTTTGTTTTTTCTTAAGAAATGATCATCTAAAAATATAACAAAATCTGTGGGATAGAACTAAAACTAAGCCCAGGGGAGGACAAATATTGGTTTGCAAGATCGATTTCAGTCATTTAAAATCCTTCAAAGTAGTGATTATTGATAGGGAAAGGCACATAAGGACCAAGGTTAAGAAGGAAACTTATCTCTGTGTAAGTTTTTTTTTTTTTTTTTTTAAGAATTTATTTATTCATTCATGAGAAACAGAGAGAGAGGCAGAGACATAGGCAGAGGGAGAAGCAAGCTCCTCACAGGGAGCTCAATGCGGGACTCAATCCTGGAACCCCAGGATCATGACCTGAGCCAAAGGCAGATGCTCAACTGCTGAGCCACCCAGGTGTCACTGTGTAAGTTTTTATACTTACAGCTTTGTGAACCATGACATATGTCACCTATTCAACAATGAAATAAAATTAAGTAGAATGTAATAAATTATATTGTATCAAGTGAAAAGAAATGGCATTATAAGATTAATGAATTGATTGCTTTAATCTATTCGTATTTATTTTGCTTTTCAAGTTTAAAGTAATTAAAAACTAATCTCTTCCACATTGCTGAGTAAGTTCGCTGAATCACAAATTCTATGTGTTTTTTTCTCTTCAAATACAGAAATATTTTTAAAAGCCCCATTTTCTCCTTGGGGCCCCGCACTGACTTCCCAGGATGCTGAATGTAGGACTCCAGGAGGCCTGATTCCCCAAGAGATGGGCCACAGAGCCATGGGACAAGCCAGGAAAAATAGGAAAAAATGCAGTCAGATGGAAGAAACCCTGGTTGGGCAAGGAAACACACCAGACTGGAAAATGATCAGGCTGGCATTTTCCTGACCAAATTGGCTTGCCTATGCAGCAGATCTGGCCAATTAAGCAGGACGATCTTCAGGGTACTTATCTCAGAGAAGCTAAGTACCAAACAATTGCTTGGAGGCAGTTATCCTGAGGGAGGCAAAGACCAAACCCTCACATCCAAGCAGGATTGCCACTCCCAGCCCTACCCAGTGTCGCTCACCTACTTCCTGAAACTTCACCTTCCTTTACCTGGAAACGAAACCTTTCCTTCCAGGATGAACTGTAGAGAAGAAAGCACTGGGCATGGATGTACCTCACCACAGCTTGTGTGACTCGTATCCGGCCCTTCTAGGAGCGGGTGGGAGAAAGCAAAGAAGCCGAAGGAGGCTGTGGGCAGGCTAGTTAGAGTCAAGGCTGGTGGAAAGGTGGGCTTGTGGCTGTGGCTTCCACACCCACCTTGTTGTAAGGCAATCTGAACCATTCTGACCACTCGGACAGGATCGGTGGCCACCCAACCTGCTTGGTTCCTTCCCAGCAGGGCAGGGACCCCTGCTCTCAAAAAGCTGCTCACTTGGGACACCCTGAGGAAAACCTCACCAACCCCTAGGAAGACTTTGTTTCAGCAAAACTCATCCCGACAATTGCATTTTCAGTGTATTGATCCCCTGTCTTCAGCAGGAATAGGGAACATGATTTACATCTGTCCCTTTACACGGGAGACTCACCCCTACCCACCACCTGTGACTTCTGCTGAGTCTAGGCAAAGTGAGCAACTCTGATTAGCTGTTTCTCAGAGGTGTCATTTCTTAACTTCATAATTCAGTTAGCAGCTTGAAAATCATTTATCCAAAGAGTACACGTTGACTTGTGCCCTGCCCCCAGCACACACCCAGTGCCTGCTTACTCCCCTGACTTCACAGCACGCCATAGCCCTATGTCACAGAAAGCTCCAGTCTTCAATGCGTCCTCAGAAAACTCGATAAGCTCTCACCACTCTTGCCTACCCTTTCTCCAAATTTCACGCAGTAAATTCCACTGTCTCCAAGATTTTTCTACTTCCCTCATAAAAGGAGACCTCCCCACCTCTGTGGACACAAGCACATACATGTATACACACACACACACACACACACACGTGTGACGCCTGTAACCCCCCCTTCACTCACCGCCTCATAAAATACGTGGTGCCATATTGCTTGTTTTGGAGTACTGACATACATAATTTATTTAAGCCTTTTGTGGATTGGATCCGAGTTTGTGCAGCTGCTTGTTCAGTAAAAAGAGCCCATCAGGATTCAGGCCATGGCAACAAAGAGTGCTGGATTTTCAGGCTTTCCATTGAAGCAAACCCAGCCTACTAAAGCTGACCTCACAAAACTTGTATCTGCCCTCCAGGCTTCTCCTTTCCAGTCCATTCCTTATTTTGTGGTGAAAGTGGGCTGTCTACACTGCAAATCCAAGAGTGTAAAGCTCCCACCTCCTCCCTGCCCCATCCCCACCCCTCTGGCTTTCCATATTGTCCCCAAATGAAGTTCAACTTCCCTATCAAGATTTACAAAGGCTTCTGTTGTTTGGCTCCTGCTCACCTCCCCGGCGCCCCCACCTCCTCTAGCTCATCCAGAAACACTCAGCAGAGCCATCCTCTTCCTCAGCCCCTCAAGCCATGGTTCAGGTCCCTCCTGTGTGCTCACCCCAATCAGAACACAACTTGATGTCTGGGACTGTGTCCTTCCAGCTGTTAATTCAGCACCCGATCCTAACAGGACCTCAATGATTATGGATTGAATTAAGTTAAGTATATGGATGAATTCAAAGGGTTGGGGCACCATTGTAATGAAAAGTGTCTTACTTAACCAATAGACTTGAGGCTGGCTTTCCATGAATTGTGAGGCAAGCCCATCTGGGAATTAATTAGTTATTTACCGAATATGGATATTATGGGGAAGGAAGCCAGTAACAAATGAAATGGATTAGTTATAAGGAGGAAATAATGCAAATTGGAGTCAATTTAATCAAGTAATTTATCCATTCAACAAGCATTTGTATAGAGTATCCACAGCACACCTAGCACAATGCTAGGTTTCAGCAATAAAAGAAAATAAGAAACAGTCCTGCCCTCAAGGAACTCAGTTTAGTAAGAGACAGATGTTTACAAAAATTAGTAACAATAAAAATAAGTAACACTAATAACAATAAAAACCGCCTTTGCTGAGCATCCCCTATGTCCCACATCCTGTCCTTGGCATTTTATAGACCTTGTCTCATTTTCATCTTCCCAGCACATGACTCGGTTGAGTGGGTGGGGAAAGGCAGGAAAGGCCCTCATGGGGAGGCTGCATTAAGAGAGCCAAGACTGGGTGCCGGGCTCAGCTTCCGTCGCCCCTCCTCGGACAGGCCTGTAACAGGCCAGTGTGGCCTTCCTGCAGCTGGACCTGGGGCCGAGTCAATCAATCTTACAGCCCCAGGCAGTCGCACTGGGGCCTTAACAGAGCCCATAATTAATCTGGCTGGAAACAGAACTTATTTTTACACCTCCTCACATCAGTCCCCATAGACCAGGCTCGAGCACAAAGTGAGAAAACGTGAATTGATCACAGCTGTGAAACCACGGTAATTAGTGTGAAGTGCTCAGACCCACATTTCTGTGGCTGGAAACCCTGGCTTCCCGGCCACAAGTGATTAGTAACACAAATACCTATGCCCCAGCCTTTCACCCTAGTGTCTGGGCCCCACTGGCAGCCTCCTGCTTACCTCCTGCCTAGTGATAGGTAAGCTCAAGTTCTATCCTAGGCTTTAGGGGGGAGGGAGGCCAAACGATGGTCCATTGTCCATGGGGTGAAGTACAGCATCCTAGGGCTCACAGTACCGTCCCTGAGACCAAAGCCTTGAAGTCAAGTCAACAGGGTTCAAATCCCAGCACCTGCTCACCGTGTCACCTGGGGCAAGTAATTCATCTCTCTGTATTTCTCCATTTCCTCATCTATGAAATGCAAGTAACATAGAATACTGTTTCTCAGCTATCTGAAATGAAGGACCAGTTTTGGAGTTTGTTCTTCTTTCAAACTTAGACTGATACTTCTGTAAAATAAAATGAAAATAAAATGTTTAAACAATGATCACATGCTTGGAAATGGCAGCAGTGTCAAATTGCTACAAAAATGTTTAAATACATATTGTTGACATCTATACTTACTGCCAGGAATCATTAACAAACAGATCATGGATGAGCACCAATCCCAGATCCTGTTCTGAGAAGCACAGCGTCTGGCCCAGAGTGAGGGTGAGCAGGTGTTAACTGCTATGATTATGCATCCCCTTGTACATGCTCAAGCTCAGACCAGCCGCTGCACATGCACAGCGTCAGTCAACCCTGGAGAGGCTCCAGGATTTTGTAAAGTGTCATCAGGCAAATGCAGTGAGAGAGGAAACAATAGTCTTCTAAGCACTATGATTATTTGTCTATTTATTCTTCACTGGCAGGGTTCTGACTAAAATTAATTGTTTAAATTTATTGGTATTTCTGTTTAGAATTATTGACTTAAGTTCTACATTTTCAGTGGTCATATTAAAAGACTCCTTTCCTATCCTCAGGTCCCCTGCCTAACAAGGCTGATTCAGCTGTAGATGGGTTTCTATGGGCCTATTACTTTGGCCTGATTCTCTTCAGGGATTAACAGCTCCCTGAGTTTTACAGAAATGAGCTAAACGTGGCCTATGTGTATTGAACTTTAGGTGGTTTACTTCTTCACCACAGGCTGGGATCCATTACTTGAAATTCTGATAGCACCAGACTCAAATGTTTACACATCCAGTTGTCTTCAAGAGTGCCCAGAGCCAGAAGAGATTCAAACATCAGTGACACCCTAGAGTTAAGTCTCTATCACTGGTTCAAAATTTCTCCCCCTGGAAGCACCCTGGAGTCATTTCATAATGCCTTTCTTCACTCAGGGTTGTATCAAAGCTAAAAATTAGAGGGGCTGAAGCATGCATAGAAGGGCAGAGTAAGGGCCTCTGTAAATCTGCTCCTCCATTAAAAACAAAAACAACACTGGCAAAAATTATGCAAAACCAACTTTTTCAGGATTCTAGAAATTAATGGAGGCTTTGCAAAACACCAAGGAGCATTTATTACAGAAAAAAAAAAGGCTGGGTTGTGGTAAGAACAGTGAGGTTTATAGCATTCTAATTAGCCCTATTCCCACTTTCTGCCTCCCAGCTACTCAGGCTTGAAAACCAATGCCCTTGCAACTACCATAGTTGTTAAAAGCAACCACCTTGTGGTCACTTGAGAGGGAAGAGAGGGTTTGGGACTTCCCAAAAGCTCTATCTGCAGAGAACTGTCACTACTTGGCTTGTCCAGCACCTCCCTAAAACACTCCATTCTCAGAGCTTGTCTTTATTTGACCTAACCCAGACTTCTCTCTGCAAACAGTCATATCTCTTGCCATTTATCCCCCACCCCACTCCACCCACCCCCCAAAATCAGCAGCAGTTGTTTAACAATGCAGTTACCTAAGGAGCTGATATTGGTTGGGGCTAACCAGAACCTAAGCAAAAATCCCAAAAGGTAAAACCAGGGAATGAGATGTCTACAGGGGCCTCTGAAAAGCTCCAACAAACTCCTGAGAGTCTAAAAGGCCATACACATGTTCAGGGCTATGAGCATACTCAACAAAGATCTGAGAAAACCCTAATCTGTTGGCTGACCTTGAGGCCTAGTGAAGCAGGAAGTAAAGGCTAAGGCAGAGTTGTAAATTTCCTGCCTAATCATTGAATGTGTGACTCAACATACATGCAAAGCCACTCAACAAAGAGGCACTTAAGGAAATCACTTGCCCAGTCATTAGCTGAACACTAAGGCAACTGTGCAGAGTATCCAGGGACTGTTTGTGACAAAGAACAAAGATTCTGCAAAATTAGCTCAGGAAAAATTTCATGACATTTGATCTGGCAATGATTTCCTGGCTATGACATCAAAGGAAATGAAAGAAAAAGTGGAGAAATTGTGCTTCATCAAAATTAAAAATTTTATGCACTATCATTAGAGGCATTATCAAAAAGACAACCCGCAGAATGTGAGAAAATATTTGCAAATCACATATCTGAGAAAGGATTACTATCCAGAATACATAAAGACTTCCTTCCTACAACTCAACAACAGCAAAACAACCTTATTCAAAAATGGTAAAAAGACTTGAATAGACATTTCTCCAAAGAAGATATATGAATGGCCAATAATCACATGAAAATATGTTCAACAGCAACAATCACTAGGAGAATGCAAATCAAAACCACAATGAGGTACTACTTCATACCCATTAGTATGATTATTATAAAAAAAAAAAAAAAGAAAGTATCAAGTATTGGTGAAGATGTGAAAAAAGTGAAACCTGGTGCATTGCTGGTGGAAATGTAAAATGGGGGCAGCCCTGGTGGCTCAGCGGTTTAGCGCCACCTTCAGCCCAGGGCCTGATCCTGGAGACCTGGGATTGAGTCCCACGTTGGGCTCCCTGCATGGAGCCTGCACAAGGAGCCTACTTCTCCCTCTGCCTGTGTTGTGTCTCTGCCTCTCTCTCTCTCTCTCTCTCTCTCTGTCTCTCACGAATGAATAAAATCTTAAAAAAAAAAAAGAAATGTAAAATGTACAGCAGCTATGGAAAACGGTATGATGGTTCCTCGAAAAGTTGAGCACAGAGTTGCCATATTACCCAGGAATTCCACTCCTATATGTATGTGTATATACATATAGGTCCTGGCCAGGCCAGGACCCCCAAGACGTTTGCACAGTTGAGACAAATGGCCCAAGTATATTTTCTACATTGGTTATGATCCTGTTTCATTTTTCTTTCTCCTTCCCAAGTTTATGTAGGCACAGGCATGGCATGCAGTTCCATTTCTACCCCCTAGAATTGATCTATTTTCTGATTGCTTCCCTGTCTCTCATATTCTCTTGTGTCCACAGAACTTGTTTTTCTCTGTATATGCAAATTGTATGTTTATAAGTGAAAATGTTAATACATTAAAAGATTAACCTTAAAGCATAAATATATATATATCAATATATATATTGACATTGTATATACCTATATCTATATCTATATCTATATCTATATCTATATCATCTATATCTATCCAAGGGAATTGAGAGCAGGGACTCAAACAGATATCTGTACACCAATGTTCATAACAGCATTATTCATAATAGCCAAAATGAGTTAATCCAAATGTCTATCAATGGATAAATGGTAAACAAAATGTATTGTATTCACATAATTGAATATTATTCAACCTTAAAAAGGAAAGAAATTCTATACATGTTACAACACAAATGAATCTTGAAGACATTATGCTAAATGAAATAATCCCAACAGAAATGGATAAATATTGTATGATTCCACTTATATGAGGTACCTAGAATAGTTAAATACACTGAGTCAGAAAGTAGAACAGTGGTCACAGGGGACAGAGGGAAGGGAGAATGGGAAGTTATTTTTACATAGATGCAGAATTTGGGCATCTGGGTAGCTCAGTCATTAAGCATCCAAGTTTCTGTTCAGGTCATGATCTCAGGGTCCTGTGTCAGGCTCTGCACTGTGTGTGGCACCTGCTTGGGACTGTTTATCTCCCTCTCCTGCTGCCCCCCACCCCCCACTAGCTCTCTCTTTCTCTCTCTCTCTCTCTCAAAAAAGTGTGTACAGAATTTCAGTATGGGATGATAAACAGGTTCTAGGGTATGAATAGTGGTGATGGTTGCATAATAACATGAATGTACTTAATGCCACTGAACTGTACACTTAAAATGGTCGTTTTAAGTTATGCATATTTTACCACAATAAAAATATAGGCAAAATAAAACAGTATTGTTTAGGGAGTGTAGTCCCTATCTTACTTGATTGATAAGACTATGAATAAAAGCAAAGAAATTATTATAAAAAACGAAAAAGTATTGATACCTTCTACAACATGGATGAACCTTGAAAGCATGCTAAGTTGAAGAAGCATGAAAACAAAAGGCCATGTTGCGCATGATTCCATTTATATGAAATGTCCAGAACAGGCAAAAGTATAGGTAGAGAAAATAGATTCATACTACCTGGTGCTAGGGTAAAGGGGAATGAGGAGTGAATGCTGATAGTCTAGGGTTTCTTGGTGAGGTATTGAAAATACTCTAAAATTAGATTGTGGTGATGGTTGTACAACTCTCTGAATATAGAAAAAGGCCACTGAATTTTATACTTAAAAAGCATGGATGTTATGTGAAGTATATCTCAATAAAGCTATTATATAAAAAAAGAGGGGGGTGAAGTTTTCTAATTATTTCTCCCAGAGGGCTCCTTGGTTCTTACGCAAATTTGCTCACTCCCTAGAGTCTTGGGGGACAGACTTTGCTAACTTAATAAGAAAGTTTGCCCTCTTACCCATTATAATTTGTAACTGAATAATTTAAAGGCAGTGTTCAAGGCTTCTTCCCAAGGTAATATATCTTTACTAATGCAGAAAAGTGGCTGACAACTTTCGAAAGGCAATTTTTCTCACTCAAATGCAAACAACAAAACATGAGTTCTCTCTCACTGAGTATTCCTGATGTATATGTTTATAGTGGTGAATGGAACCTAATGGAACTGAACCCCCTAAACTGCGATCCTCTGATATCCATCCTTAAACTCAATTCCTGGGCCCTAGGGACCTTCTTCATTCTATCTCTGATGTTACTGTGTCTCTCGGAATTTAGTTCCTCTTAAAACACTTGACCCTAAAATAGAAAGTCCTTTTAAAGATAGTTTGTAGTTTGTGTGTTTTTCCAGAAAGACTGGTTATCTGGTTCACATGTGCAGTTTTCTGTAGTCAGATATGAAGTCCTATCTGTTCTCCCCCCATAAGCACCACAGGGGGATTTCTGCTAACACTGAACTATAATACCTGGACTGGAGGCACTTAAATAATGCTTCAAATATTTGTTGAGTGACTGCTATGCTGTATGCCAGGCACCATGGCTGGTGCTGGGAATACAGTGATATATCCAATTCCATCTTGTTCTTGCCTTCATTAGGCTTGCAGTCTCACTGAAGGGTCCAGTGGAGATTTTTGGCTTTTAGGGTAAAGACTTCTGTCTTCTATTCCCTCTTCCATCCCAGTTCCCTGATCAGGGTGTTGTGTGTTACCCTAATTCTCAGGTTGGTCTTCACTGGCAATTCCCATGTTCTTGCCTTTTTTGGACCCTTTTCATGACATAAAAATTAAACTCGACCAATACCTAAGTATGTTAAGAGTCCTGTTGGATGATGGTTCATTTAATAAGCTAGTAATCTTAGTAAATTTTGTCTTTAATCCTTCTTATATAAAATGATTTGTCATAAAGAGATCAGTAATATAAAGTCTAAGGCAGGAACATTGGAGTTGCTACTTAGAGACACAGAGGATATTTTAGTGTCCTCCTAATCACACCATTGTTGAAAGATAAAACAGTAACAATCATAACCACTCATAATTTCTTCTCTATAGTGCAGAAATACTTTCATGGACATGACATCACCCTGTGAGATAGGCAGTTATTTTTCCCATCAGAATGTCAGCTTGATGAGAAAAAGGATGTTTATGTCTTGCTCACTGTTGTATTTTCAGCATCTAGAACAGAAACACATATTGGTACTCAATGAATATTTGCCAGATGCAGGAATGAAGGAATGAAAGAACGAGCATACAATTTATAGAAAAAATAATTGAGATTCAGACAAAATAACAAGCTCAAAGTCGAATGGCTAATGCAGCTTAAACACCCACCACCACCCCCAAAAATAACTTGTGAAAGGACACAAAAATAGTTTTCCAGAGAATATAGTCAAAGGTATATTAAAAACTGTTGTCTCATTAGTCATCAAAAAATACATATTAAAAACAGACTTGCTTTATCACCCAGATCCACTTTAGTGAGTGTTCCATATGTACTTGAAAAGCACTTGGATTTTTCAGTTGTTGAATATAATGTTCTATAAATAAAAATTAGAACAAGTTGGTTGATACTGTTGTTCAAATCTTCCGTATCATTACTAGTTTACTCATAATGTACTAAGAGAGGAACACTGAAATATCCAACTACAATTATGGATTTGTCTATTTTCTCCAGTCCATCTATTTTTATTTTACATATTTTGGAGCTTTGTTATTAGGTGCACACACTTTTAGTATTTTTATGTATTCCTGATGAGTTGGCACTTTTATCATTATGAAATATATCTCTTTATCTTGTATCCCTTACTTTGAAGAATACTTTTTTTTATATTATTACAGTCACATCAATTTGCATGGTATTTTTTCCTTTTTCTTTTTTACTTTTAATATGTCTTTATGTTTAAAGTATATCTCTTATAAATGCCAAATAGTGAAGTCTTGCTTTTTTTAATCCCATAATCTCTGCCTTTTAATCAGAGTGTTTAATCCATTAGTATTTAAGTGGGTTGAATAGTGTCCCCACAAAATTCATGTCCACCTAGAACCTCAGAATGTGACCTTATTTGGAAATTGTGACTTTGCAGATGATAGTGAAGATGAAATCATTCCAAATCAGAATAGACCCTAAGTCCAATGACTGGTATCCTTATAAGAAAAGGAGAGGACATGCAGAGACACAGAGAGAAGACTGTGAAGAAATGAGAGTGATGCAGAAACAAGCTGAGGAATCACCAGAAGCTGGGAGAGACACGTAGGATAGCTTCTCCCTCAGAGTCCTCTGAACAAGCCAATGCTGCCCAGCACCTTTATTTTGTACTTCTGGCCACCTGAACTGTGAGAGAGTACATTTTTCTTGTTTTAGGTCACTTAATTTGTGGTCCTTTGTTATGGTAGGGCTAATAAACTAATACAATATTTATTATAATTACTGATATAATCGTGTTTGGGTCTGCCATCTTGGTTTTTGTTTGTTTCCCATCTGTTCTTTATTTCTTTTTCCTCCTTTCCTGTCTTTTAATTTTTTAATTAATATAATCTTTTTTTTGTATTCCATTTCCTCTATTGGTTTTTACCTATATCTCTTTGCTGTATTTAAGTGATTGATGTAGGGAATACAATATTGTTTCTTATCACAGTCTACCCAGAATTAATCTACCATTTCATACATGATGACTAAATCTTACAATATTATATTATCAGTAAATCCCATCATATCTTTTGTGCATCCAGTTTCTGCAATTTTCTGTCCCCCAAGATTCCCATTTTATCTTCCCATTTTCTTTTCCCATCTTTCACAGTACCAGAAGATCTCATGGAAAGGCCAGATTTTGTGTCATCTGACAGACTCAGGCATATCTGTCAATGTTGGAATTTTCAATGAAGCCCCTGAGAATTTCTTTATGAGTTAATTGGTTCAGAGAAGAGTATAAGTTTGTAGCGGCATCACCAACACTCAGATCAGGGTGAGCCAGGAATGACTGGATGAAATGGTCAAACAAGGAACAGAAAGGAAGGTATGAGTGGGCTAGTTGGGGGAGGTGGTGTGATGGTGTGAGCTAAGGCTGAGGACCAGTGAGGCTGAGGTCACAGGGTCTCATGGGCCTCTCTCATAAGGAGCTTGGATTTTATCCTGATTGAGATTTTTAAACCCACAAATGGAAATTAAGCCGGGAGGGGTAACATGACATGATTATTGTTTTAAAGGTTCACTGGCTGAGCTCTGAATAGCCTGGCATGTAAGAGAGTAAGGATGGCAACAGAGAAGCCAGTCAAGAGCTATTGCCATGATCCAAGAAGAGCTGATGGGGGAAGACTGATTTCTCTGAACTTCCCTGAAAGCCTGTTTTAAAGCTCCATTTCTCTGAATCAGTGCATGTAGTTCATAAGGGAGCAGTCTCAGACCGTGAGATGAAAGAGGAAATGGTCTGTTTGCACCACAGCTGCAGAGCCAGCTGTCAGATGTAATAAATTGCCTTTACCTGAAGAGCAGAAGGGAAGTGGTCAGATGGAAGCAGAGATTAGCTACTTAGAAAGGTTGGTTCCCTCCTCCCTGTAACCCCCTCCAATTGACTTGGGCACAGTTAACATGGATGAGGCCAACTATTATGGCTGCCTATTGGTTGCTTTGGCAGTAGCTCATTCCAGCTTTTCTAAAGTTAAGGAAATCCTCTTCCAAGTTGGAAAGCAATCCTTGAAGTAGTTGGCTAAGATGCAAACTGTTATCAAGGCACTGGAAAAACTTTTCATGTGCATTTGAAGGAAAATCCTGCCTCTTTGAAGGTTAGCTGACCTTGTGGATGTCAAAGCAGGTAACACCAGGCAGTTCCCTTTCAGGAACCCTTTTCAGGGGCCACTCTCATGGGTAGAAGCTGAGGGGCTGAGAGAAGTGAGGAATGAATACCGCTTTCTGTCCACCCACGAAGATTAGTAATCTGGGATCAGTAGTAATCTGGCAGAAATTGTCCCACCGTTAACCACTTGCAGACCCTACTCCCGCAGTATGAGTAGCAGACCTGATCTGTACCCCCGGACTGCTCCCCTGAGTCCCAGAACAGAGGCATGGAGAGGATGCCTCCTGCCATCAGGGGTGGGTGGAGCCCATGCTCTGCTGCTTGCAGATTTAGGAGGCCCTTCATTATGGTTTATCCACACAAGAGCCTCTACTTCACTTCCCTTGCCCCTTGTTGCCAAAAACAAAAATTAATTTGACCAAGATTTTCTTCCTCAAGAATATTTCTCTAAATGCAGCTTGAGTTCAAACACTAGGCAGTGGATCTCAAATCTGGCTACACTTGATATTATAAAATATTATAAATATTATATAATATTATAAAAACACTGATGCATTTAACCCTCCACAGACTAACTCAGAATCAACAGAGAAGGGGCCCAAGCATCAGTATTTTATACAGCTTCCCAAGGGGGTCTGATGTGCAGCCAAGCTTGCAAACCACTTCCCAAGGAGACTGTGTCTTGGTTGGGATGAGTGAGGGCAAAGTTCTGGCAAAAATACTGGACCAGGGACAATCCCTGGATTAGAAGTGGGCAAGGACAGGCAGTGGGCCAAAAATCAGCAGCAAAATCAACTGGAGCCTGATTTTTCCCTACAGGAAACATACATGGCTTTGCTCTTTGCTCTGCTACTGACTTCTTTTTGGCAAAGTTTTTATAGAAATGCAAGTCTGAGGAATCATTGGGTTCTATGCTTGAAAGTCCTCACAGGGAGCAGAGCTGGGTCAATGTCCTCATGGACCAGCAGGCTCTGGAAAGTGTGCACAGGGAGCAGGGCAGAGGGAAATGGGATATCCCCATGGCCCCGCCATGTTCCCTAAATTCCACCAGCCTAGAGAGCAGGGGCCCCTAGTGTCACAGTAGTTTCACATCATATCTGGATTTTAGAGGTGGTATGACCTCAGTAGTCATGTGGCTAGTTATTCTAAAACATGGCTACACACTAAATAATTTAAAAGGCCAGAAAAGAGGGGGGAAAAAATCTCTAATTCAGACCTAGACCAGTTGACACAAAAACTCTTGCCCAAGAACTATGATTTTGGAAAGTATCCCCAGGTGATTCTAATGTGCAGTAAGAGTTGAGAACCACTTCTAGACTCAATCTCTCACTGTACAAATGTGAAAACCACAGCCCACGGAAGAGACAGTAAAAGGCATTAGATCCATATATGAACCATTTTGGAACCAAGAAACCAGATCAAATCCTCATCATACACTCTACACCAAAATAAACTCCAGCATTTTCAATGTAAGAAACTCAGTCCTTAAAAAAGAAAAATAGAAAAAAGGTGTATGTAAATATTCATCTGTTCAAAAATTTATAAAGAAATGCTTGACTACACTAGTCAAGAAAGAAAATGTGAATTCAAGTAACATCAAGACGCCCTTTTTCATATAATACATGGAAAAGATTTTTTAAAGATGAATGCCAATGGTGTGGGTAAGACAGGTACTCACACATTGTACTCTTCCTCTTTGGGAATTGTCAGCTCATGTCCTCTCGTATATTGCTGGAGGCAGTATTCACTGTTAAGCCTTTTTAGAAGCGATTTGAAAATAACCACCAAAAACATATTCTAGTGAAAGAATGTTTGTTAGAATTCTCCAGAGGAACACAATTGATAGAATGTGTATTTATATATATATATCTCTATATTTATAGAATGTGTAATTTCTCTCCCTCTCTCTCTCTCTCTTATAGAGAGGCCATCTCTCTTAGAGAGAGAGAGAGAGAGAGAGAGAGAGATTTATCTTAAGGATTGACTCATACAATTACGGAAGCTGGCAACTCCAAAGTCTATGGAGTGGGCCAGCAGGCTGGAGACCCACAAAAGAGCCAATGCTGCAATTCAAGTTCAAGGGTCATCAGTGTGGAGACCCAGGAAAGAGCCAGGGGTTGCAATTCAAATCAGAAGCCATCTGCTGCAAAACTGCCTTGTTTGGGGAGGTCAGTCTTTTTTTCCTCCCTCCTCATTCAGGCCTTCAACTGATTGGGTGAGACCCACCCACATTATGGAGGACAGTCTGCTTTACTCAGCAACCAATCAATTTAAACATAAATCTTATGCAGAAACACTCCCACAGAATCATCCAGAAAAATGCTTGACCAAATATCTGGGCACTGGGGCCCAGACAAGCTGACACATAAAATTAACCATCACAAATACATTTTAGAACTAGATCAACCAGCATTTGAGTCCCAATTTTGCCACTTAATAGGTGTGTGATGCTCAAAGCCTTCCTTTATCTGTAAAATGAAAATAATAATAGAGATCTTGCAGGATTATGAGAGTGAAATTATCTAATGAATATAAAGTGCCTGGCACTTATTGCATTTTATTATCTACAGTCCTAGCATTCTCTTTTGGTATTCTATGCAAACAAAATAGCCTGAAATATGAAAAAGTTTTATCATTAAATGTGTTCATTATTGTACAATTCTTAATACTGAAAAAATACTGAAAAATAAGGGACACCTGGGTGGCTCAGCGGTTGAGCATCTGCCTTTGGCTCAGGGCATGATCCCAGGATCTGGGATCAAGTCCCACATCGGGCTCCTTGCGGGAAGCCCACTTTTCCCTCTGCCTGTGTCTCTGTGTCTCTCTCCCCACCCTCCTCCCCATGTCTCTGATGAATAAATAAATAAAATCTTAAAAAAAAAAAGTGAAAAATAGTAAACAACCTGAATGTCCAACCACAGAAGAATGGCTAACGAAACCACAGGAGAGAATACTAAATAACCATTAAAACTGATGGTTGCAAAGTATTTCCAACACTATAAAAAATACTAATGTAAAGTAATAAAAGCAGGACATAAGAGTCAGATACATCATATGTGCTCAACTATATAAAAAGGGCAATGAAATATTAAAATACTCCAAAATAATTGTTTTGTGATTTCTTCTTTCTTTCTGTATTTTCCAATTCCATGTGACTTCATGTTTAATAATCAGGCAAAATTAAAATAACTTTGTTTAAAAGCGTGCAGTTTCAGATTGCCCTTAGTGGAGACTTCTCATAGGTGAGGTGGCAGAATGGGGACCGGGAAAACCCTCTCCCCAGCCTGGACCTTCTCATCTAGCTGGACCCAAGCTGCCCACAAACAGACAGGGTAGGTGCCTCTCAGGCTGGTCACCAGTGTTCTTTGGAGGGTTTAGAGCCAGGCTGCCCCCATGGGAATGCTCCAAATATTTTTTTTTTTTTTTATCAGTTGGCTCCCTCAAAGAGTGAGGCTACATTTCCTAGCCTACAGCCTATATAATAGTAGCTCGATTTTCTTGATTTCTTGAGCAAAAGTGACTGGGTGCCCATGGGCATTAGGGTTGTTTCTAGTTCCCTAGCCTTGGAGGTGTACTTAGCAGACAGAAATTTGATAGCTAGAGTCCCTGGCAGAACTCGTGGACATGGGTTCATGGCCCCTGTTCCCCACCCACAGTGCTGAGGGTCTAATTAGTATGACGAAGAGAGGCATTCAGCTAAAATTACCAGCCCATCCAGATGACAAAGAACCCAGCACCCAAGAACTTAGATAACTCCTTGCATTGCCTCATCCTGTGAGTTCCATGTGATTGCGAAAACAAATTACTCACCCCAGAAAATCACAGCTTAAGTAAGAGAAAATCAGAAAGGAGAAAAGAGGAAGGTTGTGTTCTCCCTGCAATTAAATATGTATAACTAAACCATGAACTAGGATCAAAATTTTGTCAGCGTGACAAAAGTTAAATTTCTGTTCTGGATGGAAGACCAGGAAATTATCTGAGCTGCTTATTAATAATTTAATCATGGTCTCGGTGATTATCATCATGAATGAGCAATACCTTTTCCCATAGGCAGAGTCCTCAAGCCTAAGAGAACTATGGGAGTGGGCATCATGGTATAATTGGGTCTCCCCATTAGATGGTAGCAGAATAATTATCAGCAGTAGGCTGGATGGACATGCCACCATGCCAGTGGGGCATGGCAGTGAATGCTTCTGGCTCCAGGCACAATGGGAAAGCAAACATTTCCTTGGCATTTTCCATCTTCCCTACAGTGTCCTCTTCCCTCTTTCGCATATCTCTTCGCTTACCCTCTCCCTTCCCATTCTAACATATTCCTCCACCCAGGGTTGCCTGGCACTGCTTCCGGCTCAAGGTGTGGCTAGATAAGAGGTTAACTAATAAAAGTATATAATGTGCACATCGGGCCCCCCCCCACCCCGGGTATTCACTAGTAACTAGATTCTAGTTTAGATTCTCTAAAACAAAACAAAACTCTTTTTTTCTGTTATGAAAGATAACACTGTTAACATTTCAATGTAATTCCTTACATTCTTTAGTCTTTGCATGATTTTCATTTGGACTTTTGAGTATAGTTGAGATGACACTGCAGGAAGGGTTACGAAGCCTACTTTATTTTTATTAAATGAGCATTTTCCCCAAATTGTTCTAGACTCATAGGAAAGATCATTTTTAAAGGTACATGTAATATTCCATTGAGTGGGTCGACCATAGTTTATTTAACTCCTTCTTTGTTGTCATAATTCCTCTTAAGGAAAGAATTGTCTGAACTTAGAAAAATGATTTTAAATCCTAGAAGTAATAACAGCTAACATGCATTGAATAGTGACTAGATGCCAAGTATTCTTCTAAGTGTTCTGTATTTATTAACTCACATGACCCTCACAGCAAATTTGATAAGAAGAGTACCATTAACGTCACTGCTATTTTGCAGATACAAACAGTTGGATGTAGAGAAGATGAATAATCTGCTTAAGTTCCCAGCTAGGAAGCAGGAGAGTAGAGTTGGTGAATCCATGCACTCTGGTTCCAGAACTTGAGGTCTGAGCCTCCCATGAGTTGGATGACCAAGCCAAGGGCTTAGGTCTGAGCTGGAGTCACAGGTTCAGAGTTCAGCAATGAGGGGAGAGTGCTCAGAAATTCATGGTTGAAGCAAAAGAAAGCGGATGGGGAGAAAGAACAGAAGGTAGGGAGAAAAGAGTCAAAGAATGATGTAAGAAAGGCCAAGAGAAGATTCTCCAATTGTGGAGAACCCTAAAATAGGACTTTGGGGAACAAGAATGTCTACAGTGGGTTTTAACAACAGTTATAATGAGGGATAATTGATGTAAACTGTATATCCTTAAAATGTATCATTTGATAAGTTGAAACTGTCACCACAATCAAGATGGGGAACAGATCCATCACCCCCAAACTTTTGTCATGCCTTTCTATAATCTCTCATCACCTTAGGCAACCACAGATTTTCTTTCTATCACTATGGATTAGTTTGTATTTTCTAGAATTTCATATAAATGAAATCATACGGTACGTACTCTTTCTGTCTGGTGTCTTTCAGTGTCATTATTTTGAGATTCATTCACATTTTAATGCACATCAATAGTCATTTTTATTTCTGAGAAGTATTGCCTTGTATTGATATTTCAAAGTTCTTTATCATTCACTTGCTGATGAACATTCAGGTTGATTCCAGTTTGAGATTATAACACATAAAGCTACTCTGAACATCCCTTTTCAAGTCTTTGTGTGGAAATATGCTTTCATTCCACTAGTAGTGGAATGGCTGGGTCATATTTTAGGTTTAACTTTTTAAGAAATTGTTTTCCAAAGTGGTTGTACCAGAAACTATGAGAATTCAAATTCTTTTTAAAAAATATATTTTATTTAAATTCAATTTGCCAACATATAGTATAACACCCAGTGCTCATCTCATCATGTGTCCTCCTCAGTGCCCGTTACCCGTTAGAGAATTCTGATTCTTCCCACATCCTTGCCAACACATATATATATTTTTAATAAATTTCTTTTTTATTGGTGTTCAATTTGTCAACATACAGAATAACACCCAGTGCTCATCCCATCAAGTGCCCATGTCAGTGCCCGCCACCCAGTCACCCCCACCGCCCGCCCACCTCCCCTTCCACCACCCCTAGTTCGTTTCCCAGAGTTAGGAGTCTTTCATGTTCTGTCTCCCTTTCTGATATTTCCCACTTATTTTTTCTCCTTTCCCCTTTATTCCCTTTCACTATTATTTATATTCCCCAAATGAATGAGACCATTTAATGTTTGTCCTCTGATTGACTTATTTCACTCAGCATAATACCCTCCAGTTCCATCCACGTCGAAGCAAATGGTGGGTATTTGTCTTTTCTAATGACTGAGTAATATTCCATTGTATACGTAGACCACATCTTCTTTATCCATTCATCTTTCGATGGACACCGAGGCTCCTTCCACAGTTTGGCTATGGTGGACATTGCTGCTAGAAACATCGGGGTGCAGGTGTCCCAGTGTTTCATTGCATCTGTATCTTTGGGGTAAATCACCAGCAGTGCAATTGCTGGGTCATAGGGCAGGTCTATTTTTAACTCTTTGAGGAACCTCCACACAGTTTTCCTTTTTTTATTTTTAAACTTCCTTTTTTTTTTTAAAGATTATTTATTTATTTATTTATTTATTTATTTATTTATTTATTTATTTATTTATTCTAGACAGAGAGAGGCACAGGAGGAAGGAGAAGCAGGCTCCATGCCAGGAACCTGACGTGGGACTCGATCCTGGGACTCCAGGATCACTCCCTGGGCCAACGGCAGGCGCCAAACCGCTGAGCCACCCAGGGTTCCCCTCCACACAGTTTTCCAGAGTGGCTGCACCAGTTCACATTCCCACCAACAGTTTAGGATTGTTCCCCTTTCTCCACATCCTCTCCAACATTTGTGGTTTCCTGTCTTGTTAATTTTCCCCATTCTCACTGGTGTGAGGTGGTATCTCATTGTGGTTTTGATTTGTATTTCCCTGATGGCAAGTGATGTGGAGCATTTTCTCATGTGCTTTTTGGCCATGTCTATGTCTTCCTCTGGGAGATTTCTGTTCATGTCTTTTGCCCATTTCATGATTGGATTGTTTGTTTCTTTGCTGTTGACTTTAATAAGTTCTTTATAGATCTTGGAAACTAGCCCTTTATCTGATACGTCATTTGCAAATATCTCCTCCCATTCTGTAGGTTGTCTTTTAGTTTTGTTGACTGTATCCTTTGCTGTGCAAAAGCTTCTTATATTGATGAAGTCCCAATAGTTCATTTTTGCTTTTGTTTCTTTTGCCTTCGTGGATGTATCTTGCAAGAAGTTACTGTGGCCGAGTTAAAAAAGGGTGTTGCCTGTGTTCTTCTCTAGGATTTTGATGGAATCTTGTCTCACATTTAGATCTTTCATCCATTATGAGTTTATCTTTGTGTATGGTGAAAGAGAGTGGTCTAGTTTCATTCTTCTGCATGTGGATGTCCAATTTTCCCAGCACCATTTATTGAAGAGACTGTCTTTCTTCCAGTGGATCGTCTTTCCTCCTTTGTCAAATATTAGTTCACCATAAAGTTGAGGGTCCACTTCTGGGTTCTCTATTCTGTTCCATTGATCTATGTGTCTGTTTTTGTGCCAGTACCACACTGTCTTGATGACCACAGCTTTGTAGTACAACCTGAAATCTGGCATTGTGATGCCCCCAGCTATGGTTTTCTTTTTTAAAATTCCCCTGGCTATTCAGGGTCTTTTCTGATTCCACACAAAACTTAATTTGTTCTAACTCTCTGAAGAAAGTCCATGGTATTTTGATAGGGATTGCATTAAACGTGTATATTGCCCTGGGTAACATTGACATTTTCACAATGTTAATTCTTCCAATCCATGAGCATGGAATATTTTTCCATCTCTTTGTGTCTTCCTCAATTTCTTTCAGAAGTGTTCTATAGTTTTTAGGGTTCTATAGTTTTAGGGTATATTTAGTTCTATAGTTCTATAGTTCCTTTACCTCTTTGGTTAGGTTTATTCCTAGGTATCTTATGTTTTTGGATGCAATTGTAAATGGGATTGACTTCTTAATTTCTCTTTCTTCAGTCTCATTGTTAGTGTATAGAAATGCCACTGACTTCTGTGCACTGATTTTGTATCCTGCCATACTGCCAAATTGCTGTATGAGTTCTAGCAATCTTGGGGTGGAGTCTTTTGGGTTTTCTTTTTCTTATTTTTTTTAAGTTCTCTTTTGTTTTTTTAATTTTTTTATTTTATTTATTTATGATAGGCACACAGTGAGAGAGAGAGAGAGGCAGAGACACAGGCAGAGGGAGAAGCAGGCTCCATGCACTGGGAGCCCTATGTGGGATTCGATCCCAGATCTCCAGGATCACGCCCTGGGCCAAAGGCAGGCGCTAAACCACTGCGCCACCCAGGGATCCCCTCTTTTGGGTTTTCTATGTAGAGTATCATGTCATCAGCGAAGAGGGAGAGTTTGACTTATTCTTTGCCAATTTGAATGCCTTTTATTTCTTTTTGTTGCCTGATTGCTGAGGCTAGGACTTCCAGTACTATGTTGAATAGCAGTGGTGAGAGTGGACATCCCTGTCTTGCTCCTGATCTTAGGGGAAAGGCTCCCAGTGCTTCCCCATTGAGAATGATATTTGCTGTGGGCTTTTCGTAGATGGCTTTTAAGATGTTGAGGAATGTTCCCTCTATCCCTACACTCTGAAGAGTTTTGATCAGGAATGGATGCTGTATTTTGTCAAATGCTTTCTCTGCATCTATTGAAAGGATCATATGGTTCTTGTTTTTTCTCTTGCTGATATGATGAATCACATTGATTGTTTTATGAGTGGTGAACCAGCCTTGCATCCCGGGGATAAATCCTACTTGGTCATGGCCAACACATATATTGTCAGTCTTTTAAATTTTTAACATTTGAAAATAAATGTTTTTCTAATAAAATCAGTTGAGCTTCTCTTCATGCACTTATTTACCACTTCCTTGATGAAGTGTCCATTAATGTATTTCCCTATTTTTCTTACTGAGCTATTTTATTGAGTTTTGGGTTATTTATAAATTTGGATATAAGTAATTTATCAGATATGGATTTACAAATATTTTCTTCCAGCCCGTGGTTTGACTTTTCATTCTATTTACCTTATCTTTTGAAGCAGAAGTTCTTAATTTTGATATAGTACAATTTATTATTTTCTTCTATGGATCATGCTTTTGGTGTCATAACTGAAAAATTTGTGCCTAACTCAAGGCTATATTTTACATTTAAATCTATAATTCATTTTGAATTCGTTTTTTGCACACAGAGCAAGCATGGATCACAGATCATGTTTTTGCATATAGATACCAATTGTTCCAGCACCATTGGTTGAAAAATCATTTTTCTTCCACCAAATTGCCTTTGTACTTTTGTCAAGATCAACTGACCATATACATGTGAGTCTGTCTCTGGACTCTGTATTCTGTTTCATTGATCCATATCTCTATCTTTAGTATCACAACATCTTGATTACTGTATATTTATAATACATCTTGAGCTAAGATACTGTAAGTTCTCAAAGTTCTTCAAATTATTTTGGCTATTCTAGACCCTTTGCATTTCCATATGCATGTTAGAATCAGCTTGTGAATTTCTATACACAAAAAAAGCCAAAGCCGCCTAGAATTTTGACTAGCAGTGTTTTGAATCCATGGATCAATTTAGGGAGAATTGGCATTTTAACAATTTTAACAAATCTCTCCACAAAACATATTTTTAAATGCTATTTGGTGTGCATTCACTTTAGTACCCAGTTTTTCAGTAAAGTCTTAAAGTTGTAAATACATACTCATAAATGTTTTGTGATGTGCATGTATGTGTGTGTGTATTTGAAAACTATTGAAAGGGCTGTTTCATGTTTTGACCAACACAGTAAGGGCCAAAGCAACATGTGTGGAGTCAAGAGCACAGGACTATGGGAAGGTGAGTCCCAAAGAATTGGTAGAAATTTTTCAGTGGACCTCCCTAGGCAGTAAAACTGATGTTATTATGTTGCGTTAGCATGTTAACATGTTCTGGAAAGATATTACTTAGATCTCAAGGCCAGAAAGGCTTCTAGTGACATTGGGGTCATAGCCTGAAAACCTCTTCCAGGAGAAAGAAAGCCCCCTGACCATGTCACCTCAGATCTGGAATGATAAAAGTGATAAAAGTCCAGCCACCAGACTTCAGAAAATCTGTTCACCTCTATTCCACGTGATATGTGAGGCTTTATAGCATTGGATCACAACTCATTTTCCTAGCAACTAATGATACATGTGCACTTGGTCACCTTCTATTCATACTCAGGTTTGAAAGATTGCTAACTATGAAGTTATCGAAGTCTTTCTTTTTCTTCCTCCTCTCATTTTTCTTTCTTTCTTTTTAATTTTTTGTTGTTGTGAGAGAGAGAGAGAGAAAGAGAGAGAGAGAGAACATGAGCAGGGGAAGGGACAGAGAGAGAGAGAGAGGGAGAGATAGAACCATAAGCAGGCTCCATGTGAGACTTGATCTCATGACCTTGAGATTATGACCTGAGCCAAAATCAAGAGTGTAAACTGACTGAGCCACCCAGGTGCCCCTCCTTCTTTTTAAATTTAGGTTCCTTTCTGATACATTGATTGATGTAAAAGTCTTGCATCCCCCTAACCATCATCCCTCCAAGCTAATGGTGTACCCTGGGAACCCTATCTCAATGGAGGAGCAAAATGAGCATATACACTTCAGCCACCAAAAAGAGAACTAGCCTAGCCTCTTTTCCTTGTCCCTTCCTTCTAGGAATGGTTTTTGGTTACTTGCAAAGGAAAGCATCCTTCTTGCCCTGACTCTTGTGCAGAATTGCATTCCTTTAGGACAAGTGCCCCAGCATCCCCTGAAAGTCCCCCTGTTGGGATCCAGAGCCTACCCTGAAGCCCACAGTGGAGCTGGGTATTCGGAGCATGAATGTTGGTGTTTTCTGAACCAAAAAACATGAAGGAAAGTGCTTCATGGTATATTCAGGGCTCTTGTCTTGACTTCAACTTATTCAACCTTTGTGTCAGTGACTTGCTGGAAAATAGAAAATCATGGAGTCAGAGAGTCAATGTGATGGGGAAAAAAAAAAACCAATGCTCACCATTTCTTGTTTTCCAGCCTCCCTTGAAGGTAGGCAGGGGTCATGTAACCAATTCGGGCCAATGGATTGTGAGCCAAGCTCCTCCTCATCTTCTTTGCTTGGAGCATCTTGTTTCAGGTGGTCCTACTGCAGGATAGAGGGGGCAGCCCAACCCACATTTTTCTTCATGGAAACGAGAAATAAATATTTTTGTGTTAAGTCACTGAGGTTTAGGTTTTCCCTGGCAGGGCAGCTACTGTTGATATTGTCAGTGTAGCCAAACCTCCTAGTGCGGGTGAGAATCAGTCCTTGGTGTGAGGCTGAGTCCAGCAGGACAAGCAGGGCTGTCGGTCATCAGGTGCTGTTAACTAGTAGAGGGAGCCCCCAGGACCACCTCTGTGCTTCTATTTGTCTGAAGTACAAGTGAAACTGAACTCCAGATACCACCAAACTATACCCATAGGTAGTGGATGCAGCCTTTCTGTGAAAAGATGAATGATGTCTTGAAACAGGAATGTCTGCCAGCACCCCAATGTTTATAGCAGCAGTGTCCACAATAGCCAAACTGTGGTAGGAGCCACGAAGTCCATCAAGAGATGAATGGACAAAGAAGATGGGGTCTACATATACAATGGAATATTACTCAGCCACCAGAAAGGACAAATACCCACCATTTGCTTCAACATGGATGGAACTGGAGGGTATTATGCTGAGTGAAGTCAGTCAGTCGGAGAATGACAAACATTGTATGGTTTCCCTCATATGTGGAATATAAGGAATAGTGAAGGGGAATATAAGGGAAAGGAGGCGAACTGAGTGGGGAAAATTAGAGAGGGAGACAAACCACGAGAGACTCTTAACTCTGGGAAACGAACAAAGGGTTGTGGAAGAGGAGGTGGATGGGGGCATGGGGTAGGTGGGTGATGGGCACTGAGTAGGGCACTTGATGGGATGAGCACTGGGTGTTATACTATATGTTGGCAAACTGAATTAAAAAAAGAAAGAAAGAAAGAACAGGAGTGTCCAAAATCCCTCTAAATGAAAACTTTATCACCTACTAGTTCACCATGCTTTGAAGGGCAGGCGTGGCGGCGTGGAGACCTTGGAGAGTCCTCAGGCAGACCCAGATAAGGAGGCATACTGGTTTCCCATTCATGCTGAGAGGGGGTGACATCAAAACTTTTCTGCCACGAGGAGAAAGCAGCGTGGTAGTTGCCTGCCCATCACGGACAACAGCCAGCTCATTACCGAGGAGGAGAGAGCAGCCCTCCCTCAGCAGAAAGGCTGGAGGTGGTGTTTATCTGAAGTGTGGTTACATAACACGGTCTCCCTTAGAAATTAGAGTGTAATAGGAATATCAGCAAGGCCTCCAAAAATAAGTAAATAAGTAAAGCTCTCCCTGGCTCTAGGCTCACCTAGATTTGCCACCTCATAGCCATCGCAGAGTATGTTAGGAGAGTCCATCAGGGTCGGAGTCCCCTTCAAGAGGAACTCATATTCATCGACAGAGAATTTGGAGGTTGCAGCTTGACCGTGTTTCCTTTTAAACAAGGATTAATCTCTTCTGGGGGAAACGGTGATCCAATCTATTTATAACCAACTGCTTAAGTAGCCACATGAGCTCTGGGAGAAAAGGAGAAAAGGAACTTTTAAACTGCACCTTAGTCTCAGAATGGCAAAGGCATTCATGCCCAAAAGAAAGTCTTCTTTCTTTTTTCAGCAGTTTAGCGCCGCCTGCAGCCCCGGGTGTGATCCTGGAGACCCGGGATCGGGTCCCACGTCGGGCTCCCTGCATGGAGCCTGCTTCTCCCTCTGCCTGTGTCTCTGCCTTTCTCTCTCTTTGTCTCTCGTGAGTAAATAAATATAATCTTTAAAAAAAAGATTAATATTCAGGACAGTTGTCTGCTCACCTTAGAGCTCAGGTATTTTAGAATTCTTTCAGATTTAGGCTGCAAAGAACTTTTGGCAAGTTAGCCAGAATGATAGCCTGATGTCACAGGATTAAGTGACAACTCAGTCAAGATGGTTTTGCGGTTCTGCCTCCGTAGCTGCTGAAGTTCATTATTGCTAAAAGGAGACCAGTTCTAAGGGGGTCTCGGTGGCCTCAGAGTAGCCCCCAGAAGAGCACGCTGCTTTCTTCTAAGCAACTGTAGCAGTGTGGCACGTGGACAGTTTTAGGTACGGCGGCAAGTGTGTTCAGGGAGAGCGGGCTTGGCTATGGTCGGGGTCATCACCGCAGGCTTCAGATCCAGTCAATCCTCACGAGGCTAAGACAAAAAAATGTCCTATTATGCAGTCCCCTGGCCCATCCCTCTCACGTGCTGACCTGGCACCTCGCCTGGCCCTCCAACCCCAGGGCCGAATCGGCTCATTAGGGGGCTGAGAAAGGTGGTCCAGAAACTGAAAGACAAGAATGGCAACAACAGGCAAGGTGTTCCACTGTTTCTTTCCAGAACCAAGTTTGTTTAATTATTAGAATAGGTGTAGGTGAAGCTGCCAAAATCTTATTAAAAATACTGACAGATGAAGTGATACTGTATCTGGGGTTTGCTTGACAAAATACAGGGTAGGGTGTGTTTGGGGCGGTAGGGGCATGGCAGGGCTTGAGGTTGTAGATGAAATAGTGATCACTAGGAGCTGGTATTTGTTGAAACGGGGTGATGGGTATATGGGTGGTATTCTTATAGGATGGCTTTCTGGCTCAAACAAGCTAATGGGTGCAAAGTGCTCAGCATATAGTCAATGCTCAATAAACAACAGCCATTGTCCCCACTTTACCCTTGAGGATGTGATGCGCAGAGAGCTTAAGTAACTTGCCTGAGGTCACCTATGTAGGAAGCAGTAGAGCAGGATCTCCAAACCACACCTATCTCATCCCAAAGCCTGTGCTCTCAGCCTTTCTTCTCTCTATTATGTCTCCTTCCCCTCTATTTTTCTACAGCTTTCTGCAGTTTACCCATACCTGGTCCCTTTTTGCCCTTGCAAAGTTGCATCTTTTTCATCCCCCCTCCTCTAAGAGTCCTGAGTGGACCCGAGCCTGGTTATAAGGTCAGATTTCTCAATAATTTATTCAACTGTGATGGGCACAGAATGAGGTGCAAGAGTTGCAGAGGGGATCACAGTCACAGAGGCTTACAAAGAGTTATGGAGCAACCCCCAGGGGTGGCACCCCCCAGGTGCCAGGCTCTCTGCCAGGTGTCCAGAGAGGGGCATACACGAACGTAGAACATGCAAGGTCCCTTGCCTTCAACTGAGGAGTCTGAGGTAGACGTGAACTAGAGAAAGCAGGACTTGGGATGGTGGCCTGTGAGCTGGTAACTGAAATGTGCTGTTCCTGTGTCAGAAGCCAGGGCAGGGTGCTTGGAAACACAACGAAGGGATACCTCGACTGAGTCTTAATGCACAGGAAGCCTGCTGGAGAGGATGTGTGGCCTGCAGGGCAGTGTGCACAGCTTGGCGTTGCGCAGCAGGGCGGTGCCTGTGGGGCCTTACATCAGGAGCCAGAAGCATGAGCAAGGAATGGTGGAATCTGGAGCAAGTCACAGAAGCTTCGTCTGCAATTTTTTTTTTTAAGATTTTGTTTATTTATTCATGAGAGACACACAGAAGAGAGAGAGAGAGAGAGAGAGAGGCAGAGACACAGGCAGAGGGAGAAGCAGGCTCCATGCAGGGGGCCTGACGTGGGACTCGATCCCGGGTCTCCGGGATCACGCCCTGGGCTGCAGGTGACGCTAAAACGCTGAGCCACTGGGGCTGCCCTTCGTCTGCAGTTCTAATGGGTGTGGGCTCTACCCCGCTGGCCTGTGTGCTTCTTCAGCTTTCCTGATAAAAATCACACACAGGGTGACTGTTCGAAACTGCTTTCCCATTCTACACCAGGCCTACAGCCTCGGTCTCAGGGCACAGGCTTCGAATGAGTCCTTTCAACAAGCCCTCAGATGGCTCTCAGGATTCAGTAAATTTGGAAAAACAGCCTGGAGGTGATGGAAGAAGTGGAATGTGTTCTGTTTCTCCTCCTTTTTCACGGTTTGTTTTTTCCTTTTCATTAGGTTACATAGGCTTGTTCTTGGTCCATGCACTAGCTCTCCACTGAGCCCGGTAAGAGGGCCAGGAGAAGACAGGATGGGTCCTGGAGGCTGGGAGTGGTGAACAGAGATATATATGGGTCAGAAAAGTATGTTTGTGGCCATTTGGAGACTTGTACTAGAACATGCCCTGGTGCAGAGATGAATGCTGTCTCCTCTTGGCATTCCTCGGGAGTGCTGGCCAAAGCTTCCTCCTAGAGTGGTGAGTGATTTGACAACACAGATTCTATATGTGTCGTATGTAAGTGGACTAAGGATTAGGTTTCCTAATACTGAGTTAGTGCTGCTAAAGCTTTCCATGATGAAAAAATGCTCCCTATGTTAAGCATTTTGGCTTCAGACAGTTCAGAAAGGATTAGAGGGGAATTTGACTGCAATTCATGGTTGATACAAAAAAAAGGGGGGTGGGGGGAGGAGCGGGGAGGGAAAGAGAGAGACAATGCCAAAAAATGAAAACTCATTTTAGCTCTTCTATTAAAGCCAGATGTATTTTAGGCCCTGTTTCTAGGCAACTGCATAATGGTAATATTCTTGAATCCTTTTTTAAAAGATTCACAACTGTCAGAGTCAGTAAAGGTCAGAAGGTAATTATAAAGTAATAAGGCTGACATACTTGAGGCAGGATCACTCCAGCAGCGCTTGGGAAGCGGTGACATTTTGTATTTTACATTCATCTTCAGAAACTGGAAGACCTTCCTGGATGCACTTTACTGTGCCCCTTTGGCAAGACCACTGCCCTGGTCACAGTGAATGTCATAGTGGCATTTAACCTCCAAAATCACCCATTGGGCACCGAAGAAAGCCCCATGTGTGCACAGCTTCTGTGGGTCATTAAGAGGGTATAAACAAATGTCTAAGTCAAAGTAGAACCAATAAGGAACTTTCTAACTGGAAATTGCCTTAGAGATCAGTCCAACAGGCTCCATATAAATAAAGATAAGGAAACTGAAACCAGAGCTAGGAGGGGGAAAAGGAGAGGAGTCTGTTAAGTGCTGCTAGGTGGAGGTCTATCCGTGTTGCCATTTTTCCCCATTAGGTTGATTGATTGATTGATTGATTGATTGATTTAGGGAGGGAGGCAGAGGGAGAGAGAGAGAGAGGAAAGCAGACTCCCTGCTCAGTGTGGAGCTCAATGCAGCGCTGGATCTCACAATCCTGAGATCACGACCAGAGCCGAAATCAGAGTTGGACGATAACCAGCTGGGCCATCCAGGCGCCCCTAGTGTTGCCTTTTTTCTTAATTTTGTGTGTGACCCTGGGACAAAGAAGGAAATTAACATTTATTGAGATTTACACAAATGATGCACCTGCTTTCCAACATTTCAGTACAAGTATCTAGTGATAGACGGGTGTGTCAGGCACCGAGCTCTGAGTGGGATACACAGCATGTGCTCACAGCTCGGTGGCAGAGACAAAGCCCACAGCCAATCTCAGTACACACTGATATAGCAGATGCTAAGAGGGAACCGTATCCTGGGCCCCAGGAAGAGGGCACTTCACCCCAGCTGGGAGCCCAGAGGACATTTCCCAGAGACGTCTAAAAGAGGATCAAGAGTTAGCCGAGCCAAGAGGCAGGAGCATGCTCCAGGGATCAGGCTAAGCAAACGCTGAGTTACGAAACTGCATGATGTATTCAGGGAACTACAGGGGTTTTTGTGTTACTAGACTGTAAGGCATGAGGCTCAGGAGCTCATGTGCTAGAGCAAGGGGCTTGGACTTCGCCTGTGGAATGTGAAATGATCCAATCATCCAAACAGATCCAAACAGATCCAATCTGTTTTCAGATTGATCATCCTAATGGAGGATGGTTTTAGTCCAGGCTTGTTAAAGGTTTCTTACAACTACTACAGCAAGACTTGGTGAGATCTTGGATGACACAATGGGCTCTTTCCATTTGGTGACAGGAGAGGATGTGGACCCTTCAGGAAGCCTAGAACCCAGGAAGCCTGGAAGCTGCGAGAGGCTGGGCCATCTGCTCCAGTCCACGGTTGGCTTACAGGCTCGCCTCCAGTCTGGCCAGCCTCCAAAGCCCAAAGAATCCCTCAGCAGGTGAATGAATTTTAAAGTACCGTGACAATGAAATTCACGGAAGGAGACCCATGTGGACATGTCAGAGCCTTCTAAGTATACAGTCCTAACAATCCAGGGTTCTGTAGACCAGACGTCGCAAGATGGCAGTCCAATGTTCCTGCTCATGGCTGTTTTACTCATTACATATAACATTAAAAAGAAACCAAACTTAAAATCCTTGCAAACATACAACAATCAGGAGATTTCACATACAAATTTGGGTCCCAGCTTCTCTTGGGGAAAAAAAAAATCTGAAAATACCAGCCTGCCTTCCTATTTGGCAACAAAACTGGCCGGAGAGGAACAACAGCTACTGCCATCCTCCTGGTCCCCTCCTCCCCTAGATGGGACATGGTTTCATATGCCAGTCCCTACGTGGGGCTTTTACAGGTGACCTCTGAGGCTTCAGAAGCTGACCATAACTTGTCCTGAATGTATCCTCTTTGTTCAAAACCATGGTCCCTCATCTCCAGCCTGGGTTTATCAGGTGAACAAATAAGCAAATTCTTTCAAGACTAACCAGTTCCACCAGTAAACTCTCTCCTGCTAATTACTCAGAGCTAGTACCTGGTTGGATGTGGAAGGTGTCTTGGAGGAGAGGGACACAACAGGTACTACACAAAGGGGCAGACAGAGGAAGGGTAGGGTCAGGTGGGGAGTAGGAGGCAGAGCACCCCTGAGAATCAGAATTCTAATATGATCTGGCTCCTTCAAAGCTGCAAGTCTTGAAGGAGCTTCCTGAATATCACAAGGGAAGGATGTGAAAGAGGGAGGGCAGGGCAGACAGGAGGAGCGAGAGAGCAGAATTAACATCCTGGCGGGAGTGGGATAGGGGAGATTCCTCTCTTCTTTAAGCCTCATGGACAAGTGTTTAAAAGAAAAACAGTAATAGCCACGCACTTCTAAATTTTATTACTAATTAGAACTTAACATGCTTGGAAGTTTTGAATGAGGTGTGAAGTGCAAAGTATGTTACCTTGGGCAGGGGTGAGCTTTTCTAGTTCAAAACTAATGTCCCCTACAAAAGAGCTAAGGGTAATGGAATGTTTCACCCAGATGGTTTGGCTCTTTGATATCTACAAACATTTTGAAAACACTTAAAATATTTTTCAACTTTTCTGTGCAGTTGCATTAGGTGATGACTGTTGGCTTACTTATTTCCTGTTTAGCTTTTCCTTTGCTCTCTCTCCAAACAACTTTTGGTTTGGAAGACTAGTCAGTTCACGAAGTTGGACTTGTGGCATAAAAATGTTGTGTAATAATGGAGACACATGAGTGCCAACAGGTGGTTTCATAATCTAATGCCTTGTGGTAAGTTCTGTTATCCTGCTGCTTGGCATGTATTCTGGGCTTGATGGTGGATATTTTGAGGTGTGTGCATTAACCACATCAAGATGAGGCTCCGAACCCCCAAGGATGGGGTTTCACAGGGCATCTGGCTGGGTTCCAAGGCTGTGCATGATTCCTGCACAAATGCAACCAGCTGGTTGGCTGAGAGCTGGTGCAACAGTTAGACAAACATTTTAGTCTCTGGTGGAGTAAGAAAAAGCCAGAAAAGTCAGCTTTCTAGGGCCACCGTCTCTTTGCCCTTTACAATACTAGAAACCTCCATACTCGAAAGTCTGATCATTGAGCACTGCGCTGTGCAGGACACACAAGCAGAAGCTGGCAGAGGTGGGCGCCAGGTCAAAGTATGCCCACCCCACTGCCGAGCAAATGAGCACTTTATTTTCAGTTTCAGGACATCTGGCAGCATTCTCAAAAGAAATAATCATTTTGTCCTTCTGAAGAGTTCAACTGTCTGGCAAAAGTAACAGACTTAAAAACACTTGAAAGTTTGTCTCCTCATCATCCTGATAAGAGCTATAACCCAAGACTTTAACCTTGGAAGCTGTCAATGGTATAGAAGCTTTTTTTTGCTTTTCTTTAGTTTAGTGACTCATTTAACATAATTACACTTATTAATCCAAAGCTCTAACCTGAGATT
Organism: Canis lupus familiaris; assembly: GCF_011100685.1. Classification (NCBI taxonomy): domain Eukaryota; kingdom Metazoa; phylum Chordata; class Mammalia; order Carnivora; family Canidae; genus Canis; species Canis lupus. The sequence continues at coordinate 22,481,047 of NC_049226.1, forward strand.
TTTCTCCTCTCACAAGCCCCTGCTATTTACCCCAGAAGCCATTTAGGGAACAGTGGTAGGCAGGTCCGTAGGTCTCTTCATAGGAGATTCATTTAAAAATTCAACTAATATTGACTGACCACCTACTATGTGCCAGATACTCCTCAAAGCATTTAGAATCTAACTTGAACAAAAGAGACTGGAATTTAATAAAAGACTACAGGAACTGTCACTTTTGGTTTCATAATTCAAACCTGATCTTAGGTAGACCATATCAGTTGAAATTACTGTATACATGGCAATCTTTTTTGCAGTTTCACTCGGTTGTAGAGGACACTGCTCAAAACTGAGCAGTCAGAGCATAGTATTTCCCCACAGCAGAGTTAGGTTAAATGGCACCCTTATGGGATTGTTAGAATTTTCTTCGAAATGTTTTCACTCATGCTCAAGAAGTGGTTTATCTATCATGCAATATCTAGCCAGTGATCATACTCTTAAAAAATCAGATTGGGCTATCAAGAAATATGTAAAAAAAATAAAATAAAATCTGAGCTTTAAGTTTAATATACTTAAACTCCTATGTATAATCTCAATTTAGTAGGAGACAGTAAGCTGATCATGCTAGAGTGCTCGTCTTCCTTTCGGAGCAGGTTTCCATGTGGCAATGTGTTTTGAAGTATTACAAGGAACTGTGTGGTTTGAAAGAACTGATGTTGCTCTAAAAAGTAAACAATTTATATTTCCATTTTCAGCCACAGGTACTTCTTTTATTAGAATTGCTCCTTTTTTTTTCTTCCAATAAAAAGGCAATGAGTTATTTCCAGCTCACACTCACAGCTGCATTGTTATCTGCTTCCTTTTGTAGTTATTACAGGCTAGAAATTTTCAACTCATCACTACTTCTTGAGGATTTAATATATGTGGTTATCGATGGACTATTTTTCAAACAAAAAAGATTATAATATAGCACCTTCATTTTTAGCACATTCATCAGGTGGGTAGTTAGGCTTAAGATTAACCCTTATGTACATTGCTTTTTAAAAATAACTATTCTAAATGGGAAAGTCAAAGAATCGAGTCTCGGTCTGCAATTCCTACATAAGAATTCCACCTCTACTTTATTACCTAAGGTCGAGATTTTTGTCAAGAAGTAACAGTGAACAACTATATAGTGCTTTATAGTTAAAAGTGTTTACACAGATTATCTTTTAATTTAAGTACTACAAAATGTTGTCCAGTGGCTATTATTACATGAAGGAGAGAGTGGTTTGGCTGAGGTACTGGGTAAAAGTATCTCTACTTACCAGATAGGTAACCAGAGGCTTGACTACCTCAAGATGGAACATCTGTGAGGAGGCACAGATAGGTGTCAAGAGGTCATTGTATAATTTTCTATGAATTATAAAGGGCTCTCATACAAATACATAGTGAGCACATGTCAAAGATTTATTTAGCTCATTAATGTGTAGGCCAGCAGAATGACAAACCCAGCTCAAAGATGACACGAGAAACGAATACACACATGCATACATGCACACAGTGGGAAAGAGCGCTGGATGGAGACCACACAGGTCACTGTAAAAACATGATAATGCCCTACAAGACAGGAATCCATAACTCTCAGAGTTCCCTTTTCTACCAACAAGAAAACCTTTGCAACTTAATCTTCTCTAAGTTACTTAACATCTAACTTTAGAATGGGCGATGGAGTGGCTCAATCGGTGAAGCATCCAACTTTTGATTTTGGCTCAGGTCATGATCTTAGGGTCCTGGGATCGCTCCCCACTGAGCAGGGCGCCTGTTTGTTTCTCCTTCCCTTTGCCCCTCCCCCTCTAGCACATGCTCTCAAATAAAAAAATGCATCTTTTTTTAAAAAAAAGTCTAACTTTAGTGGGGCTGTGTCCTAATGACCAATAAGTACTAAGTCAGAGTTACCTCCTCTGGAGGTGGGATGAGCAAACTTTTTCCATATAAGGCCAGATAGCAAGTATTTCAGGTGGCACAAGCTATTTGGTCTCTGTCATAACTACTCAACTCTGTTTCTGTCAAATGAAAGCAGCCATAGGCAATAAATACTGGATGAGCATGGGGCATTCCAGTAAGGCTGACTGACATGAAACAGGTGGGGGGCTGGATTTGACCCCTAGGACATAATTTGCTAATGTTCCTGTCTTAGAACATCAGGTGATCCTTGGGTGCCCCATTAGACAATCCTCTAAGTACCCCTTTACTTTTATTTTTAAAGAGTTTATTTATTCATGAGAGACAAACAGAGAGGCAGAGACATAGGCAGAGGGAGAAGCAGGCTCCCTGTGGGGAGGCCGATGTGGGACTTAATCCCAGGACTCCCGGATCGTGCCCTGAGCCAAAGGCAGATGCTCAACCACTGAGCCACCCAGGTGCCCCTAAGTACCACTTTAAAGTGACCTGCAGTAATTTTTGCTTTATTTCCAAATTTTAGATAATTTTATAAAACATATCCAGATCTTCAAACAATAAACCCCATGCTTTTCCCTCACTGCAAAGGAGAGCTCACCCTGTTTTCTCTCTGAGGCACACTCAGTCTTTGGAGTTCAGTTAAACAAAATAAGACTCTAGTTTTTAAAGGACATTAAAACTATTAGGAAGAGTGTGTTTCTCAATTTTTCTGTCTTTGGTTTGCTTGGTTTGGGAAAATAGTCTTCAAACTAACTACCTATCCCTTTTTTCGCTGCCTTAAGGAATGCTCATTAGGACCAATGAGAAGCCTAACACTAATGAGAAACCACTGAGGCCTTCTGAACTACGTGATGGCAGGTGGACACTCACAGGATGGAGGACCGCCCATGTGGAGGCTTGGTCATGATAGTGTCACAGAGGGGACAGAAACCATGTAGCACCTACAGGACCAACTATCTATAAGATCTAAGACCAGCAGAGGGGGGACTCAGCTTTGGGTCATCCAAAAAGCTACTTCATTCAAGGTATGTTTAAAAAAGAAGACAAGTTGAACAATCCTTTTTAATACAGTGGAAATTATCTGATTTCTCAGGAAAACCTGTGTCCTGATTTCTGTTAAGTTGAAGAGGCAGGCTCAGTATACATGCCTATATTGAGCTCATGAGTCTCATCCCTAACAGAAGACTGCCACAGAGCAAAATGCTGGAAGCATAATCCTTATAACAGGTTTTAATTCAAGTATTTATTATGTACCTATTGTGGGATAAATACCGTTATAGACACTGCAGTTACAAAGTAGAACACAACCTAGTCCTTATTCTTAAAAAGCTTAGTCTAGGGATCCCTGGGTGGCGCAGCGGTTTGGCGCCTGCCTTTGGCCCAGGGCGCGATCCTGGAGACCCGGGATCGAGTCCCACGTCGGGCTCCCGGTGCATGGAGCCTGCTTCTCCCTCTGCCTGTGTCTCTGCCTCTCTCTCTCTCTGTGACTATCATAAATAAATAAAAATTAAAAACAAACAAAAAAAAAGCCTAGTCCTAAAGCACCTGGGTGGCTCAGTCAATTAAGTATCTGCCTTGGGCTTAGATCATGATTCCCAGGGTCCTGGGATTGAGTCTTACGTCAGGCTCCCTGCTCAGCTGGCAGTCTGCTTTCCCTCTGCCCCTCCCTCAACTAAGCGTGCATACTTGCTTGCTCTATGTCAAATAAATAAAAATCTTAAAAAAGAAAAAAAACTTTTAAAAAAGCTTAGTTTATTAGGGGACAAATAGGGCACTACATGTAATAATAGCCATATGTAGTAAATGCTGTAAAGGGCAGTCTGAGGCAGAGTACTTGGGCAGATATGAAGGAGGAAAAAGACTCAATCAAGCGGAATGGTCAGCAATGCCTAAAAGACAAAGAAAACCAAAAAAGCACGATGGGTCTGCTTAATTTTATAACATCAAATCAAGTCTAAAAATTAAAAGACAAATTATATATCCAGGTAGTAAGATGAGCAGCTGAGAGTCAGGAGGAAATGGGAATGAAGGCACTGATTAGATGATTTATTACTAACAGTTTCTGCAGAAGTAATGCTCACTACAGAGATCTTTCCCATCTACCTCACTACTCAATGGCCTCTGGTAGATTTAAATTATCTTTTAACTCTGTTTCTGTTCTGAAATAGCCACTCCATGTCTGCAAGTGATCATGCCTTCCTCCTGCCAGCTGGTTTCCTAATTTTTAAGTTTCTAGAAACTTATAAACAAAAGAAAATCTATCGATAAAAACAACTTGATATCATGTGATGTGTTGACACATGAAAGGAATCCCGTTGTTGCTTAACCAAGATCATATTTCTATTCTTAAATATTTTTCTATTAGGAAACAAAGTTTGTGTATGTTTGAATACCTTTGAATAGTTTACACTTAAAGTTTCATATACTATTTTTAGAAATGTACATGCAACACATTATTTCTACTTTTTAATTTATAGAGTGATAAGTTAACCTATAAATAAGAAATCCATCTAACAAATTCTGATCCAAAATGTGGTTTACTACAAAATTTCAGGGAGTTTAAGAGCAAGAAAAGCAATTAAAAGAGTGGTAAAAAGAAAAAGAAGAAAAAGATGCAAAAACATATAATGAATTTAAGTTCCCCATTAGAAAACAATTTTTCAAACGAAATGTAACTTCTAGTAAATGCTAAATGACTATGATAGAAGCCAAATGGATCACCACGATACTTAAATAGTTATGAAGAAAATAAGAAAACTGTCCTTTAAGACAAATTAGACAACATTTTCACAGCAAAAGTTAGGCAAAAGGTTTTCAAAATTCTTAGAATTGTTCATTTGAAAAACTAATTCAGCAGTTCTGAATTACTTACGTAATTACAGGTTGGTTTTATTTGTGAAAACCAAATACAATATTAAATGTTAGCATGTAACCAACAATTATATATACTATTACACCAAAGGAAGCTGCCTTTCTTGATGGCAAAATGCAGAGAAATGTAAACTAAAATTATACAGCATTGAAAGGGAACCTACCATTATTCCCTCTCATTTTAAACAACTGTCAGGAAGAAAACTGTTGGGAGTTACAGAATAAAACCAATGAACCATCATAATAAAGAAGACACAGAATCTTTCAAAATTCAATGTAAGAGCAAAATCCAGCCCTTCTTGAAAAGTTTAGAACACTTTAGTTAAAAGGCTGGTTTTCTCAGGCAATAATGTGCCAATAAGCTAACTTGAAAATAATGGTTACTGTGGTGGTTTTAAATCATGTCTGCAAGTTCCCGGACACCCTCTTCAGGTGATGGGCCAGACTCAGTACCTCACTCCTAATGAAAAGAACAGGCAGAAATGATGCTGTGTGACTTTTATACCTAGGGCACGCCTGGCACAGGCCTCCCTCTCACGGTGCTGGCTTGCAGAAACCAGCCACCATGCTGTGAGGAAGCCCAGAGAGTTTTCAGTGAATCAAAACTCTGAAATATTTATTTAGAAGGCAACAATAATCTTTGAAATTTGAGCAATTAGTTATGTCCATTTAATTATTGCTATAAATAAGATATTCATAATTTCTCTAGTTTCAATTTGAACATATAACTTGTAATAAGAAGATTCGAGTTCTAGTACATTATCTTCTAATTTGCTCTATTGCTCCAGACAAGCCATGTTAGATCTCTGCCTTCACCCACATCTGACAGGGAAAATAATACCTTTTATTAACCTAACTTACAGGTAATTAGACATAAGACTTATGTGAAAACATCTTGCTAGCAAACATAAGGTATAATATGTATGATTCTAGAATAGTAACTATTTTCTAATATTTGATTTGCTTTTTATAATTTAACCAAAATAAAGATGGCATACTTTGAAATCTATAAAATGTAGTAGTAATGTAAGGTCGATTAAAGTGGTACAGCTAATAATCATAATAAACCCCTTCACCCATGTTCTCATGTAATTACATTAAGAAATAATAATTATAAAAAATAGGTAAAATTTTGTGAAAATATTCCGATTTATTCTAGTTTAGGAGTTCTTGCCCACATCAACAGATTGTCTGGCATCAGCCACAACATCAGGTACCCGAACCGTCATGTTGTCCATAGCCTTTGTCAAGCAGACTTGGCAGCCCAATCGAGATCTGCAGAAAAAAGCGAGAAGTACGGTTTAGGATTCAGTATGTGTTACTCACAAGGCACTGCAGTTGATGATAGGACATTTTCTTACCCAAAGCAGTTAGGGATTTACTTACCTTTTCAATTTCCATTACATCAAAAACATACACCCAACAGTTTCATAACTAGAGGGTAACAGAAGGTAAATGTGACCAACAAAAAGCTCATCTTCAGTTTCCAGCGTCTACTACAACTACTGTTTTTTGGTGAAAGGGCTGACAAGCAATGAAATAATCAGAAGGCATGACAATGAAGAGAAGAGAGATTTGAGCAATACCAAGAGAATGATTCATCAATCCCAAGAGCATTGAAACCTATGGACTATAGAAGAAAGCTTACCCTTTTTTAAAGCTTTTAAAACAAGAAATATGAAATAAATACAGAGACTTAAGTCATCAATTATCAAATGCGTATTTTTTGCCACATTTTTTAACGTCTCTGAAATTGAGATGCATCTTAAAATCAATGGCTTCTTGCAATCCCAGCTGCACTGGGAGGTGGCGGTCACATCAGAGCCATGAACTCAGTGACAATGTTTGATAGATGTCTCTCCAACTGAGTTATGGGAAGGATGTTAATACTACATGTGTGAAATAAGTCCAAAAAGCCTATGAAAATTAAGAATACAAAACATACATAGCAGGACATAAACCTGATATTTGTCATTGGAAGAAGAACTATAATTCCATTTTCTTTTTTTTTTTTTTCAGAATTACTACCATTTTACTTATATTTTACTTTTTTTAACAGTGATGTGCAAATCTGTCAGACAAGTATAAATAGCTCTTTTTAATATGCACAAAATGTTAAGTGATAACTTGGTACCAGTATTTTAATCAGCAGTCCTTTTGTCTTTCTTAGAGGCCCGTAAAACCAAATATATTAATGTTACAGTCAAGTTGTCTACAATTGGATGGAATATGGCATGCAGGTCTTGGTTTCATTAATGTATCCATCAAGCATTTACTGAGCATCTATAGGCCCAGCACTAAATGTCAGTGGGTATGCAAAGAACAGCAACTCACTTCCATCACTGAACACTTTTATGTGCTGGGTGCCAGGGATGCAGTAAGGAGGCAGCATCAGGCTCAGGGCCAACCAACCAATGGTCCAGAATCCAGCACTGAACATGGCATATTCACAGGCAACTGTCTTAACCCTGCCACCACATACTAGTTTCCTCACCTAATCCTAAAGATGAAGAATAAGCACGTTCCTCATAGGATTGCTGTGGGAATTAATTACCAAATATCAGTATGAAGGAGAGAAGTTTCAATCAAATAGAAGAAATGAGATACATCTGCACATAATTAACATGTGAGATCATGACCAATACCACAGAGAGAAAGCGAGAGGGATGCCTGGGTAGTTCCATGGTTGAGCGTCTGTCTTCAGCTCAGGTCATGTCCACCAGGAACCTGCTTCTCCCTCTGCCTGTATCTCTGCCTCTCTCTGTATGTCTCTCATGAATAAATAAATAAAATCTTAAAGAAAAAAAAAAAAGAAAGAAAGAAAGCCAGAGGATCTGAGAAGAAAACACTTACTTCTGGCCAGGGGAGATGGTGCTTAGAGTGGGCTTTAAAGGATGGGAAGGATATGACACTTAATAAAAGATAATGGAGAGAAGCATTTGAGGCAAAGGGATTCAAGGCACATTTGAGACAATATGGGACTTCAGCTTGGCTTGGCTACTATGTAGGGAGGGTGATGGGCTAGAATGGGCACCAGGCCACAGACAGCTTGGAACACCAGTGAAAGAGTTTAGGCTTTAACTGGGGAGCAATGAGGCACCACTGGGAAGTTTTTGAGTAGGAGAGAAAGTATAACCACAAGAAATACTGATTTCTGATAGAAAAAATTTCCTTCTACCAATAATCCCTATTTGTTGATTATACACAGGCTTAACAGTGCTCAATTATGCATTAATCTTTGTCTGCAAGAGAGAAAATGCAGCAAGCTCATTTAGGCCAATGCATCTGGACTGTGGCGAGTCCTAGAGAGACTGCTTGTTATTCCTGGTGTTCACATAAAGACTCAACAATGCCAGTTACCAAGGTACTTTTAATTTAGAAAGAGGGACAGAGATGGCACAGCTGTCACTGAAAAGGGGCAGCAAGCACAGTGAAGAACAGAAAGTGTGTTATGGGAGCCCAGGGATGGTGGCTTCAGGGAAGACAAGGCAGTGGTGCCCTCTGGCTCTTTTATACCCTCCTTGCTGCAAGTCCACCCAGTGGAGAAGTGACTCTATCTCCAGAAACGGAGACAGAGCACAAGGCGGCCTTGATTTCGCTATGAGTTCCATAGAATTCCAACATCACAAATCTTGATGGTATTTTCTCCAGTCACCTGTGCCATATCTACCTACAGTGGAAACGCATTGCGGTTGTATTTATTTTACTCCTAAGAGCTGGTTTTCAATTCAGAGAAGTACAAGATCCAAGGACTTTAGGGCCCAACACAACTGATTCAAATCAAGGCTCTGTCATTCTCTAGCTGTGCAGCCTTGAGCAAATCTCAAAATTAAACCTTATTTTCCCACCTACAAAATGGTGATGATGTTGCCTAACCCTGAATGTCAGAAATAATTTTTGTCAAGTACCTAGGCAATATAGTAAGTATCCAGCATATAAATTGATATTTTTATCATCACAATGCTAAAAACTATTTAATGAATGCTTTCTCCACCAGATACTGTTCTAAGAGCTGCACACAACAACCCTATAAGACAGGTGTCATTATTATTCTCATCTTGCAACTACAGAAACTGAGGCCTCTGTACATATTATTCCTGGAAATTGCTGGCACCAGGCAATGACTATCATCAGATACAGATTCACAGGTAATTCCTGAATTTCTCCTTCTATCAATCATTAATTCCATAAATAGTTGGTGATGATGCCCTATTGTGAATCAGGCCCCAGAAATACAGGTACAAACCGACCAGTAACCTCTAGAGTAAGTGCCATATGAGTCCGTGTATCACCAGTCCTTTAGTAATCAGGGTTAAAAAATACCCTATAATAAACATGAAAACAATGATGTTTTATCTTAAAAATAAAGACATTTACATAGTGCTTAATTTTAAATAACGTAGAAACCAAAGACTGAATTTCCTTGTTTCGGACTACGTGGTACCCTTGAAATCATTTACATGTAGTTCCTGGCTTTGAGCAAAGTTATTTTCATTCCAGATATGCCCCAGTGTTTTATAAGTGCTGCCCATGAGAAGCATTAATTTCTTTCCCTGAACCACTCATTGAGTGCATTTTGTGTGCTACTCTGCAGCAAAAAAAGGCATTGACAGAGAATGTGGCACCTGAACATGTAAAGGGGACGGGGACATAGCAGCTACAATCCACTTTGCTCTGAAGCCTAAAGAGATACTGTTTTCCCAGCTTCTGCCCCGGTATCAGTCCCACGGTGACCAACGGGGAAATAAACCACAAAAGGGAATAAAAGGATTCTTCACCTCTAATTAAATACTAATGACCTAAACTTTTTTGTGAGGATTAAATAAGATGGTTTATATCAAGGATTTAACAAAATTATGACTATATAATATACATGCATCAAGCTACTATTACTATTATTTTTATTTTTAAACTGATTTATCATGAGGGTCACGAAATTAAAGTTAAACACCAGAGCCAACCTTAAGTAAGCCCTCATGATCTGGCTCCATTGAAATAGTAACTCAACTAACTACCTCCTCTAACTCCAACCAAAGACTAGGTAATTTTTAAAAATAAAGTATCATTCAAGGCACCTGGGTGGCTCAGGTGGTGATCCCACGTTCCTGGGATGGAGCCCCACATAGGGCTCCCTGCTCAGTGGGGAGTCTGCTTCTCTCTCTCCCTCTGCCTGCCACTCCCCCTACTTGTTCTCTCAAATAAATAAATAAAATCTTTAAAAATTTTTAAAAATAAAGTATCACTCAGTATCACTCATTACTATAAATCTGACTAGTTTTAAGAGTAATTCTACCTATTATTAATAGCAAGAATAAGCTTTGATTAAGTTGGTATAAGGTACACTTAGAAACAAAACTATTCATTTTAATATAGTTATTATCATATCTTAAGTTTCTTTAAAAATTCTATTCTTTCAAGTAGGTAAAACTTCCCATGATAATTTCATCCAATTATCAAATCTGTCCTTTAAGAACATCATAAAAAGCATTAAATTGAATCCCAACTGTGATAAATATTAATCCCTGGAATAAATATAGATTAAAGAAGATTTATTAGGATCCAGAACTTACACCGCCAATAACTTCAATTGATTTTCAACTTCAGCAAAAAGGAAAGTCTCATAAGGGTGAAAATTGTAGAAGAGTGAAAACTAAAAGAAATGTCACATATTTGATATTCAAGGTTTGTGACTGTTCTCTATCTTTGCCAGGAGACCACTATCACATGTGTGTGTCTGGTCTCAGATAGGAACTACTAAAAACTTTATCTTCCCAGATTGCTGGTCAAGCTGAAGTGGTCCTGACATCTTACCTATCTGTTAGTCCATACGCCAGATCGAGCATGTCATTCTCCTCATCAGTGATTGCTTCTAACTTCTCAAATATGTGCTCTTCAAAGATGAGGTGACAGGTAGAGCAAGCCAAGGTTCCCTCACACGCACCTACAAAAGCAACAAAAATTGAACACACTCTCCCCTACATTAAATACAATTCAAATCTAGTTTGAATTAATCAAAGTGAAGTATTTCTAAATTTTAGAATCAGCATTAGCAAACAGAGATGATAGGACTTTGTTTCTGAATAATAATGAAACTTAGGGACAACGCCCCCCCCCCTTGCTCCCCTGCCTCCCGGCCCCCCTGCCTCGCACACACACACACACACACACAATCTGAAATCACTTTCACATATTCTCAAAAAGGTTCTAGGTTAGGTGCTGTGAAGGGAAACACAAAAACACACAATCCTAATATCGAAGAGTTTACAAGTCAATAAACTCAGGCATGCACACATAATAACAATGTGTGCATTTTTAAACTTACACTGTAATGATTCATATAATAGCTATATAAGTTATTTACCTTTATTCTGGAGAGCTCAACACAATTTATGAAGCCTTGTGGTATATGACAGGAATCAGAAAGCAACCAAACATATGTCTAAATCAAATATTCTTCTCTCTCTCTCCTTCCTCATAATCAAGACAGAATCAGGGCAGCCCGGGTGGCTCAGCGGTTTAGTGCCGCCTTAGGCCCAGGGCCTGATCCTGGAGACCTGGGATCGAGTCTCACATCGGGCTCCCTGCATGGGGCCTGCTTCTCTCTCGCCTGGGTCTCTGCCTCTCTCTCTCTCTCTGTATATCTCTCATGAATAAATAAATAAAATCTTAAAAAAAAAGAAAGAATCAAATAAGTCATTGAAAGAGTTACACTGGTTTTAAAATAATGAAATAAGAATATTCCTCCCACCCTGTTTTTTTTAAGTTACTAATTTGACAGTTATTTACTGACAGTGCCTATTCTATGCCAGGTACTGCAAAAAGGGAACTGAAAAGTCATTGAGTCCAACCACACCATGACTAGATCTGCTCTGCAACATCTCCATCCCAGCGGTTGGTCACCTAAGCCTCAGAAAGCTCACCGCATAAGCCGCCAGTTCTGCACTGGGCTTCTGCGGACACCTAATTCATTAATATACTATCACCTCATATATTTATCTTTTTTGTGTTTTTTTCTAGTGAGGACTTCAGTTCTACTCTCTTAGCAAATGTCAGTTATACAACAAAGTGTTATCAGTTATAGTCACCATGTTACACATTAAATCCTCAGACCTTATTCATCTTACAGCTTTAAGTTTGTATCCTTTTACCAACCTCTCCCTATCCTCTCTCCCCCTGCCAGCAATAACTCTATTGTTTCTTATTTTACTTTTTTAAAAGATTTTTATTTATTTATTCATGAGAGACACAGAGAGAGGCAGAGACATAGGCAAAGGGAGAAGCAGGCTCCCTGCAGGGAGCCTGATGCAGGACTCAATCCCAGGACCCCAGGATCACGACTTGAGCTGAAGGCAGATGCTCAACCACTGGGACACCCAGGTGTCCCTCTTCTATTCTGTTTTTCTGAAAATTTTATTAACTGCTTATTTAGTGACTCTTCTAAACAGCAGCTTTACATACATTTGAGATTGCCCTTCCCTCTCCAGGCAAACTCTCAAGTTTGTCTCACACAACAGCCAGAAATCCTAACCCCCAGCCTGGTTGAGCTTGTCGAAACTGGGCATCTAAAGGGGGATCTGACAAAACAGGATCATGGAGAATCATGTTCTGGTTAAATTCTGCCTGTAAAAGTTATTCTTGTTTTTTCCTCTTCATAATTTTTTTTTTTTTTTTTTTTTTTCCTCTTCATAATTTTTAAAGCTTCTACACAACTTTAAAAATTTCAGAGTCCTGGGCAGTCCAGGTGGCTCAGTGGATTAGTGCTGCCTTCGGCCCAGGGTGTGATCCTGGGGACCTGGGATCGAGTTCCTCATCGGGCTCCCTGCATGGAGCCTGCTTCTCCCTCTGCCTTGTGTCTCTGCCTCTCTCTCTCTCTCTCTCTGTCTCTCATGAATAAATAAATTAAAAATCTTAAAAAAAATAATTCAGAGTCCTAGGTGTAACTTCAGTTTGATTTAGATTCTCTTTTGGTCAATAGACAATACATAACTATTATCAATAACTAATTATCTGCTTAATTATCCTCTGCATTAAGTAATTATTTTGATAAGAGTTGTTTCTTCATAATTTAAATATTTGTTATTCACATTTTATTATCTAAAAAAATCAAGAAAAAACAAGAGACTTCCTTCAATGTCCATTCTTTCTAAATCTAATTCAAAGCAGTAACAGGATGAAGTGGATAGGGACCCTACAGTGAAGTACAGGAATTACAGGTGGGCTCCAGAGCCAGATGCTCAGGCTTCAGTCCCTGCTCCTTTTTATGAACAGCATCACCCTGAGGTACGTTACCCCCACACCTTGGCTCCCTCAGCAGTAGCTGCACCAGCCTCACATGGTAGTTGCAAGAATTACATATGAGTGTTTACTTAACATGTGCATTTGCAACCATACCATATAGGTAGTAAGCCTGATACAAGTTTATTATTATTTATCATGTATTAATGTTATTGTTACATATCAATACTATTATTTGTAAGTTATAAAGAATCTTAAAATAATTCAACTTTTTCTTTTTTATTTTTTTTTAAGATTTTATTTATTTATTCATGAGAGATACAAAAAGAGAGAGAGAGGCAGAGACACAGGCAGAGGGAAAAGCAAGTTCCATGCAGGGAGCCTGACATGGGACTTGATCCCAGGTCTCCAGGACCACGTCCTGGGCTGAAGGCAGTGTTAAACCGCTGAGCCACTTGGGCTGCCCTCAACTTTCTTTTTAAATACAACAGGAATCAAAGCCAAGAAGTTGAATGAATGAAGATCATACTGGTAGTTAAAGGTGAGTCATAGCTTCAGCTAAGTTTCCCACTATTGAAGATTACTAGTTCCTGCCACTCCATAATCTAAGTTACTGTACTTAAATATATCTAAACATATATAATAAATCTATACATAGAGATGCCTGGGTGGCTTAGTTGGTTGGGCATCCGACTCTTGGTTTCAGCTCAGGTCATGATCTCACAGTCCTGGGACTGAACCTCGAGTCAGGCTCTATTAGGCTCCATGCTCTGCGTGGAGTCTGCTTGAGTTTCTCTCTCTCTCTGTCCTTCTTCCCCACATGCTGTCTCTCTCAAACGAGTACATTAAAAAAAAAACACACACATATATGATATACAAATATATATACACGTCAATTGGTTTGAACAAGTAGCTGACCTTTCTATTTTTGTGCAAAGTCAAACATGTCACTCAAAAAGGTAAATGGATATATTTTACTTAAAGGAGGGGAGCTTCATATGTATATCCTGCGTTCAAAATTCCTGCACTAAAAGGAAAAATGTTCTAGTGTGACCCTGAAGACCTACCACACTATCTCCTGTGTCCTAGGCAATTTCCTCATATAATGACTAAGGCAGATGATCTCGAAGGCCTTGTGGCTCTGGTATTCTATGGTCCCACAGAGAAGAACCACAATTCTCAATGGGCTTGTTCAGGATTGTTCAATAAACATATACTTCTCCCTCTCTCTTTTTTTTTTTTAACATTTTATTTATTTATTCATGAGAGAGAGAGAGAGAGAGAGAGAGAGAGAGAGGCAGAGACACCAGCAGAGGGAGAAGCAGGCTCCATGCAGGGAGCCTGATGTGGGACTCGATCCCGGGTCTCCAGGATCACACCCTAGGCTGAAGGTGGCGCTAAACTGCTGAGCCACCGGGGCTGCCCCATATACTTCTCTTGATTCCTATTTTCACTCCACCAGTACCCAGTCAAGACAAACTCAACACCAAAATGGCAAATCCCTCAAGAGATTCTGTAGGACAAAAATCAAGAAATCCAGCCTCCCTTTGTCTTTAAAACGTAAGTCAAACAATCCTTGTAAGATGTCTCAAGCAACCTTCTTAAGTTAAAGAGATTATCCTTCCCTTCAGAGTTCTGTTACTGAGAAAACCAAATCCTGACAACTGCAGGCCGTGTGAGACAGAACCCACATCTCTGGGCGAGATGGGGTGTGTGGAGGCTGCAGGAACAATGGATCTGATATGGAAGGTCTTCCCTATCCTCCAGAGGAGCTCCAACTTGTTCTGTACACCCAATATTCTCCACCTTGTCTCCTAAAACATTGGGTGGGTAACTCACATGCTCAGGTATCCAACTGTCTCTCATGATGGGATGCCGCAGAGATGAGGGTGGCTAGAGGGTTATGGACACCTGTCCCTTCAGCTGTCCTCTCCCAGATCCAGCCTGTGGAGAGGTGGTGCTTGTGAACCTCTGGGATGGGTTATGGGAAGCTGCTAAAGGATTCTGAGCAGGAAAGTGATGTGGCATGTTTTATTTTGGATAGATCTCACCTGTGGCTCTGTATAAAGAATGATTTGAGATGAATAAGAAAGAAGCAAAAACCATGAGATTTTACCAGTAGAGAGCCAAGGAGAGACCCCCTCCCAGAAAGGGATTCAAAATAAGAATGTTCCAAATGGTGGAGAGAGAGCCAGAAAGGTGCGATGTGAGAAAAGCCCAGGGAAGAGGAGAGTGCATACAATATGGTCTCAATCATCTTGGAATGGAGAGAAAAGTTCATATGCCCAATAAATCCCTCTGGAAAAATTTAGGACATTCCTTTTTGCACCACCTGGTCATATGAAATGAAGAGTTACCATCCCTGTTCCAGCTCTTCATAATGCTTTCAACTCTCTTCCCTAGGAAACTTGAATTCTTTTAACCTTCTCTTAAAGGTTTTATTTTCATTCTCTAGTATAATTTTCATTGCCCTCTCAGGAAACTTGCCAACTGTTTCCACATCTTGCTTAAGTTGCCAAGCTCAGAGCTGAAGAGGATTCTAGTAAGGATTTGACAAATATTAAGTATATACAGAAGATTAACTTTTGGTTCCTACAAGCTAAATTCCTATTATATATTCTAGTCCTGTATTTACTCTTTAAATCAATATGCTATGTTCATGATCACCCCTTATTTCATGGTCCCTTTCAAACTCTGTCTGCCATAAGCTGTCAACAGGTGTGCTTTTCCTATTCTTTGTGCTAGGAAGAAATCAAATATAATAGAGACTTTTAGACTCGGCATGAAATCAAATCAGCCTGTATAAGATGGCAAACATGGCACCAGACTAACCTAACAGTCTTATTGTGCTATAAGTGTCACTTCTGAAAAAAACTGCAGCAAAGATTCATAAGATCTCATCAATCAGACTTAGAAGAAACAATCCTACAAAACCTCCAAGATAATATGACAATCTGAATGGTATTTTTCTTTTGAGATTTAACCCATATGTTTTATTAAAAAAAAAAAAAACAGGAAGACTTATAGAAAATAGTGAAGACATATCCCTGAAAAAAAGTATTTAGGAGGAAAAAATACATCTTTTAAAGGAGCCTAAAACTGTGAGAAGAACAAGAGGCTATTTCAGAATAAAAAGTTATTCCTTTTCTTGTTCTTTTTTCATATAATAAAAGATTATTTCACATGATGGCTATTTCCTCCTATTTATTATGTTACTGGGTCTTGTAGTTAAAGATAGTTCTCCAATTGTGCCCTTTTGGGATATAGTCGTATGAATTTTAACACACATGTTAAGTTTGTGTAACTACCACCACAATCACAAAACACAACAGTTTCATCACCCCAAAAAATCCCCTTGCACTGCTCCTTTGGAGTCACACCCTCCCCCATCCCTAACCCCTGGCAACCAAAGATCTGGTCTCCATCCTACAGTTTAGTCTTTTCAGGATGTTGTATAAATATAAACATACAGTACGTGACCTTTAGAGATTGGCTCCTTTCACTCAGCATAATGCCTATGAGATTCATCTAAGTTGTCTTGTGCATCCACAATTCATTTCTATTTACTGCTGACAAGTATTCCACTGTGTGGATGTAGCACAGTTTGTTTCTAGCAGGTATGTTCTTGCATTGCATTGTGGCTTTCACTTGCATTTGTTCCAAAAATTGAAGATGTTGAATATCTGGGGTCGAGGGGGTGGGAGGGGAGATGAGGGGATTTCCATAAATTTTTCTAAAGCCATTGGGAGAATGGCCTCATCTGTCTCTTGCACTACTAGGAGAAAGCTCTATATGGCCCAGAGTTGTACATATGTACAAGTTCAAGTTCAGCTGCCCTTGAATATATTTTTCTGTGCTTATTTGTCATCTCTATATTCTCTGTGGTGAAGTATCTGTTCATATCTGTTAACTATTTTTTTTAAAGATTTTATTTATTTATTCATGAAAGACAGAGAGAGAGAAAGAGAGAGGCAGAGACACAGGCAGAGGGAGAGGCAGGCTCCATGCAGGGAGCCCAACATGGGACTCGATCCCAGGTTTCCAGGATCATGTCCTGGGCCAAAGGCAGCACTAAACTGCTGAGCCACTGGGGCTGCCTTGTTACCTATTCTTTAATAAGGTTGTTGCTTGTCTAATGTTGACGGTTTTTTAAAAATATTTTATTTATTTATTCATGAGAGACAGAGAGAGAGAGAGAGAGAGAGAGAGAGAGAGAGAGAGAGGCAGAGACATAGGCAGAGGGAGAAGCAGGCTCCATGCAGGGAGCCCGACGTGGGACTCGATCCTGGGTCTCCAGGATCACGCCCTGGGCTGAAGGCGGCGCTAAACTGCTGAGCCACCCAGGCTGCCCTAATGTTGAGTTTTCAGAGTTCCTTACATATTAGGGATACTAGTCCTTTATTGGACATGTGATTTGCAAGTATTTTCTCCCACTTTGTAGCTTGTCTTTTCATTCTTTTGACCATATCATTGGTGGAGTAAATTTTAATTTTAATGAATTCCAATTTATATATTTTTTCTTTTTCAGATTGTGCTTTTAGCATCATATCTAAGAACCCTTTGCCTACCTGGGTCCCAAGATTTTCTCCTGTTTTCTTTTAAGGGTGTCATAGTTTTAAAATTTTACATTTGAAAAAAATAATAATAAAATAAAAATTTTACATTTGGATCCAAATCAATTTTAAGTTGATTTTTGTATAAGGTATCAGATATAGGTCAAGATTCCTTTCATTAAAAAAAAGATTCCTTTTTATTTGTCCACATGGATGTCCAATTGCTCCAACGTTACACCCTTTATTGAAAAGAGTATCCTTCCTTTATTAATTGCCTTCGTGTCTTGGCCATAGCCAAGAAGTGGAAACAATCCAAATATCCATCAAAGGATGAAAGTGTAAACAAAAAGCAGTATATCCCTAAAATGGAATATTAATATTATTTGGTCATAAAAAGGAATGAAGTATTGATATATGCTACAACATAGAAGAACCTTAAAAATATTACACTAGGGCAGCCTGGGTGGTTCAGCAGTTTAGCACACCTTCAGCCCAGTGTGTGATCTTGGAGACCCTGGATCGAGTCCCACGTCGGGCTCCCTGCATGGAGCCTGCTTCTCCCTCTGCCTCTCTCTGTCTCTCTGTCTCTCATGAATAAATAAATAAAATCTTAAAAAAGAAAGAAAAAAAGGATACTCTTTAAAAAAAATATTATACTAAATGGAAGAACTCAGTTACAAAAGACGATTTATAATATGATTCCATTCACATGCAGTATCCAGAATAGGCAAATCTATAGATATAAAAAGTAAATATGTGATTGTTTAGGGGTGCAGAATGGGGGGGAGACATAGCTAAAAGGTAAAGAATGTCACTTTGGAGTAATGAGAATGTCCATTTGGAGTAATGAAAATGTCTAAAAATTCACTGTGGTGAGAGAGTGACAGCAGAAAGATAGACAACAAAGATGTGCCTTGATCATATCCCACCCTCAACAATGACAACTTGGCACCCCTTTACACAGTGCCTCTGTGGGAGCTGTGGGATCCAGGCAGGAGACTGAAACTCCGGTGCAGCCCCAGAACGAGGAGAGCTGTTTTGAGAAGACACTGCCAAACAGGCCCATTCACTCCTGCCTCATTCAGAGTAGTGGGTTTGAGCTGAATGATTAGGGGGCGGTGAGTGGCTAAGAGATTTGCAGCCAGGTCTTGCAATATTATCAAAGGGACACGAATTTTATTTTATTATTTTATTTTATTTATTTTATTTTATTTTATTTTATTTCTTTTTTAAAAAGATTTTATTTATTTACTCATGAGAGACACACACACACACACAGAGGCAGAGACACAGGCAGAGGGAGAAGCAGGGTCCATGCAGAGCGCCCCATGTGGGACTCGATCCCGGGTCTCTAGGATCACACCCTGGGCCGAAGGCGGCACTAAACCACTAAGCTACTGGGGCTTCCCAGGACATGAATTTTATTAACCATGTCATGTACTGTAGTGGGAGGCCCACCTATGAGCACCAGGAATGGCCTATGGATACCCCAAGCATTCCACACATCTTACCCACACATCTCCCCTCTGGCCTGGTGGCCAAATCCCCAGGTACACTCCCAAAGGTAGCAGCAATGAGCTTATACAGACAACTAGTAGGCATGTGCACAACACCAGCCTGAATCTGCAAGCCCAGGAGGACTGACTGCCCTTGGAAAAGTAAAAAGGGAGGTTGTTTGCACACATCCTTGCTCTGCAGAATTCAAAAAGCACATAAGCTTAAGAAGTGTGCCACAAGAGGGAGCAAGCATGCAGCAGGTGAATCCACTGAAGGCCTGACAAAAATTTCCCTACCCAGTCTGCAAAGACCAGAGGAGGTGACTGCCACTGCAGATATGAAGGCAGCATCACAAGACTTTGAGGAATGTGAAAAATCAAGAAAACACTGCACCACCAAAAGAACACAATAATCTTCCAATAACTGACCCTAAAGACACAAAGATCTGCTCCTTACCTGATAAAGAATTCCAAATAGGTGTTTTAAGGAAACTCAATAAGCTACAAAAAAACACAGAGACAATTCGATGAAATCAGGAAAATGAGGCATGTACAAAATAGTACATAGTAGTCTAACAGTAGTTTAACAAAGAGCTAGAAATCATAAAAGAAAACCAAATAGACATCCTGGAGCTGAGAGGACAATGAATGAAATGGAAAATGCAACAGAGACTATCAACAACACAAGGGACCAGGCAGAAGGAAGAATCTGCAAATTAGAAGGTTGGACCTTTAAAATTATCCTGTCAGAGGAAAGAAAAAAAAAAAAAGGAATGGAAAAGAGTAAGAAAGTTTATGTGATCTGCTGGTGTTCTGACCATCAAAACAAACAATCCATAAATTCCTGGAATCCCAGATGGAGAAGAAAGGGAAAAGACAGTAAAATGCTTATTTAAAGAAATAATGGCTGAGAACTTCCAAAATCTGGGAGAGATTTGGACATGCAAATTCATGAAGCTCAGAGGTCCCCAAACTCAACTTGAAGAGATCTTCTTGATTATAATAAAACTGCCAAAAACCAAAGACAAAGGAATCTTCATAGGAGTAAAAAAAAAGAAGCTGGTGATTGACAAGGGAATCCCCATAACGCCCTCAGTGGATCTGTCAGTAGAAACATTACAGGCCAGGAGACACTGGGATGACATATACAACATGCTGGCAGGGAAACCACCCTGCCAAATACTCTGACAAAGTCATCCTGTGGAATTGAAAGAGAGACGGACCCTCCTGACAAACAGAAGCTAAGGAAGTTCTTCACCACTAAACCTGCCTTGAGGAAAGGAATCCTTAAAGAAAAAGTGGAAGAACATGGGGTGCCTGGCTGGTTCAGTCAGTAGAGCATGTGACTCTTGATCTCAGGGTTGTAAGTTCGAGCCCCACACTGGGTGTAGAGATTACTAAATAAAATGAAAGGATGCTAATTAGTAACATGGAAATATATAACACACTGGTAAAAGTAAGTACAAAGTCACATTCAGCATACTCTAATACTATAATATGGTGGTGTATTAACCACTTAATTCCAGGATAAAAGTTAAAGGAAAAAATGTATTAAAAATAGCTATAGCTTTAATAATTTGTTAATAAATACACAATATAAAGTTGTGATATCAAAAACTGAAAGGGGGGAGTAAAAAGTATAGTTTTTTGGCATGTGATCAAAGTTAAACTATCAGAATAGATAAGACAGTAATAACTACAGATGTTTTATATAAGCCTCATGGTAGCCACAAAGCAAAAACCTCAGTAGATACATGATGAATAAAGGGAATCAAAGCATGCTACTATGTAAAATCATCAATTTACAAAGGAAGACAGCAAGAAAGAAATAAAGGAATATGGGATCTACAAAACAGCCAGAACACAATGAACAAGATCACATTATTAAGTTCTTACCTATCATAATTACACTAAATGTAAATAAATTAAATTCTCCATTCACAGATATAGTGTAACTGAATGGATAAAAACACAAGACCCAACTATTTGCTACCAACAAGAAACTCACTTCAGCTTCAAGGATACACAAAAGCTCAAAGTGAAGCAATGGAAAAATACTCCATACAAGTAGAAACCAAAACAGAGTTAAATATACTCATATCAGACAAAATAGACTTTAGCTCAAAAGCCATAATAAGAGATAAAGAAGGCAATTATATGATAAAAGAGTCAATTCATCAAGAAGATGTAATAGTTGTATAAATATATTCATTCAAATGGGAACACCAAAATATATTAAGTAAAGACTAACAGATCTAAAAGACAACAATACACAATAGCAGGGGACTTCAATACCCCAATTTCAACAATAGATAGATCATCCAGGCAGATAATCAACTGGGAAACCTTAGACCTTAACTATGCTTTAGACCAAATGGACCTAACAGACATTCCACCCAAAAGCAACAGAATACACAATCTTCTCAAGTGCACACTAACATTCTGCAGGATAGATCCTATGTTAGGTCATAAAACTGGTCTTAAACATTTAAGAAGACTGAAATCATATCAAGTATCTTCCAACTACAATAGTATGAAGCTAGAAATCAATAACAGGAGAAAACCTGGAAAATTCACAAATATGTGAAAATAAAACACACTCCTGAATAACCAATTGGTCAAAGAAAAACTCCAAAGATAAATTAAAAAAGGAAAATCTTGAAACAAACAAAAATGGAAATACAACAACCCAAAATTTATGGAATGCACCAAAAGCAGTTCTAAGAGGGAAGTTTAAAATGATAAAAATACCTACATTAAGAAAAAGAGAATCTCAAATAAACTTTAAACATGAAGGAACTAGAAAAAGAACAAATTAAGCCCAAGGTTAGCTGAAGGAAAGAAATAACAAAGATCAGACAGAAATAAATGAAAGAAACCAGAAAATAATAGAAAAGATCAATGAAACTAAAAGCTGTTTTTTAAAAGATAAAACTAACAAACCTTTAGCTAGACTAATAAAGAGAGAAAACTAAAAAAAAATGCATATCAGATCAAAGAAGAGACATTAAAACTGACACCACAAAAATACAAATGATCCTAAGAGAATACTATGAAACAATTATATACCAACAGATTGGACAACCTAAGAGAAATGGAAAAATTTCTTGAAACATACAACCTACCAAGACTGAATCATGAAGAAACAGAAAATTTGAACAGACCAATATTAGTAAAGAGATTAAATTAGTAATCAATGGAAAGCCCAGGACCAAATGGTTCAACTGGTGAATTCTACCAAACATTTAAAGAAGAATTAATGCCAATCCTTCTCAAACTCTTCTGAAAAACTAAAGAGGAAGGAACACTCCCAAACTCATTTTATGAGGCCAGCATTTCCCTGATACCAAAGCTGGGCAAGCAAAGATAACTACAGGGCAGTATCTTTGATGACTACAGATGTAAAAATTCTCAACAAAATATTAGCAAATATTCAATAGCACATTAAAAGGATCCTACATCATGATCAAGTGGATTTTATTTTGGGGACGCAGGAATGGTTCAACAAATGTAGATCAATAAATGTGATACACCACATTAATAGAAAGTAAGATAAAGGGCAGCCCCTGTGACTCAGTGGTTTAGCACCACCTTCAGCCCAGGGCCTGATCCTGGAGACCCGGGATTGAGTCCCATGTCAGGCTCCCTACATGGAGCCTGCTTCTCCCTCTGCCTGTCTCTGCCTCTCTCTCTCTCCCCCTCTGTCTCTCATGAATAAATAAAACTTAGAAAAAAAAAAAGAAAGATAAAAATCATATGATCACCTAAACAGATGCAGGGACACCTGAGTGGCTCAGTAGTTGAGCATCTGACTTTGGCTCAACTCGTGATCCTGGGGTCCTGGGGTCCTGGGATCGAGTCTCACATAGAGCTCCCCACAGGACTCTTTCTCCCTCTGCCTATGTCTCTGCTTCTCTCTTTCTGTGTCTCTCATACATAAAATCTTGAAAAAATAAATAGGTGCAGAAAAAGCATGTGACAAAATTCTACATCCTTTTATGATAAAAACTCTCAACAAGTATGGAGGACAAAGGGAACAAACCTCAACATTATAAAGGCCATATAATGACAAGCCCATAACTAATGATTAAAGGTTAAAAGCTTTTCCTCTAATTTCAGACAAGAACTGACATCTTTACTATGTTAAGTCATCTAATCCACAGAGTATGCTTTTTTGCTACTTTGGTCTTCATTTTCTCTCCTCAGAGTTTTTATAATTTCCAAGAGAGAGATGCTATATTTTGTTAGATTTAGACCTAAAAATGTCAATTTGGTGAGCTACTGTAAATGTTCTTTAAAATTTTTTTTTGGTTTCCAGTTGTTCATTGCTGGTATATAGAAATATAATGGATTTTTGCGTGTTGACCTTATATCCTCGGACTTTGCTAAAACCTATTAGGAAAAAAATAAATTCACTAGTTCTAAGATTTTTTATACACTCCTTTTGATTTTCTATGTAAACAATCACTGTCAAAAACAGAGGCAATTTTATTTCTTCCTTTTCAATCTATATGCCTTTTCTTTTTCTTTTTGTCCCCCCACCCCCACCCCAACACACACACAGGCTAAGACTTACAGTGTGATGTTAAACAGGAATGCTACAACTAGACATCCTTGCCTTGTTCCTGATCTTAGGGGACAGGCATTCCATCTTTCACCATTAAGCATGTCAGGTGTAGGCTTTTGTAGTTGCCCCTTATCAACACCTGATTTTGTACAACTAGAGCTGATCTGGTGCTGCCTACTTGTTTTAGGTTAAAACATGGAGGCTGCCATCAACTCTATATCCCCCTTTGACATACAGTTCTCATCCTTACTGAACACTTCTGTAGCTCCCAACTCCACTAGAGCCACAACCCAAACTGACAACAGCTATGGACAGGAACAAAGTGGATGACATTCCTATTGGGCCTTTATCTTCTAACTCCTTTCCAGCATCATGGAATTCCCAGGCTCTAGGCCTCCAGGAAACCATCTTTATTGAAAATCAGCAGTGCATATGTTCCCACTACCAGAATGAGGTGCAAAGTGGACAAAGGAGTCCCTATAGTGAATGTGTGTGTTATGGTGTGTGTGTGTGTGCATGTGCACAGCAGGTTGGTCCAGGGAGTTTTTTTTATCTAGAGTCAGAAGTCACAATGCATACTTTTTCATAGAAGCCAGCCTGTAAATGGTGATTACATTAGTTGTGAAGAAATAGGTTCTGCGGGTTCGCTTGAAAATTTAGCTACCATGTATATTATTATTTTCATGGGAAAATAAATCCTAAATGCCAAATAGTTGATCTGAAAATGGATCTGGAGAACAAAACCCTATTCATAAAATGGGGAGTGCCTATTGCTTATTCTTATCACACACACAGAGACCAAGTCTACAAAACAAGAGCTGGGAGGCAATGTATAAAAAGAAAAAGCATACAGAAGGAACAACTATAGTACCTTCCATCTAAAACTGATAGCTGATCAGAATATGGAAGCATTAATATAATGATACAAGGGGAGAGAAGGTTGAAGGGGCAAAAGTTATGTGACCTCTGCTTTCACACAACCCCACAGCGATATCAGTAGCTGCCAGCTTTTAGTCTTTTTAAGTGGTTGGTTATATAGGAGTAAATTAATGGGGGAGTGTGTGTGTATGTACATATAAATATGCATGTACATGTATATCTATATACGTATTTTGAGATTTTATTTGACAGAGAGTCCACAAGCACGGGGAAAGGTGGAGAAAGAGGGAGAAGCAGGTTCCGCTGCGCAGGGAGCCCAATATGGGGCTCATTCCAGGACCTCGGGATCATGACCTGAGCCAAAGGCTCACTTAACTGACTGAGCCACCCAGACACCTTCTACATTTTTATATATAGATACACACAAGTATATATACGTAAGCATAAAGTGATCACATTTTATGAAGGATGTATTCTCAAAGGTTTTGGAAATTGTTGGTCTCATAATTCAAGAAAAGGTAAAATAGAGAGATGGGTTCAAATAGTTCATCAATCTCTAATCTTATCACGTTTTTATTTTAATATGCATTTATGTTGGGGCACGTGGGTGACACAGTTGGGTTAAGCATGGGACTCTTGGTTCTCTTTTTTTTTTTAAGATTTTATTTATTAATGAGAGACACAGAGAGAGAGGCAAAGACACCGGCAGATGGAGAAGCAGGCTCCACCCAGGGAGCCGGATGTGGAACTCGATCCCAGGTCTCTAGGATCAGGCCCCGGGCTGCAGGTGGCACTAAACCGCTGAGCCACCCAGGCTGCCCCCAAGGTTCTCTTGGTTTTAACTCAGGTTTGACCTCAGGGTCCTGGAATTGAGCCCCACCTCCAGGTCCTCCTCAGCAAGGAGTCCACTTGAATTTCTCCTCTCCCTATCCATCTGTCCCCCACCCCACCCCTATGTGTATGCACGCATACACGCACACAAATAATAAAATAAAATAGACTTGGGTAGAAAAACATTTCAAGTAAAACCTTTTACATTACTATATCCACCTTTCAAATAAGTGAAACTACTTAGCACAGACAATAATCAGATTTAGGGACATATTACAGCCACATTGGTATTCGCCCCTGGTGCTGGCATTTTATCTGTCATCCTTGCTTGGTTACACAACAATTTTCATGAACTTAAAGGTATGCATGCTTTAGTGCAGCTTTTATTTTGTCGGCACTCTGGCTAATGATTAAGAGTTCTCCTAAATTAACAGTAATACATATCATGACAGATTTTTGGCTTTCTTCATAGCTTTTTGTCACATCTAAGTTCTAATCCAAAATAACTGATTTTCAGATGCATTTTTCAGCATTAGCACTTAATGACTGCTTGGCTGAAATAGTTACAGGCTTTAAAAATACTAAATTATAACCAGAGTTTAAAATATCAGCATTAGGGGATCCCTGGGTGGCTCAGTGGTTTAGCTCCAGCCTTCAGCCCAGGGCGTGATCCTAGAGACCCGGGATCGAGTCCTGCGTCAGGCTCCTTGCGTGGAGCCTGCTTCTCCCTCTGCATCTCTGCCTCTTTCTATCATGAATAAAATCTTAAAAAAAAAAAAAAAAAAAAAATATATATATATATATATCTCAACACTGTAGTCAACAAAATCACACATTCAGATTTCTATAAATAGCAATCTATATGACAGAGACAAAGGATGGCAGGTATCTGTTTGCCAGTTAAAGTGGTATCACTTTAGCTGCAAAAACAAATGTAAAATTTATAGTTCACGCAGGCTGTCATGTGGAACCTATGGGATTCTTGACAAAAGTTTTGGTTTCCATGGTATTTCGGATTTTGCTAGCATAAGACCTTTAATACTGTTAATCTGCAAAATTTCAAATTCACATAATTTAAAAATTACCTCAAGAATAAGTAAGTATGATCACTGCCTTATCTCAAGGTTGGTAGTAAATAAAATTTCTCCAAATCAAGTTTTGTTTTTGTTTGTTTTTTAGTGGGGGAGGTGGAGAGGGAGAGGGAGAGGGAGAGGGAGAGGGAGAGAATCTTAAGCAGGCTCCACAGCCAGTTCAGGGCTCAATCCCATGACTCCGAGATCATGACCTGAGCCAAAATCAAGAGTCAGACACTAACCCAACTGAATCACCCAGGCACCCCTGGATTTAGTTTTGTTTTTTTTTTAAATAAGGCTAATGATACTAAGTTGTTGTGCAAATGCTCAGAAATTCTTGCCATAATATTAATTCCCAGAGAAAGATCTACAGACTATTGCTCCTTTCATGTTTTTTGAGTGTTTGCCAACAGGAAAAAGATAATTTTGTGTTTATCTGTGCACATGTGTATCTTATATTAATATTACTTTGTACAGATATAATGCTAACAAGAAAGATTGCCCACATCGACCTAATCCCTTCCCCCCAAAAATCCGGAGTATAACTATTATTATATATTAATAATGTGAAACTATATATAAATAGAAAATCTAATTTTCTAGAGTAAAGTTTAATCTACCACAGCCAATAATACAGTATACCAATAGGGAATCGATAAACATGATAGGAATGCATATAGATTTATGTGAACATTATCAGGATCTCCCAATTTGGATAATTTTCCTCAAAAGAGACATGAAGGAAATAGATGATGTAGCAGAAATAAACAAGATCTGAAGTAATAAACTAGGTACATTTGATCAGAGAGGTATAACTGCCCCCTAGTGACGGAATACTGCAATACACTCTGAAAACAAAATCTTCCAAAAGATCTAGATCAATATAAAAGTTTGAAGTTAAAAAAAAATAGTTGGAAATAAGCATGCTTATGTGTTGCTTCCAAAATTTACCATTTTTCCTTTTTACTCATTTATACCATAGTTCATTACTTCATATACAGTGAGGAATAAAACTGGAATGATTTTCTCCTCTATTACTGCCTTTTAGGAGGAAGCGGCACAAGTAAATGAAGGAATACATAAGAGCTGTGAAAGAAATAGGATGCTGTGATGGAGAATAATGGGTTCAGGGCAGTGAGAGGAGTCCTACTTCAGAAAGGATGGTTGGTCAGGCCTCACTGAGGAAGTAACATATAACCTGAGCCTGGAGGGATGAAAACCCCAAGTACAGGAGGAGAGACTGGGTGTCCAGGCAGAGAAAATGTATGTATAGTGTGTATGAAGTCTCAAAAAAAACTTCTGGTGAGTACAGCCCCTGAGAAAAGGCCCATGGGGCCTCGTAGGCTGGAGTAAGGAATGTGGACTTATCCTAAGTGACACAGGAGGTTATTTGTGGTCTTCAATCAGGGGACAGCATGCCTGATGTGCCTTAGGACAAATCCCAAGTAGTGGGCTCCAGAAGGGAAGGTCGGCACAGGTCCTGGTATACAGTGGCTGGCTGGCCCCAGGCACTGACTGCAGGGATGCAGGAAGTGGGACCCACTTAGATTTTGGGGGCACAAGTGACAGGAGCTCCTGATGGCACTGGAGGTAGGGGATTGGGGAGGAGGAGTAAGATTCTCCAGTTTTGGTCTTGAACCACTGAGCAATGCTCCTTGCCAACAGTAAAGCCCCGAGGAAGAACGTGTTTTGGGGGAAGGAAACAAAATCAAAAGCTCTTTAGGTATGTTGACTTTCAAATGCCTGTGTAATTTCCAAGAAGAGATGTCAAGTAGAAAGTTGGATCTTAAGTCCAGGGCTCGGGGAGAGGTGAGCTAACAATGTAAAGGGAAGACGACTTTATGGACATCTACACAGGATTTAGGGTCACAGAGGGATGCGATCACCTGGGGAGAAACATAAAAAGGACTCTGTACGTGGTCAGCTTCGCTATTGTAGGACTTACGACAAGGGCAACACTGAAAGAGTCTCCATTTTCAACATCAGGAATTAACCAAACAGCTGTCCCCAGGCTTCTTGACCTCGTTTCCTTCATCTTTATTCTAGAAAGTGGCTTAAGCTTAACTCTATCTGTAGTGAAGCCAGTTTAGTTTATCTCAAGTTTGTACTTAAATGCCAAAATTTCTGGACATGTTCAGGTCATTGATCCTTAAATCTTTTCTCCTGAGACCACATAAGTGAGTGCAGACTTCTCATCAAACTACCCAAGATTGTGGCATTAAATTTTCTATATTAGGTGGTAAGGGGAAAAGATTCTTCTAGTGGTTACCTCGGTGGGATGGGAAGCCTTTTTTCTTCTTTTTTAAGACTATTTGAGAGAGAGTGTGCATGAGTGTAGGAGCACGGGGAGGGGTGGAGGGAGAGGGAGAAGCAGGTTCTCCGCTGAGCAGGGAGCCCACGAGGGACTCAATCTCAGGACGCCAGAATCATGACCTGAGCCAAAGGTAGATGCTCAACCACTGAGCCACCCAGGTTCTCCTAAAATCCTATTTTCTAAGCACCTTTGCTTATAGAGCATCTACTCCTAAATTAACAGCACAGAATGTTAGGGGAGACATTCCAGAGTTACTGGTTTGGGAGTGCGTTCCAGTATGACACCATCCCCTGACGAGTTAGTGAACACTGTGCCAGGATATCAAGATTTCAAGTTTTTCAACAGCATAAAAGTTACAAGTTCCAATGCACACAAGTAACAGCATGGTTCACCTGCTCCTGTCAAAGATCAGGAAACACTTCTATTTATCTGCTGAAGTGGCTCCAACCATATGGCATTAGCATAAACAACAGTCTATAATTCACCATGATTGTCAGCTTTAAAATTAAGTGAATCTCTTCACATTTTAAAAATGGGGATAGATTCACACAATTTCAAACACTGCATAGAATATGAAACTTCAATATTTTCCTATCACCCTGACTTTACGTAATTCATGTTTGCATAAAATGTAACCACAATATAGGTCTTAAAAAGCATAGAAATGTTATTGGTAGTCACAGAGTAGTATAATGGATGAATTTTATTTTACATGTTTATTAAATTTTTCAAACTTTTCTACAGTGGATATACATTGATCTTTTAATCATAAAACAATGTTACTTTCTGTGTTTATACAGATTTTATTTCTTACCCCAATTTTTTAATTGTAGTAAAATATACATAACATAAAATATACCATCTTTTGCCATTTTTATGTATACGAGTCAGTGGCAGTAAGTACGTTAATTATGCTGTACAACCATCACCACTGTCTATTTCCAGAAGATACTCTTCATCCCAGATTCTTCCCTTAGTCTCTGGTGACCTACTTTGTCTCTCTGAATTTGCCCATTCTAGGTAACTCATGTACATGGAATCACAGAGTATTTGTCCTGTTTTGTCTAGCTTACTTCATTTAGCACAAATGTTCTCAGGGATCATCCACGTGGCAGGTTGTATCAGAATTTCACTTCTTTTTATGGCTGAATAATACTCCACTTTATGTATATACCACATTTTGTTTATCCATTCACCTGGGCACTGTGAATGCTGCTGCTAAGAACACTCCTGTACCTACGTGTACCTACAAGTATCCCAAGTATCTGTTTGAGTCTCTGCTTTCAATTCTTTGGGGGATATACCTAGAATGGAACTCCTGTATCACAAGGTAACTGTGTAACTATCTGAGGACCTGCCAAACTGTCTTCCACAGCAGCTGCACCATTTTACATTCCCACCAGCAAGGCATCAGGGCTCCAATTTCTCCTCGTCCCTGCTAACTCTTGTAATTCTCCCATTTTTCTGACAACAGTCATCCTGATGGATATGAAGTGGCATCTCATCATGTACACAGATTTTTATATAGAACAGACTAATGCAAATATTTATAACACTTTCTTAATATCAGATATTACTCTGAAGACACATATTAATTTAATCATGAAAGTCCTAGGAAGTTAGTACTATTATTATCCTTATTTGATAGATAATGAAAGTGAAACACAGGGAAGGTTGGTGATTTTGTCAAGTCAGAGATATTAAAGTATGTCACTACAGGGGCACCTGGGTGGCTCAGTCAGTTAAGCATCTGCCTTGGAACACAGATGTCTGCATTTTTAAAACTTTTATAGAGGTTCTGAAACTCAGTCCCAACCAAGAACTACTGCATTAGACTAAAAAATTCCTTATAATTAGAACTTTCTCAACTATTTCTGTGACAGGTGTTCACACAGGAAAGACTTTTCTTAGGAGAAATGGCAGAAAAGAAAAAGCGGAGCTTTGGGAGGTAGAGCTTGGGTTTGGGTCCTAGATCCTTTCACTGATTCCATGTATGACCCAGGGAAAATTAATTTCTCTGAGCCTTATTTTCCATATCTGTAGACAGAAGTTTAAAAGAACAAATCTAATTCTCAGAGTTGTTACAAAAACAGATGACATATGCTGGAACGTCATATGCACTTGAAGAGCAGTTGTTATAATTAACCCTGAAACTGAAGTTAAATTTAGAAATTCAGCAAATATTATGCACCATCAACTCTGAACAAAATCTGCTCTGTGAGGTACCTAAGCAAGAGCTCACCATCTCATACTGGAGAGGGGCATTCTCCTTGAAAAGGAACACTGTGATGAGCATTAACATAGACAGGCATGCTTATTATATGACAGGAAAATGGAGGAGGAGAAGTAATTCTGGTCTGGAAAGCTCTCTTAAAAATGCGATGTGAACAGTGCTTTGAGAGAAGCACATCAGATATACTCCTTGGGCCTTACTGCAGACCAATGGTTCTCAAACTTAACACGTATCATAATCATACAGAGGACCTGTCAAAACATTGCTGGGCCCTCCTGCAGACTTTCTGATTCTATAGGCCTGCTGTGAGGCCTGAGGATCTGCACTTCCCAAGTGACACCAATGCTAATGGTAAAGGGAACCCCCTTTGAGAACCACCACTCCAGAAAGAGAGTGTGCTTGAGCAAAACTATTAGGTTGTAAAAAAACAAAAGAAGACTAAGGAAGTGTCACAGACCGAAGATGTAATACCTAAATGCAACATGGGCTCCTGGATCAAATCCTAAAACAGAAAAAACATTTGTGGGAAATTCTATTAAGTCTAGAGTTTTTGAGTTATTCAACTAATGTTAATTTCTGTGTTTTGATTATTATACCATAGTAATATAAATTGTTAACAGTCGGAAGAAGTGAGCAAAGATTATATAGGAAAATTGTTTTCTGAACAAAGATATTTCCAAATATAAAGTTAAAACCAAAAATCTAAGTCAAAACTAACTACTCTTCTGTGATACAACATTCATTATCTCTAACCTGGTGCTTTCTTTTTTTTTTCTTTTTAAAGATTTTATTTATTCATGAGACAGAGAGAGAGAGAGAGAGGCAGAGGGAGAAGCAAGCTCCACACAGGGAGCCTGACGTGGGACTCGATCCTAGGATGCCAGGATCACGCCCTGGGCTGAAGGTGGTGCTAAACCGATGAGCCACTGGGGCTGCCCTAACCTGGTGCTTTCAACTCCACTTTCCACTCCCAGCTTAGGGCACACAAGTCATCATCAGTAATCAGGCAACAGACTTTGGGGCACATGGTTAATTAAATGTACAAAGAAGAGAAACACAGCATCACTCATATTCTTTATAAATGAGAATTTAACACTAACAATCCTGAATTTTAAAATTTTAACACATTTTGAATTTTAATGTTTTACTTAGCATGCTAACAGTTAAAATTCTGCAAAAAAAAAACACAGAAAGTTGAAGCCTACTTAATGGTTTCACTTATACATTTTAAGGAATGTTTCATACTCACCAAAGCCATCAATATCTAGATTGTTTTCAATCACAACATCTAGTAGAGAGTCACCAACTTTTCCTTTGGCTGTTAACGTCTCACCGTCACGGTTTACAAAGTGGACTGTTACTTTATCTTCTGAGCTGGAAAAGGAAGCAGTCGTTTTTATTTTTAGTGATTTCAAGATACTTGAAAATAATTGTTTTCAGAACTTGTAAGGCCAAAAAAATAGGGTGTGTACATAGGTGCACATATGTAAATATGCTCTTTATAGTATTTTCTTACCTTTCCATTTGAGGAGACACCACAAATCAGAGGAATGTCTATGTACCAATCTAGCAAAGAGGAAGCTCTACCTACTACCTTAAAAGAAAGAGCAACTACATTCCTATCAAGGCCACCTGTTGTGTCACCCCAAGGGTCACGGTCACATATCAGTCGCGTGAAAACATTTAGCAATCATCAATCATGAAATCTATGTTGCTCTTACACAGTCCTCTGAAAAGTAACATCTCTTTATGTAGTGTCCCTAAAAGATGAGACCATGGTAATGGAGAGCTTTTAAAAAGCAAATCACTCTGCTATCAATACAACACCTGTTGTACAAGTATCTGACAGGCACTGTTGCTGAGAGGCAGCAGTCTGATTATTTTCTAAGCATTTAAGTATCTCATTTTGGTCCACATCATGTACTCAAAAATCAAAGAAACTTAGATTTGTATTTGTTTGAATCAATGGGAAGATAGATATAACGTCTCTTACATGTTTTATTATAGAATATCATATTATCCATCAGAGTTAGCCAATGGACTTAAACTCCTTTCCCTTCTCACAAGTATCATTCCAAAATCTGGGAAAAGAAATAATATTAAACAGCCAGATGCTTGTCATCCACCATTGGTCATTTTTAATTTTTACCTCGTAACTGAAAAGATGTACTTCAGCTTAAAATAATTAGTTGCAATTTTCACTACAGCCAATAGATGGTAACAATCCATCAAAGGAAACTTTAATGTAAGTAAAAGCCTAGAATTATATAATTCCAAATTATCAAGTCCAATTATCTTATTTTACAAATGAAGCAACTGAAAGCCCCTTTCAAATAATGCCCTCCCTGGTAATTCAATGCTGAAAAAAGAAAATTCTACAAATTAGAAATGATCATATGTGTGTGTGGTGTGTGTGTGTGAGTGAGTGAGTGAGGGGAGAGAGAGAGAGAGAGAGAGAGAGAGAGAGAGAGAGAATGCCCCTCCAAAAGGGCCTGTGCTCTCCAACTTGTTTTCACAGCCAAAAAATACTTTACAAGTGAGTACTCCCGAACATTATTCATGGTTTCCAACTAGACAAGTGGCATCTCTGCCCGGCCGAAGGCTGAGAATGAAGATACTCTGGAGGCAGGGGCAGACCACTCTTGTGGTTACTAGAAGAGTAGAGACTAAAAATGGAGTAGACACTGACCTCAGAGACATGCAAGGGGCAGAAATAGGAGGTTCTGGTGACCAACTATATAAGGAAGACTGAGAGAGGGAGAAAACATTGAAATCTCCAGCTCTGGCACAAAGGGCCCCGGTTTTTTTTTTTTTTTTTAATTTTTATTTATTTATGATAGTCACACAGAGAGAAAGAGAGAGAGGCAGAGACACAGGCAGAGGGAGAAGCAGGCTCCATGCACCGGGAGCCCGATGTGGGATTCGATCCCGGGTCTCCAGGATCACGCCCTGGGCCAAAGGCAGGCGCCAAACCGCTGCGCCACCCAGGGATCCCAGGGCCCCGGTTTAACCTAGATTTAACAGAGACGGAACAGCTCTGGGGAAGATGGAAAGGCGTTCAGGTCTAAATCTGTTTTAATTGAGTTAAAAAATATATACTAAAAAAATAAAAAACAGATGAGAATGTGTGGAAGCCAGATGGAAATAGGGGTCTGCGTCCAGCACTGCAGTCTAGGGATCGGACACTGACAAATGCCAGTGGCTAAAGCTGTGAGAATCCCATCACTGATGTGTACCACTGAAAGCCAGAGGTCTTACCGCTGGAACACTATACAGTTAAGTTTACGGCATGGAAATCTCTTTTATAGCAGACGCCTCTTCTGTAAAACCAGCGTAACATCTAGGTTCTAGTTTTGACAGTGGAGGCAAGGTACTTCACGCAGAGGAGAACTCAACAAATGCTGATTAAGAACTTTAAGGCCTCCATCCTGCTGTTGCTAAAAAGCCTAACCTATGTATTAAAGGTGTACCATCCCCAGAAAAATACTGCAGAGTAAGAGCAATAAAAGGTTTGCCAAAGGATCCGAGAGGAAGCAGAAACGAGAGAGGAAAGGTAATCCTGCAGTCGACAGTATGGAATGCAAGAATCAGATGTGGATTCTAGTTGCAGTTCTGACACATGCATGAGAGGACCATGGGAAGCCACTTACTGCCTAGTGGATGAGATGGGGACAACAGTGACTTCACCACACTCTTGAGACAATGGAAGTCAAGTCTGGGGAAACGTTGTTCCTTAAAGCATCATACACGGGTACTTTGCCCAAAAAACATTCTCCATTTGCTATCAGCAATTGGCATTAGTGGGTTTTATATTTTTCCCCCAATTCTAAGAACTAAGCAAAAAGCTGTTCCCCAGAATAGGACTTCATGCACTGAGAAATAAATACAATCCTTCTAAATCTTCTACCATCATCAACTAATCAGTCAGCATCAAAGCAACTCTTCCCTTCACTTGCTACCTTTTCCTACTGCCATTTATTCTGCTCAACCACAGCAGACACTTTAACAAAGGTGTCATGGACTGTGGTGGTTAAGTTTGTAAGAGACCTCTCATGGGGAGGGGAGTGATAGCTGCTGATACCCACCTTTTCACCATACAGAGTGGCCCAGGGGGTAGTTGGTCCAAGAAAAGGGCCCCTTCATGAGTCCCTACTTTCAGAGCCACCATAACTCTTCCAAATGACCCTATGGGCTAAGGAATTGTCAACTATTACGGTACTCAAGAAAGCAAGTGAAAACTACGGGAGTTGTAGTTTCCTAGTCTGCCAGCTACTTAATATGAAATTTGTATTCCCTACCCCACCTACCTCCCAGAATTTTCTTGAGAGTGAAATACAATTTTTGTGAAAAGCCTTTGGAATTGAAATCACTACAAAATATAAAGTATTGTGTCGGGGTATTCTGGAGCAAAAGGATTTTCTTCAACTCTCAGTTACTGATAACTTAGCTACATGCTGAACTTCCCAAAACGGAACTACAGCTTCCAGGCTTCTCCATCCGGCAGAACTTTGTGCAAATCAAAGATGTTCTATACTGGGCAGCCTGGTGGCTCCGTGGTTTAGCGCCACCTTCAGTCCAAGGCATGATCCTGGAGACCCGGGATGGAGTCCCACATCCCACTCCCTGCGTGGAGCCTGCTTCTCCCTCTGCCTGTGTCTCTCATGAATAAATAAATACAATCTTAAAAAAAAAAAAAAAAAAAAAAGATGTTCTATACCTGCAACGTCCAATACAGTTGCTATGACCCCATGTAGCTGCTGAGTACTTGACATGTGTCCAGTGCAACTGGAATACTGAATCTTTTCATTGTATTTAACTTACATTATCTTAAATAGCCACATTTCGACTAACCATAGTCGAAAACACAAGTCTCAATAGTAAGAGCTGGAAAGTCTAGTGGTAGCTCCAGAGTCTGTGATACAAGGCACAAGGCCATCCGTTGAAACTGTGCCAATGAGGACGAAAGCAAGATTATGAGGGAATAGAACAGATGTGATTCCCTTTAAAACAATTTGGTATATCCAAGTTCAAACTTAATAAATTTGGGGGAGACAGTCCCGCATTTACAAAAGCATTCACGTTCCCTTTATTTTTTTAAGATTTTATTTATTTATTCATGAGAGACACAGGGAGAGTGGCAGAGAGAGAAACAGGCTCCTGGCAGGAAGCCTGATGCGGGACTTGTTCCCCGAAGCTGGGATCAGGCCCTGAGCTGAAGGCAGACGGTCAACCGCTAAGCCACCAGGCATCCCCACATTCCCTTTAAATACTAGCTTCGTAAATATGTTTGATATACGTCCCAATTTATACACAATTTTTCAAGAATGTATCAACTGTAGAAAGCAAGACATGCATGTAGAGAGGTCAAGGCAGGGAAGTCTCAGGGAAATAGGGACAAATAAATCTGGCTTGCCTTCCCCATTATCTCCCTCATAGTCCATTCAACGACAATTTCTTGAGAACACATTACCTAATAGTAAGATTAAGTTCTCAGGGAACTTATCAAGAAACCAGACAAGGCAGCATACAAACCCAACACTCTCTCCTTCCAGTTCTTCTATCCTGCTACATGACAGCAAGAGATCAGAGAGCTGTTCAGAGACCTGCATTACATGAGGCTCTGCCACACTGCCACACTCTGAAAGGATGAGTAAATTTTCTTTGTTACATCGAAGGGGATCGTGTATTTGAAAAATAAACATATCTCCAAACTATAAAGCTTCAAGACATCTGGGGGCAATTTTTTCACATCTCTTGCAGCATTTAACACAAAACAGAGCACTGCGGGCTTAAGGAGCTACTGCTAACAGTGGCATCTTCTGGGCCCACCCCATTTGCCAGGCAAGGCTACCTGTATTACCTGACTACTCCTTCAAATGACCCTCTGAGGCCTATACTAGTGCTATGCTCCAGTTACAAACGGGGAAACTGAGGGGCACCTGGGTGGCTCAGCGGATGAGTGGCTGCCTTTGGCTCAGGTCGTGATCCCAGGTCCTGGGATGGAGTCCCGCATCAGGCTCCCTACAGGAAGCCTGCTTCTCCCTCTGCCCACGTCTCTGCCTCGCTCTGTGTGTCTCCCATGAACAAACAGTCTTAAAAACAACAACAAATGGGGAAACTCAGATCTACAGTGATGGAGGAAGTTAGGCATCAAGTGCGGGAATCCCGCTTAAAACCCTGCCTTGCCAGTCCAAGGCGAGGCTCTTACCCGCTAGAGCTCAGGGAGGGGCGTCCAGGGCCTGAAGGGCACAGGGCGCGTGTATTCTAAACAGGCGTTCCCCTGCCAGGGAGCTGTACACACAATGTCCTAACGGGCCCGGGGAAAGGTCCAGGACGAAAGCTGCCGGCCGGGACACCGGGGGGAGCATCCTACGAAGGTCACCGCAGCCTGCGGGCAAAGCAAAGGTCGGCGCCGCGCCAATCCCCGGAGCTGGGCGGCGGCCGCGCGCGGAGGACCCGGGGGCGCTGGGAAAGGGAGGGCCGGGCCCCGGGGAAGGAAGCCGCGGCGCGACCCGAAGGGAGCCACGGCCCCCGAGCAGCGCCAGGGCCGCCGCGGGCGAGGGCCGAGCGATAGCGGACAGCACCCGCGACGCCGGCGGCCGGGAAGCGGCGGCCGAGCCCGCGCCCGCGCCCCCGCCCGCGCCCCCGCCCGCGCCCCCGCCCGCGCCCCCGCCCGCGCCCCCGCCCGCGCCCCCGCCCGCGCCCCCGCCCGCGCCCCGGCCGCCCGCATGCGCACGCAGGGCCGCGCTCACCTGCTCCGCGCCGGCGCCGACGCGCTGTGCGTCCGGGGCGCCCCCGCGCCGCCGCACCGGCCCGGGACGGCGCGGGGTCCGGCCAGCAGCCCCCAGCGGCGGGCAGCGCCGCCGACGCTCAGGAAGGCGGCGCGCAGGAGCCCGGCGACTCCCGCGGCGGCCATGGCCGGAGGTCGGGTGAGTCCCGGAAGCGACGCAGGCCGCACGGCAGCGGCCGCGACAGGCTCGGCGGGTGCGGGCGGGCCGGACGCCCGGGGAGGCCGCGGGGAGGAGCGCGGCGGCGGCGGCGGCGGCGGCGGCGGCGGCGGGGTCCCGCGGGGCCTGTTCGTGCGGCGGCCGCGGGCTGCGCGCGCCTTCCGGGTGACCTATAAACCCGGCGGCGCCCCCAGGGCGGTGCCTCCCGCTGCCGGTTCCCACGCCTCCCGGGTGGGCGTGGCCTCGAGGGGGCGGGGCTGCGCGCGGGCCGAAGCGCCTGGGGTCCCGACTCACCTGCTGGGTGCAGCTCGGCGCAGCTCGGTGCACCTCCGTGCTCGTGGGCGTGCGGGAGGAATGAATGGTGAAAGCCCGACGTGCAACAGAAAGATACGGGGAGGGCACCAGGGTGGCTCAGTGGTTGAGCGTCTGCTTTCAGCTCAGGTCGTGATCCTGGGGTTCTCCGATCATGCCCTACATCGGGATCCCGGCGGGAACCCAGCTTCTCCCTCTGCCTAAGTCTTTGCCCCAGTGTGTGTGGGTGTCTCATGAATAAATAAATAAAAAGCCCTACCCCCTCCCCGCAAAAAAAAAAAAAAAAAAAGGAAATATAAGATAAAACGACTCACAGGGAACACCACTTCTGTTACACGCACTTCTCTCTCCTCCTCCCTTTCAAACAAAAACGAAGGTAGGCGATTATCATCCCCGAGTTGGAATTAGGGTAAAAGGGGAATCTGGGCATTGGCAAAGGACAGTAGGAAACCTCACAGTGCCAACAGACTCCATACCCAGAGGAACAATAATGAGCATAAACTATAAACGATGGCAATAATGAACAAACTCGAAGATACTGGAGAAAACAGCTAATAATCCACGGTAAATAAATGCTTGTTCAGTGCATGAAATCCATGAGTTTGGAAACTTTTTGATGAACTGAGTTTTTTTTTTTTTTAAGCCTTCTACAAAACCCAAGAAGGATGAATTTAGAAATACATGTTATCTTGATTGATACATTATGGTGGAAAGAGCATGGGCTTTAAGGTCAGAAGTAGCAATCAGTGTTCAAATCCAAGGTCTACCACTCTTGACTCTGAGACCTTGGATAAATTCTTCTCCTCGAGGATCAGAGTTTCCAAAACACTTCAGTACAGATAAGATGTTCCAGTCTCCAGGGCCATTCTGAGGGTTACAGAAAAAGAGGCACAATGGCATAGTGCGTCACAAACATTAATGCAATGACTTCCTGGGCCCCCTCCCTAAGGCCATCTTTAAAGATGCTAAAGGCCAAAGTCAAGTGAATATTGCAGATTTGCTAAACACAATAAATGGATTTTTGAAGAATATTCAGAGCAAGAAAGTATAGGCCTGAGTAGTTTCTGGAGACAGTGTGTGCTGGGCATTGAACCTGATTCACAGAGAGAGGGCAGACGTTTGGCTCCCAGATTGCCTAAATTTTCCCATAAAGAGAAAGACTTTCAGGCCAGAAAGGGCACAACAAACCCTAACAAGTATTTGGAAAAAGGAAGTTGTAAAAGAACAGTTACTTTTTTTTAATATGAGATCAAATCTTCAAAGTGAGATGAATTCTAGGAAGAAAATGGGAAAGGAGGGGAGTGCAGACCTTCTCTCTCCTCTCAACAAATCCAACTTCAGGTGGGTTATGGGGCTTCCAGCTTTGTGCTTGGTGGAGTAGTTTGTATACATTTTTCTTTCTTAGTAGCCCCCATACTACTAATTACAGAGCTTTGAGCATATCATGTGGTCAGTAAAAATTTATGAATAAATTAATGTCGTCATGTAACTTCTGTTAGTAATCATGGCAATTCATGAAGCAGTTACATGAAAATTAGAAATGGAAAAAATGATCTCTGGTTTTCAAAGATGGCTATGGGTTGATTCCAAAGATTACGAATATCAGTTCAGCAGTATTCCAGAGGGGATTTATAAACTTGTGATGCCTGAACACAGATTTAAAAAGCAGTATAGAATTACTAAGGAAAAGCTTCTGCCTATATATTTCCCCATCTTATAAAATTCCCATCTGCAGGGTACCTGGCTGGCTCAGCCTGTAGAATTCATGACTCCTAATCTCAGAGTAGTTAGTTCAAGCCCTACCTTGGGTGTGGAGCCTACTTAAAAACAAACAAACAAACAAACAAAAAAAAAAAAAAAAAAAAAAACTTCCACCCTTCCATCTTTCACTCCTGTCAAAATCCATCCATATTTTGAAGCTCATTCCAAATTCTGTCTTCCCAATGAAGTTGTGCCTGTTTATCCCAACAGATCATCCTCCCCACTGCTAAATGCCTGCTAATGCCTCTATTCTTGTAAGACTGAGAGTACCTGTTATTTCAAACAGAATAATGTTCGTGGAGAGTGCTTTATAAACTGAAAAGTATCATAAAAATTGAGATTCAGTGTTTACTGAGCACCTTCTCTGCATTTCATGGTACCATGTGCTCCATCACACATACTTCACAGAGCTCCTCTTGACAGAAGCTCCCAGAAGTAAGGATGCTGTCTTATTCATATTCGTGTTCCGAGCACCTGGCATAGTGCCTGGCACAAAGCAGCCACTTAATAATGTCTCTTTTAAGGGCAGCCCTGGTGGCTCAGCGGTTTAGCGCCGCCTTCAGCCCAGGGCCTGATCCTGGAGACCTGGGATCGAGTCCCACGTCGGGGTCCCTGCACGGAGCCTGCTTCTCCCTTTGCCTGTGTCTCTGCACCCCCCCATTAATAAATAAAT
Organism: Canis lupus familiaris; assembly: GCF_011100685.1. NCBI lineage: Eukaryota > Metazoa > Chordata > Mammalia > Carnivora > Canidae > Canis > Canis lupus. The sequence goes on from NC_049226.1 coordinate 22,521,709, forward strand.
AAAATATTTTTTAAATATTTTTTTTTCAAATTTTTATTTATTTATGATAGTCACACAGAGAGAGGGAGAGAGAGAGGCAGAGACACAGGCAGAGGGAGAAGCAGGCTCCATGCACCGGGAGCCCGACGTGGGATTCGATCCCGGGTCTCCAGGATCACGCCCTGGGCCAAAGGCAGGCGCTAAACCGCTGCGCCACCCAGGGATCCCAAAATATTTTTTAAAATAATGTCTCTGTTAAGAACTGTATTAGGAACATTCACAGTTTTTTCTCATTTCATTATCAAAGCAACTCTGTAGAATAGATATGCCTTTAACCAATAAATGCCTTTAATCAATAAATATTGACAGAAGCAATGTGTAAATCACCATGCTAGTGTTAGAGACACATCAGTGAATAAAATAATCCCTGCTCTCTTATTTTACAGATGAAACTGAGGTGCCCAGCAGTGGCTTTCTTAGAGTCATACTGCTAGTGAGTTGTAGATCCAGACTGTACATCTTCCTGGTCAAAAGACCAGGGCAGAAACACAAGAAATGGTATTTTTATTCTTTTTATTATGTTATGTATTTACAGATATCATTCATATAATTTTATTTTATGTATATATTTTTTAAAATAGGGAGAGAGCATGGGGAAGGGAGAGAGAGAGTCTTAAGCAGACTCCACACCCAGTATAGCATCTGACACAGAGCTCAATCTCACAACCCTGAAATCATGACCTGAGCTGAAATCAGGTGTTGGATGCTTAACTGACTGAACCACCCAGGAGCCCCTATTATTAGAAGTTATTAATGTGTATTTATTTAATGTCACATTTTCCAACTCTATATTCGATAGTAGATGCTTAAGATTCTAAAAGGTCCATATAATTTAGGGATAAGGTCAGCAATTATCTTAATTTTTTAAAAGGAGTGCAAAATTAGACCTAAGTATATTTCACCCCAGGAAATTACTCCACTCCCAGAATATGGCTGATGATATTGGTGTGTTTCCTAAATTTAAAGATACAATTGATATTAAAATTAATTGACCTTCCTGCCTGCAGTCTTGTCTTGCTCGAAGACATCCTCCATCCTGCCAGTGGGCTGATCCCATTAAAATACTGATACGATTGTGTTACTTTCCTGATGAAAATCCTTGAATGACATTCCATCACCATTTTTTTTAAGATTTTATTTACTTATTCATGAGAGACACAGAGAGAGAGAGAGGCAGAGACACAGGCAGAGGGAGAAGCAGGCTCCATGCAGAGAGCCCGACGTGGGACTTGATCCAGGTTCTCCAGATCACGCCCTGGGCTGCAGGCGGCGCTAAACCGCTGCAACACCGGGGCTGTCCAATCACCATTTTTAATAGAATAAAATAGACTGCTCAGCTGGACACTTAGCTTCCCTCAAGCTCTGCCTCCACTGCCCATCAGTCCTGCATCAGGCCTTTCTCCTCAGCAGGTTATGTTGGTTATGTTGGCTGCCTGAACCTGGCTGACTTCTAGCCAGCTTCTAGGACTCTAGTCCTTGGAGGAACCATTTTCTGAAATGTGCACCTTTGGGAACCTTACGCACTAGAAATCTCTCTGTCACAGCTTGTCCTTCAATTGTTATATGCAAATAAGAGCTTGAATCAAGTGACTTGCTCAATTTCAGGTCCCGTTTCTTTGTTAAGATGACTTTTTTTATACTTTTTCACTTTTTAATGTGTCCTTCAAATGTTAATAGTTGTCTTTTTTTTTTTTTGTCATGTTAGCCACTCCTAATGAACAATGTGCTTGCGCTGCAAAATGCAGGTGTTCTAATTTTAGCATTCCTTTTTCATTGATCACCTAGACTACTTCTGTAGGCAGACTTGCCTTCATCTTCTATTCAGATCTGAAGTAAAACCTGTATGGGAAAGCAGGATAAATGCTGGGTTGTTTCCCTTTATTTATCTGCTATACTTACAGGTTTACTCATATTCTCTTTATTCAAAAGATGGTTTAAAAAGTTATAATCAAGGCACCTGGGTGGCTCAGTTGATTAAGCGTCTGCCTTTGGCTCAGGTCATGATCTCAGGGTCCTAGGATTGAGCCCCACAATCAGGTTCTCTGATCAGCAGGGAGTCTGCCTCTCCCTCTCCATCTGCCTCCCCTGCAGCTTATACTCTCACTTGCTCTCTCTCCCTCCCTCACATAAATAACAATCTTTAAAAAAAAATAAAAAAGTTATAATCTTCTGGGGCACCTGGGTATTTAGTTGGTTAAGCATCTGACTCTTGATTTTGGCTCCTGTCAGGATCTTAGGGTCGTGAGATTGAGCCCCTCGTTAGGCTCCACACTGGCCATGGAGCCTGCTTAAGATTTTCTCTCTGCCTTCCTCCTCCTTTAAAAAAAGTTATAATTTTCTTGGGATCCCTGGGTGGCTCAGTGGTTTAGCGCCTGCCTTGGGCTCAGGTCATGATCCTGGAGTCCCGGGATCGAGTCCCACATCAGGCTCCCTGCATGGAGCCTGCTTCTCCCTCTGCCTGTGTCTCTGCTCTCTCTCTGTGTGTCTCATGAATAAATAAGTAAAATCTTTAAAAAGGTGTTATAATTTTCTAATAAATGTATATTTCACCTAAATTTTCAAACTATATTGACATAAATTTTTCCTAGTATTATCTTTTTAAAAAATCTCTGATACATCTATATATTGCTTTTTATATTTCTTATATTATTTTCTGAGTCTTCATTTTTCTTTGAATAACTTAGCAAAAGTTTGTTTTATTGGTCTTTTCAGATAACAGCTTTGGACAATGATTTTCTGTGCTATTTCTTTATTTTCTAATTTTACTCATTTTTTTATAGATTTTATTTTTAAGTAGTCTCTACATTCAGTGTGGGGCTCCACTCACAACCCTGAGATCAAGAGCCATACACTCTACTGACTGAGCCATCCAGGTGCCCCTTATTCATTTATCTTTATAATTTTTTTCATTCTACGCTCTTGGGATTTACTTGTTTGTTCTTTTCCTAATTTCTTGATCTAGATACTTAGTTTATTAATTTTCAATTTGGTTTTTATTTTTTATTTTATTTTATGTTTTTGAAGATTTTATTTATTTATTCATGAGAGACAGAGAGAGAGAGAGAGAGAGGTAGAGACACAGGCAGAGGGAGAAGCAGGCTCCACGCAGGGAGCCCGATGTGGGACTGGATCCCTGGTCTCCAGGATCAGGCCCTAGGCTGAAGTCGACGCTAAACCGCTGAGCCACCCAGGATGCCCTCAATTTGGTTTTTAAAAGAAGTATTTATCTAAGTATTTCAGTTTCCTCTAAATAGTGTGTTTGACTGTGTCAAGAGTTTGAAGCATGGTATTTTCTGTATTGTTCAGTTTAAGTATTATCAGATTTCCATGCTGTTTATTCTCTGGTGGTGAGGCATTTGGAAGTGTTTTAAATGTCTGAATGTACAAAGGTTAGAAGTCAATAACACCGCAGAAGCAAAGATCAGTGAACCTGAAAACATAGCAATAAAAGGTTTCCAGAATGACATCCAAAGAGAAAAAAGACTAGAAAAACATAAGAACATGATGGTATCATTGGGCTGTTGGACAATATCATATGGTCTAACATATTTCTATTCAGAGTCCCAGAGGGAAAGAGAATGAGACTGAAATGAAGACATGTTTAAACCAATAAAAATTAGTAGAGCTATTACTTTCAGACTCATTGAAAGAACTTAAGAGGTTTTTTGGTAGGCAGCTTCTGACATGGCTTCTGTGATCCCCACCTGCTGAGATTCACACCTGGGTATATTCCTCTCCTCTTGAGTGTGGCTGGACCTAGTGATTGCTTCTAACAAATAGAATACAGCAAGAATGATGGGATGCCACCTCTGCACTATGTTATAAAAGACTGTGAATTCTGTCTTGTTGATTCCCTTCTTCTGTTGCCCTCCTGGTTTACATGCTTTGGTGAAGAAGCTGCCATGTTGCGGACACTCACATGGCAAAGGACTAAGGCCAGCCTCTAGCAAACAGCCTGCAAGGAACTGAGACCTCTGTCCAGTTATCTAGTCATAAAGAACTAAATCTGGCCAACAACCATTTGAATAAGCAGGGAAACAGATGCATCCTCAGGGGAGCCTTGAGATGACTACATCACCAGCTGACACCCTAATTGTGGCTTCTGGGGGACCCTGAAGTGGAGAGCCCAGCGAAGCCATGCCAGATCCAGAAACAGATAACAAATATTGTTTCTGTTCATTATACTTTGGAGCAATTTGTTATGCAGCAGTAGCTAATACAATGTTCTTCAAGAATCATGAAATTGAATCGGAAAGGAAGGACTCAGAGGCAAGAAGAAATGATAAGCAAAAAATTAGCGACCATATGGGTAAATCTAAATAACAATTGGCTGTACAATAATAACACCAAGTATGATCTCATGAGAAGATAAAAATAAAAGCAGGATAGACTTACATTATTGCCAATATGTAATTAGTAATAAGACTGAACATAGTATTGACACAATCCTCTCTCTCTTTCTTTTTGGTAACAGAATATCTTGCAAGGACTTTAGCGAAGCAAGTCTTACCAGCTAGAGACATTTCCCAGCTTCTTTTACAGGTAGGTGTGTCCCTTTAACAGCTTTTGCTGAAGCCATGCAAGTAGAAGTGATGCGTGCAACCGAATAACCTTTTTATTTTTTTTATTTTATATTTTTTTAAAGATTTTATTTATTTATTTGTGAGAGACGCAGAGAGAAAGGCAGAGACACAGGCAGAGGGAGAAGCAGGCTCCCTGTAGGGAGCCTGATGCGAGATTTGATCCCGGGACCCCGGGATCACACCCTGCACCAAAGGGAGATGCTCAACTGCTGAGCCACCCAGCGCCCCTCGGATAACCTTTTTAAAAGGAAGCTATTCTGTCTGTTTTCCTTTCTCACTAGCTAGAAAATGACAGCAACCAGGGTGATCACATGAGACGCAAACACAGAAGCTGAATATTGGAGATGGCAGCCTGCCAGAACCAGTCTCCCAGCCTGGGGTCCTGCGTGGCTCTGGGAAGCAGGGTACCATCCCAGCCCACCTTGGAGGTGCTTCGTGAGACAGAAGTTAACATTTATGCTACTGAAGGTACTTACTTTAAAGACTTTGTTACAGCAGCTTAGCCTCGATCCTGACAAATACATAATTTAAGCTCCAAAAGAAAGAATAAAAGAAGGGAAAAAAACATTTTAAAAGCACAAATTTTAAAAGAATAAAATGAAATCTTGAAAATAAGTCCCAATGGGATCCCTGGGTGGCGCAGTGGTTTAGCGCCTGCCTTTGGCCCAGGGCGCGATCCTGGAGACCCGGGATCGAATCCCACGTCAGGCTCCCGGTGCATGGAGCCTGCTTCTCCCTCTGCCTGTGTCTCTGCCTCTCTCTCTCTCTCTCTCTCTCTGTGACTATCATAAATAAATAAAAATTAAAAAAAAAAAAAAAAAAAAGAAAATAAGTCCCAATATATCCAAAGTAAATGGATTAAATACACCAGTGAAAAGACATACTTTCATTTAGGATATGAAAATTCTGACTCTAGACATCTCAAAGAGATATCAAAATTATAAAAGGTATAAAAGGATTTAAAAATACAAGGTAAATGCAATTAAAAGATAGTTTATTGTATTGCTGTCCAATTAAAGGGACTTTTTAAAAATTCAATTAAATAGACCAGGAAAAAAATGCATTATAAAGACTAAATGGAAAAAAAAAAACTAAAAAAAAAAAAAAAAAAAAAAGACTAAATGGGGGTCACTAAAAAATGCTAAGCATTTAAATTAAGCTGGAATGTTCAGCAACTCTAAACCTATAGATATCTAACAACACAGCATATATTTATGAATATATGTTATATATAAAACAGTTTCATGGGAAAATAGGCAAATATGCAGTCACACAGGGAGATTGTTAACATACTTCTTTTGGTAATTAATAGATGAAACATTCAGTAAGGCTAAGAAATTTGACACATGGAATAGCCTGTACTTAGTTAAGTAATCCAGTTTTCCAGTTAAGTACAGAGGGAACACTTATAAAAATTTACAGTGTCCTCAGTAATAAGTGTCAAGCAAATTTTTAAAAAATGATACTAGAAACCACGTCATAGTTGAAAATAAAAATAAGGGTTATTTACTTTGCTCTAAAATATAGGAACTTCAGAAGATAGAAGCTTTCTAACTGGATTTACCTGTAGGTTAACTACTCCTGAGATATTTATAGAATTCTGATATTTTAATGTTGTCATATTTTGTTTTGGATTGTATTATAGTACAGGTCAATAATGTGCATTGGTAGCACTTTATTCACACTATTACTGAGAAAGGTGACCTGCACAATGTTAATTCATTTTCATTCAGTTTTAAGTTAAGAAGAAATGGCCAGAAATTCTTTCAACTCTACAATTTTAAAAATTCAGTGTAGGCTATGTTTTTAATTTCTGAAATTTGGGTCAAACTATTTCTTGTCAAAAGTTTGCAGAGATCTAGTGGCACCAGGCATAAGAAAAATCACCTAAGGCATTTATACATACATGTGTGAGGCAGAGACAGATTGAACATTGCCCTTGAGTGATACCAGTAACATGGTTTCCTTGCCAATAGCTCAAAAGTCATCTTTAGCCTCAGGCCTGGATTAAGTAATCTTAAATGTTTATAGAACAACAGACTGCCCATTGTACACTTAATTTATAGGGTCCAAGCCAGGAGAATATATAGTGTGTGGTGCTGTTCATTCACGATGTGTTATTTTGAAATATTTAGTACAAAACGTAGTAAATGAACTTAATTCTGTATCCTTACAAAAGATTACTGCCTTGATGTATTCTCTTTTGCAGCCGTATCAAAATGATTACCTTATAATTATGTAGGTCAGATTTAAAATGGGACTCATGAGCTAAAATTGAGGTATCAGCAGGGCCACATTCCTTTAGAGAAGCTATAGGAGAGAATCTGTTTCCTTGCCTCTTCTGGCTTCTCGGGGCTCTAGAGGCCACCTGCATTCTTTTCTTTTCTTTCCTTTCCTTTTCCTTTTCTCCTTCCTTCCTTCCTTCCTTCCTTCCTTCCTTCCTTCCTTCCTTCCTTCCTTCCTTCCTTCCTTCCTTTTTTAATTTGGGAGAGAGTGAGAGCAATGGATGAGCATAGGTAGAGAGAGGGGCAGAGGCTCCGCTGAGCAGGGAGCCCAACTGGGCCTCAATCCCAGGACCCTGGGATCATGACCTGAGTTGAAGGCAGACGCTTAACCTACTGAGCCACCCAGGTGCTTCTTTTTTAATTTTTATACTTTATTTATTTATTTTTTTTCATGTGCATTCTTTGGTTCACTTCTAGCTTCAAGAAACCAGCAACAGTTGGTCAAGTCCTGATACCATTACATCTCTTGGATCTTTCTTTCTTTTTTATAAATACTTATTTATTGTAAGTAATCTCTGTCCCCAACATAGAGCTTGAACTCACTATCCCAAGATCAAGAGTTGCATGCTCTTCTGACTGAGTCAGCCAGGTGTCCCTCCCTGACCTTTCTTTATCATTTCTGTCTTAGCACAGCAGGAAAGGTTTTTACTTTCAACAACTCGTGTGACTTGCTGAGGGCCATCTGGATAATTCAAGATAGTCTCCATTCTTGAGGTCTCTACTTCTAATAACACCTGAAAAATCCCTTTTGTCACATAAGGTAACATACTCACAGGTTCTAAGAATTAGGGCATGGACATTTATATGGGCCATTATTTTCCCCTCACATTTGAGTTTAAAAATTAAACAAGTTCAGCACTAATACTAACCATGAGGGGATCCTTTCCATCATCACTCTTACTTTCTGGGCTGAATTTTGACCACTATCCATTAATGAAGGCTTCAAGACTTTCCTCAACATATAGAAGTGATGTGTACTGTATCTACCAAAGATTTTCCAGTCACTGAAATGTATTACTAACTAGACGGTAAATATGATAACAGCTAACATATATTGAGTACTTACTGTGCTCCAAGCACTCTTCTAGGTGCTTTACATGTTTTGAGTTATTTAATCTTCACAAAAACCCTATGAGGTGGGTATCACCATCATTACCATTTTACTGATGAATGAAGTTTGGTGCAGTTTATATTTAAATTAAATGAGGTTTAGGGTATTACCAAAAGAAATGATACCAGATGACCTTCAATATAGTAGTTTTTATAATACACAAACACAGAAAATGTACTACGTATTTTATATTATGTTCTATCAAAAATGAACTTATTCACCTTTAGATTTGAGAGAAAAACATAGAATGGAATCTATACTTTTCATTTCTTTGAATCTGAAAGAAATGCATGTGCTAATGTGTGAATATGTGCTTGTGTACATCATTATGATTGCCTATATGTGAAGAGAGATTAAATCAGAGATTAGTTAAATGAACTATGGCACTGTCCTGCAATGGAATAATATGCAGCTGGAAAAAAAAAGTAAGTGAAGTTCTTTGGGTACTGATACACAGTGATTTCCAAGATATGTTGTTAAGATATACTGAAAAAAAAAAAGTGAGTATAATGCATCATCTTTTGTGTAAGGAAGAGGAGAGGGGGCACCTAGGTGGCTCAGTTGTTGAGCATCTGCCTTTGGCTCAGGTTGTGATCCTGGGGTCCTGGGATCGAGTTCTGCATTGGACTCTCCCCAGGGAACCTGCTTCTCCTTTTGCCTGTGTCCCTGTCTCTGTGTCTCTCATGAATAAATAAATAAAATCTTACAAAAAAAAAAGAAAGAGAAAATGAATATTTACATTTGTATGGCTTGAATTTGTGTATATAAATACCAGAAGGATAAATAAGAAAGAAAGAAATGGAACAGCAGGGGCAGAGTAGACAGGGTCAAGGCAGGGAGCAAGACTCCTCAATGTGTGCCTCATGATAGGACTTTAACTTTTGGACAGTACAAATGCATTATCTACTCAAAACAGAACCAAACAAGGTAAGCACAGCTTTGAAAAGAAACGATTCCTCTTTCTGTGGCTCACTGCTTTTTCTGAGCATGCTGTATTTTTTGATAATCTTGCATATGAACTCAAAGCATTTAGAAGCCAGAGCAGGGAAAGACATGCAACATTTCTCCTGTGAGAAAAAACGTAGAGCCAGCACATTAGAAGAAGCGGAACCCAGAAGAGCATAAAATGGCAAAACAGCATCATTTCCTAGGCAGCAGGATCTCAGTGGTACTTAAACATCTGTATACATTGAGAAAACATAGGGCCTAATGTCAAGTGACTTGCCACAGTTGCTTTTTTTTTTTTAATTTTTATTTATTTATGATAGTCACACACAGAGAGAGAGAGAGAGGCAGAGACATAGGCAGAGGGAGAAGCAGGCTCCATGCACCGGGACCCCGACATGGGATTCGATCCCAGGTCTCCAGGATCGCGCCCTGGGCCAAAGGCAGGTGCCAAACCGCTGTGCCACCCAGGGATCCCCACAGTTGCTCTTCTAATTTGTGAAGACATTAGGACAGGAATCCCTGGACCCCTAATTAACAATTTCAGTGTTTATGTCTTTATATCATGATGCTATCTATTGATTATAGTGCTGCCCTCTCTAATGAGGTAAAAATAAGGTGTGTAAAGTACTTTAAGCATTTGGACATATATTAACTACTTTAATCATCACATTATATATTATGATAAGGTAGTATCACTTAATAGTTAAGGTCATAGGCTCTGGAGTTAGACTTTGAGTCTTTGCCTCATTTCTTACTATGTGATCTTGGACAAATGTCTTCTCAAGTCTCTTCCTCATCCATAGGTTGGGAATATAACAGTACTCACTTCGGAGGATTGGTGTGTAGAGTAAATGTTACACATGTAAAGGACTTAGCCAGGCCCCCAGTAGGTGCTCCCTGAGTGTTATTCTTGTTATTGCTTTTGTTTTACTGATAGAAATCTAGGTAGGTGAGAATGGTTGAGTAGATACTCAAGGGCACGTAGGTTGCAAGCAATGGGTCAAGAACTAGTCTAGATTTTCTCACTTTAAAGTATCATGCTCTTTCCATCCCTAAATAATCCATAAATTCCATGTGTTTGATTTTCCTCTAACTGTAGTAGTTTTTCTGCTTTGACTTGCAAAGCAGTCAGTGTGAACCTTTGCACAGAAAAGGGAATAGCTCAATGTGTTTCAGTAGGAGAAAAGGAAAAAACTCATGTATACAGTCAGATATGATTTTAGTGTCGTCACAGGATCTAACAGATTATATATAAATATTAATTATTTTGTGTATGCTAACATTTCTTGATGTCTAATTGGTTAGAAAAGATTTTCTTCACATAAAGCATTTTCATTCAGATACATAAATATAGTTTTATAAATACATAAATTATGTAAATATATAAATTATATATATAATTTACAAATATATATCATTTATATTTATATATCTGTCCTTACATATAATGTAAATCATTTCAGATTTAAGTTAAATTTATATAACATAATATATAACTTACGTGCAAATATGGTATACAGTATATTATATAAAATTATATACCATGCATATAAACATTTGCATATTTAAAATAATTTTAAAATGATTGTGCAGCTGAGTAATATTCTGTTGTATATATACACCACATTTTTTATCCCATTTATTTATGGATGGACATTTGGACTTTCCATATGTTGGCTACTAAAAATAATGTTGCAGTAAATATAGAGGTGCATACAAGTTTTTGAGTTAGTGTTTTCGTTTTCTTTGGATAAATTCCTAGTAATGGAATTACTGGATGTTATGGTAATTCAATTTTTAACTTTTTGAGGAACCTCCCTACTGTTTCCACAGTGACCATACCCAGCTTGCATTCCCATTAACAGTGTATGCAGAAAGGGTTCCCCTTTCTCCACATCCTCACCAGCACCTGTTGTTTCTTGTGTTTTTTATTTTAGCCCTTCTGACAGATGTGAGGTGGTATCTCATTGTGGTTTTGATTTGCATTTCTCTGATGATGAGTGCTCTTGAGCATCTGTTGGCTATCTGTAAGTCTTCTATGGAAAAATATCTATTCAGGTTTTCTGCCCATTTTTTAATTGGATTATTTGTTTTTTTTGGTGTTGAATTGTATTAACGTTCTTTATATATTTTGTATATTAACCCCTCATTGTATATATCATTAGAAGATATCTTCTCCCATTTGGTACATTGTTGATGGTTTCCTTCACTGTGTAAATGCTTTTTATTTTGGTATAGCCCCAGTAACTTGTTTTCATTTCCTTTGCCAAAGGAGACTTATTTAGAAAAATGATTCTACAGCTGATATCAAAGACATTACTGCCTATGTTTTCTTCTAGGAATTTTTAAGGTTTCAGGTCTCATATGGGTCTCTATTCCATTTTTACTTTATTTTTATAATTGGGGGGATTATTATTATTATTAGAGTCAGACTTCCACTCCATCACTTCATGAGTCAAGGTCATCACTGACCTCCACTGTCAAGTTTCAGTACTCCTACTTTAAGATCAGCAAACAGCATTTATCTTGTCAATGTTCTTTCCTTCTGCAAATGCCTCCTTCCCTTATCTTTAAGGACACATTTCTTGGTTCTGCTCCATCTCCTTTGCTGGTTTATCCTCATGTCTCCGAATCAGTTTGAAGATTGGTCCTCAAACCTTCTATTTTCCCTCTTTATGCTGGATGATCTCACAAAGGCTTCTCGTGTTAACATGTATACCTATATACTGCTGAAGCATAAGTTTATATCTGGCTAAGGCCTCTAGCCTGAATTCCAAATCTGGTTTTCCAATTACTTACTCAACATCTTAAATTAGCATGTGCTAAGTGGAATTATAGTTGACCCTTGAAGAACATTGGGGGGTGGGTTTAGGGGTACCACTCCACCCTGCACAGCAAAAATTCCACATGGAACTTTTGACTTCCCAAAAACTTAACTACTAGGTGCCTACTGTTGAGAGAAGCCTTATCGATAACATAAAACAGTTGATTAGCACAAATTTTGTATTATATGCTGTGTTCTTGCAATAAAGCAAGCTAGAGAGAAGAAAATGTTACTAAGAAGTCATATGGAAGAGAAAAAACACTCTTATCAGTACTGTACTGACTGTACTGTAAAAAATCTGCAAATAAGTAAACCCACACAATTCAAGCCCATATTGTTCAAGGGTCAACTATATGGATTTCTGAATATCCTCCAGGAACTAAACTTTCTCATCCCACAGCCTTCTCTGTCTCAACTGATGGCAACTCTGTTCTCTGGTTTTCTCAGGCTGAAAACCTTGCAGTCATCCTTAAGGCATCCTTGAGGCCTTGCTCTATGTCTCATCCCACATCTGAGCATGTTGTCAGTAAATCCTGTCATTTCTACCCTTAGGATATATTAAAATTAGACTGCTTCTTACACTCCACCTGCTGCTACCCTGGAGGCAAACCACCATCATTTCTTGCCTGGATTATTGCGGGAGGCACCCCGTTGTATCTCTCTCTGCTTCTGCATTTGCTCTCTCTATAGTTTTTCTCAATACAAATTTTATTAAGAGTTTAAGTCAGATTATGTCATTCTGTCACCAGCTAAATTCCAAGACCTCATCTTTACTGCTCATCTGCTTATACCCACCTACCTTTGTCCCACATTTTTCCTTAAGCTCTTTCCAGAGCTTTTAACTCAGCCAAAAGACCCCACGGCACAGCATCCCTGATGGAAATTGCAACTATCCCGCAAGTGATAACACCTCCCTGAAGGGAGAGTCCAGTGGCCCAGATCATCCAGACCAGTTTTAGCTTAACTCCAACCTCACTCCCTGCGCAGATGGAGCATGGAGAGATGGACAGTTTACCTCATTACTATACTAAAATCTCTGCCCACAGAGGAGCACCGGCCTCATTTACATACTCTGCAACATCTAGGCAGGTTTCCCTAAGGTTTTTGTGTGACCTTGTGCCCCCCTCTACATACCATGACAGCGCTTCCTTCATAAATATTCATCCTAACCCCAAATAAAAGGAACCTGTTCGCCTTTGCTCAGGGAGTCATGGCTTTGGAAGTTATTCCCCACAATCCCCTTATTTACTGCAAATATTTTTCTTTGTATGACAATTCTACCTTTTGTAGTTTCTATATGTGACTCACCAACGAGCAAACTCATGCTGCTTAGTTCCCTTACAGTTCCTCTGCTCAAAATACGTGAACAGATTCCCATCTCATTCAATGGGACAGTGAGATCCTTACAGTGGCTCACAAGACTCGATATGGCCTGTCCCTTCTGCCTCCCTGGGCACACTTCCTACCTCTCACCTGTTTCTTACCTGGGCCTTTTCATCTGCTCTTCCCTCTGCCTGAAATCAGGCTTTCTCCCAGACAGCTACATGCCTTACTCCCCTACTTTCTTTAGATATCTTCTCAAATGTTACTTTTTCTAGTGAGACCTTTGCAAATCATAAAATAACAACTGCCCACCCCCATTCCCTATCTCCTCTTCCCTGCTTTCCAATGCTGTACTATATTTATTGGCTATCTCACACATATTATACTCACTTTATTGTCTGTCTCCACATCCACCCTTCTCCCACCTCCTAGGTGTGCTCTTCAGGAAGTTAGCAACTTTAATGTACTTACAGTAAGAGTATAGTAATACTGTTATTTAAATAAATCAATGTTTTGCCCATAGGAAACATTTAATAAATATTAGCTGAAAGAATTAATAAGCCGAAAATACTCACCCTTGGACTTGAGAGTAGAAGTAAAGTGAAACAGCCAGAAATGCAAATCTAAGTATTAGAAATATATGTATAGCCTGGTGGGCCAGATTTCCCTGGAATAAAGAGGTCACGGGACCAGAAAGCTACATAAGCTGTGTGCTAGACCCAGGTCAGCCCCTGGGATTCTAATAGTGGTAACAGTTACCAATGGAAGGTCTGCCAGAAATGTAACTTTTGCATATTGAAAACAGTAATTGAGGATCAGTGAAAATCATTAAACAATAAAAATTCAACTGAGTAGCTTAAAAGATCAAATTGGCTTTATCAAATTATTCATGAATGGAGCACCTTCCATCTAGCAAATAGAAAGGAGCTCCTTTGAGCTGCAGAGAAGGAAAGGCAGAGAGGTAGCAAAAAAGAAGAAATTATTGGCAAAGAATGCATTGTTTCAGGCAAGGTCACCCTCCTAAGGGGAGCAGAAGGATCTATCAGTAAATTTCTAGTGCTGACTGGGAAATTCATGTTGACCATTAAAATTTACATATCTGTGGGTTGAAACCACAGTCAGGTTAGGCATAGTAAGTCTTGGTTTATTCACAAGGAGCCCTTGACATAAGTGACTCCGCATTTTTTTTTTTTTTAAGATTTCATTTTTAAGTAATTTCTACACCCAATGTGGGGCTTGAACTCACAACCCCGAGATCAAGAGTCACATGCTCTACTGACTGAGCTCCATTTTAAACCTGTGGTTTTCTTTTAAGCAAAACAAATGGAAGGTTCCAGCTTCCATAAGCCTACACTAGCTAAAGTAATTAATTACTATTAAGGGACACTGGGACTTTCCTCCAAAAAAGAAAATGTGTTTAGAAGAAATAATCAGAATCCCTATAAACTCCTTCTATCCAGAAATAGAGCTTGACAGAGTCAAAATTAAGTATAATGTTAAGGGAAAGTGTATTCAATTTCCACTTAATTTGAAGATTGCCAACAAAGCCATAATGGACAGACTCAGGCAGCATTGGCTACTTTCATTCAATAGATGGAGCCAGAGTAGAAAGGAAACCGTCTGGCAGATTGTGAAACTGCACAGAGAGGGTTCTGACACTGGGAGTCTACTGCGGATTCCAGCCCCTGTGCGACCAGTAGGCACCCACCCAGGGCTCTTGCCAGTCGCCAGTCAGTTGCCTGGGGCGGGGGTGGGGGTAGACGGGTTCTTTCGAGGCCAGTGATGAAAGTGCTTCTGCCTTAAACAGCTCTTGGCCCCACTTGGTCATTCTCATGCTTCAGAATGCAGTGAATCCTTCCATGGCTTTCTTCCCTGCTCTCCCCCAGCCAAGCATCCTGTTCCTTTACTCACAGGCTAATCAGCAACTGTAATTACCTTTTGTTTACATGTTTGTTTGCTTTCCCTGCTAGAGGGAAAAAGTTCCATCTTACCGGACTGAGCCCCGCAGCATGCTCAGCACCCAGCAGACAGTTCTTGCCACATGGTGAATATTTAGTAAATATTTGTTGAATGAATTCATTGGAATTCTGGGTTGTTTGAAGTGCCAGGCACTATACCAAGGTTTTTACATACATTTTCTTCCATTTTCTCTCACGAGATAAGCATTTACTGTGGAAAAGCTAAAATTTAAGGAGGCTGCATAATTTGTCCCCAAGGTCACATAGCAGAGTTGAGAATTAAAACCAAGTCTTCCTGATTCTAAAATCACACAACCTTCATAAACATTTTGTAAAGGAAGTGGTAATGCCTTATGGTAAAGTTTTCACAGGAAAGCCAAGGGGGAAAAGTAGGAAATGCCAGGAAACTGGCTGTGGCACTCGATTTGGTTCCTACTCCGACATTTGCTCCTATGCCAGGCATTCCATATAGCTCAAAATTAAATATACTTTCTGATACTGAATTCAGAGTCAAAGGAGAAGGAATAAGATCTTCTCTTCACATCTCCTCCTCTCTTTGTCCACACCTCACGCTTCCTTCTGACTGAGGATGTCCTTTCTTCACTCTCTGGGCATACTCAAAACAGACAAAAACTTAGACTGTGTCACTGGATCCTTGCAAGGAGGAAAAGCTGGTGTTGGACAAGTGTAAGACAGTCAAACTTTAACACAGAGGGACACTTAGAAGGTCTGAAAAGTAACAGAGTAGAATGCACAAACAGAAAGATGGAGGATCCAGAGATGAAAGTATATATGTGAGTGGGTAATAGGGCCTTCAGGAGTGGAAGAGAACCAGACTGAACAGTAATGCCCGACGTATAAAAGAAATAGTGTGAAATTGAGAAGTAGCTTATTACATTAGTACTCAGGACAAAATGTGATTCAAGTTCTGTCCCTTCAATAACACAAATGTCACAATTAAGACTAAAACTAACAAGCTAATACAAATAAAAGCCCCAGCTTGAAATCTCATATTTCACAAATAATATTCTGTTTGCATCTCCTAGCACTGCTGCAAAAAATGACTCCACGAAGTCCAGAAAGGAGCTAAATTACAGTGCTTTAATACAAAGCAATTACTCTGATGTACTCTAAATTTTCCTTAAATAAGTGAAAAGAAGGCTGTGACAGAAAAATCCTCGTGCACAGCCTGTACAGAAGCTCCCAAGGAGGCAATTGGCTAACTGCCTCAAGGCATATCCGAAATGGGGTGAAAACATGAACATTTTGCACTTGTTCAGGAACAAGTTCAGGCTGAGGAGTAGACAGGCCTATGGTCCCTGGGATGTGTTACTAGGGTCCTCGCTTGCTTTGTCTTCTTACCCTTCACTGCAGGCGTCGTGAGGACAGGTTTGTGGGCTCCAAGTGTGTCCTTCTGTGAAAAGCTGGGAGGTCAGAAAGAAGGTCAGGGCTTCACTCCCTACACCACACAACCCTCCCACCGCTGTGTGTCAGTAGAGGTAATGCCAATGCCTAAACCATTCCATCCTGCTGCTTGAGGCTGGGTGTTCTCATCTGAGGAGGAGTGATTCTGGGGAAGGGAATTTCTGTTCTCCATGTACACTCTCCAGAATCCAAAGTGAGCAGAGGCACTTTATCTAAAATTATATCTAGTTATTTCTTTTCATTTTTTTTTTAATTTAAAAAAAATATTCATTTGAGAGAGAGAGAACAAGTGAGAGCACAAGCAGTGGGGAGGATCAGAGTGAGAGGGACAAGCAGACTCCCTGCTGAGCAGGGAGCCCGACCTGGGGCTTGGTCCCAGGATCCTGAACATCATGACCTGAGCTGAAGGCATATGCTTCACTGACTGAGCCACCCAGGTGCCCCTTTTCTTTTTTCTTTCTCTCTCTCTCTCTTTTTAAATATTTTTGTACTTACTACAAGAAAATAAATGTGTTTTGATTTTTTTTCTCTTAAGAGCTAGTTATCAAAAAAAAAAAAAAAAAAAAAAAAAAGAGCTAGTTATCTTTGTTTTCTCCTTTATGGGGGAAATGTGGGTATTTAAAAATTAGTGTTTGGTATAGTAAAGAAGTTCCATTATGAAATGAATTCCAATGGGGCCAAATAATTAAATGTATGAAAGGAAATCTAAAGGTACTAGAAGGAAACCTAGAAAGGACTCCCATTAAACATGATACATTGACCACATGCCTTTATCTTCTCTCCTTGTGGTAAGCTATCTAATGACCTCCAAGGATCTGTCCATGCCATAATCCCCAGAACCTATGAATGTTCCCTGGTATGACAGCGACTTTGCAGATGTGTTTAAGTTAAGGCTTTTCAAATAGATTAGCCCTGATTATCTGAGGGGCCCAAGTAACAACAAGCATCTTTGTAGGAGAGACAGAGAGAGGAGATGTGACCACACAGGCAGAGATCAGAGTGACGTGGATACAAGCCAAGGAATGCTGGCAAAAGCCAGCAACAAATTCTCTCCCAGAGCCCACAGGGGGAACGTGGCCCTGGAGATATCTTCAGTTCAGCCCAGTGAAACTGACTTAAAATTTCTGGCCTCCAGAAATGTGACAGAATGAATTTCTGATGTTTTAAGCTACCAAGTTTGTGGTAATTTGTCACAGCCCTAGGAAATTAGCACACTTCTAGTTCTATCCAAACCTCACCAAAATAATAGTTACAGGTGGGGAAAATGATATAACTCATAAAGATTAAGAGAACAGCAGAAAGGAACTTCAATAAATTTTTGGAAGATGGAAATGAATGAATGAGTGAGAGGTGACCTATGTATCAGAGTAGAGAACAATGGAGCCTGAGATGCTGGAGAGAAAGATGTGATCAAGGCATTAGATGCTTCTCCCAGAGAGGTCACTCAGGGTCTATAAGCACCAAGCAGGGGTATAAGAGAGGAGCAGGGCTGAGTTTAGAGCTGGAGTGAAGGTAGGAACTCAAACCTTGGTCCCTCGTGCCACTCCCTTCTCTGGCACCGGTCAGCCAGGAGCTCGTGTATCTTTGTTTCTCACCTTCCTCACTCCAGTCCAGGTCCTTGATCCCACCACCACCTGAGCCAACAGGTATGTTCTACTCATTCCTTCTGTTGGAGAGAACTAGTCACAGGGTTCTTCCTAAATGCAAGGGGGTGGGAGATACTGAGCAGGGCTGGGTACCGATTCTCCTCAACCACTCTGCACCATGGAAGGAAGACAGGATATTTGATGGCTACCACACTCTCTAAGGCACATCTTTGGAAAATTTCAGAAGACTGCAAATAAAGAGAAGATCCTAAAGGCTTCCAGAATGAAAAAAACGAGGTCGCGCAATGTACTAAGGATTATCACTCTGGCTGGCATCAGACTTTTCAACAGTGGTACAGGATACTAGGAGACAGTAGAGCAACACCCTTACACAATTCAGAGAGAAAATGTCCCTGAAAGTTTGTATCCAGCCAAACTCCCCAACAAGCATAAGGGAAAAATAAAGGTATTTTCAGATGTGCAGAGTCTGAAAGTATTTGCTTACCATGCATCATGTAAGAGGAAGCTCCCAAAGGGCACCCTTCTAGCACAGCGTAAACAAGCAAGAGGCAACAAGGGATCCAGAAAAAAACAGAAAATGCACCCAGGAGAGTGGCATAGGGGAAGTCTTAGGATGCCAGATATTTGTCACACCTGATAAGCAATCCTCCCAAGAATAGAAGCCTGTGTTGAGTGCAGAAGGCAGACATCTAAGGAGAGGAATTTAGAATTAATGGGCTATTCCATATATTGACAATTTGGAGGGAAATTATTATTAAACATTTTCCAAATCTGTTGGATTATTTGGGGGGATAAAGTGGTGATGGTATGTAGCAAAGGAAACAATTTAGCCAGGGGACCAGGGGATTAGCAATTACTAGTGCCTGGAGAAGATACAGTTATAAATACACTGTTTGCTTCAGTAGTGAATAATAGTACAATCTTAATTACATAAACACCGACTTTTGACTTAACTAGAGGTTTTGGTGTCTCTATATTAGGAAAAGGCAGGGAGTGAAGTGGCAAAGGTTAAAGTCAGATAAGAAATCAAAAGCTTCAACAGTTTCCTTTCCAAGATTGTAATCTATCTGTCTATATATTTTAAGTAACTTCTATACCAAATGTGGGTCTTGAACTTACAAAACCCCAAGATCAAGGATCATATGTTCTACCGACTGAGCCAGCCAAGTGCCCCTCAATCTATCTGTTTTTTGACACATGTACAAAGAAGGTCAACGCATAGAAAGAGCAAAAATGGAGACAACTTGAATACCTGTCCTTTGGAACTGGTTAAGTGGATCACAGTTAAATGGGGTATCATGCAACCATTAAAAAAAAATCCACACAATATATGCTGACACAAACTATCTCCAGATAGTGAATACAAAAACCCACACAAAAAAATCAAGGTGAAGATTGGGTCCAATATTACAGTACTACCATTTTGGGAGAAATAAATCTATGTATTAGTACACGCACAGACACAAACATTGCGTCTTATATATGTACAGTCTCTGGAAAGATACACAAGGAACTGCTAATAGTGGTTGATTCTAGGGAGGGGAACTGTGCTCAGGGCAGGGATAGGTTAGAGACCTACTTTTCACTCTACCATCTTGTTATTTAAAATGTGTTGCTGGCAAATGTATTACCTATTCGAATGACTTTAAAAAAAAAAAAGATTTTATTTATTTGACAGAGCGAGCACAAGCAGAGGAGCAGTGGAGGGAGAGGGAGGAGCAGATTCCCTGCTGACCAGGGAGCCCAATGCAGGGGCTCAATCCCAGGTCCTTGGGATCATGCATGACCTGAACTGAAGACAGATGCTCAAATGACTGAGCCACCTAGATGTCCTTCAAATGACTTTTTAAAGGGAGAGGGAAAACCAGTCTGGCAAGAGGAAGGAAAATTTTAAAAAACAAAGCAAAACAAAAACAAACAAACAAACGAAGCAAAACAAAATTAGCTCCCTTCGTATCACAGCCTAACACATCAAACGTCCTCTTAAAATGTCACTGCAGTGTTTTTAGCATTATTCCTTTAGGTGGCAGCATCTGAGTTTTGGGGGACACAATCCATCTGCCTAGCCCTGAGGATCAGTTCAGCAATAGTGTTTGGATGTCTTATTTTTCCTTTTCATAAGGAAAAAATTCTTAACGTGTTTATTATATTTATAAAATGCATGATCTGGAAATGTTCCTGAGTATTGTATACAAAAAAGCAGGTTACTGATTTCAAGAGATGTGAAGCAGACTGTAAAGATAATTCATCAACATGTTGACAATGATTTCTCTCTGGATAATAGGGCCATTAATAGGTGAATTTGTTTTCCCCTCTGTGCCTTCGCAACTGTTCTGCAATGAACATGGTGTTTTTCAAAGCCTTGTTTGTCCTCCTTGCCATCAGCCTGGAAAGCTAAGGATGGTGTAGGCTTGAGAGTCATCTGGCTCCCAAACATTGCCAGTCTCACCAAGCTCTTTAGTTTCTTAATTGAGGAATGAAAATAATGATAGATAATAGGACTATTGAAACGGAGACCAAGGGGTAAAGGATCTTTTTAATGCTCCCCAAATCCAGAAGCAGATTTACTGTGAAGCTAATAAAGCTATGCTTCAGGGCCTCCCCCTCACACTAATCCTTTTCAAAATATTGTATTCCATTTGAATCCATAATTTTGAATTACAAGGCCCACAAATTATCCCGTTCCAGAACCTACCCAACCCAGATCTACCATTGCCAAAGCACACCAAAATACTCTTTGACAACTTTTTCAATATCCTTGTGTGAGGCAGGCAGTCTAGTTGTAACTATGCTTTGAGGGGGTTGGGAACGTGCCTATAAACTCCCCCACTAAACTGGGACACCAAACCTCAAACCCTCTGCACCCTTGTTGCCTAGCAAATGGCTGGCACATTTCAGGTATTCAGAAACCATTTGGAGCAATTCAGAGATTGAATTCTGTTAATTTATAGGACTGTACCTTCCCCCAAAGGACTGGCTGGATGTGTTATTGTGGCTTTTCAAATGCATATGTGCTCTGTGTGTGTGCATACATTTACACAGTGGTGGATTATGACATGCATTTATCCACCAAAGTAACAGAAAAGATTTTTTGAAGAGAATGAGATAACAGTGTAGAAAAACAAGAAAAAGCGTCATCAGTAGACCAGAAGTTTTGAGAAATTTCTGAAAGATAAAAAGCAGAAAGATGAACTGATGAGCCACGTGTCTTCCCAAGGGGGGCCCAGAGGGAGCTCAGCTCGAGACAATACAATGATGGGCTGTGGGGCAGTCATCAGTGGCCTCATTAAAGAGCAGGATGCAATGCCTAAGGACAGCTGGGGCCCCTTCCTTCGACCTGTGTAAACAGAGCTTGACAGCTGAGACTTTTGCCCTCAGGCTAAGAGGCAGCGCTGCCCTCTCTCAAAAGCAAGCTATCAGCTCAGAGAACATCCTTGGTAAGGACTTTGTGGCCTGAGGACTTTGTGGCCTGAGAGGAGATACTGAAGAAATTCTGAATCTCTATAATAAATTCAGACTGGAAATCACCAGACTTCAAATGCATCTCCACCCCTCCACCTGGAAACCTCTCGGCTCCGGGATCTGCTTGCTCATGCTCTGTCCACAGGAAACCCTACAGGGAAGTCTTCCCATCCACAAACTCCACCTACTTATACAAGAACTGCTGTCAGTCATCCTGTTAGAGTGAAAAGGCTTAGAGAAACAAACCTAGACCCTTTAGGGGGGAAGAAACCCACACAAGCTATTGATGCTAAATTAAGGTGTTTGTGTGGTTCTTCATTCATTCGTATTAAAGGACAGCAGGGAACCTCAGACTTGGGAAAAAAAGCAATACGAAAGGGAAAGCCTTAGAAAAATAAATAACTGAAGCTGGAGGAAAAAGATAATCCAAGCAGTTTAGAGAATATAAAAAAAAACACCAAAACTTAATGAATGCACCCACAGATCACTAACATTGTTAACACCTGTATTAGCCAATCAATACAATTGATATTTAAAACAGTTTCATAAGACAATAAAAATGCTAATTCATAGGAGAATTTGTAACCTTCATTCTTTTAAGAGAGTTATAGTTTGTGATGAAAGGTAACCGATAACATGAAAGAGTTCTTGGAAAGTAAAAACCAAAATTTCAATGGAATTTCTGAGTAATAATATAAATACAAATATAGGTCAAATTGGTTACCGGGAAGATAGAGTAGAAGTAAAATGACAGAAAATAAGAGAAAAAATTAAGATACATGGAAGTTAGCTCTAAGAAATCTAATACTTCTCTAAAGGTGATCTAGAAGGTATATGGGACCACAGAGAAAAAGACAGTGAAGAAAATAGTGAAATAAATTTCCTTAATGCTAAAGAGTTTTTCGATTGACAAAACCCACCCATTGCAGAACAGGAAAAGCCAAAAAACGAAAGTACATCTAGGCACCGTGGTGAAATTTTAGAATTCTAAGAACAAAAGAAAGCCCTGAATGATTCCAAAGGGGGGATAACGGAACGATAATCAGACTGTCGTACCAATTCTAGTTACTAGAAGATCATTCATAAAACTAATGTATATTGAGTGTAGCAGAATGTATTCCAGTTTCTGAGGAGGACAAAAACGGATCTTAGAATTCTAAACTTGGCCAAACTATTAATTAAGTTTGACAGCTAAGAAAGACCATTTTTAGACATTCAAGATTTAGAAAGCTTACTTCCCGTACAAAACCAAACCAAAGCTCAAAGAAGTAATCCAACGAGTTGTAATCCAAGAAAGATAACAAGCAGTGCCATCTGAGTATACCCAAAGGATGTAAAGAAAGCAAGAAAAGGAGGAAAGGGAGGGAAGGAGGAAGCACCTACAAGTTTAGAAGAATGTCATTTGAGCCGCAAAATTTCGATTAAATAACATTACATTTCTTTCTCAATGGAGGTTTGTCTCCAGTACTAGGTTGTTCATAACAGCTGGTGGTTACAGAGGAATCTATGTGCCTCAGAGGGCACTGTGTTGAGTGCCTTATATGGATTAACTCTTTTAATCTTCTGAAGATTTCATTATAATTACAGAGCCGAATATAAATATAGTAAACCATGACCATGTATATATAGAGAGATGTGTATGTGTAAATTTATCCACAAAACAAAAACTTGGAAGTAGACCCTTTTATGTGACTGGGAATCAAGAGCATCTTCTCTAAATAAATAAATACAGAAGTAGAAGTTTGGGTATTATTTAAAGTTACCAAGAATAATTTTAAATATAGTCTTTAGAAAAATTAGAAATACAACTGAATTATAAATAATATAATTAACACAAATTGGGAGGTAGAGAAGTTGGGAGGAAGTATAAATATTCTTCCTTATCTTTCAAAGATGGAAGTCAGTAGACACTTTGCAAAGCTGATAAATTGAGAAACAGAGCAGTAAGCGTATTATTTTAAGTTATAATAGGAACTGCGACAAGATGGAACAGCACCTGTATGGAGAGTGTCAGCTTAGGCTGGAATGGTATAGAGATCACATTTATTTATACTCTTCTGTACTGAGAACATTATTTTCTTTTGGAATGCATATAAAACTATAAAATAGCAATGGGCTACTTCAATAATAGTAGATACATTAATTTTTTGAAGAGTGGAAAAAGCCCACAGGGCGCCTGGGTGGCTTAGTCAGATAAGCATCTGTCTTCAGGTCATGATCCTGGGGTCCTGGGATGGAGTTTGAGCAGGGAGCCTGCTTCTCCCTCTGCCTCTGCCCTTCCCCCCAGTTCTTGGCTCTCTCTCATTGTCTCTTTGAAATAAATAAATAAATAAATAAAATCTTAAAAGAAAAAAGAGTGGAAAAAGCCTAAATGCATCTTTTCCACAAACATGGCAATGATATTTAATACAGGTGTATGTAATTGAAAGAGGAGTTGTATAGTCATCGTTGCTAAATGTTTTCAAAGACTGGGGGTTTTTAGGAAAAATAGGTTAAAGAGAGCTTAATATATTATCTGCTTTTTTAAGTTGAAAAGAAAAAGTAAAACCCATTCTCCAGCTTTTCTAAGTTTGAGTTTGGAAAAAAATTGTAAGTATTGTGTGTCCTAACCATGTTGACCCTACAAATGGCTCATAAACCAATGAACTGAGTAGCCTGGGTGGCTCAGCAGTTTAGTGCCGCCTTAGGCCCAGGGCATGATCCTGGAGTCCCAGGATCCGGTCCCATGTCGGGCTCCCTGCATGGAGCCTGCTCCTCCCTCTGCCTAGGTCTCTGCCCCTCTCCCCCCATGAATAAATAAATAAAATCTTAAAAAAAAACAAAAACGATGAACTAAAGACTTTGACCTTTCAAAAAAGGAATTCATCACTGAGGATTACTCACCTGTCAAACCAGAATAAGATTCAGTTTGTATTAGGCAACCTTCTCTAACAGTTAATATTTATTTATCAAGACAGGGAATGGGGTGGTGAAGTGGAGAGAGCATGGGTCAGAAAAGCTGCCTTTCCCAACTTTGTCCCTAACTAGCCTAGTGATCTGGCCACCACTTCATCTTTAGTTCCTTCATTTGTAGAAAGTGGATGAAATCGTTATCCTTGTTACTTCATATTGTCCGTGTGAGAATCAGAAAGGATCGATCAAAGGAAAGTCCTTTGAAATACTACAAAGTGCACTCAGATTACAATGTAGTATCATTTGGAAGATTGAACTTAAAAATTGGAAGGAATTTAGAAATGATCCAGTCAAATTTCTTTAATTCCTATTTCATTTGTCTATTACTTGCTTAGAGCCCGTGCATATGTTATGAATAGTTTTACAATAGAATTTGATTTAAAATTATATTCTTTTGAACTACTGCCTCTTCTAAAATTATAAGGAATCATAATGCTGCAAGAGATGGCCAGCCACCTCATGTTTTAATCCCCGTGTTTTATTTTTTATTATTATTTAAAAAATTTTTTTTAAAAAGATTTTATTCATTTACTCATGAGAGACATAGAGAGAGAGAGAGAGAGGGAGAGAGAGGCAGAGACGCAGGCAGAGGGAGAAGCAGGCTCCATGCAGGGAGCCTGACACGGGACTCGATCCCAGGTCTCCAGGATCAGGCCCTGGGCTGAAGGCAGCGCTAAACCGCTGAGCCACCCGGGCTTCCCTAATCCCCATGTTTTAAATATGAAGCAATATTAGCCAAAGAGAGTATCTGGCCTAAGATAAACACAGGACAATGAACCCAGACCTTGGGTTAAAAGCCGTTCCCAAGATTCCCAGTGCACAGCCCTTTTCCACCTCACTGCTGAAGCAAGAGATGAATGGCCATTTATGGATAACCACAGTTAATAAAGGTATATATATACTGCCCAGAGTATGCTAATTATTTCTAACCCTTTTTTTCAATATTTAAAAGATGTTCCTTTCCTCGGGGCGCCTGGGTAGCTCAGTTGGTTAAGGTTCTGCCTTTGGCTCAGGTCATGATCTGGGCACCCTGGGATGGAGCCTCACATCAGGCTCCCTCCTGAGTGGTGATCATGCTTCTCCCTCTTCCTCTGCCCCTGGTTGTGTTCTCTGTCTGTTAAATAAATTAATTTAAAAAAAATAAAAGATGTTCCTTTCCTCAAAAAGCAATTATAAACTGGCAAAATAAACTGAACAAACAAATGTAAAAGTGAAGGAAAAAATTTAAAAAGTAATTATGCTTGAAAAAATGTAAATGCACAGACTCAAATCTATTCTCTAAATAAAACTAAGATTGGGCAGCCTGGGTGGCTCAGCGCTTTAGCGCCGCCTTCAGCCCAGGGCCTGATCCTGAAGACCAGGAATCGAGTCCCATGTCGGGCTCCCTGAATGGAGCCTGCTTCTCCCTCTGCCTGTGTCTCTGCCACGTGCTCTCTTTCTCTCTGTGTCTCTCATGAATAAATAAATAAAATCTTTAAAAAAAAAATAAAAAAAATAAAAGAAGATTGAAAGTTATCAGAACAATTAGGGATTTAATAGTCAAATTAATTAAACATTTCAGTAAAACTTGATACCCTTTCATCCTTCACACAAACCCATGGAAGAGAGGCAGAAGATGTAAATGGTTAGGAAGACAGAGTTTTCAATCAAGACATGAGATTAAATTCCATCTTTACTGTTTATTAGATACATAAATTTTGAAAATGTTCTCCACTTCCCTAAGCCTCATTTCCCTCATCTGTGTTATGGGAATAGTAATAATTCTTTCATGGCATTGTTGTAAAGATTAAAAATCCACATAATTCAATAAATGGGACTACTCATTATCACTTGGGATTTTTACAGGGGAAGAAACTAGAGCTCATCTCATAGCAGTTGTTTGCTCAGCTAATAAGTGGTAGAAACAAAACTGAAATCTCAGTCTTCCAACTCTGTTCTTCCCTGCTACCCAGCCTCATTACCCAACACTTGGTTACATGAAAGACCCTCCTCTGATCCTGCCACCCCAATGCGCAGCTTTTCCACATGCAAGAGACAGGTTTTCCTTCCTAAGTAGGACAGCTCTCTCAGCCAATTTCAGATGATATGGCTTTCAAACGGATGCATCTCTCTTGGCCTGCCAAAGGGAGTCACTTGATTCTTTCAAGATCACAGTCCTCATGTGCTGGAGAGGAGGTGGGGATGGCTGCCTATCTGTGTCACACAACCCTCTATTGTACTCTTATCCCTCCTCAGTGACCCTGACCTTGTGTCCCATGAGGAGGCACATGCCCTTCACCCCCCCACCCCCCCCCCACCCCCGTCTCCATCTCAGGCGTCTCTGGCCAGGATTGGGAAGGCCTTTATCCTTTTTCATCATGGTGTTTGGGTGCTGGCTCTTCAGCACTCAAATCCTCCCTAAGCACCCTAGATTTGACTCTGAGGAGCCTTATGCAAATTTGACTTCCCCTACCCTAGACATTAGGGGTCCTCCATCTTTTTATTTTTGTAGCTCTCAGGGCCCAGAATGAGCTAGCACATGGTTCACACTCCATAAATGTTGGCTGGAAAGAAGTTGGAAGAAAGAGGGAGAAAAAAGGAGGAATCTGTGGTCTTGTCACTCTAGAGTTTCTGAAAATGGTCTAAGAATGAGGTCACCTTCCTAGTTCCAAAAGCATTTAACAATATTTATACATTTTAATATGTATTTACTTGTCTGTTACCTGGAATTATTGATAATAGAGAAATCACTTTAATTTTAGTCTCAGAACTCACACTTAACATTTCAGAGAGAGAGTGTGTGTGTGTGTGTTTGTAATTTGGGGTTGGACCTTAGGACTGTGTGAGTTGAATTGCAAATAGGAGTGGAGTCCAATCGCAGGACCTGGAAATCAAAAGCCCTAAATTCTTATTGATATAGCCCCAAGCTGCTGTGTAAACCTGGATGAGTCACACTCATAGAACTGTAAAAAGGGAATCAATTTTAAAGGATGTCACTATTAACAGAATTGTCATGAGCAGTAATGATAATATGTTCTAAACAGTCAATTTTTAAAAGACCCATGACAGTGATTCTTCACTATCCAAATTTTCTCAATGCTAATTGATCCTCATGGACTGTGTTCAACCATTTGAGTCTTTCCTGTTTGTACCTTTCTCCTTCCTCAATGAAGGCCTCTAGACTTCATGACTTAATGACCATGTAGCTTTACATTCCTACTAATTCTGTTTCCGATGTGACTTTAGAATCTGTTCCTGGCCTCTGTTCACACTCTGACTCTCCTACTCTTTCAATAATTCTCGCTTAGACGCAACAGCCTCCCTATACTCATGTTTGTAATGATCATTCTTCATTATGCCTGCTCCGCCCTAGGACATATAAATAAATGCAGACTGCCTTGTATCTCTGAGAGTATGCAACAGCTCAGCTTTGGGCTGCAGCTGTCTTGGATCTTTCCTTCAACCTTCTCTAGTCTCCAGTCTCTTGTTACTCTGTTCCAGCTCCTACGACCAGTCACAGAGGCTCCGGGCTTTGATTACCTTGGGTGGACATGCTGCTCTTTCACTCTGCATTCTCTTTGACCTTACATCATTCTTATTCATAAGCTCATATCTGAACTGGGGGTCAAAATTATTTTCATTGCCCCATTCTGGCTATGACTGAGTCATTTTAGCTCATCAGCCTACTCATCACAAAAAGGAGAACAGGCAAAGTCTGTCATTAATGTGTTGTTCCAACACTCAAATTGTAATGTGGTACTCTCTGATTCCAGTGCCAACAACAAAATGTTAATGTGGTTGTTCAAGGTTTTGGGACTTGCCTGGTATGAGGCACAAAGGATCTTTGTGGGAAGGAGAAGGCTGGCTGGGAAGGAAAAACAGAAGCCAGCTCTTTGGGAACACCCACCACTGGAATGAAAGGTAAACTGGGAGGAATTGACCAAGCATCGGAGGCAGACCCTGGGAAAGATTAGATGAGACAGAGGCAGGAGGGCTCAACAGTCTCAGCTCCCAATCCAGAAGTTGTTGGTTCTGCCGTAGTAGTCAGGCTGGCAGCAGATTATTACACTCTTTAGGTTTTGGGTTTCTTTTTTTTAACATTTTATTTATTCACACACAGAGAGAGGCAGAGACATAGGTAGAGGGAGAAACAGGCTCCCTCTGGGGAGCCTGATGTGGGCCTTGATCCCGCACCCTGGGATCACGCCCTGAGCCGATGGCAGACACTCAACTGCTGAACCACACAGACACCCCACTCTTCAAGTTTTTACCTTGATCTTAGAGTTGTGAGTTTGAGCCCCATATTGGGTGTAAAGATTACTTAAATAAAAAATCTTAAAAAAAAAAATAGAGAAGCATACATATAAATCCTTGCTAGAGACTCCATTTATTATAGCACCAGCTATATACCAGGCATTGGAAAAGGAAAGTCAGCATGGTGACTTCCTTGGCAAACTTTGTTAAATAACTTGGCGTGTACCATTATTCTTTATTGTCTCGTCAATATTAGAATGGCTTTTGGACCAGAGATGTGGCTTCTAGCCAGTGCATTTATGCAAACAGTTCTCAGATGTGCCACAAATATGTGGCCAAGATAACATCACAGCCTCCATTCCTGCACTGGAATAATGATGCAACTTTTCAATAAAAGAAATCCTTCATGGACAAATAACAAAAATACACATTGGTGGTTTCTGGATGTTTTGAATTTTCCCATCGGTTTTTTCAACTGGCTATCCCTCTATATTCAGTTCAAAAAGAAAAAAACAAAACAAAATAAAAAAAACCCAACCTGGAATCTGCATAGTTAATCATCATAGCACAGTTTTCAACAATACACCCATGTGTTTATGCTAACTGTCAAGAGTACTTGGTGATTCAACATGAAATGATTACATTTTGTTGAACTTGTTTCTTACAGCAGGATTGATAACGAAAACAAAACAAGAAACTAGTCTCTTGAGAAGAAACTAGTTCGTATCATTAAGAATCAGTGTCCAGTGAGAAAGAACACTTACATAAATAAAGAACTATGTCATATTCTTGGCTTGGAAGACACACGTTGTAAAGATGTCACTTTTTCCTAAAACCAACCTGTAAATTTATTACAGCCCAATAAAAACTCTAATGGAATTCTTTTGGAACTTGGCAAAACAATTTGAAAGTTTGGAAGAATAAAAATATATAAGGAAGATCCAAATACAAAAGAATATTATGGAGGACTTTGGCAGTCATTTAAACTGCAGTATTTACTACTGATATATACTGCTACAGGAACAGACAGATGATTAATAAACCAAAATGTTGAGTATAGAAGCAGATCCAAATATGAATAGGATTTGGTTATAAATAAAGTGGTGAAAAGAAATGTGTTATTCAGACATCTGGCCAGTCATTTGGAAAAAGAACAAAGGTGGATCTCTACCTTGAACTTCCAGATGAAATAAAGATTTAAATTTTTAAAAAAGCATAAAGCACAGAAAACTTTTGGATGAATATTTTTATAACTTCTCAGTGATGGAGGCCTTGAAACTGACACTGGCTCATCACCATGAGTGGTCTTGGTGTGACAGAGTACAGTGCCTCCTACTTTAGGAGCTGGAGATCTGTCCTCCTCCAGTCCACATGTCATGGCCTTGTGGGAGAACACCCGGTGACTTGCTGATAAAGAAGAAAGTGTTTCAAGACTGGTTTTTCAGATGGCTCTTACCCGAGGCACATGCACAACTACTATTGTGGTTCCACCCACTTAGAGATGGCCTTGAAGGATGATTGGAAGGAACATCTTCCTAGGGTTAAAGCTCCAAGTAGTGTGGGGGCACCTGGCCAGCTCAGTCAGTAGGGCATGCGACTCTTGATCTCTGGGTCATGAATTTGAGCCTCATGTTGGGTGTAGAGATTACTTTAAAAATAAACTATAAAAAATAAAAATGTTATTCTTAAAAAAAAAAAAAAAAGTGGTGGGTAAGCCACCTTCCTGGAAAGAGCAATGGCCTTAAGAGTTTAGAACCCAAGGGGGAAAGGCTTCAGTCAAGGGGCACATTAAAGATTCCAATGAATTGGAAAATGAAATTCTTACTGTTTTTTTTTTTTTTTTTGGCACAGAGAAAAGAAAGTTCAGGTGTAGGCTGGGTGATGAATTTTGATTACCAAGGGAAAGAGATACATTGTAGCATACCAGGAGCAGAAAGGTAGCCCCCGATAATCTCCTCATAACCATGGCAATGTTACAAGTCAATAGGCTGTGCTTATAACACCACACAGGCGGGACTCAGATCCCTTGGAAATAAAAATTTGGGTCCTTCCAATGAGTAAAGAGCACTGAACAGCTGAAAAACAAATAGAGGGCAAAAGATCAGTTTTGTTTTTTCAAGATAGTATAAATGTATTTTGGCTTACAAATCTCAGGAAGTAGACTAACGTTAATGTGTCAGTATATTTCCGTTTTAACCACAAAGTCTGCTCACAGTTCAAAGAGGAAGACACATCTTTTTGCTTACTGATAGTTCTGCAGGGGAGTTTATACCTTCCTCTGCTTTTCACCTTGTTCTCTGTCTCCAGCCTCCCTCACCCATGCCTCCTGGCCTCGGGAGGTCGCTCTCCTTGCCCTATAATACTTTGCTCTTTCCTCAGTTCACTAATGATTTCCCCCTTTATACACTTGCACCTTGTGCTCTTTCTTCTTCTCCTTCCATGGCTGCTCACCTACTACCATCTGGGGTCCAGCCTCACAGTTGTCTCTGAAACCTCATCAGTATATGCCCAACAAAACTGATGGCTTCCTTCCTCCTCCCCTGGGAGTACCTAGAACACTCTTATGTTTGTCTCTACTTACCAGATTTGCTTCTACAACTCCAGGGCTTAGCACCGAGAATAGCACACAGTAGGTGTTCAACAGTACTTGTGAAGTCCACTGATGACTTGCCAGTGGTAGAGACAGGCTGAGAATGAATAGACTTTCAGCCACAAAATAGACTTTATTTTTTTTAAAGAGTTTATTTATTTGGTTGAGAGGGAGAGAGCATCCAGCGGGGTGAGGGGTGCATGGAGCAGATGGGGAGAGAGAGGGACAAAGCAGACTCTGTACTGAGTGCGAGCCCAATGCAGGGCTCAGTCTCACAACCTTGAGATCATGACCTGAGCTGAAACCAAGAACTGGACACTTAACAGACTGAGCCACCCAGGCACCCCTCAACCACAGACTTTAAATGGAACAAATATTCCTCTAGGTTCACTACCCTAAATCACTAAAGCTATATATCCACAAGCACTGAGAAAGAGCCAGAACATTTACATGTTCTGATCCCTACAACATGTAAAATAGAACTATTTTTCAGAACCAGTACATAAGGGGAAAAGCTTCAGCCAGCTTTTTGGCCTGTGGGTTTAAGAAGACCATAGTAACAACCAGCTGGCCCTCTCTGCCTTTGACTCTGACCACGTGACTTTCTCTCTTCTGTTTAAAGGGCAAGAAGATGTCATACAAGTACACAACAGTAGCCTCCAGTGCATTTTTCAGGATTGGCAGTTTCAGTGACCATTAAGGCTTGGAGGAATTCAGGACTATCTGTGGATGTCACAGTTTGCATTTCTAACTGTGGGGATCACTGATTGGGATCTTCCTTTCTCTGACATTTCCCCAAGCTATAACAATTTGTTTGTAAATGCACTATATATTAATATCATGTACAATTCTGAAATTTCCAGCTTCCTTCTTTTTTCTCAAAGACCCTTTTTTTCCAAGGGGCCTATTTTTCTTCGTCATTATTGTCAGAATATATTTAACATGGCAGGAGTCCTGTGATTTCTCCAAATGGTCTCTATTTCATTCTGTGTTTCAATCATTTTTGTATCTGGTAGGCCTAATTCTAGTGATGATTTCACAGGCATGGGATTACTCACATCCAGCTTTCTGCTCTATGTAGTTACTCATTGAGTCAGATTTTCATTCCACAGACTCAGAGCAAATTAGGTACCTTTGGGGAGCTACATTAAAGCTTTTGGGATAGTGGAAGCCATTTTATGCACTAAAGCAGTAATTTACCAAATGTTCCTTAGTTATCTGAGAATAAAAATTGCTCAGTTTCTCTTGGTATTTAATTTGTTTCCAGGAAGTTAGTCAAAGGGAGGATCTGAGCTAATATTAGATCTGAGCTAATATGAACAAATGCAATCTTAGATCTTACCTATTCTAAAATCAATACTGTTGCCTAATTAAGTGAGCATGTAGGAAATATGCTCAAAGACACAGGCCTGGCTCTCTGAACACTGAAATTTGCTCTTTTCCTCTTCAAGGAAAATAACCTCAGGAGAAATTCTATTTGCCCCTCATGACTTCTCTCAGGGTTAATTTTTTACTTTATATACCAAGTAATAGCTAAAACCTGCACTTTTAATCTCACATGACCACATATCAGGCATCTCCTGTCCACAGTGTACTCTTGAAACACATTCACCATTTTAAACTTAGTATTTGTCAAATTGAAAGAGTGATCCTCTTCATAACTTCATAACTTCATAAACTATTCTTCCCTATTTCATTATAATCACTATAATCACTGACAAATCTCCAAACACTCTACCACCTCAGTGGAATCTCTAGCAATCAATTCCTTTACAACAATCTGAACATGATGGGAATATCCCACGGATACCTGTGGAGCATTCACTGTGTGCCAGGCCAAACACTGGACATAAAATGATGACCCGAAGGACATCATCCTTACCTTCATGAAGCTTACACTCCAGCTGGAAAGATCGACATAACAAGTCTTCACATAATAAATGTTTAGGGACACCTGGTTGGCTCAGTGGTTGAGTGTCTGCCTTAGCTCAGGGTGTGGTCCCAGAGTCCTGGGATTGAATCCCATGTGGAGCTCCCCTCGAGGAGCCTGCTTCTTCCTCTGCCTGTGTCTCTACCTCTCTCTCTGTGTCTCACCTGAATAAATAAATAAAATCTTTAAAAAAATGTCTAATCAAAACTCTGAGGATTTTGATCCCAATAATAGACTGAATCCATTTGGGTCAAGATCCTCACTGACCTTCAGATGGCTAAATCCAGTGGTCAGTTTTTGGTCCATCTTACTCAGCTTCTCAAAAGTATTTGATATAGTTGACCACCTCTGCCTTTTATAAACATTTCTTCAGTTGATTTCCAGTTCTGTGGTATACTCTAGCATTTGTAATCCCTAAATTCATTTATGACTCCCAAATCATAGTTTCAGCCCCAGTCATTTTTCCAAATTTGACACCCTTATGTCTTGTCTGTCTGCCTACTCCGCGTCCCCTTTCAGATATGTAATAGCAACTCAAACTAAACACGCACCACACTGAATTCCCTTTTCAACTCCACAAACCTACCTCTTCCCTAGTGTTCACTCTTTTACTAAATCATTTTTTTTTTTTTTTTTTTGGAAACCCGTGTTCATTCAGTTGATCAGGCCACAAGTCTTGGAATTATCCACAGCTTTCTTTTCTTTCATACTCCTCATTCAACTTCACAAAAAATCCATTTTTTTAAAGATTTTTTATTTATTTATTTATTCATAGAGACACACAGAGAGAGAGAGAGGCAGAGACACAGGCAGAGGGAGAAGCAGGCCCCATGCAGAGAGCCTGACGTGGGACTAGATCCAGCGTCTCCAGGATCACACCCTGGGCTGCAGGCGGTGCCAAACCGTTGTGCCACTGGGGCTGCCCCCAAAAATCCATTTGGTTATACTTTCAACCTATAACACAATTTCACCATCTCCCGCCACCTTCATCACTATTCTCTCAGTCCAAGACACCATTTTCTATCATCTGAATCATTCTAGTGGATTCCCAACTGATCTCTTTGATTCTACTCTTGTTCTACTCATGATATAGCAGCCAGAGAGAACTTTATAAAACATAGGTCTGATTATATCATTTCCTTGTTTATATCCTTTTTTAAAAAAAAGTTTTTTATTTATTTACTCATGAGAGACATAAGGAGAGAGAGAGAGGCAGAGACACAGGCAGAGGAAGAAAGAGGCTCCATGCAGGGAGCCTGATGTGGGACTCAATCCCAGGACCCCAGGATCACACCCTGAGCCAAAGGCAGATGGTCAACTGCTGAGCCACCCAGGCGTCCCTTGTTTATGGCTTCCAATCATACTTAAGGTAAAGTCTTTACATATGACATATGTATGGCTCTACATGATTTGGTCTTCATCTGCCTCTCTGTTCACCTTCCTCCTACTCTTCTTGATATTCCTTGAGCTTGCTCTGTACATTCCCATTCTGGGGCCTTGGCATTTGTTTCCCTCTGTCCGGGATGTTGTTTGCCTAGATAGTATGATGACTCTTTTCTTCAGTTCACTTGATACATGTCTCTGTTCAAATGTCAGCTTTTCAGAGAGGACATTCCTTACCACTAAATTAAACTACTAAAACAGTAGATCCCTCCCCATCTCTCTCTCAACCCTCTTGACCTGCTTTATTTTCTTTCCAGTTCTTATTCCTTCCTCACATTGTGTGTGTACGTGCATGTGCACACGTGCATGTGTTTATTGTGTGTGTGTTGATTGTGTATCTTCTAGTAGGATGTAAGACTTCAAAAGCACAGGAAATTTTGGGTCATTCACTTTTGTATCCTCAGCACCTTGAGCAATGAGTGCCTGGCAACACACATTGTAAGTGTTCCTCACTTGGTTACATATAGGAATATGATAAGGGGAAGAAGGAAAATTGCCAGGGATGATAAACTATCATATGTGGACATAACTTAGAGTGAGGTATCAGGGAAGGAGGTGAATATGCATTCTGCTGAACATCTATAAATAGAAGAGGCAGCTGTGCAAACGTGGAGAGGAGAGTTCTCTAACAGTCTCAAGACACTTGCACACCCCTTCTTCTGAGCTGACCCTTGGGGGGGGGGTAAACATAAAAGCTCTATTGAAGAAAAATGTTTTTCATGTATAGTTTGGTTTTGCTTTTTCCAGCAAATGTGACCAGCAATATCCCATTTATCTGTGTGACAGATCTGTTAGGTAGTTGGACAAGAAAGATGAAAGGAGAGGGGAAAGCAAAGAAATAATACCAGTTTTGTCTTAGTGAAAAGTCAGTGAAACAGAGGGAAGTCTTGTGACATACCCAGCATGATAGTGGCAGAGCTAGACATGTAATTGATCCTTCTAATTTATTACTGCTCTCTTCCAGGACCTGAGGTGGGGGGAGGGTGAGAAGTTTCTACATATCTGTCCAGAGTGGATGTGCTTTGTCTCTCCTCAGTCCAAACCACCACCTGTAATTCTCATCAGACTCCTTTCAGGTCTAAAGTGTGAGAAGTAGGAAAGGGAAAAGGAGAGAGAAGGTGCTCTGTACATATTTGTTGAATTGATAAATTAGTTGGTAAGAAAAAAGGGAGCAAGGTGGCAGGTTTTGTTGAATGCATTCACAT
This sequence comes from Canis lupus familiaris, assembly GCF_011100685.1. Classification (NCBI taxonomy): domain Eukaryota; kingdom Metazoa; phylum Chordata; class Mammalia; order Carnivora; family Canidae; genus Canis; species Canis lupus. The sequence goes on from NC_049226.1 coordinate 22,557,627, forward strand.
GTACGCATGCACAGGTACAATTCCCAATGATTTGGGCCCATGCGAAGAAAAGGAATTTAATTAATAGAAACAAATTTGAAATTTATGGAATTGGGATGTAGGATCGAATGGAGAATTTATCTAATAAATTCCTCTGGCTTCTGTGACCTCTTAGTGACCTCTCAACTATCAGATAGTTCATATTTATACCAAAGAAAAGTCTCTTTTCTTAAAGACTATAAAGAAACGATACTTGTCAGGTACAACTTTATTGATATATCAGATTTAGTGGTGTAATTTATGTTTTCCCACTGCAGGCCAGGCACGTGATAAGGTCAGAATGACAGTAAGAAGCAGCGTCAACTTGACTTGGCCTGAGGAATTCTTCATTCCATCCATTCAGGGGTAGGAATTCCACAGATGTGATGCCCGTGTCTACCGCATGGCATCTGAGACTTTTTCCCTTTCTGCCTCTGACAGGGGCCTTCGGCTGCTGCTGTCTGTGTGTTTCTCTATCTCAGTATCTCTGTGATCCTGCCCCATTTCACTCCCAACCCTCCCAACACTTGTTCTCCTCTGGCCACTTTCCCCCAATTTCTGATGCACAATATGTTCTGCTCTTTCTTTTATGCGACCTGCCAGGGTACCATGGTGCTAACCTGTAGGGTCTGGACATCCCATTTATGTAATAACCTGCTGTGGCACAAATACCGGGATACTGTGGTGGTGAAATTCACTCTGCCTTGTTTCCTACTCATCAGGAAAGATGAGGGGTTATGGAAGATAATGAAATGGCTACTAAAATGCCACTCTCAAACCTCCTGTCCCTTTGTGCCTTTCACTCTATAGCCTGGAAACCACCCTACTGGCTAGTCCATCTTTCCTTGCCTCCAGAAGTCTCTGGGACCCAGTTCTAGCCCAGGGGACACACCTGGGGCTGCTGGTCAAAGGAGAAGGGAGTGCTGAGAAAGATTCTGCTTTCCAGAAAGAAATAGAACAAATGAGACCCGCATTACCTCTGTCTCTCCCTTTCTCTTTCTCTCTTGAGTGCAGCATTGATGGCTAGACCTACAGTGTCATCATGTAACCAGGAGAGAAAGGTCAGGAGAATCAGATACATCAACCCTGACATCAGCACTGCTTGTTAAGTGAGAAAAATAAGCTGCTATCTTTCAAGAGGCTGTAGGTGGTTTTCCTATTATTTATGGGTGAATCTAAGTCTAACCGATACAGAGCTACTTCCTCACCACATCACAGCCCCCTTGACGGAACTGTGTAAACTAACACCTATGGCTTCTTGGTCACCATGAAAGAGCTAAGATGTTTTTGTTTTTTAACATAGGCTAATTGGGGGATAGAGCTGAATTATTCAAGAAAGGGAGGTATCTAATCTGGGGGGATAAAGAGAGTCCCAAGATGGGGAAGGATGGGAAACCATTAGACTCCATGCTCTCAGTGGCTCACACACAGTGCCTCAGGGGATAGGACTTCAGATGAGTGTTACCTGTGTCACCACGTGCTGCAGTCCTGAGAGTAAAGATAGGATCCTCTGGAGCTGAGTTCATGGTCAGTAGAAAAGTTCATGGTAAAAGATCTGTCTACCCACCGAATGCTTGGAGACAACTGAGAAGAGGCTGAAAATGGCGTCATGTGGTAGTCAAAGGAACAGGTGGAGCTCTGGCAACTGTATAGACTCAGGGCCCGGCCTCCTGTTGACCCACAGGTTTTTACATTTTGTGCAGTCTAGTCTTGGGTGGGGAAAGGGTTACAGTCATGCATGACTAGCTTTGGACTTTCCGTGTGCCCTAACACATACATAGGGACTTAAGCTTGTCTAAATTTTTTACACTATGTCTTTATACTTAAGGTAAGTTTCTTGTAGGTAGTATATTCTTGATTCTTGTTTTGTATCTAATCTTTTCATTTTATCCAAGTAATTTTTGTGATTTAATTAGTGCATTTAGGCCATTTGCATTTAATGTAATTGTGATATGAGGATTAAATTTTCCATTTTGTAATCATTTTGTTCATTCCATTTTTGTTCATTCCATCTCTTTCTGCCTTCTTTTGGATTACTTGAGTGTTGGTGGGGTCTTTTGGGCTTCATTTTATAACTACTACAGACTTACTATTTTTACCTCATTTAAAAAAAGAAATTAGTGGGCAGCCCAGATGGCTCAGCAGTTTAGCGCAGCCTTCAGCACAGGGTGTGATCCTGGAGACTCGGGATCGAGTCCCACATCGGGCTCCCTGCATGGAGCCTGCTTTTCCCTCTGCCTGTGTCTCTGCCTCTCTCTCTCTATCTCTCTGTCTCTCATGAATAAATAAATAAAATCTTTAAAAAAAAATTTAGTGCTTACCCTAGGTATACATCTCTAATTCATAACAGCCCATCTTCAAATGATATTATAGTATTTCATAAATTATTTAAGGGTCTTACAACATTGTATTTCCAATTCTACCCTTCCATCCTCTGTGGTATAGTTAGCATATGTTATACTTCTACATATGTTATAAAAACAAAATATACTGGTACAACTGATCTTTGTTTTAGATAGTTATCTTTTAGAGCAGTTAAGATAAGGAAGAAAAGATTTTTATATTTACCTTTATTTATTACCAGAGGTGTTCATTTCTTTATGCAGCTCTAAATATGAAATGGTATATTTCTTTCTATAGTCAATAAAAATATATTCCTAAAGCTGTATAAGGAAAACCTTACATCATCTAAGAGACTGTTTGTTAAGGTCCATAGAAGACAAGAAGTGATATCAAAGTTTCTCCTTTTCAATGTGTGCATATATCAAACGGCATACTGAGTGGTTGACCATTTTTTCTCTTTGGAAGTACTCTTGTATTTTCATAGTTGTATATATAGCCAAAAAATCTATATTCAAGTCTTTATATAAATTCAAACCTTAAGTCTCTTTTGTATAACATGTCATTACTGTCACTGAGTATAAAAATTATTCAAAACATGTATTTTGACTATACTGTTTCAATTTCCATTTGTGGCCTATTTATATGCTGGCACCAAATTCCATTAAAATGGCCTATGTATTAAACCTAAAAGTCCGTTTTTTTTTGTTTTTTTTTTTATTGGTGTTCAATTTACTAACATACAGAATAACACCCAGTGCCCGTCACCCATTCACTCCCACCCCCCGCCCTCCTCCCCTTCTACCACCCCTAGTTCGTTTCCCAGAGTTAGCAGTCTTTACGTTCTGTCTCCCTGATATTTCCCACACATTTCTTCTCCCTTCCCTTAAACGGGGCAGAGGTATTTTAATGCCCTGAAGGCCCTGAGATCTACTGTTAGACATTTAGTGACTGAGATATTTCAACATTATTTCCAAATTTATAACACTTTTTTTTAAAGAGTTTATTTATTCATGAGAGACAGAGAGAGAGAGAGAGAGAGAGAGAGAGGCAGAGACACAGGCAGAGGGAGAAGCAGGCTCCATGCAGGGAGCCCGATGTGGGACTTGATTCCAGGACTCCAGGACCACGCCCTGGGCTGAAGGCAGCACTAAACTGCCGAGCCATCCAGGGATCCCATAACTTGTTCTTTGAACTGCCACTAAAAAGTACATTATGAGGGAAATGCAGTGGGGTTTCTAAAGGAGACCCAGAAGTATATCGTCATCAACCTCCAATGTTCCTCAATTCTCTGGCAGATGGCAGACTCACTTCTTTGGAATATATTTGAGCTAGAAAATAAATAGCTCTTTACAGTCCTTATTTGTTATGGTACAATGTTTGCAAATATATAATTGATATTCTTTGGCATTTATTTGGGGTTTTTTTGCTTATTTTCCTGTTGCTTTTGTATGTCTCCATATAATCATCAGTCTTACTTCAAAAGTAATAATGTATATCAGAAAAGGTATATATGTATTTTAAAATACTCATGTCCTGAATTAATGGTCCTGTAGGCTGTCCAGATTTAAATTTTTATTTCTTTGTTCCATTTTTGGAGATCTGTGTCATGAGGCCACAGTACTACCGAGAGTCCTGAGCCCAGTCTCCAGTCTTATCCAATCACCATGTCTAACAATGTCTGGTCCAGGCTGCTATCACAGAATATCATCTACTAGGTGGCACATAAACAATAAACATTTATTTCTCAGAGTTCCAGAGACTGGAAGTGTAAGATTAGGGTGCCAGCGTGGCTCTGGAGAGTCCTTTTCTGGTTGCCCATGGCTGCCTTCTCACAGTGTCCTCCCACGGCAGAGCCAGCAGAGGAAGCAAGTTCTCTCCTGAGCTGTATGAGGGCACTGTTCCTATTCACAAGGGCTTCACACTCAGGACCTCACTTAATCCCAGTCATCTCCCCAAAAGGCCCTACCTCCCGACACCCTCACCTTCCGAAGCAGGGTTTCAACATATGAACTAGAGCAGGACAAAGGCAAAAACAGAGGGCGACAGAAACCTAACAGGTCAGAGCTCAGGAGACCAGTTACTCGTTTCTGTGTAAAAGATTAGCAGGACCATAACACTGTCCAAAAATCAGGTACAGCCTACACAAATAAGAGGGCGACATAGCCACCCTAGTCCCGTGTGTCGGGAAACTTCAGGAGGTTCTTTCCATCCCACCTTGGGAGGGGCATGCATCACATTCACCTTGGCAGACTGCCTTTGTGGTGATTGGGAAGACACGTTTGTTCCATATCAGTTTTTATTTCCTATGGGGGACTGCTCTCAAATGTGGGACAAGCTAAAGATTGTGGCAATGAGGATGTGAGTAATGCTCAGTTCTTTCTATTCCCTCCCCCTCACCAAGTGAGCAGATGGCAGAGAGGGAGGCTTATCCTTCGTTGCAGCCTCAGGTCCTGGGGGCGTTCACTCTGGGGCTGCTGCGGCTGTTGGGGCTGTTGGCTGACAGGTAGTAGGCGGGGAACAGGAAAGAGGAGAAGAAGGTGATATCTGTTCCTGAAAGAGAAGAGGTCGGGGTTTGTCTGCAGGGCTGTCTGGAGGGGGGTGGCTCTGAACTAACGGCCCAGGGTTATCAGCTGCCTGGACACTGGCTCTTTTCCTTTCTGAAGATCCTGAATATCACCAGCTCTGGGCCCTCCAGTCTGGCCCACTGTGGCTCCACTATTTCCCGATAGGCTTCCCTTCCCCTCCTAACTTGATCCTAGGCCAAAAATGTATGGCACAGACCCTCCTGGCCCTCGGCTACCTGGATGCAAGTCACCATCACTATCTTCCGCCTCCACGGTCATTGTCAATAAGTACGTGTATATAAACCCTCTTAATGTACAAACTTGAAAGTACTCAAAATAATTCATTTTCAAGAGCAGGACTGGGGGGCAGCCCCAGTGGCATAGTGGTTTAGCGCCGCCTGCAGCCCAGGGCGTGATCCTGGAGACCCTGGATCGGGTTCCACGTCAGGCTTTCTGTATGAGCCTGCTTCTCCCTCTGCCTGTGTCTCTGCCCCTCTCTCTCTCTCTCTCTCTCTCTCTCTCTGGGTCTATGAATAAATAAATAAAATATTTAAAAAAGAGCAGGACTGGGTAAGCAGTGCCGAAAGCCCCAGCGGACGCTGGCCCAACCGTAGGTGGGAGGAGGAGGAAGAGGACTGGCGTGAAGCAGTTTTCCTGGAGCCAGAGATGTGGCGGCACACACGTGTGTGAGCTATGGGCACAGTGCGTAGGAAGACACGGGGGTAAGCTCTGAGGATTTGGAGCATTGGGCAATTGAAAAACAAGGAAGTGTCTGGCTAGCCCCAGTTTGTGCCATTCGCTGGGGAATGGGTCGGTGGCCCAGAAAGAGTATTCCCATGTTCGAGGCTGTGGAAGAAGCCTGCCTCTGCCAAGTCTGCAGCCCCTGTGCACACAGCCTCCAGCCCCACCAACAGTCCCTCCAGTTCTCTCTCGGTGCCCAGCCTGGGTGGCCGGGGATGCCAGTTCCTCCCACAAGACTTTGGAATGGGGAGCTGTCCCCCACAATACCCATGGGAGGGACCCCAGAGCACTGACCCTGAGGCCACACAGACCCGAGGTCCCTGTCTTTAGCAACCAGCTGCTCATCCCTCCTCATTTTCCAGTTTCCTGGGCCACAGAAGAGGTTGCTTACCTATAAACACAGTAGAGTTGAACAGACTGTTTACCTTGACGTTTGTGAAGAGCTTGCTCAGTCCACAGCTCCAACCACAAGAAGCAGTTCTACCTGCAGTTGGCCAGGGGCCTCTGTCTACCCACAGTGGTGTTCCCTTTGAGAATTAAGAGAAGGGGTCTCCTAACTTGTAGTCACAGCAACTTTGTTATAGCCTCTTACCAATAGCCACTGTGCATCCCTCACCAGTAAGGTCTGTGGTCCTTGGGCTGCAGCCACCTCAGCTGCTATCACTCCTGGATTGACCATGAGGAGATGCCCTGTCACCTAAGCTGCCACCGGTCCCATCGTGATCATGTCAGCCACCATCTCCTCAGCAGCCACTGCCCCTGCCATAGGTGGGCCTGTCATCAGACTGCACTGTCATCCCTACAGCCTTTGCTGTCTGTTGCTTGTTTTTTACCCCCGAATAATAGAAAAGTAGAATGACCTCTGTGTCCCTTTTCCTGAGGCCATTCAAGTTTGAGGATTTTTCTTACACTGTTTGATTATATTTCTGCATAAGGATTGGATTATTTATTACAAGTAAAGTAGGTACTGGTAACTCTTAGATCACAGATGAGGCAACTTGGAATAATAATTTTGATGAGAATGCTCTATACTGCAAAGGCAAATTATCTATTAGATTCTTCTAAAGCATTGGCTCTTTTCAGCTAACAAGATTTTAGGGCTGGTGGTTGGTAAGTGATGTTTCTTCACTGAATCCCGTCAGGTGAGAGAGGCTGAGTAATGCCCCAAGGCCCGGGCTTTGGTCAACACTAAAATTAACTTTTTTTTTTTTTTTTTGCTTTAAAGTTTAAAGGCTTACACAATAAAGAATAATTTCTAGTGGTCAGCTGGGGAGAAAAAAGGAAAGAAAAGAAACCAGAAACAAGAAAAGCTGATTGGAAGCCTTTCATGCAGAGGCAAGACTGTCAGTGGATGGGTTTCAGAATAAGTAGGGGTGCTGCTGTTTCTGTGGGTAGCCTCCTCTGTATATCAGTATATAGAAGTCCTTTGCTTAGAGCTTGTCAGTTTCACATATAAAAAAAAAAAAAAAATCAGAGCACCTGGGTGGCTCAGGTGGTTAAGCATTTGCCTTCAGCTCAGGTCATGATCCCAGGGTCCTGGGATCAAGCCCCGCATCAGCTCCCTGCTCAGAGGGGAGTCTGCTTCTCCCTCTCCCTCTGCCCATCTCCCCCCACCTTGTTCATGCTTGCTCTGTCACTTTCTCAAATAAATAAATAAAATCTTAAAAAAAAAAAGTCCTCCAGTCTCTGGTCTAAAGGGTAAATTATAAGGCTGCCTCTCAGAATTCTGGGAGATCCCATTAATTATTATTAAGACTTTAAATTGACACCCCCCAAACATACCTTTTTCAGTGTGTGGTGGCTCACCCCCTACTTTAAGCTATGCTAATGTTCCAGAGTTCAAGGCCTGTCTGGTTCAATTTCTCCAGGGAATGGATTGGTCTCCAGTCCTCTGCAGAGGTGAGGAAGGAATCCTAGGGTAGAGGAAGCGATGTGAATATCCCAACCACTCCCTTCGTCCAACCCTCCTGTTTTCAGCCCAGTGCCACACCCCAGCCTTCAAATGCCTGAATCTTTCTGGAGCTCAAGGGCAGAAACTATTTCACTTCTTGTTACCTTCTCCCCATAGGCATTAAAATAATTTTAGTGAGTTTTCGGGAGTAAAAACATAATTCTTTTGTTCAGTCTATCATGTTTAACCAAAACCCTCTTATTTTATTTCTATACTTCCCTTTTTAAAATTTCATCTTTAGCCTACTATTTATTTTGTTGTGTGAAGGGACATGAGGATATAAGTTAAATCTCAGTCCATAGCACAGCCAGCCAAAGATGTATCATTGAACATCCTTCTTTCTCGTTTATTACACACAAGGAAGTTGAGTGTACTTTGTCTTGAGAAATCAGAAATGGGATCACAAAATGTGTATCATTTTCTCTGTGTTTAAAGTGGTCAGGCAAGTAGGGACATGTGGAGGGGAGTTATGGCAGCACAGGAGTTGACGTGTTGGACCACATGGCAGTGTGACAATGGACACAGAGTGAAAAATAAGGCTGATAAGATGTGCTAGATATTAAAGGGCATTTTATGCCATCTTGAAAAGTTCCTTTATGTAGAGGACCACCAGGTCACAATACAGTAAGGTAAGCCTTGTATTTTAAGAGATACAATCGAACCATCTTGGTTGCACCTGAGTAAGTGACCTCGTGATGGTTTCCTTTCCAGTTATATTTGATAAGTAATTTCTACAGTTTTTACTCACCCAAGACACTTCTTTATGATTCTATCAGGGTCTCATGCTTCTGTGGTTTTTACTTCTTTTTGCATCTGAGTGTGACACTGAAGCATTACTCATCTCTAACATGCTAAGTAAGCTCTTCCCTGAATGACTGGGAGACTACATGAATGCACAGAGAAGACCTGAGAGAGCTCAGCAGAAAGGAAATACAAGGGGCCTAGAACACATGGCCATGCTTTGAACGTCCTCCTGACCACCACACAGATGGGTCAGCAGAGTGTGAATGCCTCACAGCCTTTGGCTGTTTGATGACAACCTCTGCCCAGACCACTGGCAGGCTACTCAGCTATGCAGACCTAAAAGTAAACCCTAGGAAATTAGGCTGAAAGAAACAAAAATTACAATTAAAATCTCAGCAAACATGTCAACAGCTGCATACTGTAGGGAAGATAAATTCTGTAGTACTAAAAAGAAATTAATCAAAATTCATAGTTGCTACAACATATTAGCTAAAATGTCCAGTTTTCTACAAAAAATTATGAGATGTACAAGGAAACAGGAAAGAGTGACTCATAGTTAGAAAAGTAGTTAATAGAAACTGACTTTTAGTGAGCTCAGATGTTGGCTTTATCAGGAAAAGATTTCAAAGCAACTATAATGAACACATTCAAATAATTAAAGGAAATATTATGACAACAATTCAGCAACTCAAGGTATCAGTAGAGAAATAGAAACCACACACACATACACACACACACATTCTAGAGTTGAAAAAAAAACCACACTGACATTTTCAAAAATTTTCACTAGCTGGGTTCAACCCAGTGGTTCAACCACTGATTTGGAGATGCGAGAAGCAGGTATAAGTGAGCTCCAAAGAGAGCAATAGAAGGAAAGTAAAGAGAGCCGCAAAGACTTATGAGACGACATCAAACATATAATAGGAATCCCATAAAGAGACGAGAGACAGAGTGGTGAAGAAAAACATATTTGAAGAAATAATGGCCAAAAGTTCAAATTTGGAAAAAAAAAAACAAAAACAATCTGCAGATTCGAGATGCTCAAATAATCCCAAGTAGAATAAACAGAAAGATGTCTATATTTGGACAAGGAGAAACTTTTGAGGAAGAAAAATTATATAAGCTTTTCTCTTTGTCTCAGTGTGGACAACTTTGTGACACTGGATTGGAAGACTCAAGTAGGTTGAAAACAAAAAGGTGGGAAAAGATACGTAATGCAAACAAACTATATAGTAGCTGGACTGGATAGATCAGTTAATATATGTCTTCAGGAAAATGTTTCTCATGATTTTGGGTTGATAAGCCAATCATGATGTAATAATTGTAAAAGGATAATATCTAAAAACAGCCCCCAAATACATGAAGCAAAAACTAACAGAATTGAAAGAGACTATTCAACAGTTGCAGTTGGAGATTTCAGTGTTCCCCTCGTAGAATTAATAGAACAACTTGACAGAAAATTAGTGAAGATACAGAAGATGTAGATAGAATCACTCCACTTAATCGCATTGATATGTAAAGACCACTCTACAGATGTTGACTTAGAGTAAAATTAGGAAATGTGCTGTGTTTCACCCAAAGAATAAACCCAGCCATAACTACCCACTTGAGGCAAACCAGCTAAGCAGAAAGGGATTAGAGCAAAGCAGGACTCCAAGAGCCAGAGTCATAAAGATTAACTGGAGGATGGTGCTGAACACAAATGCCTGATGATCAAGAGCAGGATCCTTGCAGGTCAGGGAGGCAAATGCTTTCTCTGCGTAGAAAGAGAAGCAAAAAAATTAATTAATTAATTAATTAAAAATTTAAAAAAAGAAAGAAGCAAAGCTGGGCCAACAGAATTCAGGGGAGGGTGGGGTGGGGTGGGGTGAAGAAAGATCAGTTGAGCCTCACACTGGAGCTGACAATCCCAGGGCTGATCCCAGACAACAGACACAAAAGCAAGTTCCAGAAGGAACCAAAAATCCTTCCTGAGATTCCACTCTAGATCATTTTTTCCAAAGTAACATTGGGCCAAAACAAAACACACACACACACACACACACACACACACACAAACCCACTAAAAAACCTAAAGTAACATTGAGCTAGAAATCTGAGGAGCTCAGTCCAGCCTCTACCCTATCTGGCCAGACAGTGTGGAGGCCAGGAAAAAGCCCTGGAGCTCAGCAAACTCCACAAACAGAGCCAAGCTAACCAGCCTGGACCTTGGTGAGATTAGGATAAAAAAACATCTCTGTAAACCTATCCATTTCTCTGCTCTTATATTTGCTTTCTTTTCCTTCAGCGTTTTGTTTTGTTTTGATTTTTAGTTCCAACCAAGTCCCAGCTGAGCCAAGAGGAACACTGATTTCCCACACCTAAATCAGAATAAATGGTGGAAATGCTCTGGAGGCCACGCGGTGGCAGTGGCAGTAGAGCCAGGGACCCGGTGGCAGAGAGAAAAGAGAGGAAGTGGGACCGGGAGGCCTTCTGGGCAGCAGGGCACACTCCTACCTTCCTTCCTAGGGATTTCTACCTTTCCTTTGCGCTCTGGAAGTTTGTGCCTGCCCAGTGACCTTGAGCATGAGGCCTCTGACTTCCCATTGTCCAGGCTGAAGAAACAAACAAAAGATTGCCTCTGTGGGATTGTGGAATGTTTATTATTCTAAAGAAAAGCATCTGTCTTCTCTCACAGGAAATCCTGTCGTTGTAACTCAGGATGGCCCCCGAAATAAATAGTCCTCAGTGCCTTTATTTAGTTTCTTTCAGCTTTATTGAGATATGACTGATGTATAACATTTGTGTGAGTTTAAAATGTACAACACGATAATTTGATATATGTACATATTGTGAAATGATCACTACAATAAGGTTCAACCACAGGCAATCTGGAAGGACCCATTCTGGGGGCATTGGCTGAGTTCAAAGGTAGCACCCACAATTAACGTGGCCCTGTAACCAAACCCTCTCATTCTGATCCCTGTTCTGGTTCCTGCCCTGCCCTTTCCTTCTCCTTCCCAGGGAGCGAGGTCTTGGACAATACAGCCCTGAGGAGAACATCAGGACTCAGGTCCAGGGATGAGCCATGGAACTCACGGACAAGTATTGCTGTGAACTCCTGGGATGTTTAAGAGCTTTGAGGAAGCCAGAGGAAGTTCACACTGACGGAGAGTGCCTGGCTCCTCTAAGGGGACACAGGGCCACTTACACAACTCTCAAATTGCTAGAGTTTAAGGGACATTTTAGAAGTCTTTTTCTACCTTTAGAAAAGATGTATTGTCTTTCGTCGTATTAAGATTTTATATATTGTCTTTCCTTCATCTCTTCTGCAGAATCTAAGCAAGTAAAGTATGGCATTAACAAAAATGTATTATGATTTTCTATGACTAATATGTAAATATTTACATTCCTCCTTCCTGTCTTTCTCTTTGTTACTTTTTATTTCTTTGCTCACTTTTCAGAATAACTTTCCAGAGTGCGTTTCGGAACTGATTGTAAGTTTTTTTTGTCTTCCTATTTTCATTGTTCTCCTTTGCAGTCTAGTTTGTCATGTAGACTCAGGCACCCAAATCAAAAGGAAACACACTTACAAGTATATATGGGATAATCTCCGAGCTGATGTTATCGTTGTTTTATAAAAACCACATTTAGAGATTGTCGGGATGCAGTTTAGTGGGTTAGAGTCTCACTGAGAAAATTGTTCCTATTCCTATAAAGGGCAGACCTGAAGGATTTTGTGATTAAAATGGAGAAAGAAATTTTGGCAAAAGAACTTCATGAGCCTGGTAGTACAGAAGTTAAATGATACAAAGACCAAAGGACACAATGAAATCTTCATCTCTAGAAGACCACAGCAGGCATAAGAATTCTGCAAGAAGTTATTCCCACATGAAATCAGGTCCCTTTTTGCTTTAAGGTTCTGTAATTTTGTGAAATGAACTAGGGGTGGAAGGGGAGGTGGGCAAGGGGTGGGGGAGACTGGGTGGCGGGCACTGAGGTGGGCACTTGACGGGATGAGCACTGGGTGTTATTCTGTATGTTGACAAATTGAACACCAATAAAAATAAATTTATTAAAGGTTCTGTAATTTTGTAACAGTGTCACCAACTCTATGTGCTGGAGTTTGTTATCATACGTCTTACCAAATATGACTTCCTTTAAATAACAGAAAATTTGTATTTTAGCGAAATCTAAAATGATTCATTGCCAAATTAAAGAAGGGAGGATGTCTCTACTACAAATAAATGTAGCTGATTTTACTATTTTCTTCCACTTAGAAATAGTGGAGGCTTACCAATTATGGGTGAACCTTGCAAATTTTATCAAATGTATGTTTACTAAACAAATGAATTGTTGTTTTGGACAAGTAGAGACTTTTAATCCTAAGACTTGATAAATGGCAGAAGCCCACATAACTACTGAAGATCAGTCTGATAGGAATTGGCAATGATAACAAACAGAACAATGAAGGTCCACTATCTTAGAATTCACAAAAGAATGGCTTGGCTACTAGCCAGGTATATAATCAGTCTATTTTAGGGTTTATCACACAGACCAATGGATTTTTTTTCAAATAATAGTAAATTAGGTGTGGCTCTTTGCTTTCTTTTTTTAAAGTAGGATTTCCTGACAATCTGCCTAGAAGTTATGATACTATCTTTGTATATTTTCATAAAATGGTACATTATGCACCTATGATAAGAAACAATGGGTCTTTCGTATCAGCTTTTTGATTCTGGGTGTTTGGGGAATTTTATTCTCAATGGTTCTTTTGACTTCATTAGTCTACATCAAGGCTGAATTTACCTTAGCTCAAGTCCCTTAAAATATGTGTTTTGTGATGCCCTGATACAATAAATAAGGAACACTGTGAAGCCTATATGGCAGGTTGGCCTCCACTCAAAAATTAGCACAGAGCAGAGATAGCACTGCTACCCACACATCAGTATATAACTTGAGTCCTTGTCACACACATATGTCTTTGAAACCAGATATCTGTGTTTATTAGCACATTGCAGTAATTGCAGCCTAATTAACTTCTCTTATTGTCACAATATATCCAAACTAAAATTTTAATTGTTTGTTGTGAGAGACAATAGTCCTCAACCTCAAATCACTTAAGGTTCTGTTTATTATTGAAGCTGTCATAAAGCTGAGAATTTGTTTTTTAATACTAGTAAGAAAACTCATTTTTATTAGTTGGACATACTATAAATCCATTGAAAAAATTACGAAAAAAATTAAAACATGACTTACTCTTATATGTATTTGGTGCAAAATTTAAGGTTATATTAAAGTAATTGCTTGGAGTGCCTGGGTGGCTCAGTCGGTTAAGTGTCTGCCTTTGGCTCACATCATGATCTCAGGGTCCTGGGATTGAGTTCCCCATCTGGCTCCCTGCTCAGCGGGGAATCTGCTTCTCCCTCTCCCTCTGTCCCTCCTCCCTGCTCATCCTCTCTCTCTCTCAAATAAATAAAATCCTTAAAAAAATAAAGTAATTGCTCAAACTTTCTTTCTTTGTTTTTATTTATTTACTTATGTAGGCTCCACACCCATTGTAGGGCTTGAACTCAGGACCCTGAGATCAAGAGTCACATGCTCCACTGACTGAGCCAGCCAGATGCCCCATTAATTGCTCAAACTTAAATAATGCTCAAAATGTTTAAAAATCCAACATCCCTAACAAAACTCTCAGCAAAATACAAATAGGAACCCTCTCAATCTCATAAAGGGTAACCTCAGCTAACATCATACTTAATGGTAAAGACTGAATACTTTTTCCCTACTATTGGGAATGAGGGAGGCAAGGATATCTATTCTGACTTATTTAAGTTGGTACTGGAGATCTTAGGCTGTGCAATAAATCAGGAAAAAGAAGTAAAAGGCATGCAGATAAGAAAGGAAGGAGTAAAGCTATTTGTATTTGGAGGAAGCATGATCACCTATAGAAAATCCAATGGCATCACAAAAAAGGTGCTAAAATTAATAATTGAGTGTAGCAATGTTACAGGATACAAGATTAATATATAAAAGCCAAGCATATTTCTATATACTAGTGAAGAACAGTCTCAACTTGAAATTTAAAAAAATCAATGCCATTTTTAGAGCATCAAAAGTATTAAACATTTAGGGGATCTCTGTGGCTCAGCAGTTTAGCGCCTGCCTTCCACCCAGGATCCTGGAGTCCCAGGATCGAGTCCCACATCAGGCTTCTGCATGGAGCCTGCTTCTCCTTCTGCCTGTGTCTCTGCCTCTCTCTCTCTCTCTCTCTCTCTCTCTCTCTGTGTCTCTCATGAATACATAAAATCTTTTTTAAAAAAAGTATTAAACATTTAGGGATAAATCTGACCAAACATGGTAAGACCTATACATCAAAACTTATAAAACATTTCTAAGAGAAATTAGAGAAGACTTAAACTGATGAAGACATGAAGTGTTTTCATAATGTAGAAGAATCAATATTGTTAAAATGTCCATTCTTCTGAAATTGACATCCCAGTCAAAATCAATATTCTTTTCTTCTGTAGTAATTAGTAAACTGATTCTAAAATTCATATGAAAATGCAAAGTACCTGGAATAGGTCCAAACAAGGAATGAAGTTGATAGATATATACCATTTGGTTTCAAAATTACCATGAATCTACAGTAATCAAAGTTGTGTGGAATTGGCCTGCATAAAATAGACATTTAGGAAGAGAGTGTCCAGATTCAATTGATTTTCCACAAAAGTAATTCAATGAGGAAAGGAAAATCTTTTTAATAAATAGTATTGGAAAAATTGGATAACCATACCCCTCAAAAAGGAACCTCAAAACATACTTTACAACATATGCAAAAATTAACTTGAAGTGTATTGTAGACCTAAGTATAAAATTAAAATTATAATAGTTCTAGAAGAAAATACAGGAGAAAATCTTAATGACTTTTGGTTTGTTGAAGAGCTCTTAAATATGACACAATGGGGCACCTGGGTGGCTCAATTGTTGAACGACTATCTTTGGCTTGGGTCATGATTCTGGGGTCCTGGGATTGAGTCCTGCATCAGGCTCCCTGTAGGGAACCTACTTTTCCCTCTGTCTGTGTCTCTGCCTCTTTCTGTGTCTCTGCCTCTCTCTCTGTATCTCTCATGAATAAATAAATAAAATCTTTTAAAAAATGACACCAAAGGCACAGAGTGAAAAAAAAAATTCAGTAATTGTACTTTATCAGAATAAAAACCTTTTGCTCTTTAAAAGACTGCCATAAAAATGAAACAGCAAGCCACAAACTGTGAGAAAAATCTTCACAAAACCTTTACATACAAAGTACTTTATCTAGAATATAAAAATATCTCTTATAAACCAATCAGAAAGTAACTTTTATTTGAAATGGGCAACATATTTGAACAGACACTTTAGCAAAAGAAGATATATGGATGACAACAAATTAAAAGGTCCTCATGAGCTATTAATGAATTACAAATTAAAATCTGAATGAGCTATGACTACACAATCATTAGAGTGGCAACAATGAAAAAGACTGACAATATCAAGTGTTTGTGAGACTAGGAAGCAAGTGAATTCTCTCCGGTAAAAATGTGAAGGGTGCAAGCACTGTGAAAACCTTAAACGGTTTCCTCATAAGTTGTATCTATAATTTGACCCAACCATTCCACTCCTGGGCAGTTACTCAAAGAAATGACAGTGATTCTACACAGAGATTTTGTACACAGTGTTCATGGTAGCTATTTTTTTTTTAAGATTTTATTTTTATTTATTAATGAGAGACAGAGAGAGAGGAAGAGACACAGGCAGAGGGCTCCATGCAGGGAGCCCCATGTGGGACCCAATCCCGGGACTCCAGGATCATGCCCTGGGCTGAAGGTGGCCAAACCACTGAGCCACCCAGGCATCCTTATGAAGATATTTGTTTATGCAAATTAGGTACACATACATAAAGCCAAGCAGAACTTCCTCAGTTGGGGGGAAGGGAGGAATAGATTATGAAAAGTCACCAGGAAACATTTTGGGATAACAGTATTAACATCCCTTATCCACACTATGGTGATGGTTTCATGAGAGTATAAATATGTTAAAACTCATCACATTTTATACCTTAAATATATGCAACTTATTATATGGAAAATATAGCTCGATAAAGCAAAAAAAAATGCTTTGTTAAACACTATTCTTTTTATTCCTCCCAATTTGTTCATGAATTATGTAATGTTAGCAATCAAAGTTGCATAGCTTCACCCAGTATTTCAAAATTTTTTGCTTACAGTATTTAAACGATAATTATATTGTTAAGTTAAAATTATATTTAAGGTGTTAAAATGCGGTTTAATAATATTTTATCATTAAAAGTTACTTCAGAGGGCAGCTCAGATTGGCTCAGCGGTTTAGCGCCACCTTCAGCCCAGGGCCTGATCCTGGAGACCTGGGATCGAGTCCCATGTCGGGCTCCCTGCATGGAGCCTGCTTCTCTCTCTGCCTGTGTCTCTGACTCTCTCTCTCTGTCTGTCTCTCATGAATAAATAAATAAAATCTTTTTAAAAAAAGGTTACTTCAGAAAATATGGAAAATATTTTTTAAATATTAAGTATATTTCCTACCACTTAGGAATAACAGCTACTATTTTTGTTTTTCAGACTTCTTCATGAATATATAAACATAATTTTTAAAATTGGGATTATAGTGCATGCCATGTTTTGTGTCTTGATTGTAGTATTACATTTACAAGCATTTTTACATGTAATTATATTTTACATGTAATTGTCAAAAATACAATTTTTCTCATGTGTAATAAACATTACATTATAATGGATATGCCATAATTTCTTTAACTTTCCTTGTTTGGGGACATTTAGGTTGTCCTTGTTTGCACTAATCTATATTATGCTGTGCACTATATATTTGCACTAATATATATTAAACATCTCTGTAAGTGTGTGTGTTAAACCTTTATTTTTTTTAGTATAAACTCTTAGAAATGAATTAATGATCAAAGACTAATAAGACTATATTAAGGACTCCTGACATGGTGTCAAACTTTTTCAGCAATATTGTACCACCTTACATCTCTATTGGAAATACATAAAATTATGTGAGAGCATTTATCTTACTATATTCTCTAAAGTATTGAACTTACAGAGGTTTTACATTTTAACATAATTTTCTCCCCACGGTTAAGGGAATAAGGAAATTCCTTGAAGGAAATTATTATTTTGATATGACATCCTTCTTAAAAGATAGAAGTCAGTTTTTCAAAAAAGTGAAAACCAACGCATCACTTTTATGAGACAAGTAGTGTTGTTCACACTTATTAACAGGGGCACCTGGGTGGCTCAGTGGTTGAGCATCTGCCTTTGGCTCAGGGCATGATCCTGGGGTCCTGAGATCGAGTCCCACAGCAGGCTCCCTGCAGGGAGCCTGCTTCTCCCTCTGCCTCTCTCTATGTCTCTCATGAATAAACAAATAAATAAAATTTAAAAAATTAATTAACATTGCATTACAATTCTTGTCAATCTCACAATATTTCTTCTGCTAACATACAGATTACCTTCTATAAGTAATCTCTGATTCTGATACATGAACACATAGAAATTTTGTAAATTTTTTTTTTAAAGTAGGCTCCACACCCAGCATGGAGCCCGGTACTCCATGACCCTGAGAACAAGACCTGAGCTGAAATCAAAAGTCGGAGGCTCAACCAACTGAGCCACCCAGGTAGCCCTGTAAGGCAGTTTGTGAAATGGTGAATTTTCTTTCTTTTTCATGTAATGTGTTTGGCTTTTTTCTTTTTCACTTAATTATAGGTCTCCAGTAGAAATTGTCATCTGGTAAGAAGTGACAATTACTTAGCTACAAATATCAAGTATAATTTTATAGACTGAATAGTTAAAACTAAAGAGTCATTCTAGGATGTATAGCCTGTTTAGATCCCTGTCACAAATAGATTTTTAGATAAATCTAAAAAATAGATTCCCTGTTTTT
This sequence comes from Canis lupus familiaris, assembly GCF_011100685.1. NCBI lineage: Eukaryota > Metazoa > Chordata > Mammalia > Carnivora > Canidae > Canis > Canis lupus. The sequence goes on from NC_049226.1 coordinate 22,575,945, forward strand.
TAATTGTGTTATATCAGGGACAAAGCTAAGACACAGGTCAGGTGCTGGGATCTTTTCATTTTTTGTGAATTCTAACAGAATGCTGAGTCTTCTAGGTGTTTATTTGATGATTCTGACCTTTACCCAAATGATTGATGTGTCCCTGCTGGTCTAGCAGCACTGAATGGTGTAGTCTCAGACAGTCTGTGATGCATTAGGGCCCATGACCCTCAAGATAATTCAGGTAGGGCCAACATCCATAGGTTATGTTACATCAGCTTTTAGTGGGATATTTGGAAAGAAAGATGGTAAAGAAGCGGACAAAAAGTTGTACTATTTGGGACCAAAGAGTGAGTGCACATGCTTCGAATTAGGTCCACAGGAGCCTATCAAAGACATGATCTAAACTCCGAGTTAAAGGTAAACAATGTGCATATTCATTCGATGTTGCAGTATGGTATGAAAACATGTTGAGATGATGAGAAGTGGTGTTGAAAGTATGCGAGGCAAGTACCTCACACCCCCTGCCTTTCATGGTGTCTGGCCCTGCAGGCTTTTAGCCAAAATATGCTGAATGAGGAGGTGGTTGTTATCTTGGAGTCAAGAAAATGGGGAGAGTAAAACTACCATCAAGGAAAGACTCCTTGGGCTGAGATGTTACTGTCAGAATAGTCCAAGATGACTTTGAGTACGAAAAATGAATTGACAGTAAAGGTGAGCAGTCTGAGTTTTCTTTGAAATTTAAATAAATCGTCCTTGAGCCTTTGTCAGCCTGCTTTGTCAGTAACTATACTTTTTGGCCTTCAGATTTACCAAGGAGCCTGGGTGGAGTGGGAAGAAGGATGATGCCTTCCTCATCAGAGGAAGCCAATCCCAGGGGCTCCAGCCCTGCAAGTAGATGAGGGATCAAGGAATTGGATTGTCTGGATCCAGTTTTTACCAGAATGATGGGCCAGAGAAAGAAGGAACCTTGGACAGTCTGATCTAGTTATGTTTGTATTCCAAGGAAAAATGAGTAAGTGGCATAGCCATCAAACTTTTTGGGCAGCCCCGGTGGGGCAGCGGTTTAGCGCCGCCTGCAGCCCAGGGCATGATCCTGGAGACCCCGGATGGAGTCCCACGTCAGGCTCTCTGTATGGTCTGCTTCTCCCTCTGCCTGTGCCTCTGCCTCTCTCTCTCTGTCTCTATAAATAAATAAATAAATAAATAAATAAATAAATAAATAAATAAAATAAAAAAAAAAACTTTTTAAGGCTGCTTCTAAGTTTGAAATTTCTTAATGATGTTATTTCAACCCCTTATATGCTTTTCTTCTTTTGAAAGCTGTGAAATTCCTCAGAAATACTCAGAGTATTTCTGGCATAGAGAGGAAGAAGAGAGGGAGAAACGAAGATATCGTTTTCAGGGCCAAAGACGGAAGAAGGCTCAGCTAGGGAGTGCGGGACCATGCTAGGAGAAAGCTAGTGTCCCTTGGATTCTCTGGGAGGAGAGGATGAATAAAGAGCCAGCCAGGCGAGGAGACATGTCCCTGGGCATCTGTACTAGCAGGAGAACCTGGCCACCAAAGGCATTTTGAGTTTCTGGGTAGGAATGATGGGTAGAACTCTATAGTGGAGAAGAAAAAAATCATTAAATTTTCCATCAGACACTAACATGTTGTTTCAGATCATGAGGTTTACTTTCCCGAATGTATCTTCTTAAAATCCCACACTGGAGGCAGCCCTGGTGGCACAGCGGTTTAGCGCTGCCTGCAGCCCAGGGCGTGATCCTGGAGACCCGGGATCGAGTCCCACATCGGGCTCCCTGCATGGGGCCTGCTTCTCCCTCTGCCTGTTTCTGCCTCTCTCTTTCTCTCTGTGTCTCTCATGAATAAATAAAAAATAAAATATTAAAAAAAATCCCACAGTGATTTTACATCTTTCTCATTATTCATGCCTTGCAGCAGGGCAGCATTCTAAGCCCTGGGTGATCTCCTGAGTGTAAATCCTGACCTCACTGATTACCAGTCATGTTAACACTTCCATTTGTTTCCACACACATAAAATTAAAAACAAAATAAAAAAAGAAAAAGAAGAAATACTACCTTCCGGCCACATTAGTTGGGAAGATTCAGTGACATAGCACCTGTAAAGCTCTTAGCAGATCACCTGGCCTAGAGCAGGTGGTGGCTAAATGCTTTTGTTGCTACTAACTCAGTGGTGCCAGTATTTCGGTATTGGGCATTGGGTACTCAGGCACACAGGCTTTGTCGATGACAGGAAACCCAAATTTAACGTAATGTGGTGGAGACAAGTCTACTTAGATGTCTACTGCATTAGACATCCCTTAGGTGACACTTGAGATCTTTAAGCCTTATCTTTCTCAGACTTTGGCCTTTCTTTGGGTCTAGCCGCTGCTGCAGTACCAGCTCTGCATGTGCTCTGACTTCACGCAGGTGCCACAGGATGATGGCGCCCCTCATGACTGTGCCATTCACCGTCTGACTCCTTTGCTGGGGCTTCCCTGTTGTGGGAAGGGTCTTTAAAGGAAGAGACATACTCTTCTCTTCCTCTTTCCCTTTCTCTTTTCTTTTTAAAAAGATTTTATTTATTTGAGAGAGAGAGAGAGAGCATGAGTAGAGGGTGGGGGGGTGAGGAGGGATAGAAGGAGAGGGATAGCAGATTCCCTACTGAGCGTGGACCCCAATGCAGGACTCGATCCCAGGACCCTGAGATCATGACCTGAGTCAAAGTCAGACACCTAACTGACTGAGCCACCCAGGCGCACCTAAGAATGGACATGCCTTCTCCTTGTCTCTACTCCTCTTTCCTGGCTTTGATGCAAATGTGATGGCAGGAGCTGGAGCAGCTTTTTTGCAATGAAGTAGAAGTCATGTGTTGAAGATGGCAGAGCACAGAGACAAGAGCAGCTGGGGTCTCTGGTGAATGGGCAGGCACCACACCAGCTTTAGACTGCCTATCTGGATATCATTTTGAGAAAGAAAAGTTTCTGTCCTTTTAAAAGACTATTATTTGGGGTTTTCTGTCACTTTCTGCTAAACTTAATCCTAACCGTTCAAATAGAAAATTGGCATTCTGTGTGAATGACATGAAAGGAAGAAAAAATAGCATCAGTGTTATTTTAGATGCATTACATGGCAGCATTGGATCCAGACGTCAATGTTTTCACCATTACATTTTATCATCTCTTCTAAATTTAGGGTATGTGAGCCAGATGTCCAGTGACCTGGTTGCCTTTGAGATAACAGAATACTGACATTCCAGACTAGCATACAACAAAACACTCTCCATTCAGAAAGCTGAACTGTCAGTACTTCTCATCTACATTAACACTTGATGTTAATTACAGTAATGTTTACCGTGGGTCAGGCTCTGTGCTAAGCTGTCCGATTAGAAAACCCAGGGAATCACACTCTGTGAAGGATGTGTTTGAGAGGGTCAGAGTACTGGCCTGGGATTCCAGGTGGGAAGTTAACCAGCATTTTAGATTAAAACAGAAGCAGAGTTAGGGAGGAGTGGGTGGGCTATAGAACTCTATAAGAGACAATATTCACAGGAGTTGATTACTGATGGAAATCCAGAGCTGAATGGGTTCAGAATTATTCTCAGGTTTCTAGGATGGAGGTCTGGCTAGGAAATGGCTTCAAAAATTGAGATGGAACACATACAAACGAGGACAAGGAAGAGGGGAGGAGGAGGTTTGATAGAGAAGGTAGAAAAAATGATGCATTTAGCCTGGGAAGGTTAGATTTGAGGTGCCCCTGGGTGCCAAGTGGAGAAGCTAAGCAGGAAATTAATAGATGAGCCTGGAGCTCTGAGGACAAGGCTTGGTTAGAGCATGTGATTTGTAATTTTTTGTTTGTCACGTTGTGCTTCCCAGTGGCCTGAGTTTCTTGGGGGAGAAATAGTCTTGCTAATCTTGTATTCCCAGAACTTAGAACAGAAACTACAACATACATAGTCAATGCTCAATAAGTGTTGGGTCAGTGATTAAGTGACAGTTAAATAAATGAATGGATGAATTTCAATCAGTCAAAAAAGGTACACGCATTTGTCATCTCAAGTTGAAAACTCCTGTATATATTCTAGTGGAAACATGATTATACACCTCAGTTGGTTGCAGCATACCATTATGGTTTTTACTTTAAAGATTTTAAGTTATTTATTTGAGAGAGAAAGAGAACAAACAAAGGGGGATGGGCAGAGGAAGAGGGAGAAGCAGACTCCTCACTGAGCGGGGAGCCCATGGGCCTCCATCCCAGAACCCTTGGATCACGACCTGAGCTGAAAGCAGATCCTTAACTGACTGAGCCACCCAAGCACTCCGTTAAATATGTTTTAATAAGCTTCTACAAGTTAGCCTCAGCATTGAGCCATCCTTCAAAGTCATTTCCACCGGAAAAAGAAAAACCTTTCAGATTCCGAAGTACTTTATACCATACCTTTCAACCAAAGGTCTTTCAGTAGTTGGGAAAGCCATTCTTTATTTATTTTTCCTCTGAGGAACTTACCATAACATCCTGCAATGTGTCCTGGAAGCCACCATGTCTAACATGTAGCTGAGAGTAGGTCAGAGCATTGGACAGTCACCAGTCACCACCTCAATGCTTCAGGGCCACCCTGGCTACCCTCTTTTCAAATCAGATCGCAATGCCCAGAGGAGTTTTGAGGAAGGGAACAGAGAGGCACGGTGATCTGAAAATTAGTCCCCATCTGAAAGTACTGCAAGATTCATAACTGGATTAAATCAAGGACCCCAGTGAGTTTACAAAGGGCCTATACAGTTTGCCCCCTTTCTTCACACATAGTTACGAGGAATAGCTAGGTATTTCCCCCAAACAGCCAATTCTGATTCAGACAGCCTCTCCATCTTTTCTGTAATCATTACATATATATTCTTCTTGAATAAAAAGGCATTCATACATTCAGTTACTTAGTTTTATTTATTTTTTTCTTTTCTTTTCCCAGAGTGTCTAGAAGCACCTCTGGTACAAGCCCACTGAAGCCTTGCTCACTCCTCTAGGTAAGGCTTCTAGAATATTCTGGGCCACAAATGAAACCTGGCAGGCCACAGGCCGACTGGCAGGGATTAGGATGGACCATAGTTCCTAATTTATTAACCCTCCTATTGTGTAAAAGCAATTTATAGTGAAAGTTGCTTTTGAATTGTTTCAAGTAATGGCTATTGTACCCAGTTAGGGCTCTGAAGAGAAAACAGAACCAATAGATAAATATATGAGAAGATTTATTCTAGGAATTGGCTTATGCGGTTATGGAGGCCAGGAAGTCCCATGACCTGTTTGTTGTCTGCCAGCTGGAGAACCAGAAAAGCTAGCGGTATAATTTAGTCTGAGTTGAAGGCCCGAGATTCACAGTCCAGTGGTATAACTCCCAGTCCAAGGTCAGAGGCCTGAACAATGGGGCCTCTGGCATAAGTCCTGGAGCCTGAATATGGATATTCCAACTCAAAAAGAAGGAGAATTAGCCCTACCTTCACCTTTTTGTTCCAATTGGACTCCCAGTAGGTTGATACCCACCCATACTAGTGAAGGCAGATCTCATTCAATACACTAAATGAAATGTTAAACCTCTGCCAGAAATACCTTCACAGGCATAACCCCCTGAAAATACATTTTTTTAACCAATTACTTGGGTATCCCTTAAACCAGTCAAATTGACACATAAAATTAACCATCACAGATGTATTTCAGGAAATAAGTGGCAAGGTCTCAAAGTAATCAAGCCTGCACAAGAACTCTGTCATTTTAATACAGTAATCATGCCTAGATATTATATACCATTAGTGTTGCCAAAAACAATATTTGAAAAATATCAGTGATTTTCTTTGCACTTAATAAATGCATTGCATTGGTTCTCAGACTTGAGTACACCAAATTGAGAGCAGCAGATTGTAATTAATGTGAAAGTTGGAGTCAGAAAACCTAGATTTTAGTCTCACACTAACTTCTTGCATAGTTACATTCATTCAACAAATATTTATTGAACACCATATAAAGCTCTGGACTTTGTGGTAAGTGCTAGGGCACAAAGGTGAAAAGAAATTGACATTGTATCTACATTTACAGACTTGTCTAATAGAGAGGACAGACATCAATTAAAAACAAATCTGTGAATTAACAATACAACTGCCTTGAAGTACTACAAAGAAAAGTCACAGGGAGATTGTACCAGGGTAGCAGGGTGGTTAGTACAGGCTTGATTGTGATTGAGATCTGAAGGATAATCAGGTGTCGACTAGATAAATGGGGCAGAGGGAATTATATTTGCAAAGTCCTAGTGGCCCGGATGGGACAGCAGGCATATTCTAGGTAGGAATTATACAGTCAGAATTGCTTGAGCTTGGAGGATGAGTGCAAACCAATGGGCAATAATAGGAGGTCAACAAATGGGTCTGGGGGGAGGAGATGGGAAGGAGATGTGAGATAATCATAATTACATTTCAACAAATTAATTCTGGATTCAATATTCAAAAATAATTATAGGGGACACAAGCTGACATGAGAACGCTATTACAGTTACAACGCTACTATTGCTGGTCCAGAAGAGATAACCATCGTCTGATCTAGTTGGGATGGTAGAGATAGGAAAAATTAGACTGAGGCAAGAGGAGTCAAAGCAATAGGATTAAGCAATAAGCTGGGTGTGAAGGAGGTAAAGAAGAGGGCAGTGTTACGGCGGGCTCTTACATTTCCGGTTGAGTTAGGGAATAATGAAAGCATACAGATTTCAAATAGACCTACAGGTCCTATTTTCTTCTTCTGCAAAATAAGAGGCAGACTTTTCTTTGAAGTCCAGTCCAGATTTAAATTTGTATAATTGAATTATAGAATTCAATCATTTTTTGAAAATAGAGTACCCTAACTCGAGTGGAAATCTTTTTTTTTTTTTTTTGAGTGAAAATCTTTACAGGTAAATGCTTTAGTTATCTATTTTTACATAGAAAATTACCCAAACCTTAGTAACTTAAGAGAACAGTTACTATCTCATAGTTCCTGTGAGTCAGGGAATCAGGAGGAGCTGAGCTGGGTGGTTTTGGTGTAGGGTCTTTCAAGTGGTGGCATTCAGATTCTTGGCAGGGGCTGCAGTCACCTGACAGCTTGCCTGGGTTAGAAGTTTCATCTGCCTCCACAGTGGCCTACTCACACAGCTGTTAGAGGAATGCCTCAGGTCCTCACAGCTCTTGGCAGGAGACCTCCAGTTCTTACCCCATGGGCATCTCCACAGACTCCTGAGTGTCCTGGTGACATGGCTTCTGGCTTGCCCCAAGGCAAGTGGTCCCAGAGAGAGTCAATGAAGAGGAAGCTGCAGCGCCTTTTATGATCTTGTCTCAGAAGTCATATACCATCAATTCCACTTTTCTATGTTAGAAGCAAGTCGCTAAGTCCAGTCCACACTCACAGAGGAGGGGAATTAGACCCTACCTCTTAAAGGAGGCATATCAAATAATATGCAGATGCATCCTAGAACCACCACAGTAAAGTTTAAGTCTTCTACACTTGACACTTCAAAGACTGCCAGGCACCTTTCCTCAATAGTAAATAACAACTGTTGTATACATTCAACTAAATTAAAATAAAACTGAAGTGTTATAAAACTAGAAAACAGCTGTCTGGAACACTCAGTGCTAAAGTTCTAAGGGTGACTATTCATTTAGATCTCTGTAATGAGACAAGGACAGTCTAATAATGCACAAAGCTTATTGAGTCATAAACTAATAGATATTTGGGTCAAAAATTATGAAACACTATGAAATGATTCTCTGTACATAAATACTTTCTGCCTAGATCTTAAGATACATGATAAATTCTGGAAATTACATGTTATATATGAGAATCAAATATTTTATGGGTGAATCAGAGTCAGAGTTGAAGAATATTAGAGCTTGAAGAAAGTGTACAGGAGGGTTGGTCTAATCTAGCTCCCTATTTAATAGAAAACTGGGAGTCGATACACATTTTTTTCTTTAAATTGTTTTTTTTCCTGGAGCTCTCACACAGTGGGAGGAAGCCACTTTTGATGGGGTGGCCATTTCACAATACTACTTATTGGAGAGGGGAGTCATTGCTCTTTGAGATCTTCTTCTAGTCCTGAAAATCCCAGCCCTCTTCAGACAAGCTGTTGGAAAGGCACAACAGGTGTCACATTCTCCTTTGTTTCATAGTCTTTGCAAGTAAGTTACAGAAGAGTTCATTGGATCTTCCAGGGTCACTTAGCAACCTGTTTATAGGAATTGGGAATAAAGCCAAAGTTATGGGTTCCTTCATTTAGACTCTTTCCATTCTATTGCTTACCTCTGAAATTTTATTGCCTTTTATCACAAGCTAAACTGGCTTTTTAAAATCATATAAGCAGAGAGGATTAAGTAATAACTTTTACTTTGTCTCTGTTGAAGATTAATATGCTCATATCTGTGAATACATTATGAATTATGTACTTATGTAATTTAATCTTTGATAGGGAGAGAATAAAGGTAGGAGCAGACTTGTGGTTTCTTGAGTCTTCCTTATAGGTACATTACCCATCAAACCTCTGTTGACTGTACTGAAATTTTATAGCTTATATCAGCAATTAAATTTGTATGGCCTACTAGGCATACAAAGCAGATGATAAGGTAGTTTTATTTACTCTGTTTTTACTGAGGGCCATTATACTGGTGAACACACTGTGAATATGTATTTAAGTATGCAGGATAGTGGGAATAGTATGAAATGTCAAGGTCATAATAGAAAATTCTCTTTTGCATTTCTCTCTATAGGTTGTTTTTTTTTTAAGATTTTATTTATTTATTCATGAGACACATACATACACACACACACACACACACACACACACACACACACACAGAGGCAGAGACACAGGCAGAGGGAGAAGCAGGCTCCATGCAGGGAGCCCGACTTGAGACTCGATCCCGGGTCCTCAGGATCAGGCACTGGGCTGAAGGTGGCGCTAAACCACTGAGCCACCCGGGCTGCCCTCTCTATAGGTTTTTGATATAGTTGTGATTTTACATCTTTATAGCTTTTAAAAAATGGTGAATACTTTTTTTATGGTAAATGATGCTTACTCTTTAAATGATTAATGATGATTAATCTAAAGGTAAATGATTAAAGGATTAATTTAATATCTAATATTTAATATTCAAATCCTTGAGTTGAACAAAATTTTCCAAAGACACAGTTGGAAATAAAAGGCCTGTTTTAAGTATGTTACTGCTGTTCATTTATTTAATGAGAATTGATTGATGTCTCATTCACCATAGTTCTTATTTCCAGTTGCTAAATGTACATTTATTTCTAGATTACCCATAGACACTTAAAATCAGCATCCCTGTAACTTGCCTAATTGTCTTGACCTCTCCTTCTTTTATACTCCCTAGTTAATGACCCATTGAAGAGCCTACAATCATATCTCCTTTACTCTGACTCCTCAAAGCCTATCTATAAAATTTTTAAAGGATTCGATTTCCTCTTCATCTTCAGAACCTCCCAGGGTCAGTCCTTCATTCTCTCCTCCCTGGACTTTTACAGCAAAACTGTCTGCGGTGACCCCGGTGATCTTAACCGAATACTGTGTCATGGACCCACTCTTCCAGTAATAGACATGGCTGCCAGTTACTTTACTAACACAAAGAGGGTCACATTATTCCCCTTCTTCCTACCTTGTATGAATTTCTACTTTCTTAAGGATGAAGGGCAAACTGATCTTCCCAGACAGATCTCAGCGTACCTCTCTGGTTAGCAAAGTTAACTGTACTTCTTTTCTGTTTCACTTGATACTATGTGTCTCTGTTATAGCTCATATTGCACAAATGTTTGTTTGCCATTCTCATTACTGAATCCAGAGGGCCTAGTCTTACTCAAACTAACAAGGGGCCTGGAACTCAAAGTTTATTCTGGGTGGAAAACCTTCCATTGACAAACCACACTTGTAAAAATGTGGTTTCTTCAAGAAGGAAATTTATGTGCACTATTGAGACAAATGCTTTGTAACTATCAGTGGAATTCCAGAATTCAGAATTAGTCAATATGTTATGGTGGAGGGCAATAGGATTGTAGCATAGAAGAGTTAGTAATAGATTGTAATAGATAGCTTCCGTTCTTTTTTTTTTTTTTTTTTAAGATATATTTATTTGAGAGAGAGAGAGAAGCTCTCATGGCCCTGAGATCGTGACCTGAGCTGAAACCAAGAGTTGCTTAACTGACTATACCACCCTGGTGCCTCTGGTCTTTCTTTTTTACACATATTAGGTAGGTGCTATATAAAATTTTTGTAACTACTGATAATATCATCAGATTATTTTTCTGAAAAAATGTAGTTTCTGCAAACGTGTGAACTTTTCCCCTTGAAATCTGAAATGTTGGAATAAAACTGAGAAAGAAAAGTTTCAGTGGAATTGTTTATATTTCATTAAAGATGCATATATTTAGACATAAAGAACAAAACAAAAACAATGGTGTGTGTAGATGACATCTACAGTGAAGTTACCTAACCCCTAACCATAAGGTTCTGCTGGCTCAGTTCATCAGTTTTTCACAGAATAGACTCATACTTAGGAAACTGTGATTTTGCTGCTTTCTTGTCACTGATGGTACACACTGTAGTAAAACTAAAATATATTTTTTACACATGTAAATACAGAAAATACTGAAGAATAGAATGAAGGAAAAAAAATGTGTCTATGGAAAAGCACCCAGCTAACACACTGGGTTTCAATCTGACTCATTCTTCTAACACCTCATGCTTTTTTTTTTTTTTTTTTTTTTGAGAGATGGAGAGTGTGGGCATGAGGTGGAGGGGTGGGGGCGGGTGTGAGGGATGGAGGGAGAGGCACAATCTCAAACCGACTCCCATGCTGTGCGCAGAGCTGAACCTAGAGCCCAACAACCTGGAGATTGTGACCTGAGCAGAAACCAAGAGTTGGACGCCCAACTCAGTGAGCCATCCCAAGTGACCCCTTGTTGTTGTTTTTTAAACATACATGTGATCATACTGCATGGATGGTTTCATAACTGGTTCCCTCCTTCTAATGCTACAAAAAATATGCCATGATGTTATACACATGACACAAGCATTTAAGGTTGTTACCCAAAATGCTACAGAACATTTATAGCTACTTTTAAGCTATTTAGTTTCCATGTTTAATTTTTGCATCCTATAAATAATATTGTGATCTAGAGTTTATGAATAAAGCTTTTGCTCTATTTCAGATGATTTCATTCAGAAAGAATCCCAGATACGGGATTAGGGCTTACAAGAGGATGAACATTTTTATAGGTTGAATCACAGGTGCCAAATTGCTTTCTAAACACGTAGTTTCAGTCTACACCCCCACTCACCATGTCTGAGAGTACCCTTTTTATCTCACCAGCCTTGAATGTTATCTTTTACTTAAATATTTACCCATATGATAGCCAAATGAAATGCTACATTTTCTGGTCTGTTTGCTGTTGCAGAGTAGAGGATAAAATCAAGGCTTTGGAGTCAGACAGCTAGGTCTTGGTCATTGCTCTGCCACTTCCTGGCTGTGTTACAAAAATTACTTCTTTGAGGCTATTCACTGATTTAAAAAGTCAATGTTAATATTGACCCCAAATACAGGGTTATTGCACTTAATTATCAAAAGAGATGTGTGTGTAAAAGCCTGTTACCCTAGTGCCCAGCGTATGACAAACAATGGCCAATCTTTTGTTTCTCATTACAAAAGTATGCAAAATACATACTTTTGCTTGACTACCGTACTACCAGGAATTCACCTAATACTTTGACTATCTCTATGCGTGCAACTTGAGGTGGAAGGCTGAACAATTACCTGGCTAATCCTTGCACCCTGGGGAGAGTCAGGGAGTAATCTTTTAGTTAAGAAAAAGCACACACCTGGTTCCCATCCTTGAGGAATCTGCAACCTAAGACCTTTTAGCTCTAGGGGCCTTTAATTGTTCCGAGAGGTCTCAGAGGGCAATAGGGAAACTCACTAAAGCTCGGAGCTTAGCGAACCGAAGCCTGAGCTTAGTGAAAGTGATCTGGGGAGGGAGTTCCTGGAAAAGCTACTGTCTCAAGGAAGGCAAGTGCTAATGAGGCAGGAAGGATATGAATTACTTGTTCTGAGTGAAGCACACTCTTGAGATTTTGTTATTTGAATCTAAAAGTTCGTTCATAAAAGGCGAGCTGCATAAAGACAGCTGGGCCGATCTGGTTTAGTGCCCCGCGGTCCTTACAGGTGTGGTTATGAAGCAGGTGTTGCTTTGAATCCCAGCAGAAGGCACGAGGGAGAGCATGGGAGCGAGGCGTGGATGCGCCGACACGGACCGGGAAGAAGCCGGTCCAGCCCCGGGGGGACCCGTTTGTCCAACCTTCTCTAATTCTGCAATAACTTAGGTTCGGCTGCTCTCTGGGGGCCCTATTTCCAACTTTTTTCTTCTTGACCAACTCCTTCCAACTGCCTTTTTTTTTTTTTTTTTTTTTAAAGTAGCTGGTCATCACAACAACAAAAAATCATTAAATGTGCTTGCCTAAAGGACGCAGATTTGCACGATCGAGGTTTTTGGTGGAAGTATCCGAAAAAGCAAGTTTTTCCAGTTGGGTATAAACTGCTACAATCATTAAAAGTCCTCTGTGGCCAACACAAAAGCGTCTACGGCGGATCTTGTCTTCAGCTGAGCAGCCGAGGAGCAGCGCCCGGGCGGGCGGCGCGTCCCGGCGGAGGAGTCCCTGCTCGGCGGCGATGGAAACGCGCTCGGCGAGGGCTCCGGCACCGGCGGGAGTTTCGAGTTTCCACTGGCGGCGGGGGGGGGGGGGGGGGGGGCGCGGGGGAGGTGGCGACGGGCGCACAGCTAGCTCCGGGCGGGGCGCCCCGCTGCCCGGCCTGCCCGCGCCCCTCCGGAGGGGCTCCCCGCGGGGCTCCCGCGCCGCCGCCGGCCCTCGCGAGTCCCCAGCCCGCGCCGCGACCCCCGGCGACGCCGTGTGCGGAGGGGGAGGGGAGGGGAGGGGAGGGGAGGGGAGGGGAGGGGAGCGGAGGGGGCGGGGCGGCCCTCACGGCGCGGCGGCGGCGGCCCTCACGGCGGCGGCCCTCACGGCGGCGGCGGCGGCGGCGGCGGCGTGGGCGCTCAGGCCGCGGCGCGAGGCCGGCCGGCCGGCAGGGGGAGGCGGGGGGCGCGGGGCAGCCCCGCCTTTCCCCCGAGGAGCCGCCGGGCGGCCATATTGCGGAGCTGTCTGCGGCGGTGGCGGCGCCTCTCGTCTCCGGCGGCCCAGCGTCCCCCCACAGCCTCTCCCCGCCGGCCGCGGCCGCACGCCCGTCGCCGCCGCGCAGCGCCCCGGCCGCGCTCGGGGCGGGAAGCAGCCGCCTGTTCGCAGGGTAAGCCGCGGGCGCCCTCCCTTCCCCGCTGCCTCTCCCCGGCGGCGCCAAGTTGCGGCGGCCCGCGCTGCCCGGGGCCGCGCCGCGAGGGCCTGGCGCGCCTCTCGGTTGGCGCCGCGCTGGCCAGGCCGCCCTCCGGGGCCGGCGGCGGCGGCGCGCCCCGGAGCAGCCGCCGCGCGTGTGTGGCCGGGGTGGGCCCCGCACCCCCAGCCCCGCCGCCTGGGCGCGGCCCGGCCCTCGGGCGCCCTCAGCACCCGGCAGCGCGGGCAGAATTGCGTCTCGCGGGTAGGGGCGGGGGCGCGTTAGACCCCCCGGGCCGCAGACTGAAAGGAGGGGCGTGGAATTACTAGACAGCGCGCGTCCGCCCGAGAGCCGACCGCGACGTCGCGGTACGGGGTCCGGGGCGCGGAGCCGCCCCCACCCCCACCCCCCCCCCCCCGCGAGCAGGCCCGCTCGACCTGCCGCCGCCCCCGCCCCCGCTCCCGCCCCCGGGCGGCCCCGTGGGCTCGCCGCCTCCGACCCCGCCCGGGGCGACCACCTTACCGCCCCCCCCGCTCCGGGGAAGCCCCGGCAACTTCGCTTCCGGGCTGACTCTGCGAGAGGGGCGCTGCGTGCCTGGAGTTGTAGCGGGCGCGCCGCCTCCGACCCAGGTACGGCGGGGCTCTCGCCCTCCCCACATGTTGGCTGCGGGCTTATTTCTCCCCGCCGAGGAGTGCTGATGAATGAGGTGGGAGATGTGAGGTCAGTTTCGCCAGACGTCGATTTAAAAATAGAGTTGAGAATTCGTAGAGGACGTTTTCATCAGTCCCGTGGCACCAAGGCTATTTGATGCAAGTGTAAACGTCTACGATAATAAGGGTTTATTTGATAAAGGAACCGTTGGACGTCCACATTGCAATCTATTGTTTACAGAGCATACATTTTTTTTTTTTTTTTTTGGAGCGCTAAATACTCTTTTATATTTCAGATGGAGCTCTGAAGGAACAATTGCCCCGTTCACTTGTCTCCGTGGATAAATAATGGCCTAATCCATTTGCCAAAACAACATTATTAGATTTGAGAGGAGATTAATATCCAGGGTCGCACTTTTTTTTTTTTTTTAATGTTCAGAATTCCATTGCTTTCACCAGTGCGCTTTATCTCTCAGAGACTAATATGACAAAAATGTGACGAACGACAAGAGGTAGTACACTCCTTTTGAAGTTAATGGTATGCTGTAAAAAGGGTTGTACTTTTCTTTGCGTGATCACTTTTTTATGATGGAACTCAGCAAGCAGTTACTATACTAAGGAATGAATAGGTATGCTTTGGAATTCTTTAGTTTTATTTAAGTGAAGCAAAATTTGATCATCGCATTTAGAAATGTTGAATTCTTGCTGTTGTGGATTATACATTGTTTTGTTCACTCCTGTTTCCCTACACATGTAAGAGTGTGTAGGAGAGACTCAAATATTTGTGGGAAAAAATATAATTAATTCCGATGTGGGTAAAGTATGTTGAATCTGTCCTTTGTTTTAGACATTGTCTTGGCTTAACTGGAACTTAAAGTGATTATTGTTTTTCCTGTGGTAGTAAGAAATGACAGACTGCTCCTCTCCTTTGTGTCTCAGGGAGAGAACAGGGGTTGTTTCTTGTTTATGGCTTTTCCATTGCCAACAGCAGAATTTGATTTTATTATTCATTTTTATCTTTTGCAGGTTGTTGAAGTGCAAGTCTTTATATATTTTTATTTTTTTTTCTGTCTTTTAATATAATCTGTGCATAGTCTAATTAGAGTTTGAAATGTGGAATGATGGTGGGAGTCTTGTTTTTTCATCCATTTTTAACTTAATGCATTTTAACTTACGCCATTTAAAAATGGCAAATTTTAACCGATATTTCTCATAGACCAAGGCCTAAAAAAGTGTGTCCTGTGAGGATAGTAAAGACCGAGTTGTGCCAGGGGAACATACTTGATAGGGTAAAGCTAATATAATTTTATGCTAGTTCTGTGAATATAGGAACTCAAGGAAATCACTTTTTCTTGGGTGGCTTTGGCCTCCAGCAGACCAAAGCTAGTGGATGCTTCTTTACTCTGATGCTACCCCTGGGACTGGACTCAGTGGGACTGGATTGAATTGGAGTTATTATTGACTCCCCTACTAGGAGGTTATTTTAAGCCTCATAGTGTTGTTGCTGATGGCTAAAGTTCTCTGGGACCTTCCCTTATTTTTGCAGGTAGTGTACGCTCACCTCTTTGGTGATAGAAGTGGTTAGTTGGACCCCAGAGAGTTTCTTAGTTTCTAGTCTCTTTCACAGAATCCTGCCTTTCCTATTCATTTTTGTTCTTGCTATCTTTCTTAGTATTAATTTGTATTGAGCATATGTTTCAAACCATTTTTAAAGACTATAAAAGTAATACATTTTATGACGAACTAAAAAGAATCTAGAGAGATGTAAAGGGAAAATAAAGTCCTCTTCACTCCCCAGAACCCCCCTCTCAATCTCTTTCACTCTCATGTTTTTCATAGTTGATTGCTCTTAGTACTTCCTTCTTGTGTATAGAAAAATACCAGTACTTACACAAGAATAAGCATATACTTTTCATCTCATGTTTGCTTTTAAAGTCTATAAAAATATGGTTATTTTGTAACATACATTGAAAGAGTATTACTGTGTTAAACATTAATGTTTCTCAAATTTTTATCAGTTGAATGAAATCACACAATGTGATTTCCTATACTCTCAAAAGTGTGTTTATGTGCTTGTGCAAATTTTTTTGCTTAATGATTGAAGGTAAAGTTCACTTTTTATTTTCTCCCTAGAGCGTGGCATATAATTTTTAGTGAAAAAATGGTATCCTTTAAAAATATGTCTTTGCATTGGAAATTGTTTGAAAAGGAAATATAGTCCATATGATTTGCTTCTTTCCTCATTCCATTTAATACTGAACTCTAGCTTCAGCTTCCTGGAAAAGAGCAGTTCAGTCAGGTACTAGGTGAAGAGAATTTTTTTTTCTTTGAATAAGCAGTATGTATAGAAATGCTTGCATATTTACTAATTTAAAATTCTTAGTTTTATTTAATGATGTTATAAATTTGCAATGCATGTGTTTTGTTTTGTTTTTTCTATTGTAATATACATTAGTTACCCTATAACAGTAGAATTCTAAATTGCATTTTGCAGAAGTTATGTATACAAACAAGGTAATGACCCTTTTTTGTGTTTTGCTTTTACGTCAAGCAATCTAATGTAGATGAGTAGGAATGGTCAAGATATACTGGGTTATTTTTCTGCCTAACTTACATACATTTGAAATAAACCATTTTTGAGTTTTAGTCAACTTGATTTGCCTGAGAAAGATACTTTTTGCAGTTAGCTACTTAGAGGACAGGTCGACAAACTAGTTGGCAGGCCAAATTTGGCCTGCTTTCCTGATTTTGTAAATGAAGTTTTATTGGAGCACAGAAATCCCATTTGTTTACATACTGTATATGGCTGCTTTTGTGAGTTGTAATGTCAGAGGTCGTGTATTTTGCAAAACCTAAAGTATTCACTCTCTGGCCCTTTATGGAAAAAAGTTTGCCAACCACTGATACAGAGGCAAAAACATCTTGTTGAAAGAATGTCTTAGCTATGGTATCAAAGAGGGAGGTAGTGCATTGTTTTGTCTTTTCCCCCATGATTATAGAATTTATAAAGTTACAAATTTCAGTATCAGTAATTAGAACCGATAGTTTTTTCTGAGTTGTGGGTAGTCTCTGTGGGCTTTCAGGACCTTAAATGTTTCTTTTATTTGTGGAAAGTCGAAGGAAAAGAAGATTGGCTGTGGTGAAACTGTGAAGTGAACTATCTTTTTTCAAGGACTTCTATCACGTAAGATACTTTGGACACAATAATAGAAAATTATCACCCTGGCTTAAATAATGAGGAAATTTATAATCTTACATAATAAAGTCCAGAGGCTCAAGAATAGCTTGGTAATGACATGAAGGACTCCTCTTTACAGTTCTCTGCCCTGTGGTCTTCCCCATCAGCTTAATAGTAAGACTGTTTTCCTCTTGTTACAATCTGGCTGCAACAGGACTAGCATGCCATCCACATAACAGTATCCAAAGGAATGAGAAGGACTGTCTCCTTTCCAAAAGCCCCTCAGCAGATGTCTTCTTAGTCTCACAGGCTGGGGTTGGGATGCATTCCATACCTAACTAGTCACTGGTGAGGGTGATGGAATTGGCCTTTCTTATGATTCTGCCCCCACCAGATTGTTTTCCTTATTCCCAGTAGGTTGTATTCCGACCCAAAGTCATATCCAAGATTGATCTGTCATACATAATCTGGCATGAATATGAGTTCATACCTTCATGGGTACTAAATTTACTTAAATTACAAAATGAAAAGCATTGATTCCTGCTAAAATACTTCTCAGGCAGGGGTTGACAAACTGGCCCATGAACCAATTGCAGCCTATTCCCTGGTTTTATAAATAAAGTTTTGTTTTAAAGATTTTATTTATTTATTCATGAGAGAGAGAGTGAGAGCAAGAGCGAGAGAGAGCAAGAGAGAGAGAGAGAGGCAGAGACACAGGCAGAGGGAGGAGCAGGCTCCATGCAGGGAGCCCGATGTGGGACTCGATCCCGGGACTCCAGGATCATGCCCTGGGCTGAAGGCAGGAGCCAAACTGCTGAGCCACCCAGGGATCCCCTATAAATAAAGTTTTATTTGAACACATAGCACATTTGTTTACATATTATCTGTGGCTGCTTTCATGCTACAACAGAATCACAATGGAGGGATCCCTGGGTGGCGCAGCGGTTTGGCGCCTGCCTTTGGCCCAGGGCGCGATCCTGGAGACTCGGGATCGAATCCCACGTCGGGCTCCCGGTGCATGGAGCCCGCTTCTCCCTCTGCCTGTGTCTCTGCCTCTCTCTCTCTCTCTGTGACTATCATGAATAAATAAATAAAATCTTTAAAAAAAAAAAAAAAAAAAAAAAAAAAAAGAATCACAATGGAGACCATATAGCCTTGTAGAACCTAAGGCATTTATTAATCTGGCCCTTTAGGGAAAAAGTTTGCTGACTTTAAGATAACATACATACATTTATACTTCTGTACTGTATACTCTTTGTATTTGATGAGTAAGGTGTGACTGAGAAAGTCACACTAATGTGGAATATAGATGTGCTGTATTGTATACTATAAAGTTTGTTAACTATTTAAAATGTCTTGTATGTAGAAACAGGAGTTAATATTCAGTACAGCAGTGTTCTAAGCAGAGTCTTCTGTGATGTGAGTTCTGAGTATGTTTCCTGCTTTATTTTTTTTAATCTATTGTTTCTGTACGTTAACTAATAACCTTTCAATAAATTAACAGAGTAGGTGTTGTTTATAACCAAAAATCCTGGCTAGTGTGTGGAATGATACGGGCACAGGAGTGCAACAGAGAGACCCTTGATAAAAGGGGGGAATGGGTATATAGGATATTTCAGCCATGCTTAATTGAACCTGGAACCATTTGGCTTTTACTGAGTGTGTGGGATGGATTAAACTTTGCTAGCAGAAAAAAACAAAACAAAACCCCAAAAAACTTCACTAGCTATTATCAGGACTTCTATTTATTTAAGCCATTTGTAGACTCTAGACTTGGAGAAACTTATAAAATCTTAGTTTGGTATCAAGCAAAGTTGGCATATATACCTGAAGAGCTCATTACTTTCATCTAATCAACAACCGACATAATAATTATAGTTACTATTAAAAGTGTCAAATTATCTGGCCTTTAATTTGATTGTCAAATTAAATGAGATTATTAAAAGAGTCTTGAATAGAGATGATAGAGGCCTGAACTTGGGAAACCTAGTTAGGAGGATTTTCTTCTTCCCCATATTCATGTTTGCTTTCTCCTGTAGTGTCTTGCTTGGTCATTTTATAACGTAAATGAGAGGAAAATATTGCCCTTGACGATAATCAACAGAAAAAGTCAAATGAATATTACATGTAAACTTAATTCATCAACAAAATAAACAACAAGCTTCTGATGCCCTACTGTTGAGCCAGGCAGCATTCCAGTTTCTAAAAGGGAGATTTGAATATCTTGAAAATTAGAAGCTTAATGATAGAACTGCCCTATAGCCTTATTGACTGCATGAGAGAGTATTATCCAATTTAAGAGATATTTAAGAAAGATAATTATTTTATTTTGAAAATAAGCTACTATAGTGTCCTGTGTTTCAAAACCTATAAAACATAGAATTATTTGCAAGAATTCAGGTCATTTTAGTACTTTGCTTCTTTCCTGCTGCAAAAGTAACTTACATGAATCTGATTTTATATTTTTAAACACTATATTAGTTTTTGGTGGTTTCATAAGTGTAAAAAGTTGAACTGGATTTAGCATTCTTAGCTTTTAGCATTTTAAATTAATCATTGCAAATGGTAATGTATTATTTGTTTCTCTACTCATGTTGGAAACAATATAGATATGTTTCCTTTAAATTTACAGATTTCTTTAACAAGAGAATCTGAATTCAATGTAAAATTTTGTTTTTAATATTGCAGTTCTGCTTTATATTTAAGTGCTCGAATTTTGCTTTACATTTTCAGTAGCATGTACAAATTGCTCAAAATGTTGAGTATTTCATTTCCTTCAAAATATCCTTGTACAAAAATCACTTTCTACATAAGCAAGTACTTAATACCTTATTTGGAACTGCATATCAGCCTTACAGGAAATCCATTTACAGAGGTGATTATACCAGTACTTTTTTTTTCCCCCCCCAAGTAGTCTCCGCACTGGGTGTGGGCTTGAACTCACAACCCTGAGATCAAGACCTGAGCTGAGATCAAAAGTCAGATGCTTAACCAACTGAGCCACCCAGGCTCCCTGGGATTACACTGGGATTAAATGTGCACTTATAATATCTTTTGAGGTAGTCTTTTGACCTGAAGGTGATGGAAGAATGAATGTTAGTTTCTTCTTGATGGAAAGCTCTGGCAGTTTTTGAGATGAGCTTGCCTAGAATGATGTCAGAAAAGAAGTGGAATAGGGAAGTGAGAAGAGCCCCAAGACTAGGGTTTAAAAGAAACTTTGACTTGTTAATTAGCATTATTACTTTTTGGGCAAGTCACTTATCTGAATCTTAAATTCCTTATCAAAAGAATGAGGGATTGTGATACCTATCTTGGGCAGAGGGCAGAGGGTAGTTATAAAGATTAGGTAAATAGAGGTAAAGTGGCTGAAGAGTAAGTATTTTCAGGTACTTTCTTCATTCACTACCCTTGTCCTTGTTGTGGCCTTATTTCTTTATTTGCAAAAAGGAGCTGAAATATTTTGTCCTCTTTGCTTCACTTGGGGAGTGACATGGCATTATGTAGCTAAAGGTGCATTAATACTGCTATTAAATTCAATGTTAACACTGAGCTAAAAACACAATAAACATAGTTCTCTGTATAGTAGAAGTTTTAAGCCTGTGGGTCTGTGAACTTGGATAGGGAAAAAGATGCATCTTTTTTTTTACACATTTTCTTTCATTATTAATGTTGCCAACTGGTAAGATTAAGCAGTAGCAGAGACTGTTTCCAATAGAAATTGCAGATATTTTCATAATCTGTTACTATTACAGAAATAAACTCATCATTACTTACAAGTTTAATCATTAGATCCACTGGTAAATATTGTTACTTAAAGATTAATTAAAAAGTGCAGACACTACTATGTCATGAATTTGTGCTTTTTACATTTTGATAATTGCATTCCAATATTATTGGGTTTTTAATGCAATGTTAATGTATTTTATTTTGTGCATTTAAAAATGCTTTTCTAGGAAAGGCTTCAAGGCTTCACCAGAGGGGCTCATCCAGGGGTAAAATGATTAAGAACTTTTTTATTGTAGATATTGTTATTGTGTTGGTTTGACTGCCAGGGTTACCTTATTAATTCAGTTTATACTTCTCTTTGTTACACTGCTTCCAAATCCCCCAGTAAATTGGCAGGGGAATTCTTTTGTAACTTTTTGGTCTGTGGAGAAACCACAGTTGGTTCAAAGATTGCTTCTGTGTTTCAAAAGGCAGAAAAAAAAATTATAATCAGGGGTTGGGAGAAAAGGATATCTTAAGAGTAAAAGTAGGCATTGTGGTATAAATTATTGAAGCTTCGGTGTTGGCCCAGTATGGACTAGACTTAACACCTGTTTTACCACCTGGCAGGTGGGAAGAATCTTGTGCCACTGACTTAGTAGAGCTCAACGTTTTAAGTACGAAGTTGCTTTTCCATTGGTAGAAGTAGAGAGGAGTTTGTTTTAGGGCCACCCTCAGTTAAAGGACAAAAAAGAGAATATTTTATATAAATGCTTTGTCTGTGAACGTAGTATTTAGAGTATGTAACCATACAGTTAATTTTCTGGAAATAGGAAATGTGTTTGCTGGCAGCATCTTTTTAAAACTACTTTTTGAGTATGTCGCTGCCATGATTGCACTTCATTGCTTCTGGAGGAGTCAGTATGGCAAAGAGGTAGGGTAAGACCACTTTAAGAGATTTAGGAAGAGTAGAGAGGAGGGAGTAAATTCTTTCTCAGTGATTATGTATTATGCCAGTAGATGAGAGGAAAGTTGATTTTTATTATATATCTCTGATTATATAATGGTTAGGTGATTATATATAATTTTTTTTTTTTGGAGAAGAAAGAAAGGAAGCCACTGAAAGACTGATTTCAAGATGAATCAGTTAGAGATGAAAACCCAGGACATGTATCTTGGTATCTTAGCTTTATAGGTGACATTCTATTAAATTGTCCATTCTGGTACTAACAAATGTTTCAGGAAAAAACATCCTAATGCAATCATGGAAGGACTAGAAATATATTACTGAGGTTAAATAATAATATCATGATATAAATATTTTTCAATAATAACTAAATTGGGTAAAAACACTGCTGCATCCTAAAAATAATTTAAGATGGGATTCTTATATATGTCATATTATAAAATCTTATAAACTGAGATGTAACTGATGAATGGGAATATGTTATTTTATTTTTAAGATTTTATTTATTCATGAGACACAGAGAGAAAGAGAGAGACAGAGACACAGGCAGAGAGAGAAGCAGGCTCCATGCAGGGAGCCTGACGTGGGACTCGATCCCTGGTCTCCAGGATCAGGCCCTGGGCTGAAGGCAACGCTAAACCGGTGAGCCAACCCGGGCTGCCCGGGACTACGTTTTTAAAATTCTTATCTGATTTTTTAAATTAGGAACTTAACAAAAATAAGACCCTGATTAGTATTAGTGCCTAGTTCTATATATCAAGATGTAATTTGTAAAGGATACTTATGTTTTACATAGTTAAAACGAGTGGCTCCATAATCATTTATCCTAATGTAAATGTTGACACAGTTTGTCATAATACACAGAACATCTGCAATAGTCCATCATGCTGTCACATAGTTTGCATATTGTGATTTTAATCATTGGCTTTTATAATGAGTACTGCTGAGAATATCTTGCTACAGATTACTTTCGTATTTATTTCTTTGGGGTATATTCCAAAAGCAGAATTTCCGTTCAGAAAAAAGTTTGAGCTTTTGTTAATGTTGACAACTTATTTTTTTTTAATTTTTATTTATTTATGATAGTCACACACACAGAGAGAGAGGCAGAGACACAGGCAGAGGGAGAAGCAGGCTCCATGCACCGGGAGCCCGACGTGGGATTCGATCCCGGGTCTCCAGGATCGCGCCCTGGGCCACAGGCAGGCGCTAAACCGCTGCGCCACCCAGGGATCCCGACAACTTATTTTCTAGAAATATGGAGCCAATTTATGGTGCTACCAGCAGTATTTATCTGCTTATTTAGCAACATTGCTTTATCAGTACTGGCATGTATACTTAATAATTATTTTGCTAGTTTAATAAGTATATCATCAGTATTACCTTAAAGCCATTTCAATTTGTGGTTTTAATCAGTAGCACATCGTTAGTTTTGTAAAGAGTTTGTAGAGTGCCTTTTAACCGTTTACTGAGTGGGGGTCTGAGTGATATATTTATATATTATTTTTTCCATAGTAACTTTTTGTTATGACTCTTGGATATTTTTCTATTTTATTACTTTTATTTTGCTATTTATTTTGTTCTATGGGTGTAAGGATTTTAAATAAAATATGTTAATCTGTTTTCATCAACATATCTTTCCTAGTCAATCTTTTCCTCCAAAATTAGAATTTTTTAAAAAGTCTCTTTTTAAAAAAAGTTTCACCTACTTAGATTTTATTAAATGTTATGGTGAAATTATAGGTCTGACTTCAGTTTATTAGAATAATTTTATTCTTTCATTTTAAAGAATTCTTATTACAAAAACTATTTTCACTTTAGAAATTTACAGGTTCATATTAATGCACAAGGACTCCACATTTGGAGTATAGTCATAGTGGTCTTTCCACTTATACTTTTAAAAAAGAAGTGTGACAATATTGTATGTGTGGTTTTATAACCTGCCTTTTCAGCAGTTTGTGAATATTCTGCGTGTCATTTCATATTTTTCCGTGACATTCTGATAGGTCACACTGAGGTCTAACGGAGCCTCCAGGTGTACCATGGTTCATCTAATGAGATGGACACTAATGTCTCCGTGCTGCATACACTTCTGTAAATAACACTCTAGAATCTTGGTACACATTTGTTATTTGGGTAAATTTCCACAAGTGAAATTATTCAGCACTTTTTAATTAATTGATTGATTTTTAGGACTTCATTTTTTAAAGATGTATTTATTCATGGGAGACACAGAAAGAGGCAGAGATGTAGGCAGAGGGAGAAGCAGGCCCCGTGCAGGGAGCCCAATGTGGGACTCGATCCCGGGACTCTGGGATCACGCCCTGAGCCAAAGGTAGCTACTCAACCGCTGAGCCACCCAGGCGTCCCTAGTTAGCACTTTTTGAATATCAAATAGAGAAAGACAGGTGGATGTATGGTAGAGTTCTGGACTCGAGGGTAGGCATCAAAGACTGTTGGGCCAAAGATTACTGTGTGACTAAGAACAAGATATTTTCATGCAGTTGACTTTGTTTCCTCAACTATCAGGTAGCCTGACTATAAGATCACTATAATGTGACCTCGTCTTGTCTCCTTGGATTTTTTGTTAATAGAGAATTAATGTATCAAAGCATGCATCTGTGGAGTCTTCTGTAAGTACAGGGCATTGTTGTTGAGTAATAATACTGTGTTCAGCTGGTAAATAAAGAGGTAGAACCTTAATCTTCTCAGATATTTGTAATTAACTGAAATAAAACAAGGTGGTGACTAACCTGACTTCTAAGAGGGAAACACTGGTCTGAAAACATGCAGTTTAGAAGCCTCTTTTAGAAGTCTACCATATATCCTTATCCCCACTCCCTACAGTTCATGTAGATGAGTTGTTGGAGATTTTAAAAGCTTAGTTCATTTGTGTAAAACCTGGTTTTGTATGTGTTGGCATATGATAAATTTATTTTATGTTTGCAGAGCTCTCTTATTAAACCTAAAACTTGGGCAGCCCCGGTAGTGCAGCGGTTTAGTGCCGCCTGCAGCCTAGGGCGTGATCCTGGAGACCTTGGATCGAGTCCCACATCAGGCTCCCTGCATGGAGCCTGCTTCTCCCTCTGCCTGTGTCTCTGCCTCTCTTTCTCTGTCTCTCTCTGTGCGTGTCTCTCATGAATAAATAAATAAAATCTTAAAAAAAACATATTAAATAGTATAGGATTAAGTTTTTAAAACAAAGCAAATTCTTCTTTAAAAATTTTTAGAAATAAAAATATGTAAATACTGAAATGCTGAATTATTGAGGTAAAACATTAAAAACAACTGAAGAGAATTAGTGATTGGAGGAATGTTGTACAGAGAGATAAAGAGATGGAAAATATGAAAAAGTAGATACAGAGTTTAGAGAATAAAAAATGCAGTATGTATGCGGTGAGAATTGCCAAATGAAAAGAGAGAATGAGAGCAACAATGGCTAATAATTTTCCAGAATTTAAGAAAAGCATGAGTCTTCAGAATAAGGAAGCTTAACCAAAAGCTGAACAAGATAAATAAAAGCAAATCTGAAGAACACCCCAAAAAAATTCCTTGAAGGAAAGCAGAGAGAAAAGCAGATTATTTCAGAGAAATGAGTTAGATTGACAGTAGACTTCTCATCAGCAGTAACAGATGCCAGAAAAATAATGTCCTCCAAATGCTGAGGGAGTAACAGCCAATTTAGAATTTCACATGCAATTAAATTATTACTTAATGGAAAGAAGGAAGTATTCACTGGAGGAATATAACAGTTGTAAACTTACACTCACCTAATAGCATAGCCTAAAAATATAAATTGAAAACTAGTAATTTATAAGAAATTAACATCCACAATCATGCTTGGGAAAATTTAATACATTTTTTTTCTCAAATTGCTTAAGTAGACTAAAATGAGCAACAGTAGGGAAACTAAACAAAACATTTAATACTTCAACTGGCTTGATCTAAGTAAGTTATCAAATACAAAACATACATTATTGTTATTTATAGCCAGAACAGTTAGAAATGAAATTAAACTGACCAAGTACTAAACATAAGGAAGTCTGAATGAATTCTCTGGCTGTGGTATAGAAAAGTTAGAAATAAATAAGAAGGGACATGTGGGTGGCTCAATGATTGAGCTTCTGCTTTCGGCTCAGGACCTGATCCTGGAGTCCCACATCAGGCTCCGTGCATGGCGCCTGCTTCTCCTTCCTCTGCCTGTGTCTCTCCTCTCTGTGTCTGTTGTGAATAAGTAAATAAAATCTTAAAAAAAAAAAAAAAAAGTAAGAAAAAGTGGGGCACCTGGGTGGCTCAATCCATTAAGGATCTGCTTTCAGCTCAGGACATGATCCCGGGGTCCTAGGATTGAGTCCTGTCTTGGACTCCATGCTCAGCAGGGAGTCTGCCTCTCCCTCTCTCTCTCCCTCTGTGATCTTTTTCTCCATAAATAAACAAACAAACAAACACACTTTGCTCCCAGACTGTAGTAACCATTCCTTTTGAAAAAGAAAAAAAAACTCAGTCATGATCAGGGATCAAAATTGGAAATGGAAACCTCTAGAGCCAATGAAAAAACTGCATATGAAAACCTGTATGTGAAACCACTAAAAGTAATACTTAGAAAAATGGTGTTGTTATTTAAAATTTAATTTTATTTAAATTTAGTTAATTAACATATATAGTATTAGTTTCAGAGGTTGAGTTTAGTGATTCATCAGTTGCATTTAACACCTAGTGCTCTTCATTCTCTTGTTTCCTTGTTGCCCATCACCCAGTTATCCTGTCACCCCACCTACCTCCTCTCCAGCAACCCTTAGTTTGTTTCCTGTAGTTAAGAATCTCTTATGGTTTGTCCCCTCCCAATTCATCTTTTTTTATTTTTCCCTCCTTTCTCCTATGATCTTCTGTTTTGTTTCTTAAATTCCACATGAGTGAAATCATTGTCTTTCTCTGATTGACTTATTTTGCTTAGAAAAATGGTATGATTTTGAATAGAAGTCCAGACATTAAAAAAAAAAAAATCCCCAGAAAAGGAGATTTATATTTGTGTTTTTAGGAACTCTCTTATGACTTTGTTCTTTTTCTTGGGCTTGAAAGTACTATTTAAGACAGGCATATGGACCTGAAATGCCTTTAGTACATGTGGGTTTGGAAAGCTCTCACAGTCCATTTGGTAAGTGTTTTAAACATTAAAACAGAGGCAAATCTAGAAAATCTGGTTTTAAAAAAAAACAATACACTGGTTACACTATAGAACTAAAATATATTCCTTTTTTTTTAAACCTATTAAAACTTTATTAGGCCTGCTATGAGTTTTTATGAAAAATTATGTAAATCACAATAGATTTCAAGTTGTGTGAGGACAGATACATTTTTGTGTTATGCCTAAGTGTAAAAAAATTAAAGTTAAAAATTTTAGCATCGAATATATAAAAGGTAGTTTAAACACAGAATTTTTAGGTGGAAAATAAATATTTAAAAAATTTTAAGGAAAACTTCTATTTGGAATCAGGCATGGTTAAGATGTCTCTCCTATTCTCCCATTTGACACTGCTGTTTGTCTCCTTTCAATATTCCAGAACATCCATTGTTAGATGGTCTAAACCAGGTTGACGCATGGCATGTAAATTCCTGGCTTGTATTGAAATAATTTCCATCAAATGATTCTTTGACATATATTTTTTAAATTGTAAAATGTTATTTTTAAAAATATTTTTTAATAATAAATTTATTTTTTATTGGTGTTCGATTTATCAACATACAGAATAACACCCAGTGCTCATCCCATCAAGTGCTCCCCTCAGTGCCCGTCACCCTAAAATATATTCCAACAGTACAAATAGGAAAAAAACTTCCCAGTGTTTTTATATGAATAGATGGTGTGGTTTGGGATAAAAATTTTAGTAATAGTATTATATATTGATTCAAAAAGTGCTTGTATAATCTGTCTCATTTGTGTGAGGATTTTTAAAGAAATTCTATGTTCTATGAAAATCAAAAAATATTTCAATATTTTATAGATCATGTGTTTTTAGTATTTAAGTATACTAATGTTATAAATACATACTTGATTACCTTATATATTCAAATGATAAAGATTATTTTTAAATATTCTCGACAAAATAGGATACTTTATATATGGAGTTGCCTTATACTTGGACGTACTCAGTTTATGACCTTGATGCACATACTAGAAAAGAAAACAAATTGGGAATTACCTAAAGTTTTAATTTTAGGGATTAGAAAATGAGCCACAGAGTAAAGCCAACTAACGAAATGAAAAGTGATGAGGAAAGAGAAATTAACAAAAAAAGAACAAAAAAGAAACAGAAGATCAACGAAACTAAAAGCTGGCTTTTAAACCAATAAACTGGGGATCCCTGGGTGGCTCAGCAGTTTAGTGCCTGCCTTCTGCCCAGAACGCCGCGTGATCCTGGAGTCCCGGGATCGAGTCCCACATCGGGCTCCCCGCATGGAGCCTGCTTCTCCCTCTGCCTGTGTCTCTGCCTCTCTCTCAGTCTGTCTCTCATGAATAAATAAATAAAATCTTAAAAAAAATAAACTAAGCAAACTTCTGGCAAGATTAACAAGCAAAAGAGAAGGTAACATTTAATAGTATTAGGAATGAAGAGAGGATCATAACTGCTAATAGATATAAAAAAAATCACGAGGGAATACTATGATAACTTTCTAGAAATATGCACCAAGACTTGTAGAAAATTAGATTTGGGTAGAGATTTAAATGTTTCAGCCATGTTACATCTGAAATAATGTAGACATTGAGTAAGGCAAGTTAACCAAGCAAGTTCAGATACAGATTTGGGAATTACTAACTTATAAATGATGTGAAAAGCAGGTCAGTTTTGAGGATGTTTTAAGACCTGAAGTGATAAGGATCTGAACTAAGGCAGTAGCGGGATGAAAAGAGGATATAGAATGAAAAGATTAGGTCTGAAGTACATTTAGGTTTCTGAAAGTAGGTGACTGTGTGGAGGAAGTATTAACATTTCCTAGGTAAGAGTTAGGGAAGTGAATTTCATAGTTGAATTATTAGATAAAAACTATCTCAGATAGAAGTTCCTTTTAAAGAGAGGTTTATTGACACATAATTGAGCAAAATTTAGGGAAACGACCTTTGATGTTTATTTTTTTTATATTTTATTTAAAGTTAATTTGCCAACATAGAGTATAACAACTCATCTCATCATGTACCCTCCTTAATGCCCATCACCCAGTTACCCCATCCCTCCACCGACCTCTCCTTCTGCAATGGCTTGCTTGTTTCCCAGAATTCGGAGTCTCTCATAATTTGTCTTTTTTTTTTTTTTTTTTTGACTTGGAAAATTTTCGGGTTTATTGTAGCATATTAAGAAAGCAATTGATACTGTAGTTTTAAAACAAAATTGTGTATTGATTTAGTTGATGCTGCTATAATGGATGAATTTTCTTGGCAGAGATAG
The DNA here is from genome assembly GCF_011100685.1 of Canis lupus familiaris. Lineage (NCBI taxonomy): Eukaryota > Metazoa > Chordata > Mammalia > Carnivora > Canidae > Canis > Canis lupus. The sequence continues at coordinate 22,605,258 of NC_049226.1, forward strand.
TATCAATGGAAGCTGATTTTCAAATAATAATTGAATATACCTCCCTGAAGGTTTTCAAATTGGAATAATATATCATTTTTTTTCTGGACAACTAATAATGATTAAAAATGTTAGATCTTTTGGTTGGTTGGTTAGATGTTTTTAAGAACATTTACCCTAAAACAGTATAGCATGACGGTTTTCTTGGATTAGGATTCACTTCTTTTGCTTTACAGGGAGAAGATAAAGTTTAACATTGGTCTCAAAGACAACTAAATTTCAGTAAAGGCCACCAACTTGCTGGTGAGTAATATGCAGACTGCTAGTATGTAGTCTGTGGCTGTTTAATACACCATAGATAAACTACTCAGTATATTTTTACTGAGATTTTTAAACTTTCAAGAAGAAAATAATTTTCTTTAAAAAGTTATCTTTTTAGAGTTTACGTTATAATTTCCTTTGTCTTTGGCAGTGCAAAAAAAAGAAAGGTTGAAAGTGTTCTTGAGTTCATCTCTTTAGAATTTGAATCTATATCTTCCACTTTACTATCCCTCTGTCTCCTAGGCTGGGTGTAGAGGTGAACTGGACGCAGCCAGAGACAGCATTTAGGTCCTTAGTGGTCTTGCTTCCCTGCTATGCATGGTCTCTGAGTAAATCAAAACTTTCGGTTGGTGATCAGTATGCATTAGATTATGTTGTTTGATATGTGTGCTATTTTAAATCACAGCTGATATGTGTGCTATTTTAAATCACAGCTATAAATATTTTTAGAGAAGGTGAAATGATAGTAAAAGAACATTGAAGATTGGAGTAAGAGAATTCTGTTACTTTATTTTAATTTTTTTTTTAGAGAGCTTTGTGTTAAACTCAGTTTAAAGTGTTTTTTTTATTCTATATAAATTACATTAAAATCAAGACATTATACAAAAGTAATAGATCCATTATGCTTTTTTTTTCTTTAACTGAAGGTGACATCAGAATTCATAAAAGTCAATTTTTAAAGAAGGTGACAAAAAGAGAAGGAAAATGCCGAAACCAGTAAGTGTATTTTACTTTTACCACTTCTTAATAAAATATCAGGAGCATTAAATTTCTTTTGGAACAAGGCAAAATGTTATGGTAGAGTCATTGGGAAGAAAAAGACACTGATAACTGCTGTTGCTTGTTCTTGATTAATGTAGCTTCAGCAAACTACTATGTAAGCCAGTAGAGAAGAGGTATAGCTTACATTGCAGTTAAGATGAAAATTCATGGGTTCTGGACCCAAACTGTCTCAGTCCATATCCTGGCTCTGCTGCTTACCCTCTGTGACTTCAGTTAGGTTACTTTAGACTCTCCAATTCTTAATTTCTTTCTATAAAAAGTAGAGATGTAATTAGTTGCTTACTTAGAGGGGTTTGGTGAGAGTTAGAAGAACTCGGTACACATTCAGTGCTTAGTAAATAGTAACTTCTTGTTAGATGGGAGGAATTAATGAAAAGTTGGAAGGATCCATGCATTAATTTTCTCATAATTCTAGCTTTGATTCTACTGCTACCAATGCTCATATAGTTTTCTATTTTTTTAAATTTTAGGGTGTATATATGATTTTACTTAGTTTTATAATTATATAGTTCTTGACGTTTATTTTTCTTCTCTTGGCATAAATGTTTTTACTTCATCTAACAAAATTGGGATTTTTTTTCAATATTTCTTTTGGCCAATTACCTTTTTAAGCAAATCATTGGTTAATAGCTATTGGAGGTTTCTGGCTGGCATGAATATCTCTTTGGAATTACTTTAAGGACTCAACAGGTAGGTAACAAAGTATGAATTTGCATTGTTGGAAGGAGAGAAGAATAAGAAGAAATAAAAGGCATTAACATCAGACAGGAAGAAGTAAATTTTCCTGTTTGCAGATGACATGATTGTTTATGCAGAAAATCTTCAAGAATCTAGAAACAGCTACTAGAACTATAACTGATTTAGCGAGATTGTTGGACCCAAGGTTATATTTTTTAAAATCCATGACCTTTCTTATATACTAGTAGCAAAATTTGAAAAATAAAGTAAAAATGTCTATTTGTAACAGCATCAAAGATATAAAATACTTAGGAATAAATTTACAGAAGCTATATAAAATCTCTACACTGAAAACTTGTGAGAAATTCAAGACCTAAATATATGGGATAATATTCTGTAATGTTAATAGATATGTCTAGAAAATATTAAGGTGTCACTCCTACACAAATGTAATGGTAGATTGAATGCAATTACTAGCAGTTTCTTTGGCTAACATGGATGAGCTGATTGTAAAATGTCTATAGAACTTCCAGAATTTGGGATCCCTGGGTGGCGCAGCGGTTTGGCGCTTGCCTTTGGCTCAGGGCGCGATCCTGGAGACCCGGGATCGAATCCCACATCGGGCTTCCGGTTCATGGAGCCTGCTTTTCTCTCTGCCTGTGTCTCTGCCTCTCTCTCTCTCTCTCTCTCTCTGTGTGACTATCATAAATAAATTAAAAAAAAAAAAAAAAAAGAACTTCCAGAATTTATATGGCATAGCTAAAGCAATTTTTATAAAGAAGAAAGTTGGAACACTTTCTTCTTTGAAAGTGTGAAGTGTGAAGAAAGTTCACACTTCTGGATTTTAAGACTTCTTCGTAAGCTAGAAGAATAAGACAATGTGGTATTGGTGAAAGGACAGATAAAATAGAATTGGTGGAACAAAAATATAACTACACATATGCATTCATTAGATTTTTGACAAGATTTTCACACAATTCAATGGGGAAATAAAGTTCTTTCTAACATATAGTGTTGGAACAAAGGGTTATCCGTAGAGAAGAACATGAATATTGACACTTATCTCACAATTTACACACAAAATTAACTTTAAGTGGAGCATAGAATAAATACAAAAGCCCAAAATATAAAATTGCTAGAAAACATAAGAAAACATTTGTGACACTGGGATAGGCAGTTTCTTAGATAACATATAGAAAGTTTGAACTATTAAAAAAAAAACACATTGGATTTTATCAGAATTAAAAACTTTTGTTCTTGAAAGACAGCAATAAAAAAATGAAAAGATAAAACAGAATGGGAGAAAGTAATTGCAAGATAAAGTTCTTCTGGAACACAGTAAGATAACCCAATTTTTTAAAAATGGGCAAAAACTTTTAACAGATACTTCAAAAAACGTATTAATAACTAGCAGACACATGAAAAGATCCTCTATATCTTTCATTACAGAGAAACAAAACTACAATGAGTTGCCATTTTATAGTCACCTTAAGGGCTAAAATTAAAAGATTGATAATATCAAGTGTTGGTAAGGATGAGAAGCAACCAGAACTGTTGATATTTCTGATAGGAACATGAAACTTTACAATTACTTTGGAAAACTTACTATAATCAAGTGTAAAACATTTATTATTCCTTACAGTAAGGATTCAAAATTGTATATGCAGTTGGATATAAATTATATATTATTAACTAATAAAATTCTGGAAGAAAACATGTTGTTAATAGTAATATACTTTTATCTTGTAAATTTCTTAGGTCAGGATATAATTAGCCCCCCCTTACCTGCCCCTCTGCAAAAGAGAAAAGAGTCTGATTTTTCAAAACAGAAAGCTTGGAGAAATTTGATTTCCATGTTTTGTTTATTTTTCACTGATCCTATTGGCTCAGCTTCATACTTACTAGATATGTAATCTTGGTCAAGTTTTTAAGTTATAACGTAAAGGTGATTTAATAAGTGCTTTGATTACCCTTAATATATCAGGGTATTATTATTGCTAGGAAGAAATGAAAAAGCTCTAAAAGTTGTATTATAGTGCTTTTTTATTAAAAATTATAAGTAATATTTGTATTTTTATTTATGTTAATATCTAATAAGGTTATTGTATTTAAATGAATTACTATTTTAAGTTTCTCAGTTTTAATTTCTAATGTGGTAAATGTAGATAGATAAGCCACAAAAACTTTTGGGGGTGTTTGGTAATTTTTTTTTTTTAAGATTTTATTTATTTATTCATGAGAGACACACAGAGGCAGAGACACAGGCAGAGGGAGAAGCAGGCTCTGTACAGGGAGCCCGATGTGGGACTCAATCCTGGGACTCCAATATCACGCCCTGGGCCAAAGGCAGGCGCTAAACCGCTGAGCCACCCAGGGATCCCCTATGCTTGGTAATTTTTAAGTGTGTAAAGAGATGGTGAGACCAAGAAGTTTGAGAACTTCTGGCCTAGAGGATTATTATTATCTCCATAGTTTAAGGTGTTACTGCTCTGTCTGGGTTTCAGCAACAAGAGAGGAAAAAGCAGAGAAGCATGCTTGCTATTTTATGCTGAGGCCCAAAAGTGGTCTCTATCTCTTCTGCTCTTGTTCTGTGGGTGAGAGCTTAGTCACAGAGCCATATCTAATTGCAAGAGGCCTTGGGAAATGTTCTCCTATAGCTCAGTAGCCATACATCCAGCTATAATTCTGTTAGTTTTGAAGATAATGAGAGGAGACTTTCCCTACCAGATAGCAAGACTTATTTAAAGATGTTGTAATTAAGACAGCGTGGATTTGACAGAACAGTTAATCAACCAGTGCAATAGAATAGCACAGATTCAGACTCTACCTTATAGAGATTTGGTCTGTGACACAGTAGTCTTTAAGAAGCAAATTAACTAACCAATATATATCACTTAGATATTTTAAATCTCCATATCATTATTGTTACAGGAATTAAAAAATGAAATTAGACCTCTATCTCAGAGCATAAGCAAAAATCATTGAAGACAAATTTTGAAAAATAGAACTATAGGATGAAATAGAACTTTGGGACACCTGGGTGGCTCAGCGGTTGTTTCTCTAATGGATAGATAAATAAAATCTAAAAAAAAAAAAGAAAGAAATATAAGCACATTTTTATGAGTCCACAGTGGAGGAAGATTTCTTAAATTGGCCGAAAAAATTGATACTTGTATGTAAAATGTTGATAAATTCAACATTAAAATTAAGAATGTGTTTACTGTAAAGAAGGACATGTCCTAAAGTAGAATGCAAACTACCAACTGGGAGAAATACAATTTTTTTTGTGATTAAAAATAACAAAGGATTAATATGTAGAATACATAAAGACATCCTACATAGTAAAAAGAAAAAGACAGCCTAATAGATAAATAAGCAATAGATATTAACAGACATTTCTAAAGATGGGGAGACTAAGTGGTCAATAAACGTATTATGTTAGTTTTATATTATTCTATAACAAATTACCACAATTTAGTAGCTTAGAGCCATACCCATTAATAACTCACAGTTTTGTAGGTTAGAAATATGGGATAATGTGGTTGGGTTCTTTGCTTAGGGTCACACGAGCCTGAAATCAAGGTTTACCCCAGCCATATTCTCAGCTGGAGCTCTGGGTTCTCTTTCAAGCTTATTCCTATTGGCAGAATTCATTTTCTTGTAAAAATGATCCATCCTTCTTTACTGGAGGATGAAGTTCCCATTTTCTTACTAGCTATTGACCAGGAGTTACTCTTAGTTCCTAGAGGCTGGTGTCGGGTCCTTGTCCCATGGCCTCTCCAACTCAGTTGTGGAGAACCTCCTTTATGTCAAATTCCTGTCACACTTTGAGTTTCTCTGACTTCTTCAATCAGAGAAAATGCTTTGCTTTTAAAGGACTCCTATGAATAGCTTAGCTTTACTCACATAATCTTCCAGTTTTGCAGTCAACTGGTTAGTAACTTTAAGTACATCTACAAAATGTAGCATCATCATGAGACTAACACCAGGAAATGGAGATCATGGAGTCCACCTTAGAATTCTGCGTACTACACATGCAAAAATATTGTTAGCCTCTTTAGGAATCAGATCTGCATAGTAAGACCATATTGAGATATATATCTATTGACAAAAAAAATAGGTAAATTATCGTCCAGCAGTAATCGTATAGCAGTAAAAATGAGTGAATTGCAACTACTCACAGAAAAAATCAATAAATCCTAGAAATAGTGAAAAAGGAAACTACAATGAAGTATAATTTTTGTTTAAACTTTTTATTGAAATAGAATATACATACTGAGAAGAACATATTGCGTGTAGTTGATGAGTTTTCTTTTTTTTATAATAAATTTATTTTTTTTTTTTTTTTTTTTTTTTTTTAATTTATTTATGATAGTCACAGAGAGAGAGAGAGAGAGACAGGCAGAGGGAGAAGCAGGCTCCATGCACCGGGAGCCCGACGCGGGATTCGATCCCGGGTCTCCAGGATCGCGCCCTGGGCCAGAGGCAGGCGCCAAACCGCTGCGCCACCCAGGGATCCCTATAATAAATTTATTTTATATTGGTGTTCAATTTACCAACATATAGAATAACACCCCGTGCTCATCCCGTCAAGTGACCCCTCAGTGCCCGTCACCCATTCAGCCCCACCCCCCGCCCTCCTCCCCTTCCACCACCCCTAGTTTGTTTCCCAGAGTTAGGAGTCTTTGTGTTCAGTCTCCCTTTCTGATATTTCCCACACATTTCTTCTCCCTTCCCTTATATTCCCTTTCACTATTTTTTATATTCCCCAAATGAATGAGACCATATCATGTTTGTCCTTCTCCGATTGACTTACTGCACTCAGCATAATACCCTCCAGTTCCATCCACGTTGAAGCAAATGGTGGGTATTTGTCATTTCTAATGGCTGAGGAATATTCCATTGTATACATAAACCACATCTTTATCCATTCATCTTTCGATGGACACCAAGGCTCCTTCCACAGTTTGGCTATTGTGGACATTGCTGCTATAAACATCGGGGTGCAGGTGTCCCAGCGTTTCATTGCATCTGATGAATTTTCATAAAGTAAATATACTCATGTAACCATGGCCCACATCATGAAGGAAGACTTGCTTAGCCAGTACTGTACAACTTTAATACAGCTCAAAATAAAAAAAAAAACTAATTACTTTATGTAGAGATACCTACATTTGTGGTCAAACCATTCTTTTAAAAGAATGACAAATAGAAAATTCCGGTTAGTGCTTACCTGTGGGGGATTGGGGACAGAGAAATTCACAAGAAATACATTGGCATCTATAGAATTATTTGCCATTTCTAGTTAATAAGTTGAATAGTAGATTTATGGGTAAAGGAAAACTTTCTTTACTCAAAATTTCTGGTAATGTTTAAGTTTTTCACATCAAACAATTCTCTACATCTAGGTAGACATCGGTTATGTATTTTTGCAGTTTAATTCATTCTGACACCAGCTACCCAGATTAGCACAGACACTATAGGTTAGGGGCTCAGTCCCAGAGGACTGCTGTCCGCTTCAGATGCCAATCACAAGTAGTGGGTCCCATGTTACCCACATTTCTCACTTGGCTACACATAGGAGATTCCGATGATCCCCTCCTCAGGTACTATAATTCTCTGTAATAGCTCATACAACTCCAGGAAAAACTTTTATTTATTGTTAGTGGTTAATATATAGGGTATTATAAGGATCTGGGTGAAAGATAAAGATGAAGAAGAGGTACATAGGTCAAGGTCCAGAAAGATCCTGAGCACAGGAGCTTCTGTCCTTGTAGAATTTGAGGTCCACCTTTCTCTTTGCATGTGGATGCATTCACCAACTTGGAAGCTGTCTGTGAATTCCTTTGTTTAGGCTTTTTTTTTTTTTTTTTTTTTTAAGTTTCCATGATGAAGCATGAGGTATTAAATCATTGGCCATTGATGATTAACTCACATCCCAGCCTCTCCTCCCTGGAGGTTGGAGTGGGTGGCTCTAATTACCTGGTTGATTCTTACCAGTCTCCATCCTGAAGGTGTATAGAGGTCCATGAGAGTCATTAGGAGTCATTTAGTGTAAATTCAGGGGCTTATAAATGACCGAATACTCCACTAACTTCTAGCATTCAGGAAATTCCAAAGGTTTTAGGAGCTCTCGGCCAGGAAACAATGAAGACCAAATATATATTTATTATATCACAGTAGGTTTTTTGTTATTATGCTTTATTGTTTACATATGCTACATGTGTTGTTTTATGTGTATGAATATTTCCTAATAGATATTATTATAAATAATAGATTTATAAGATTTATTTGATTAGAAAAGGTATTTCAGAGAAAAGCTACATGTACAGAGGTGTGGTTGTTAAGAATGAGTAAAAAAAACGTGAGTCAGATTTAGAGTTCTCATAGTGTGAGTTAAAGTTAAATCGATTTGTACCACATGGTGGTGAATTCTAAGTGATGAAGGTGCTATTCTGAAGTTAAAATTATTTTAGTTAAGGCATGTTAAGTTTTTGGTGAGATATCCAGCTAGGAATGTATTTATAGAAAAAATAATTTAAAATAGAGTCTAACAAATAAAGGTCAGTGGATGAGTACTTTTTATAAATTGAATAGTTTTGCAATTGGAATAAAATTGAGTATCTGAACTTGGTGTTGAAAAATGGAATAGTGGATACCATTCAAAGAATTTGGAGTTATGTCTCAGCGGAAAGACCTACTCTGCTGTTTGATACCTCTGTGTCCTTGGGTAAGTAATGAGAACCCTTCTAGTTTCTGTAGAAATGAACATATTTCCTAGTATTGTTTCAGGGCTTAAATGAGAACATGGAAAGCTAATGTCCTAGTGTCTAGTGTATTCCAAATATTCAATAAATGTTTTTAAAAGAGGACTTTGTAAGTTCTTTTTAAAATAGATTTAAGATTTCCTGTGATTAAAATCAAAGTTTATCATTTTAAAAAAGAAAATCTTAGGTATAATTTTGTAGTAGCTCTTTATTGCCTGCATATTATGCTTTATTTTATAAATTATATAAAAATATTGCCTCATGTTTAATGCTTAACTAGTATATTCTTTTGATAGTGATTTTCCCTTCTGTTTTTATTGCAGATCAATGTAAGAGTAACCACCATGGATGCTGAGCTGGAATTTGCCATTCAGCCCAATACGACTGGCAAACAACTTTTTGACCAGGTATCATTTAACCACATGAAGTTCGCAACTTTTGACAACTTAGAGTGGAAGCTTTTACAAATTCTTTGTATGTTTTTCTGTAACTTTACTGGTATTGCAATAGTGTGGCACTTAGAATTTTTCATAGTACCTATTCAGTTAAGTTGAACAGCTGTATAGATTGGAGAGATAGGACTTTTTAAAAAAATAATTATTAGCAAGTATTTCCTTAGCATCCTTTAAGGAAAGCATTGTAATGAGGATTGAAAGGAATTAAAAGATACTGTACATGGTGGAATGGGTGGAGATCCTAGCCAGAGGGGATGGCAGGGGCAAAGGCCCAAGAATTACAGGCTGTAAGTAGGCACCTGACGGCAGTTTGGTGTCATAGGCTCGTGATAAGCTAACATGGGTATCATGTTAATGAATTTGGACTACTGGTCCTGTATTTTTTTTCTCACTCTTGAGTACATATTTGAGTCATCTGTGAAGCTTTAGGAAAAGAAAAAAAGGCAATGCTTGGTGACCACCTCCAGAGAGTCTGATTTAATTCTCTGGGGACTACTGGAAATCATTAGTATTTTATGTATTTATTTATTTAAGCTCCCCAGGTGATGCAATATGTGTTGTAAGTGATGTTTTATTGAGAAGGAGAGGATGGAGATTGGTGCCCAGTGGCCAAGTAATTAGGAGTGTGACTTGATGATTATAAGGGGGGGAAGGTGTTGAGGGCATGAGACTCAAGAGAGGATGTTTACATGAACTTTTACACATGGGCAGGAGAGTAGTAGTCTGTGGTCAGACCTCCTTGACCTTGGAGAACAGAACAGGAGAGTTTCTAGCATACAGCAATAAGTAACCTAGTAGATATTTTGCTTTTATTAGGTATCATTCTATCATATATTAATCTAAAATATGGTACAAAATTTTAAAATTCCTAGGAAGTTGTTTCTTTCTTGACAAAGTAGTATACTTAATCTTTCTGATTAGGTAACTGATGATCTTGAAAGTCCTGTTAAGGTCTTTTGTAACATGAAAGGTTTTTTGTAGAGTGAACAAATTCTTAAAATCATAAGCATCTACATATGCCATACCTTATACATATTTTACATTGTGAACTCTGATCTACTTCTGTTGTTTCTTCTAAGCTTCCTGTTTGTAAATATATCATCAATCTTATTTGAATAAAAATATGAACGGAGTTAGCATTCGTTGTACTTACTTCATAGCAAGTTGAAATGTTATTTATAGTGAGGGAAATGTTTGTGGTAGTCAGCTAATCAGCAAGTGGGCTTCTTTGGTATTGTATACTAAGAAATAAATTACTTGTTTTTTATTAAGTAGAATTACTTTAGTTTAGATATCAGGAGAAAGGAAACCTCATTTATTATAGTGCAGGATTGTGTAGTAGTTTAAAAATGTGGGCTCTGAAGCCACAGTGCCTGCAGTGGAGTCCCAGCTGTAGCGTTTGACTTGGGACAAATTACTCTCTGTGCCTTAAGGTTTCATTTGTGCAATTAGGGTAATGATAGCACTCTTCCCTTAGAAGGCTGTGGGAATTAAATGAGAATCCATGTTAATTCTGTATTTGATACACATACACACACACTTCATAGTGTAAATGAAGTTCTAGGTTAAGGAGTATTATCTGTAATATGCTCTCTCAGCAGTTAATTCTTAGAGTCACTGTTGTTTCCCCACAACTTCTCTTGAGCCCAAATATAAGGATCTAAAAGAAGGCTTTACTTTGGGTATGGTGGTATTATGGAATGCACTGGCAGATACGAAGGGTTCAGGGTTAGGCCAGGAATAGACTAGAGACGGGCCCTCTCAAATGAGGGTACGTAGCAACATGAGTCCATCAGTAGCAAAGCCCACTTCTGATTATGATGAGCTTGAGGCTAGCAGCTATGTGTAGGGGACTCTACTTGAGTGCTTGAGGTCCTTTGGTTTGCTCCCTGATTCTTCCTGTACTATCATCCTCTTCCAGCTTCTACCTGTGGGATTAGAGTATCATACCCCGAAGAAGCATTCAACATGATCTGTTAGAATGTAAGGAAAAAATACTAAAATGTTTGCTTATATTTTTGTCTTTTTGTAGTTACTTTAAAAATAAATGCTTTCATAATGCATTAGTGTGAGTGTATGTGTATAATTTCTAGGTAAATATACATATATTGTAGTTAAGTGCCCAGGTTTTGTTTTTGTTTTTTACTTATGAAAGTATGTGAAAGTTTCTGAGAACGCTTTGAGAAGTAGTAGGGAAGGTGCTGAAGAGATAGGGCTGATCTGAGCTCATAGCTGAGCTCTTTTGTTCTTCTTGGTGTTTGATAGTCTCAAGTTAGGTAAGGTCCTATCCTTCATGCCCACAGTGGCAAATCCCACCTTTACTTAGGCATCAGAAATCACACAAAATCTAGAGACAGAAACTGAGCCGAGCTACTTTGATACACTCCTGTCTTGACCTATGAAAATTCCCTACTCTGCCACTATGAGCTGGAATCCTTTCTGGGGCTCCTCTGTTGGGACAGCCTGTCTTTTGGCAAAGTTAAATTATTTGGGATCTTCTCTGTTATATTAAAGTTTTGGTTGTTTGGCATTGGTCAGTTTTTGTATCACTCTGAGTCCTGATGATATCTCCTATCTTTATTTTGGTGTGTGTAATTTCAGTGAAAAAATTTCAAAAATTTAAAAATTTAAAATTTAAAAAAATTTTAAGAGAAGGAAAGTAAACTGAAGGGTTTGGTATGCTCTCATGAAATCCAAAAGCCTGATATGTCTTTAGATTTTTTGCTTTTTTAAAGATTCATGAGAGACACAGACGCAGAGACATAGAGGGATAAGCAGGCTCCCTGTGGGGAGCCTGATGTGGCATTCGATCCCAGGACCCTGGGATCACAACCTGAGCCAAAGGCAGATGCTCAACCACTTAGCCACCCAGGTGCCCCTGTTTTTATATTTTTAAAAAATAAGCCAAGAATATTTATCACTTTAAAACTAATGTTGAAGGGCACCTGGGTGGCTCAGTTGGTTAATGATCCAAATTTTGGGGCAGCCCTGGTGGCGCAGCGGTTTAGCGCCTGCCTTTGGCACAGGGCGCGATCCTGGAGACCCTGGATCGAGTACCGCGTCAGGCTCTCTGCATGGAGCCTGCTTCTCCCTCTGCCTGTGTCTCTGCCTCTCTCTCTCTCTGTGTCTCTATGAATAAATAAAATCTTAAAAAAAAAAAAAAAAAAACCAATGATCCAAATTTTGGTTTCAACTCAGGTCATGATCTCAGAGTCGTGAGATGGAGCCCCATGTCTGGCTCCATGCTCAGCATGGAGTCTGCTGGAGATCCTCTCCCCTTCTTTCTCCCTCCCCCTCTGCTCCTCACCCTATTTGCAGATTTTCTCATTCTCTTTCTAAAATAGAGAAGATCTTCTAAAGAAAAAAATTAATGTTGAATCTTTCTGTAAAGCTTTTACAATATTAATAAATTCTCACCTCTCTTGGCTCATTTGCCTCATTTTGTTTTAATAGAGTTTTTTTTTTTTTTAAATATGCTTTTGCAAGTGTTGGTGCATTCCTAGGTGGGTCCTCACTCACCACTTTAGCCATTCCAATGCTTTGAGTGTCTGGCACAGGCCAGTCATGCTTTGAGATGAATAAGGCAGTAATGTCTGTTCTTAGTTTTAAGCAGTGAAGGGAGGGTAAATAGACACACCAGTAATCATACAGTTCTTTATGATAATAGAGGGCCCCCTGCACCCCTTGATACCCCTATAATAGAGTAAATTTTCCAGTAACAGTATAGATAAAATACTATGGGAACATCAAGTGATTAATTTTCTCTATATAGTAGGACAGCTTTATTCACAGAAGGCTTGTTAGTTGAGCTGGGTCTTGAGGAATAAATTATTCACTGGGTGGTAAAAATACAGAAGAAACATTCTAGGCAGAAGAAAAAATGTGAGCAGGGCTGTAGAAAGGTACAGTTGGAGCAAGTTCCAAGAATTGTTTATTGCTCAATAAGGGAAGAACAGAATATCTGATGGTGAGTGAAGGGTAGTAGAAGTGGATATGAAATGACCAGTTGGATAACCTGGGGTATTGGCTTTTAAATGTCCTCAGAGACTCCTATCACCAAAATGATACTATGCTTTGCCTACTTAGTTGTGTAGTTGTAGGAATACATTGAAATAGGATAGTGGGATTATGGTAGTTTTGTATCTATTTCCCATATTTCTTGTTAATCTATTGGGGTCATGATGGGAGATGAGAACAAATAAAAAAAAGTGGATCAAATAAGATTGAAATGAGACAAAATATACAAAACCTGAATTTAGGTTTTAAGAAATGTTCTTTTAATTACTATATTTCTGTTTAAGAAAGAACTCTAGCAAATAAATATACCTATAATGCCCATGTAGTTTTGTTTTTCTTTTGAAATATATTATTTAATTAGACTGTGAATGTTGAACTGAAATTGAACCTCTTTTTTTAAGGTGGTGAAAACAGTTGGTTTGCGTGAGGTGTGGTTTTTTGGACTGCAGTATGTGGACAGCAAAGGTTATTCTACATGGCTTAAACTAAATAAAAAGGTAAAATAGGTATAAAACTAAGCTAATAATTAAATTACTTGGAAATTATTGTGATCAGGAATTTGTACTAGAGAAGCTCAGAGTCTAATTTCAAGTCTCCTTTTACAATTAGAATTATCTCTGAGTTATTAAAGGTGTTATGTCGTTTAATTCAGTAAGTTACCATTAACTTAGGTTTTAGAAAAAAGAAATGTTCACTTTACCTGTTTGAAAACTTAACACCTAATAAAGGTTTATTAGATGTAACTGAATACTGTTTTGACTTTGATTTGAGTATCTATAGGATAAGCTTTTCAAGGGAAATTTCAGTTTCGTTATAAGACAGGACCTATGTATGAGTCATAGGTCAAGACATTTGTTAGCGCATAAAATCTTTTTTCTCACATACCTTTTTATAAGTTTAGAGTCTTGCACACTAGTCTTATGGATTTAGAATCTTGTTTGTGTTTCACATCCTACTTTCTTCAAAAGAGTTTGATGTGAACTTGCGATTTTTGTTGATTATGCTTGAAATCACTGTTCCAGGTGACACAGCAAGATGTTAAAAAAGAGAATCCTTTACAGTTCAAATTTAGAGCTAAATTCTTTCCTGAAGATGTTTCTGAGGAATTAATTCAAGAAATAACCCAGAGACTTTTCTTCTTGCAAGTTAAGGAAGCTATCTTAAATGATGAGATCTATTGTCCGCCAGAAACTGCAGTTCTTTTGGCTTCCTATGCTGTCCAAGCCAAATACGGAGACTATAATAAAGAGATTCATAAACCAGGCTACCTGGCTAATGATAGACTCCTACCCCAGCGGTAAGTGAAATATGTTTTTATGTTCTCTGAAGAGTGACATTTCAGAAATTTGTAAATTATAAAATATTTTCTTAGGTTGCTAGCTGGATCAGAGAGAATATACTTTTAAAAGTCATGATCCAGTAGCTACATAGGTTTATATGTGGTGTACTCACCTAAACCTCCTGCCTCTTCTCCTCATTCCCACAGGATAAGCAGTAAATGGAAGTAGTGGTAATTTGGGCTTGGGGGAGGGTGTGACTGCTGCTGCTTGGTAAAAATTCTCACACAGGCAGATAGGTGCCTCAGCAATACTTTGAGAATAATAAGCGCCAGACTATATCTCTTCTATACAATTAAGTTTCTAACTTTTTAAAATGTTTTTGTTTTGTTTTACGTTTATTTAAGTAATCCCTAAACCCTCTGTGGGGCCCGAATTCACAGCCCTGAAGATCAAGAGTCTCATATTCTTCTGACTGAGCCAGCCAGGCACACCCTAAAGGGTGTTTTAAACTCATTTTCTAGACTCCCTAGTCTAGTGCTCTGCTCTCATATTCAGTATATGGCTGCTTCTATAATAGTCATTCTAAAATAGCATGACATAGGGAAAAAATCATTAGGCAGAAGACCTAGTATTTGAGTATTAGTTCTGTCCTTTACTATATGTGAACTTAGGTGCATAACCAGAAATCTCTGAGCCTCTGTATCTGAATATGTGAAATGGGAATAATAATCCTGCTCTGGGATCCCTGGGTGGCGCAGCGGTTTAGCGCCTGCCTTTGGCCCAGGCCGTGATCCTGGAGACCCGGGATCGAATCCCACGTCGGGCTCCCGGTGCATGGAGCCTGCTTCTCCCTCTGCCTGTGTCTCTGCCTCTCTCTCTCTCTCTCTGTGACTATCATAAATAAAAAAAATTTAAAAAAAAATTAAAAAAAACATTAATCCTGCTCTGCCTATCTTATGGTTTATGATTATAGAACATGAACTAAATGTTTCACAGTTTTAACTAGGAAGTGTACAAAAAATACAGTGTCAAGTATTACTTTAAAATATCTCAGTTTATAAGAGTAGCATACTTGGAGATCTTTCTTTTAGAACTCGAAGAGAAGGGATCCCTGGGTGGCGCAGCGGTTTGGCGCCTGCCTTTGGCCCGGGGCACGATCCTGGAGACCCGGGATCGAATCCCACGTCGGGCTCCCGGTGCATGGAGCCTGCTTCTCCCTCTGCCTGTGTCTCTGCCTCTCTCTCTCTCTCTCTGTGACTATCATAAATAAATAAAAATTAAAAAAACAATTAAAAAAAAAAAAAAACTCGAAGAGAAGGTGTTACTGCGCTTAATCCAAATTCTGAATTTTAAAATCTCTTTAAATGCAAAATTGTGTATTATTCACCTAAAATTTCATTGTTGCACTACTTCCTTATAGTATTTAAACTCTTAGATGATAGTTTCTTTTTCAGAAGTAATATGCATGAAGTAAGAAAACTACTTCATGTCTACTTTTATTTGTTTCCTTTGGTTGTAGCCATTAATGTTTATTTTGTATTAATAAGTTGTATTGTATTAATATATGCTTTATAAGATATCATTAGGCACGGTAGCCTTAATTGATTATTAAAAGTTACACTGTTGGGGATCCCTGGGTGGTTCAGCGGTTTAGCGCCTGCCTTCAGCCCAGGGCGTGATCCTGGAGTCTGGGGATCGAGTCCCATGTCAGGCTTCCTGCATGGAGCCTGCTTCTCCCTCTGTGTCTCTGCCTCTCTCTCTCTCTCTGTATCCCTGGTGAATAAATAAATAAAATCTTTTTAAAAAATGTTACACTGTTTACTGTTACACTGTAATACTATTACAATAACAGTTTTCTCAGAGGGCAAAATAATACGAACTTTTCACCAAAGAATCAGGAATATGAGATACCTGTTAGCCTACATGTTTAGTTTTGATTATTATTCCAACACCAAATTCTCGGTCTCAGATTTTTTTTAAAGCATTGAATTAAAAGTTTATTAGTGGCACCATAGAATTTCATTTCAGATAAGCATTAGTTTTTACTTTTAGTTGAGGTTTAATTTTTTAATTTATTTTTAGTTTTTATTAAAGTATAATTGGCATAGTGTTACGTTCAAGTGTATAATACAGTGATTCCACAGTTCTATACCAAAATTGAGATATAACTTCTATTTAGTAAAAGATACAGATTATGTTTTAAATCAATATAGAAGGTAAATATTATATATAATCAAAATTACCCTTAAAATTTCCTAATGATTCATAAAAGAATAGGCATGTTTTAATCTCAGGTATATCATAGATGGTGGTTCTTTTAATGTTATATTAGATTGCTGTGTGGTTGAGCACCAGATGAACTAATTGGCTTAGCTTTAATACTCATGTGATTTTTAAAAAATATTTTTAAATACTGGTATCACACTTAAGCACAATTTAATTTTTTTAAATGTATGTGTGCTATAACCCACTTTGTTTAAAAAGAAGGAAGATAGCACATGCTCTTCAGGATTTGGTCTTTATTTTATTTTTATTTATTATTTTTTAAAGATTTTATTCATTTATTCCTGAGAGACACAGAGAGAAGTAGAGACATAGAGGGAGAAGCAGGCTCCCCACAGGGAGCCCGATGTCGAACCAGATCCCCAGACTGGGACCATGCCCTGAGCCAAAGGCTCAACTGCTGAGCCACCCAGACGTCCCAGGGTTTGGTCTTTAATTTTGAAGGTCCAGTCAGGTGTTCTTCAAGTTGGTAGCCTTTGGAGGGCTATTTCAGGCTATCTAAGCTTACTCATAAGCATATCATAAAATCAGAATATTAATATTTAGAATGGAGGAAATACCTTCACAGTGACTTACTTATTCTGTGTATGAGATACACACTTTTTCTCACTGTGTAAGTATGAGGGGGAAATTAGTAATCAGGTTATTTTGTGATCATAAATCGCATACAATTTGATGATTTTGATGGCTGTTTTTAATTCTTGTATAGAAAAGCCCAGATAAACAATTTCTTCTCCCACCATACTTTTAAGCTCTCTGGTGATGTAGTTAACCAGCTCTACCAGGGAGTATCACTTTCTCCTTTGAAAAGAGCCTAGATAGAAATAAGTTTTTATGGTTAGGTTTCTGACGTGGGCATCTGGGTAGTTGGTGATACCTTTTTGCCAAGGTATGGGGAAAAGGAATATGTTTTAGAGGAGGAAGATTTCTGTTTTGAATCGGTTGTGTTTGAAACATCTGCTGTATAACCGAGGGAGGTAACTAATACTCATTTGTAGGTGTGGGTCTAGCTCTTGGAGAGCAGCCTGAACGATAGATACAGTTTTGGGAATAATCAGCAAATAGATAATTATCTTATGGGTATGAAGGAGATGGACCTGAAAGTACATACAGAATGAGCAAAAGGCCTCAGACAGATCTTGTTGGAACTTAATTTTTGGGTACAGGGAAAGAGGATTCCGTAAAGCAAATTGAGGAAAAATGGCCAGAGAGTCAAGAATTCTACCAGAGGACTGTTAGTCATGGAAGCCAAGGTACAAGGAAGCTTTAAGGAGAGACTGATCAGCAGCATCAAATAATAACAAAGAGGTTGAGTATGAGAGAGAATTAATGTGTCTCTTGGGTTTAACAGTAAGGGGATTGGTAGTGACCTTAGTAAAAGCAGCTTCATTATGGTATTGGTGATTGCAGCCAGACTGTGGTGGATTAGGGGCAGTGGATGTGAGGTTTAGAAATGAAAGATAGTGAATATGGATAGCTCTTGGAAGAAGTTTGGTTGTGAAAAAGCAGAAAAAGCTAGGGAAGGATGAGTTCATAGACCTGTTCTTTAAAAGATGGGAAAGAACTGATTTATTTTAATTCCTTTATTCTCTCTGCAAATTTTTGAGTACCTCTTCAGTATTGGCACTGGGCATTTAGTGGTGAGCAACATGGATGTGGTCCTTTCCCCTCTGTAACACAAAGAAGTATATATGATGATATAAACATGTATGCAGGGGACAACAGATATGCGCCCTGTCATAAATGATGGTGGATAGATAGATCGATCCTGAGAAAGGGAGAAGTCCTTTTAAGACCCAGATAGTAGACAGGTTTAAAGCCAAGTTGGATAGATTAGCCTTAGGCATGAAGGACTCCTTTATGTGGACAGAAGAAAGAAAGTGGGAATTTTTGAATACCAGCAAACAAGTCATGCAGATTTATAGTACAGGCAATTATATAAAATACAAATAAATGAGATTTGAAATGCAGGATATAAAAAGCTATAACATCTATCTTAGTGGCATCCAATTTAATTAACCCATACCTTCAGATTTAGTTAATATCATGATACCAGCAGTTGTCTGTACTGATTATGGTCTCAAGGCTGATTGCATTCCTTTCCGTAAGCAATCGAGGCCAGGCATCAGGAGAAGGTATAAAGACAAGAAAAATGTGGAAACTTAAGTGCCCTAAGGGGGAAGACAAAACTCCCCCAAAAGCCAAGAGCTTAAAAGAGGGTACATTGAAAAAGGAGCAGTGCATAGTAAGAATCTAATGGTGTGTCTAAGACCCCATTAAGGAATCCATTCTACATGGTGAGTAACTTGTGCAAGGGAAGATTATATTCTGAGATTCCTTTATACTGCCAAAAACTCCCGGGTTTCATGTAAAATTTTTATTCAGCTAAACAATAATATTTTAATGCCACAGCTTTTGCTATTAGTAAAGTAGGATCTGAGGATTCACCAGTAAAGAAAAATGTATAATTATCACTATATGTTTTAAGGAGAATTGTAATCACCTATAGTGTGGAGCAGGTAAATTATATGCATGTTGAATTTGCTGGTTTGGTGTTAAAATATCAGTAGTAGAGAAAGTATGTTTGCTTACATTTGCATAAGGAACACTGGAAGAGTAAAAAAAACTATAAAAAATTATTTGGAGGACATAGGGTGGTAAAAAGTAAAACTTTCCACTTGTATAATTTTATGTAAGGTATTACTTGTAGAAACTAAGAAAATTAAATTTACCACCAAGAAAAGAAAATACATAGAGTAAAAGAAGAAATTAAGGCCCAAGAATTCTGATTTTTACTCTCTTCTCTAATTTTTCTATTTATAATGAGAAAGTCATTTTTCTTTTTTTGGCCCAGTAGTTTATTCATTTGAAACAGTTGAATTCCTATAGACTATCTTTATAACTGTCTTAAAAACATGTATTATTTAAAATAATTTCAGGATCCTGAAATTATTATTTTGAGATAATTATAGATTCATATGCAATTGTAAGAAATAAAGGGATTCTGAATATCCTTCTCCCAGCTTGCATAATGAATACTATATCACAATCAGGATATTGATAAAATACGCCAACCTGATTCAGATTTCATCGATTTTTACATGCAGTCATTTGTGTATGTGTATATATTTATTAGTTTTTGCAATTTTATCATGTATATAGATTTTTATGACAGCTGCTGCAGTTAAGATACTGAATGATTCTAGACTTTTAAATGAATATTAATTTTGAATCATGGTAACATTTTCATAGATTTTTTTTTTTCCTCATAGTGTTTTGGAACAACACAAACTGACAAAAGAACAGTGGGAAGAAAGAATACAGAACTGGCATGAAGAGCACAGAGGAATGCTGAGGTATTTGGGTGGCTGTGTTTTTCCTCAACTTAAAGTATTTTTATTTCATACATCAGATTATCCCCAAAGATCATTCAACTTATATGAGTCAATATAAAGCTAATTTTTAATCCAAAGTATTTTTGTAATTTGTTTGGCATTACTTTTACTTCAGTATGTTTTACAGTAAGCTTTATTTCAACAGGGAAGATTCTATGATGGAATACCTGAAGATTGCCCAAGATCTAGAAATGTATGGAGTCAACTATTTTGAAATAAAAAATAAAAAGGGAACTGAATTGTGGCTAGGCGTTGATGCTTTGGGTCTGAATATTTATGAGCATGATGACAAGTGAGTAAATTAGCTACAGTGAACTGGTCATTAATCAGTGATTAATATGGCTTTAATCTTAGGTTGTGTTTGTAAAAGTTCTTTTTTTGGCTTGGTTACTTTTTTTCTTTTCCTCCTACTTAAAAGATTACTTAATGCCATATAGATCTTATGTCTCCATTTTTTGCAACATTTCAGCATTCTACTTCTCAGTGTATTTTTCAGATGGGATGATGATTCACTTTTATATGATCTCTTGTGAGTTCTGTCTAGTAAATTAATTAAAATTTGTTCGCTTTATAGGTGAAGAATAATTCCTTAAATGTTATGCATGGCATATAACTTGAAATTAATATATTAATTGAAATTAATTGACATAAGTCAAGAGCAATGAAACAAATTGATATATGATTTATTATATTTTTATAATATCTTTTTTAAGACACAGGAATTGTTTTGAATATTTTCAGACATCAGTAAAGTAGAATATCACTGTATTAAGCATAGTGAACAGTGTAATTTTGTTTTGAAATTGACCAGGTATTAATTTTTGTATTAATATAGAGTATGTCAGACTCTTAAAATACTTTTAGGAATGATAGCTACAGTTGCTTATTAATACTTTCTTCCTTTGCTATACCACATAAGCATTTAGGTCCATGTCAGTAATGCCTTTTTCTAATGCATTTCTCTTTATTCTGGTTGGTTATAGAATTTAGTTTCATTATTACAAATATCTAATAAAATACACATTTCTAACAATATATACTAAGTCCAAAAGAGCATTCTACTAATTTTGCTCTGATAGATATTTTTTATTTATATTACAAAGCAAGTTAAAATGCTAGGTCATTCAGAAGATGATCTTTTGAAATTTTTGAAAAGCAAAAACTTGGAGACTAATTTTTGTGGACCAAATCATTTTGCTTTTCTTTCTTTTAAAAATTATTGAATTAATTTATCCTGGACTACCCATTATAGATATGATTACAGATAAAGATAGGGAATATGAAAGAGAGGGGATTAGCTCAGAATGGGAGTCACTGAGGTTGGAGATTATGGACAAAGGGGATTTTGGTCTTACTGTACTGATTCATTTTTTTAAAAATAGTTAAAATCTATTTATATTTCCAAAAGATTTTTTAAAAAATCAAAATGGGGTATAACTTTAAAAGCTTAGTTAGGTTCTTTTACCAGCTCTGCTACTAATTGCCTTTGTGACCATGATCAAGTTGTTAACTCTTTGAAATTCATATAACTGCCAAGTTTACTTCAAAAGATTGTTGAGAGAATTATATGAGGAAATTGCTTTAGGATTTTTCAAAATAACATGTAAATGTGGTACAACGTTACCTTAAATACTATGTTCCCTCAGCCAGTAGAGGACAGTAGAACACATGGATAGTGAGAAACAAAGTTTTATGTAGAAAAATTATTTGCTGTGCTGCAGTTCATAATCTGTGTGAGAATTAAAAGGACTATAAATAGGTAGAAATTCATACTCTGTTCTTAGAAGACTAACAAGGTACCTTTTGGCCAGTAAGGGTATCATAATCTTTTTGCACACTTGTTATTGGATAACACTGACACATTTCATGGGTAGTCTGAAATAGTAAAATACATTGAAAAGCAGAAACAAAATTCCAATTTTTTTTTTTTTTTAATTTTTATTTATTTATGATAGTCACAGAGAGAGAGAGAGAGGCAGAGACACAGGCAGAGGGAGAAGCAGGCTCCATGCACCGGGAGCCTGATGTGGGATTCGATCCCGGGTCTCCAGGATCGCGCCCTGGGCCAAAGGCAGGCGCCAAACCGCTGCGCCACCCAGGGATCCCCAAAATTCCAATTTGATTCCTTAAATCTTTATGTGCAGTGTGGCACGATGGGGGTAACTTGTATTTCTTAAAGTTGGAAATCCAGCTCTACCATTTATCCAAACTTTTGTATATGTGAATGTCTAAATTTTTTTCTAATGAGATATAATTCACATACCATAAAATTAATCCTTTCAAAGATACTGAGATTCAGTGTTTTTAATGTTATTCACAAATATAAGTTAATGCATTTGAAAGTCTTATGCTCTTAAGAAGAGTCATTCGGCTAATTTGGCCCCAAAATGTTACAAATTTTGTCTTTTGTTTCCTGCTTTTAATTAAAGGAATGCTCTCATTTTTTAAGGTTAACACCTAAAATTGGTTTTCCCTGGAGTGAAATCAGAAATATTTCATTTAATGACAAAAAATTTGTTATAAAGCCAATCGACAAAAAGGCACCTGTAAGTAAAATTCTTTTATGTTTTCTGTGTTAACTCTTTTTAAATTTCTGCCACTTTGCTGTGATACCATTTGAAGAGTAGCATTTTTCATTTATTGATTTGCTCCTGAGAAACATTCCCTTTCCATAGTTTTACTTTACTGCTGATAAAATGATGTGTGTTAATAAAAATACAAGGTTTTTATCTTTTTTATAACATGTAAATATTTTAACTGAGATTCAACTATAAGGTATGTGATGTTTATTATAAGGAGGTAATTGAAAATAATCACTATTCCTAAGAAGCAGTTAAAAACACTTGTTTGTTGATAAACTTCACAATTATGTGCAAATATGGCATATTTGCTAGGAGTTGGGAAATTTATGATTTTTAAACTGTGTGTAATATGACGTTAGAATTCATACCACATACTAAAATTTAGTACAGATTATTGTGAAGTACTATCCTTCAGGAAGATTTTAAATTCAGAAACTTTATGTTTAGGATTTTGTTTTTTATGCACCTCGTTTGAGAATCAATAAGCGGATTTTGGCTTTATGTATGGGAAACCATGAACTCTACATGCGAAGAAGGAAGCCTGATACTATTGAAGTGCAGCAGATGAAGGCTCAGGCGAGGGAGGAGAAACATCAGAAGCAGTTGGAAAGGTAAGGAATTTAAGGCTTTGATTCTTAATCAAGTACATGGTCTAAAATTTAAGAATGCCTGTTTCTTTGACATACTCTGAGTTTACGTTTTTACATTGTTTTCATTGTACTAAAATTGAGTATTAGCCTTATTCTCTTTTAAAATGAGTGTATATACTTTTCAAATTAGAAATCTTTGACAGTTATTTCTGGAAAGTAACTTTCATGAATTCATAGATGTGTTTTTTTTTTTTTTTAACATGCTTGCTTTTCACTGACATTGGTTTGTGTACTGTATACATTTGGAATTTTCCAAGTTTGTTTTGCTTGTGGGTAAGAATTGCTGAGTAAAAATTTTGCTTTATTTTTTAAAAAAGATTTTATGTATTTATTTATTTGAGAGAGAGAGAACACATGCACAAATGGGGGAGGGCGGAACATGCCAACTCTGTGCTGAGTGTGGAGCCTGATGTGGGGCTTAATCTCATGACCCTGAAATGACTGGAGCTGAAATCAAGAGTTGGACACTCAACCAGCTGAGCCACCCAGGCACCCAGCTGGATATTTTGCTTTAAACAATGTTAATGACACTGCAGAACTCAAGTGAAAAGTCACTGTACAGAGCAACACCAGTACCCCTGCCAATAACACTGATTTTTCTCTTTAACCAGGTTCACTTAGACTTTTGAAAAAAGATACTATTAAATATATATTAGAGTTTTGAAAATGGAAAGATGCTGAATGAAAGCCTATTATTGACCCTGGAACCAGATTACTGGGTCCAGCGGCTTAATTCCCAAATTTGATTCTAGATTGATTTGGACTTTTTATTTTATTTGAAAAAATTTAGAGACCAACCTACAGTTAACTTTTTTTTTTTTTTTTTTTTTTTATAGAGGAACTCCAATGAAATCCTCTGCCTTATTTTTTTTTTTTAAAGATTTTATTTATTTATTCATAGAGACAGAGAGAGAGAGGCAGAGACACAGGCAGAGGGAGAAGCAGGCATCATACAGAGAGCCTGACGTGGGACTCGATCCAGGGTCTCCAGGATCACGCCCTGGACTGCAGGCGGCGCTAAACCGCTGCGCCACCAGGGCTGCCCTACAGTTAACTTTTATTGAGGAAATCTTTGTAGTGTAGAATAACACAGTACTCTGAGAAATAGAGTAGATCCTAAATAAAACAGAAGGGCCATAAACATATTTAAACTTATATTTCAAATGTACAGGAAATAACATGATATGAATCCAAGAATTAAGTGGATGCTCTGCTGGATAAAATTTTGCTACTAAACACATAATGTTTGTGTTTAATGATGGGTTTTTGTCATAGTTGTTTTTTTCTTAAATATTCTGTGTAATTTAGATAGCTCTCCTCAGGTTGTCTGCCTTAGAGGCTGTGCCTTAGTTTACTGCATCACTAGACATTTTTTATATAGGCATGAAACTTTCTAGTAATCCCTACCCCATCATTAAAGATACTATATTGAATTGACTGGGATCACTCATTTTTTACTGCTCTCATGTGGCTTAGGATCATGTTGTGATTCTAGTCTTCCATGCTCATTAAAGTAGTTCTTTATTGTGCTTTACTTTCTATATATTCATACCCATCGTAGCCTTTCTGTCTCTCTCAAAGACAAGCTTTTTTTTCCTTTTTTCCTTTTTTCCTTCTTTCTTCTATGCACATTCACACTTATCCTCATTCTCTCTTTCTCCCTTCCCTTTTCATCATGGCCCATCTCTAAGATCTCCTGTTACAAGTTAAAAAAATCATTCCATACTCATCACTCCATAAAATGTCCAGCTGTTCTGCTTATGTGTGGTGTTGCTATATTATTTATATTATTAAATATATTTTTCCATTTGTCTTTTTGTTTTAAGATTCTATTTATTTGAGAGACAGCACAATCAGAGGGAGAAGCAGACTCCCTGCTGACCAGGGAGCCCCATGCAGGGCTCCATCCCAGGACCAAAGGATCATGACCTGAATCAAAGGCAGACACTTAAATAACTGAGCCACCCAGGCACCCCGATTTGTCCTTTATTTCTCACATGTAGAGGAGAGTGCTGTATGGCTTCTAGTATATGTAGTATGATTAATAAGTACCATTTGGTGATGGTGCTGTATTTGAGTTACTCTAAAGCTTAGATGAAAGTGAAAGACTTTGTTTCTTTTCTCCCACAATAACAATTCCATGGTTTCTGTCTTGAATACATTTTACAGTCTTTCATTAGCAGACATTTATTGACTGCCTTGTACACTGTAGGAATTTAGTAGCTATTTAATTCATTTGAACATCTAAGGATATTTTATATTAGTCTAGCCACATGGGGGTATGGCAGGTCTTTCAGAAATGGCATGCCAAGTTTTCATTTATTCCCTGTTTTACAGTTCAGAAAGAGAAAAATGACAACTGTATATGTGGAAACAGTTTTGGTCAAGCCCATTGGCAGAGCAGCCAGCAAAAATACTTGGGGAATGCTCAGAGCTGTACTGCTGGAAGCTCTCAGACAAGAATAGTAGCTGGTCAGTCAGGGACCTCTTTCCCTACAGTACCTTGGGATGTGTGGCCATACTCTCTGCCCCTTAACTCCCATAACTTTGGGGTTTTGGCATTGAAATTGACGTTATATACCAGGGGTTGTTGGCCTCTGCAGTCTATGCTCTCAGTTATTTACATCCAAGTTAAATGCTAACTCATTCTGTAATTCCTGAACATGTTTTATAATAGCTAAAATTGTTACCACATTTAAAAATGGAGACATTTGGGATGCCTGGGTGGCTCAGCAGTTGAGCGTCTGCCTTTGGCCCAGGGCATGATCCTTGAATAGAGTCCCACATCGGGCTCCCTGCACGGAGCCTGCTTCTCTCTCTGCCTGTTTCTGCCTCTGTCTCTCTCTCTCTCTGTGTGTCTTTCATGAAAAATAAATAAAATCTTAAAACAATTTTTTTTAAATGGAGACAATTTAGACTCAGATACCCACATACTGATATGTAGCCAATCATAACTGGCTGCCTGTGTCAGTAGGACCCAGCTTCAAGGTTGCAAAGATTTCTGTGAGAAATACTGACAGTGGTATACAGACATTTGGCAAAGTACCTCATGCTTAATAAATAGTACCTAGTATAATAATTTTTAATATTATTAATGTATAGTCTGAGTAGAAGCTGAATATAAATTAGCTCTTAATTTTCACTTAAGAAAAATGTAATCAAAGGGTACCTGGATGGCTCAGTTGGTGAAGTGTCTGCCTTTGGCTTGGGTCTGGGATCAAACCCTGCATCAGGCTCCCTGCTCCGTGTTTGCTTCTCCCTCTGCCTCTGCTGCTCCCCCTGCTTGTGCTCTCTTGCTCTCTCTCAAATAAATAAATAAAATCTTAAAAAAAAAAGAAAAAAGAAAAATGTAATTGAGTTCATCTGATAGTCTTTAAAAAGTAAGGTATTCTAAATATTTTCTGCATGTTAGTCCAGAGAATTGATAGTTTATCAATATGCTATTTATGCTCTTAAACTAGAATAACTTGGTCAAATGAGTGTTTCCAAACCGAGACTCTAAATAAAAACTTAAATTTCTCTTAGCTTAATCACAAGAGGCTTCATGGGGTAAGGGGGACTTTACTAAGACTTGAAAGTTAGAAGTGGGCTTCAGACTTAGAGGAGAAACCCTTACACTTCAGGTTTTGGCTTGGTGTACTAGGAGGTCACCATTAACTGTCTGTTTTAGCTGTTGCCCCAAAGTTGGAGTCTCTTTCTGTGGTGGGGACAGATAAATATCTAGGAACTGTGGGAAGTTTGAAATTTAGGTGTATAGAGTAAGGGAAAAAAACTTGATTAGTAAAACTTTGCTGATGAGTTTATCAGAGACTGGAAGTTGAGAAATTACAGGGTTTTGTACCTGAAATTCAGAATTGACACCAAATGGCAGTGATGTCCTTTTTGAGAATATTTAGATGTAGTCAGATATATATCAGAGATGAAATAATTGATTTTTTTACACTAAAAAAGAAATTATTCCCATTAAAATAATAGGAATATTGATTAAATTTATGAAATAGTATTATCTGGTAGTACTTCATCTAATTCTTATTCATCTTTATATTTCTGACCTTCACATGAAGTCTGATCCATGGTAGTCTCTCAGTAGTTGTGTGATGAGTGAGTGGGATGTATTTAAGAGAAATAGTCTCATTAGGCCCCTGGCAGATGCAGCAGAGTGGAGGAGGTGGTCTTTCACTCTCAGGATGATCTGTCTTAAGCAGTATTGGACACCTACTGTCATTCTAATGGAGTTGTCAAAGGAGATAAAACTGATTTACCATTTCTATCTAAGCATAAGTTGGTACTACTTTAGGAATGAAAAATGTGTTAATTCATGTTAATGATTGAAAATTGTTGCCCTCCCAGGTTATTTTAATTAATTAAACTATTAAAAGTAAAATAACCTGTGTGCTCTCTATCAAGCTTTTCTTATTTCTCTCAAGGGGAACTGTTCAGTTAACTGTTTTTGTGGTGGCCTGTAACGTGTCAGAATTCACTGAGTATGCAATTGCAGTGATAAATCTCCTCTAATTTTTCCTCACATTCAAGTCTGCATCAAAAACATGCTTTGCACACAGGGATGTATTTGACAATATTACTTTCCTAGCTGTTTTGTAAATTTGTCCCTTGAAAATCTTTCCAAAATGGCTAAATTTTTAATACCTTTTTTAAAAGATTTTATTTATGTGAGAGAGCATGAATACGAATGGGGGGAAAGGTGGAAAAAGAGAAGCCAACTTAGGATCATGACCTAAGCCAAAGGCAGATGCTTAACAGACTGAGCCACCCAGCTACCCCTTTTAATATCCTAGACTACATTTTCTGTGACCCCACAGAAAGAAATGCATTATATTCCAGTATGTGTGCATGTACCAGGGCAGTCTGATGTTTTTAACTCCATGGGGTTTTTTTTGTTTTTTTGTTGTCGTTGTTGCAGTTTTTTTAAGCCCAGCTGAATATAATGAAGACTCTTAAAATATTTATACTTAGTTTCTTCTTGGTGTACTCACAGTTCTTAGGTTTCGTGTAAATATTTCTGCATATTTGTTTATAACAATAATTTTATTTTTTATTTTTATTTTTTTTTATAACAATAATTTTAATTCCTCTTCAGGGCACAACTAGAGAATGAAAAGAAGAAAAGAGAGATAGCAGAAAAGGAGAAAGAAAGGATAGAACGGGAAAAGGAGGAGCTGATGGAGCGGCTGCGGCAAATTGAAGAACAGACGGTGAAAGCCCAGAAAGGTAGTGGCTTCCTTTTTTGACACTGGATTCACCGCTGTCTTGTCCAGTATTTCCTTACTGCTCATGAACCTCATCTATCTTGTAGAATAATTACACTTAATTATCATTTTAATACATAGTGGGATCACATCATAAACTTGTTTAACTGAGGCACATACAGTGCTCATGTGCTGGTTTCTCTTTCACTTAAAAATGTAGGTGTTTTCACATACACCCTTATTATATGTCAGAAATGACTTACGGTTCAGGATTCCATAAACACATATTTTCAGTACTTGCTAGCATTTAAACAAAAGCCATTCTATTTGATGCTTTATGGATATTTAAGTACTTTAAGGCATTTGAGCACCTTTAGGCATTTTAAGCTAGTCTGACTATAATTAACTTTTGGAACTCAATCTAAATTTTATTTCAGGATATTAAAAAAATACACAACACATAGATGTGAGCTTGGTTTTGGTAATACCTTGGGAAAAACCCACTTCCTGTGCAGAATGTAACCAAAATGCTACAGTGTATAGAAAGGATACATTGGATTTAGAGAGTAGTTTATATTAAATAACCCTAGAATATGCTACTTTCAAACAACAATTAGTTGGAAGAACAGAAGAAACAAAAAAGGTATTGAGCAAAGTAAGATTTTTTTCCCCATTCATAAGCAGTAGAATTTGGTGGGCGATGTAATATGAAATATATACTATTTATAAAACTAGAATTAACATCTGCTTTCCTGACAACTGGTAGAACCAACCATTAGTTTTTTTATTCTAGGTAGAATAATAACCTTAAAGTTTATTAAATAGCCTTATTTAAGATTATTTTCATTCCTTATATCAGGCTACCATGGTGGGGAGATCCTCTTGAGCAATGGGGAGAATAATTTGCAAATGTGTAACTAGAGGAGGAAGCCACAGAGATTGCTCTTAATCCACAAATTAATTGATTATTCTAATTCCAAGAGAATTGGAAATCATATTTCTAAGAGCAGAAATAGAAAAAAACCTATGCTTTAATCTGCTTGTTAGAAGCTTCACTTCTCAGAGCTAGAAAATATCTACAAAACTATTTAGTTCAGAGGTATTAAACAGACTTGCTTACAGACCTTAAGACAAGGGCAGAACTTATTCTTCTGAATTCCAACTTCATACTCTTTCTACTACTCTAGGTGCCTTTTCATCAGTTAAAGTAGACCTTTATGAAGTGACTACTTTGTGCAATATTTTAGGAATACAAATAAGTAGCATGCATGGGAATGAAATCTGTGTGGTTGACAGAAATAAGATGTATTCATAAAAATATAAATAAAGTGAGTTAATGTGCACTAAGTGCCATGTGAATACTGTGAGCAATACTTTTAGAGGAAGAATGCTGTAAAAATACAATGTGTGTTTTTTAAAAATATGTTTAAAGAAATTTATGATACTGGTGTGATTTTAAAGAAAAAATTGAACAATAGAACTTTTAAATTTGCATATATATTTTTCTAAGAGAATAGGTACTTATTAAATCTTTTGATCTTGTTTATTTAGGATGTATAATAAAAATATTAATGATTTACACACAGAAAACTGCTCAAGTCAAGAAGCACTAAAGAATATAAGGAAGATAGAACATAAGAAAGAATGTAGAGTATCCCTATCAAGACAATTTCAAATCAGTCATCTTATGGCAAAGGACATCTAATTTGTTTCTTGGGTTTTTTTTCCCCCTAAAATAAAGCTTTCCCAGGCTGTCCTAAAATCTTCATGTTTGTCTTGTAATTTATGCTAAATCCTTACTCAAATGCAGTAACTCTGGTCATATCTAAGTCATAATATTTAGTAGATAAGCCTGTAAGTTTTTGAGAAGAAACTTTTCTATACTTCATTATTGTTATTTTCTTTTTAATTTTTAAAGTCATTACTATTTGAAATGAATTTTAAATCATTAAATAGAACCATTCTACCATTTATATTTCCATAATTCACAGTTATTTATTTTTTATCATTTTAAACCATCTCTGAAGGTATATTTGAGATACAACAGAGCCAGTCTTGCATTCACTTAACTGTTCAAGTAAATATCAAACAAGAAACCACAAGAAGGAGTTGAAATATAGTAATGTCATTCATTTTGCATACATATTAAGCATGTAGTGTTACTAGGCACTGTTGTAGATATTGAGGATATGATGCTGAACAAGTTCCCTGATCTCATATAGCTTACATTTTATTGAGGAAAGACAGAGTAATAAAATTAATAGATAATAAAGGTCATTTGTTTTGCGTGTTTGGGAGGAAGTAAGCATGGTAGTGTGATAAAAGGTCTTGGGAGTTTGGGGGGCTTGTGCATTTTATGTTTACATTGTTTATGAATAGGATTAAACAGTAGGAATTAAGCTTTAATCTATCATTATTAAAATATGACCTTCAGCAAAAGATTTTAATCTCTCAGTTTCTTTAGGTTCCTAATTTCTAGAATGGAAGTAAATCTCAAATTTTTTGAAGAATTTTTGGGAAGTTTTTTAGAAAATTAATTATAAAGTATAACATACATATAGTAATGTACCTACCTCTTAGGTACAAAACTTAATGAATCTTTACCAAGTGAATTTATTCCTGTGACTACCCAGAAGAACAAGATACAGAACATTCAGGGAACCTCCCTTGTGTCCTTTCCCAGTCATTTTTTTTACCCCAAGTGTGACTTAAACCGTTCTGCTGTATATCATCATAGTTTAGTCTTATTTATTTTTAATAGCTTTGTTGAGATGTGAGTCACAGTACCACACAGTTAATGATTTAAAGTGTACAGTTTAATGCTTAGTATATTCAGAGTTGTGCCATTGAACAATTATATCCTCTCAAAAAGAAATCCCATACCCATTAGAAGTCACTTAGATTTTTTTCTGAGTCCTCCCTCCCCCAGTCCTAGGTGACTACTAATCTGCTTTGTAGCTCTGTAGACTTAAATGTTCTGGTCATTTTGTGTGAATGGAATCATGCAGAATGTGGTCTTTGGTAGCTGTCTTTCATGGAACATAATGTTGTTGAGGTTCACTCATGTTGTAGCTTGTATCAGGTACTCATTCTTTTCTTTGGCTGAATAATATTCCATTCTATGGATAGACTATATTTTACTTTGCATTAGTTAGTGAACATTTTGGT
The DNA here is from genome assembly GCF_011100685.1 of Canis lupus familiaris. Classification (NCBI taxonomy): domain Eukaryota; kingdom Metazoa; phylum Chordata; class Mammalia; order Carnivora; family Canidae; genus Canis; species Canis lupus. The sequence goes on from NC_049226.1 coordinate 22,636,823, forward strand.
TGTTTCCACCATTTGGCTATTGGGAATATGTTGCTATGAACGTTTGTGTACTGGTTATTGTGTATTTGTATGTTTTTATTTCTTTTGAGTATAAACTTTTTGAGTAGATAACTGGGTCATATGTTAGGTTTATGTTTAAGTTTTTAACAAACTGCCAAACTGGTATCTAAAATAACTATACCATTTTACAATCCCACTATCAGTGTATGATTTGTATGATCTATATATCCTTACCAACACTGGCTAATGTTAGTCTTTTGGATTATGGTCATCCTAGTGAATGTGAAGTGCTACTATGGTTTTGATGTGCATTTTCTGAGTGGCTAATGATGTTGAGCATCTTTCCATATGTTTGTTGGCCATTTATGTATTTTTGGAAAAATGTATTTTCAGTTTTCCTCTCATTTTTCAACTCTGTTGTCTTTTTGTTGTTGAGATGTTAGAGTTTTTTTCTATATTTCGGTAACAGATGTCTTATGACATACCAAACATATGATTTGCAAATATTTTCTCCTATTCTGTGGGTTACAATCACTTTGATGATGGTGTTCTTTGAAGTCTACTGGTTTAAATTTAGATGAAGTCCAGTTTTTTAAAAAATATTTATTTACTTTTAGAAGGAGAGAGGGAGAGAGAGAGGAAGAGAGAATCTCAAACAGACTTTGCAGTGAGCATGGAACCCAGTCTCATGACCCTGAGATCACAACCTGAGCTGAAACCAAGAGTCAGAGGCTTAACAGGCTGTACCACCCAAGCACCCCTGGAGTCCAGTTTATTTTTCCTTTTTTGTTTGTGCTTTTGGTATCATGGCTAAGAACAGTCTTGCCTTTTTTTGAACTACATGTAAATGAATTCATGTGCTTGTCTGTTTGGCTTCTTTTTATTGAAAACATATGCCCTTACCTGTAGTTTGTTCTTTTACATTGCTGTGTAATATTCTATTATGTATATATACCACATGCTACTGATGATAAACATTAGGGATAGTGCTAGTTTGGAGCTACTATATATAAACTAAGGCTGCTGTAAGCATTCTTAAGCGTAGCACTTAGGTATTAATTTTGGGGAGGTATTTGCACCCAGTAGTGGAATTGCTGTAACACGGCTACAGTTTGTTGTAGATACTGCCACCATTTTCCAAAGTGATTGTTATCAGTGCTCATTCTGGTAGCAGTAGTGAATGAAAGTTAAATTGCTCCATATTTTCATTATTTTGATGACTTGTTACTGTCAGGGTTTCTTTTTGTATTCTTTGTTTAGCCATTCCATTGAGTACAGTTAGTACAGTGCATTTTCTTTATGACTAATAATTTGATTTTAAGCACTTTTGCAAATGCTTATAAGTAATCCATAAAGTGCCTTTTCCATGTCTTTTGCCTATTTAAAATTGGATTTTCTTTTTTTTTTTTTCTTATTGATCTATAGTTCTTTTCATGTATTGTTAAAATCTCTCCATGGTTTGCCTTTTTTTCTCTTTTAATAGTGTCTTTTAAAGTTGTCTTTAAGTTCCATTTATCACTCTTTTCTTATGGTTGTGAAGTTATTATTTTTTACTACCTTCTGGATACTGCTTTACCTTTTACATTTTGGTCCACTATCCATATATAACTGATTTTTGTAGGAGTCAGGGTTATTTTTTCCCATATATATTTTCAATTGACCCAGACCCATTTATTACAAGGACTGTTTATTACAAGGAAAAGTACATGTCCGTGTACAGTAGGAAGCATGTTTCAAAGACAAGGGCAAGCTATTAGGCTCTGGATTACTTAAATTTTACATTATCTTCAATGGCATTGTTAATGGGTACATGTTGCATACTTTTATAAAATCTGAAGTTGAGAAAAGGAAGAAAATAATTATTTGAATAAGTTATTATAGGGAGCCATTTAGTTGATAACAGGACAAACTACAGCTCCAGTAAAGTTTATTATCTATCTGCTAAGACTGGACTACTCAGTTGGGAGTCCTCAGTCCAGATGTTCTTCATATTTCACAGTACGGACTCTCTTCTGTGGTATTGCAAGGTGATGCACATCCTAGATTGTTCCTGGGTTGGTAATTTCTCTTTTTGCCATATTAATTGTACTTTTCCCTTCCTCCCATCTTCTATTCATAATTCTCTTCTGAATAGAGAGCTTCTGGAAAGGAAGTTCTGGAGATGGATAGTCTAAAAGATGAGGGTTATTAGCTATTGGGATGTCTTTGCTGCACACTTCTGTGTATTGAGGATGTGGGAACAGTGGCTGAATGTGGTGACAAGTTCCAGAACTCTGATTTATCTTCCACATTGGCATTTATTTCTAGCTTTTCTATGGATTTCCCCCAGCTTCTACAAGTCTAGCCTTTCAGATTTTCTTTCCTTAACCTTTATTTTAAGTCACTGAAGGAGCTTCACATGTACTTCCACATTTGCAGCTTTACTGGTTGTTTGGTGGTTATAAATATTTTATCTTTTAGGAGGATGACACTTCAATACATGACTCTACTTGCTCAAGGTTTTGCCAAAATAAATGAGTAAGTAGTGTTATCTGGGTCCCTGTCAATGACCTCCCGAATTTTATCTGTTTCTTTATGGGGGCTATGGATTGTGGACCTAAATGCTGAAAGGAGAATGAAGTTTCTAGAAAATACCATAACCATAAGGAAAATATTGATAACTTGGATTTCCATAATTATAAAGGGGACTCTGGCCCTTGATATCTTGCAGAGGGTTTATAAGATGCCTGAAGATCTGCTTCTTCAGGATTGTCAGTATTCCTCTAGACTTTATTATCTTTCTTCATGCTTTGCTTATTCTTCAGCTTTCCTAGATAAGCAGTATCTATTATATTTATGTTAATATCCTTACTTTGCTAACTGCAATATCTGGATAATCTTTGGGCCCTTACAGTTGTCTCTTTTTCTTTTGTGGGGTCCTAAGGATGTTGGAGGGGGTCATTTGGTCCCATCTTCCTAGTATACTTGGTAATTTTGGTTGCATGCCTAACATTGAATATGAAACATTAGGGAGACTTTGGATGATGTTCTTTTCCTTTAGAGAGGATTTAATTTTGACAGGTAGAATATGAGCAGATCATGGGTGGAATTGAGCAGGATTTCAGACTTTGCTGGTTTTTCCCTCCCTGCTAGTCTGTAGCCCTTTGTGAGGGTCTTCTGAGGGACTGCTTATTTCCTGGAGTCCTTCTGTCTTAGAGGGCCCTGAACACCAGCCTCTGGCTCCTGGCTGCAAGAGAGTGCTCAGCTTTGTGCTTTGTGCTCAGCTCTTTAGCCTATCATAGCTGTTTTTTGCTTGTCTCCTTAGTTTTCTACCCCCATATGTGTACATTATAGGAGTTGGCAAACATCTTGAAAGGAAATAGCATGAAGATTTTAGAGCTTACTTTTCTATTTACTCCTTTTAAGGGTCTTGGCTTCTCAAGCCTTGGGTGCCTTGAGGTAGCACCTCAGTCTGCATCTCTGTCTTCTCAGCCTTGTTCAGCTGCAGGCCTCAGGCTGCTGCACTCTGCTCCACCTCTGTTCCATTCTGCTGGGATTTTTGAATATCTATTTTTTTGTATACAAAATAAATACACACTCAAAACTATATTCTTGTTTCTTCTTTCTTACATAAAATGTGTACTGCACATACCCTTTTTTGTACTTTGCTGTTTTCAGCTAATACACTCTTAAACATCATATGCATACACTCCAAGAGATCTTCCTTACTTTGTTTTTAGGTATGGTGGTGTAATACTCCATTGCTTAGATGTAGTGCAGATCTTTTAAAATTGCTTTTATAGTGAGTAATTGGTAATCACCTTCTTAACTTTATGATTTCTAAGAATTAAGACTATGGAACTTCCCTTTGCCTTTTTTTTTTTTTTTTTTTTTTTTAACAACAGTACTCTTTTCCTAAGGAAGAATGTGATACTTAATAAACTATTATCTTTGGGAAAAGGAAGAAAACTCTATAATCCTTTTGGGATATAGTTCCTTAATGTATTTTTTACTAATTCTTTTGCAGTTATGTAGTTTCTAAGCTTTGCCCTCAGGGGAACATAAGAGATCATTTGGCTTGCAAAATCTTAGACCTGTCAGAAATCAAATTTTTTTTTTTTAAGAAATCAAATTTGTGTTCAAGCCTGATGGGGAAGGAGAGCCTTTCACAAATTTTATTAGCTTAAACTTCCTTGATCTACTCCCAAACACCATAACCATCTACATCAATGCAGTACTATTAATGAAAGAAGCAGCTTATTCTTGCAACCTTTAATCTTCTTCCTGAAAGAGCTGATCTTCTAAAAGAAGCCATATTCCTTGATACCCTCTTCCCATATGCCAGACCTCAAAAATTATAGGTCCTAGATTTCTATGAACCAGGGAAGCAAAATACTGATATTATTTACCTTTTTAAGCTAATCCTTCCCTGCAGGTGTTCTAATGGGATCCAAGGTCTTAGAGGCATGTTTGTTTCATAGAAATACTCTAATAAGTGGATTTGTAAGCTTTTCTATAACGGGCCAGATAGTAATACTTCAGGCTTTGCAGGCCACATGGTCTCTGGTGCAGTGATCAACTCTGCTGTTGCATAGTGAAAGCAGTTGTGTACTGTGCATAAACATATGAGGATATTGAACTAAATGAGGGTATGAGTTCCAGTAAAACTTTATTTACAAAAATAAGGCATTGAGTTAGTGGATTATAGTTTTCTAGTCTCTGTTCTCATTTAACTGGGGAGGAAAGAAAGAAGTCATTTCAAAACATTCCTTTCTAGAAGAGACTAGAATAGATTTGAAGTTTTGATTTATTTTCAACATTTAAAATAATTTACACTTTTGTATAATTCTTAATAGATCACAAAAGAGCCATAGCCTTGTCTATATTCTTAAAAATGATAGTTACTGCAAAAAAATGACAGAAAATAATGAATATTGGGAAATATTTAATTTAAAATTTAACTTTAAAACCCAAACTTATTTTCCTCTTTCATAGTACAGAAGGAAATTTTGCTCTGAGAGAAAATGCATTGTTTTTATTTTCTTTAGTTTGTTTGCTAGTTTAGATGAATGATACAACAATGAGTTTTGTGTGCTTTATATATCAATCAACTAGATGGAAAGAATGGTCCTAAGAAAAGTTTGATAAGTTAGCTTGATGTCCCAGTTTTAGAAGGCAAATTCTAAAATGAACAATCCTAGAGCTTGGACTCGGCAATATCCAGTGTTATATACATTTCATCTGTATAGCCAGATAGCCACATACAATTTTTACATTATTTTATCAAGAATTTAAACTTTAACCAGTCATTTCTCTTCCTGCTCCTCTCCAAACCTCCCAAGTCTTAACTGCAATTACCTAAATTAATTCTGACCAGGACCAACAAAATTAAGAATGGTGAAAAGAAGTGTGTGTGTTATAATTAGCTTTCAAACCTCACAACATACAGATTTGTAGTTGTTCCTCCTTTGGGGAGTATACAAAGAGGGAGAATCATTATTTATAGGACATTGCACCCTCTTAAACAGACAAATTCTGTTGTTTTGTGTCCCAAAATGTCCTTGTTTTTAAACAAGAGTTGTCAGAATAATGTTTAAAAGTAGTACTTTTAAACTTACATAAAAATTTTTGGCTTTGTACTGATAATGTTTTTTTCTCACTCATCAAATAAGAAAACACTTTATGATCTGTATACTGAAAGATTAAAATTCATGTCACTTATCTCCAAATATTATCTTGTATTCATACCTGAAGAATGACTATCAACCAATAATTCAAAAAAATTTTAATAATTGATAGGATTCACATCAAAATTTCTGTTTTAAATCAGTATCGTTTTCAGTCTTAATGTCTTGAGTTTCCTTATCTGATACTTAGTAAAGTAAAAAATTTTATAAGTTTTAAAGTGTATTGTTTTATAGAGTTTTGAAATAGATGGCAAGTTGTGTAGGTCAAAACTTTGGAGATATTATTTTTTTAAAACTGAAGATGTACTTCTAGCCTATGCTATACATTGAATTACAAAGAATTTTCATTTCTTCAAATTTTTTGTATAGTACTTTAAAAAATTATTAGGCTTTTGCCAAGTTAAAGTATGTATTCATTTGCAGATGTTCTAATTTTAGATTAGATTCTTCATTACCATTTTGGCTTCTTTTGATAATGAGAATAATTGGAATTAACTGCTGTTTGGTGGGGGGGTGGGCGGTGTACATATATTTGACAGAACTAGAAGAACAGACTCGGAAAGCTCTAGAACTGGACCAGGAACGAAAACGAGCAAAGGAAGAAGCAGAAAGGCTTGAAAAGGAACGTCGAGCTGCTGAAGAAGCCAAGTCTGCTATCGCAAAACAAGCTGCCGATCAGATGAAGAATCAGGAACAACTGGTCAGGAACCTGTCTTAGTTCTGTTTCAGAAAAAAGAACAATTGAGACAAAAGCATGATGAAACAAACTTTGTAAAATTCAGTATATTAACATCTGGAAGGCAAACCAAAGCTACAAAGTGTGGAAATAAACCTAAAAGTTTTATTTCGGCCTTAAAAAAAAAATCACCTAAAAATAAAGACATTAAAATATAAACGGAGCCTATTGCTAACAAAAGATTTCAGATTGACTTAAACTTCGCATAAGCCAGTAATGTGGTTTGTTTTTTTTTTTGTTGTTGTTGTTTTTGTTTGTTTTTGTTTTTTTTTTTTTAGATAAATTGACACTATGTTCTCATTCCTTCTTAGAAGATAACTGTAGGCCATAATTTATTGAATGTTTTTGTTTGTTTATTGAACTTGCAAGTATTGAGTAGGCATGACATTTAAAAGATCCTGGAATTAAATATTAGCTCAGACATTTTACTTGCTACATGTCCTTGCGTCTTTGAGCTTCAGATCCTTCCCTTTGAAAAAAGGAGTAAAGGCACCAAATAGGATTGTTGGGGAATCCAGTGAGACTATTTGATAACATGCTCTTTAAACTAGAAAGCATTATATAAATTGCATTTTTTTCTTTTGTAGGCTTTAGCAAGTACTTTATTGATCAAAGTTTAAAAATAGCACCTGAGTTGCACATTTAAGTTCCTGCTATGAAACAGGAAGAACTACTTGTCTATTAAATAATAAAACTGCTCTCACTTTGCTTACTAGTTCATAAGACCTACTATAAATATTTATGTTCTTAAATATTACCTTTTTTAAAATAAAAGACTGTCTAAAAGAGAAACATATAAAACAGCCCGAGGATGTACATTAAAGCTTTGTTGACAGTGTTAATTTTAGAAATGTATTTTTTTTAAGTATTGGTAATCATATTCTTTATTTTAGGCAGCAGAACTTGCTGAATTCACTGCCAAGATTGCACTTCTAGAAGAAGCCAAGAAGAAAAAGGAAGAGGAAGCTACTGAGTGGCAACACAAGGTGATCATTTGTTTCTTCACTCAGTATCATTTATGGAATATCTGTTTTTGTACCCAGTAGTATGCTGAGTTTATAGAGATAAATATAAGATACAGTCACAATTTAGAGGGAAAAGATAACTGTGTATATGAATGTGTGTATTGTAATAAATTACTAATCTGTTGATGCAAGCTAAGTACTTTGGGAACACAAAAGAGGTGATTAATTTCTTTGGATTAAGGCAGGTGTTGGGGAAACCTTTCTAAATTTAAGCTGGATCTTGAATAGTAAATTGAATTTTGGAGTAGAAAAGATTAAAAGTGGTAAGAGACTGCAAAGTTCATCTTTCCAGAGGGAACAGAATGTGAATAGAATGTACATGGCAGACTTAACCTAAACTTTGGAGTATAGGTTCAGAAATCCTGAGAGATGTAGCCAGAAGATTACAGAGGAAATTAAGTTGTAAAGGGCTTTAAATAAATTGCAAGATGATAGGGAGTGTCTGTAGACATTAGGCTTTGAAGATTTGGAAACAGGACTATAACATATAACATGATCAAGTATGGCTTCATAAAAATAATGTAGCAATCAATGTGGAGGATGGATTGTTCTAATGGGTAGGTTTACCTGAGAAAGAAGAGGAACAGGATTGTTGAGAGACATCTTGTGGTAGACTCAAGGGCATGACCACCAAATAATGGACATGAAGTCTTCAAGGGATGCAATGAAGATGATACTTACTGAAATTTCTTTCTTTCTTTCTTTCTTTCTTTCTTTCTTTCTTTCTTTCTTTCTTTCTTCCTTTCTTCCTTCTGGAAGGAAGGAGAAGGAGGAAGGGGAAGGGAGGGATCAGGGAGGAGGGGGAAGGAGAAGGGGAGGGAGGGGAGGGAAGTGATAAGAGGAATGAAGGCCTTTCCTTTTCCTTTTTCCTCTCTTCTTCTTCCTTTCTTCCTTTCTTCCTTTCTTCCTTTCTTCCTTTCTTCCTTTCTTCCTTTCTTCCTTTCCTTTCCTTTCCTTTCCTTTCCTTTCCTTTCCTTTCCTTTCCTTTCCTTTCCTTTCCTTTCCTTTCCTTTCCTTTCCTTTCCTTTCCTTTCCTTTCTTTTTTGTAAGATTTTATTTATTTATTTGAGAGAGAGAAAACAGAGGGAGAGAGCACAAACGGTGGGGGGGTGTGCAGAGGGAGAGGGAGAAGCAGACTCCCCTGAGCAGAGAGCCTGGCTCAGGGCCCGATCCCAGGACCCTAGGATCATGATCTGAGCCGAAGGCAGATGCTTTACTGACTAAGCCCCCCAAGCACCCCAGGAGTTTGTACTTTTTAGACCCTTCCACCATTTGCTCACTCCTCATCCTCCCTGACACCCTCCACTTCTGGTAACCAGGAATTTGTTCTTTGTATCCATGAGCTCTGTTTTTAAATTTTTTTTACACTTACATATAAATGAGATTATATGCTATTTGTCTTTGTCCTACTTCACTTTGCATAATGCCCTCAAGTTCCATCCATGTTGACATAGACAGCAAGTTTCTTTTTTATGGCTGAATAATATTCACGTGTATATGTAAACCACACTCTCTTTACCCAGTCATCCTTTGATGAACAGTAGGGTTGCTCTATGTTGGCTGTTGTAAATAAGGCTGCAGTGAACATGGTGGTATATATTGTTTCAACTTAGTGTTTTCATTTTTGGGTAATAAATACCTAGAAGTGGAGTTGCTAGATCATATAGTAGTTCTATTTTTAATTTTTTGAAGAACCTCTGTAGTGTGTTCCATAGTGGCTGCACCAATTTACATACTCACTAATAGTGCACACAGGTTCTCTTTTCTCCATGTCCTTGACAATACTTGCTATTTCTTTTTTATAATAGCCATTTTGAGTGGTGTGAGGTGGTAGCTCATTGTGGTTTTGATTTTCATTTCCATGTTGATTAGTGATGTTGAGCACCTGTTCCATGTGTCTGTTGGCCATCTGTATCTTTTATGGAAAGATATCTATTCAGATCCTCTGCCCATTTTTATTTTTATTTTTTTTATTTTTTTAATTTTTATTTATTTATGATAGTCACAGAGAGAGAGAGAGAGAGAGAGAGAGAGGCAGAGACACAGGCAGAGGGAGAAGCAGGCTCCATGCACCGCGAGCCTGATGTGGGATTCGATCCCGGGTCTCCAGGATCACGCCCTGGGCCAAAGGCAGGCGCCAAACCGCTGCGCCACCCAGGGATCTCTAATTTCTCTCTGCCCATTTTTAAATCAGATTGTTTTTTAACTGTTGTATGAGTTTCTTATATACTTGGATATGTGATTTGTAAATATTTTCTCCCATTCAGTAGGGTGCCTTTTCATTTTTTTAATAGTTTGCTGTGCAGAAGCTTTTTAATTTGATGTAGTCCCACTTGCTTATTATTGCTTTTTAACTTTACTTTTGGTGTCCAATCCAAAAAATAATTGTCAAGACCAATGTCAAGGAGCTTGCTGCATATGTTCTCTTCTAGGAGTTTTATCGTTTTAGATCTTATGTTCAGATTCATGATCATTTTGGGTTGATAATCTGTATGGTGTAAAATAGTGGTCTACTTTTATTCTTTAGCACGTGTCTGCTGAGTTTTCCCAATACCCGGTTATTGAAGAGACCGTCCTTTCCTCATTGTATATTTTTGGCTGCTTCACTGTAAATTAATTGATCATATTTGTGTGAGTTTATTTCTGGGCAGACTACATTCAGAATTGACCCAAAATCTTTTATAGCTAATTTGGCAGGACAGTGTCCAGATTAGGACTTTGCATTGTATATGTTTGTTTTAAGTCTCTTTTAAAATAGGACAGTCCTTTTTATGATACCGAATTATTGCAAGGACCTGCAGACTGTCCCTTCTCCTTTATTTTTGTTTAGTTGCTTCCTTGTGGTGTTACCTTCTCCTTTTATTATCATTAGTATTCCTTGTAAACTGGAAAATAGACCTAAAAATTTAAAGGATTGAAGTTAAAAGTTTTTGGCTACAATGCCTTAGAAGTGAGACTGCCATATAATTTATCACCCAAATCAGAACATATTTTAGAGTGAAAGGTGTTGTTATTAATATAATTATGGACCACAGTGTAAAACAGGACTTTTCTAGGCAAACCAACAATATACCACCCAAATAATTGGTAATGTTGGCTATTTCCTGTTGTATCATCTCAGGAGACACTTATTAACGGGTTACCTAGCATAAATGATTTTAATTGATGACTGGATTAGAGTAATGATGGTCCAATTCCTCCTGACTGATGACATGTTCCCCCTTGTGGCTAAAACATGATCTCTTAGATGTGGCATTCATTGGCATTATATTAGTACCATTTCTCATCAACCATTTGCATAACAATTTTAGCAACATTTGATCATTCTTGCCAGAATTAACAATTTTATTAGGTTTTGCAAAGTGACGTATTTTAGTTCTGTCACTCCTACCTGCTGGCATTCCTCTATAAAAATAGAGCTTTCATCAGTAGGGCTTATTTTCATTGCTCTGAAATATAGTTTCATTTAGGGAAGAAGGATAACTTGATTCTTTTAATTACCAATTTTAAGGGAACTTGCTGATAAACTTATTTTTAATGTTCAGGCTTTTGCAGCCCAGGAAGACTTGGAAAAGACCAAAGAAGAACTCAAAACTGTGATGTCTGCACCTCCTCCACCTCCACCACCACCAGTCGTTCCTCCAACAGAAAATGAACATGATGAGCATGATGAGAATAATGCTGAGGCCAGTGCTGAATTGTCAAATGACGGGGTGATGAACCATCGAAGTGAAGAGGAACGTGTAACAGAAACTCAAAAAAATGAGCGCGTTAAGAAGCAACTCCAGGTATTTAAAATTTGTTGTTGTATGTTCATTTATAAAATATAGCTAGTATTCCTCCCATTTATTAAGACAAACTTATTAAAAAGGAACACTTTTTTTTTTTTTTTTTTAAAGCCTTTACCACTAGCTGTCCTTGTGGTTGGTTTATGAGTAGTTGGCTTACAGTCACCTTGTTTCACTTCTTACATTGTAGTAAGTGTTTGTTAGCCTTGGGTAATTAAGCCTTCAGTTACAACTGGAATCAATGTTAAAAGGTAGTAGGTATTTTAATGCTCTTTAAAAGACAAATTAATTTAGTTTTTAACCAGTGAAGTCTACATTAAAAACAATATAATTTATAGACTAACTGTATGACATTATGTAATCTGAACTATTTGTTCACATTTTATAGTGACCAAAGGTCACTTTATTAAAAGCACATAGAGCAAAATAGGAAATTTTTAACTTGATTAGACCTTTTTTCCAGAAAAGTTCTCTAATTTTTTAATTGGTGAAATCTTTAAATATTAATAAACAGAAGAAAATGATGTGATAGTTCTAATAAATACACTAAGACTTTGGAGAAAGTTTTTCTCATGGCATAGATTTTAGATCTTAACATTCTGTAATGTCTCCATTGAGCCTTTTTTTGGTAAATCCTTTCAAGTGTTGTATGAGAAAGTTGAGGAAATGTGGAATGTCATGGTTGATGAGTATAGAAATGAAAGGCAATGGGTCTTCCACCTTTGCCACCACCTCTGCTGTGGCTACAAGTAAAACAAAGTTACACACTTTAAAGAAAAAGATGTGACAATGGGAATTTTAGTATATGAAAATATAAGATTTGTGGTGTGTGTGTGTGTTCATAAGCTTTTTAAAATCTAAGAAAAAAAATCCTAGTCATTTTTTTCTTTTTTAAACATAGGCACTAAGTTCAGAATTAGCCCAAGCTAGAGATGAAACCAAGAAAACACAAAATGATGTTCTTCATGCTGAGAATGTTAAAGCCGGCCGTGATAAGTACAAGACTCTTCGGCAGATTCGACAAGGCAACACCAAGCAGCGGATTGATGAGTTTGAAGCCATGTGAGAGCTGTTATTTTGCATACATGTTCTTCATAAGCTGAACCACCAACAGAGAAAAGCAGGCCTTTGCAGATGTGATGGAACGCATCCCACCTTGCCAAAGCACTTACACCAGTTGACTGTGGTGGCTAAAGACGTACTTGAGGGAAGCTCTTCAACATTAAGGCAGTGTGATGTCATGCTTGATTTTCTTTTCCTTTTGGGCCAGGGAGTGGAGGACAGCGTTCCATCGCCTCCTGTCACATTTTCAGTTTCCATTGTTTTTTTTTTTCTGTTGGAGATTAACACTAATGATCATGTCTGACAAATGTGTATGCGTGATTTCAGTACTTTGTACAGTTCAAAGGATGATGGTGACTTAATGAGTGTTCAGGTAGAGTGCTCTGTTTCTTTTGCCCCTTCCAAATTTTGCCTGTGTGTATTTCCACATTCTGTCTTGCTCCTGTCTCATTCGGTGTGCCCTTCTCCTAACTTGCCATGCCAATAGCCATAATTCTGCCATCATACAGATCATTGGCAGTGGTTAAAATGAGGGTAGGTGACAGGGTAGATCATGTGATAACTGTGTAGAAGATGGCTATGAATCATGAAAAGGATTTAGAATATTTAACAGTGAAGCATGCAGCTGGTGGTTAATATTTTTAAATCCCAATTTAACTATTGGGTATTTGGTATTTGCTTACTTAATTACAGTCCTCCTTGATAGCTGAATTGATTGGTGTTCATCTCCTGTCATCCTTTGGTTTTCTTTGCCTCCCGTTCACAAAGGTGTAGACAGCAGGTAGTAGTTCCCTAGGAGAATTTATGGAAGAAATACTACCTGCAAATAGTAATTGTCTCTGAAAGGTTAAAAAGTCTGTTTTTCATAGACTGATTTAGACAGATGTTTAATTTTTAAAAATTCATTTGTTGATAATTTATTATAATCATGAAAAAACAAAAAGCAAAACAAAAAACCCAAACCCTGAACCTTTCTGGAAGGGCACCATATAAAAACATCAGTCCCAAAGAAGGGCAGTAATACATACTACCTCACTACTACACCTGTGATGACTGGTTGTTCCAACCCAGTGGAGTGTGTAAAGCTCTGCATTTTATAATACATACCAATACTTTCAATCATGCAAGGAGTATTTCTGAGATTTCCTTTTCCTGCAGAATATCTTAGAGTGCTTAATTTTTTACTGCCTTTTTGTTGAGATGAATTGTGGGACTCTGATTTACATTAAAATTGTAAGCTCTTGCTGGTATACTATCTTCCTGGAGGGGTGTTGTATGTCAGAGGAAATGTGTGTGTGTGTGTGTGTGTGCGCGTGTGTGTAAGAGAGAGTGTGAGTGAGTGAGAGGGAGAGAGAGATTTGCCCTTGTAGCATATGAATGTCTGTACCTTCATTTCTTGATATAACTGTTACATAATCATTTTAGCAGATTCAGTTTCTAAATCATTGTGCTTATTTTTTTTTCATTCTCTAAAAATAGTTAAATTTGGTTTGTTAATCCTATTTTAGAAATTACAATTTTAGGTTATGTTGAGTTCAATTATGTCTTAAGAAATCTTTCCAGTTTGAAAGATGTTCTGATATTCACATGTTCTAATATTTTGTTTATTGTGAAACATCTAGACTTGGACATAAAGAAAGCCTTGTTTTCTCTGTGTGGTTCAGCTACTTTTCATTTGGTATTATGCACTCAAATTTACATTTATCTATTAAAATTGCCATTTTGTTAAGCATTTTTCATGCACAGTAGATTGAAGTTGTGTCTGAAAATATCTCTCGTGCTTTTTTGATTTTGCTGACTATAAAAGGATTAATCTGGGCAGACATATGAAAAGGAAAAGTTGCATTTAATATATTTTTTGGACTTTGTAGGACAAAAGATAACTGGTTAATAACCTTGAAGTGACTGTTGTATGGTGGTTGTGCACATGCTTCAAAACACTGCAGAGGAGAATATTTCTCCTTGCAGCACATCAGAGGAATAGTTGAACTCTGCTCTTCATGCGTTAAAGCATAAATGTTCACTTTTCCAAAGCATCAAAGCCATTGCCATAGTAAGTGAAAACTTGGACTTCCATTGGATTTTTATTAATTTTCTACATTTTGATTGTGTGCACTACCATTGCTACATCAGTTTGATATCAGTGTTGAAAAACTACCAGTTATATTTGCTGTTTATAATCTATTTGTAGATTAGGATTAAAATGGATTTAATCCATTTTTAAAGCTGTGTGAATTTTTCTAAACAGGAACAACTATTTGCAATATGGGTTTTCATAGTGATTATATCAGTTATAACTCTTATTAGCAGCTGAGAGCACATGTTCATATAGCAATGTAAAATATATTAATGAGTATTTGGTAAATTCCAACAGGCTTTTACCATTAGCATAATTTTGTGTTGTACAATTAAGTTACAATTACATCTATAATTTTGGATAACATTCATTGGTTAACAATAAAGTGACAAAAGCTCATGCCTTCAAGGTCCACTGTTGTTATTTAACATGGATTTTTTTGCATATTTCTGAAAATTATAATTTTAATTAGACCCATGAATCATCACATCTTAAAAATGAGAAATGGATAGCGAAAATGTTCAAAATCCTCAGATTTATCTCCCCCCAAATTATGCCTCTTTTGGTATAAAAGTAATAGTGATTGTTAATTTTGTGAAAAATTAAATTGTTAAATTGACTCTCTTGATAACAGAAAATTATTTAGTATTTCCAGTCATTGCTTTAAGTGTATATTGTTTATAGTTTCTTTTTCCTAAGGAAAATATAGTTTCATTGTCATTGATTAATCTTGCTATTAAAATGCTAATATTCTTTAAAGAACTATATACTAAGTGCATTTATTTAGATACATATTTTATTTTAAACAGACATTATAGTGCAGTTATCATAAATATAGAAGGTTATAGTCTTTTTAAAAGCTTCCTAATTTTTAACATAAATATTATTCTTAAATAAGTAATAAATCTGTTCTAAAAGAAAAAGATGGGTTTCTGCTCAATTTATAGTAATATTTAACTGTCACTTTATTTTTTTCTCAAAGCCAGGTAGTGATTTTTTTATTCCAAGAAAAGGAAGGTGGAATTTTATAAGATTGCTTTATATGTAATTAGAGTTTTTCTTTAAGAACTAGAATTACCACTTACAAAGTTATCATAGACTATTGAAACTCTCACTTCTGAGATCATTAGAGAGGAATTTCAATATTAGTGTTAGGATTAAAAATAATAAATGCCACTACTTTCTGTCTCAATTTTTATTACCTTGTTGATTAGTGATGTTTGTAGAAATGAAGCTAAAACCTTTTTAGATCCAAAAGCATCGCATTCTTTGTATGCATGAGAAAAAGTTTTTTTTTAATCTAAAGCTTAAAACTTAAGTTTTAAGTATAAATTATAGCCTTTATCATTAATTTGCTGAACTGATTGATTAGTAAACCAAAGTTTAGTTATCCTGAAGGGAAATCATCTGAGTAGTGAGTTATACTGGTAGACACCTTCCTCTTTTTTTTTTTTTTTTTTTTTTTAAGATTTTATTTATTCATGAGAGACACAAAGAGAGTGTGGCAGAGACACAGGCAGAGGGCAAAGCAGGCTCCATGCAGGGAACCCAACGTGGGACTGGATCCCCGGTCTCCAGGATCACACTCTGGGCTTGAAGGCGGTGCTAAACCGCTGAGCCACACCGGCTGCCCGATCCCTTCCTCTTTTAAATTTGTTCTAAATGAGCAGAACTTCAGCATTTTCTTACTTCATTTTTTGTAATTAGAAAATAATCTATCAAATACTATATTGTGGTTTATTAAGTAAAAGGTCAGCATTCTAGTACATTTCAAAAGTTCAGTGGATTCTGCAGAAGTTCTGATAACATGAAATGTCAAGGTAATCCTCACATTCTACATTGGTGGTGAGGAAACCTTGGTTCACACAGTGTTTCACATAGTAAAGCTTATCATAGTCCCATCCTTGACTTTTCCAATTAAATTACCTTAACTCCCATTTTTCCCTCGTGGACCTCCTTCTTAGTACATCCATCTTTTAAGATTTTAAGAGCTGCCATTTTCCTTCCAGAAAGATCCTGACTCCTCAGTATTTTGACTTCCCTTAAACTCTGTGATCCAAGGGTTATCTGATTTCACATTACATACACTGCTTTAGGAGTTGACCACAGAATTTTAAGGTTAAAAATCATGACTAAGATAATAACCCAGTGGTACATCTTTTAAATTCAGGTTTATGTTTGGCTCTGGAGTTCTCCAGATTATAATTTAAAGATCTTCATTTAGCCAATATATTGTTATATGCTATAGTCTAGTATATGGCAACAGGAGTAGAATGATGGTGACCCTTTGTTTTGGCCTCTCTTAAAATGTGGAACCTTGATACTAATTTATCTTAGATCATTTGCATTAATCTTATAAAATACTAGATTTCTTTTAAGATGGCAGCACCACTTTGTTGATTCATGTTATTTGTATGCCCAGATTCCTCCGTGCTTACATCTAGTCAGTTGCTTCCATCCATGTAATTTATTATTTTTATTACTTGGTTCCAGTTGCTCACTTTTATTTAATGATCACTTAATAAATTAAGATTCACTTTGATATTTATGCATGTCATTTAGTTTACTCCTAAAAGTAATAATCCTGGTTTCTGTCACTGTTGACTAAGTCTAAAGAGCCCATGTTTGTCTTACTAGTGGTGATACAGCATCAGAATCTTTGAGATTTATATGATGATCCTTGGAAAAGTTTCTTTTGATAAAACATGGATTATGTGAAATTCTTCTTTGTGTTATAACATATGCTATTATATCCCTTTTAACTTTTTGCAAGTTAAAATGTCTTAACTTATGTGTTAGACCTAGAAAAATGCATGTATGTTTTAGACTTAGAAGGCAACACCTTCTCCCTCCTTTTCCTTTGGTTTATACTGAAATGTCTATGTAATTCAGGTTGAGCACTGGAATCCTTTATACCATTACTCCATTTATGAAATTATTTACTTTAAAATATTAGCTATTTTGGATAGAGTTCTGTAATGAAAGAAAGTACTACAACATAAGATCAGAAAAAGAAATTAATAAGGATAAGAATAAGAATTTATAATACAGTTTCTCAAGTTTGCTTATTCTCTGACAGATTACTTAATTTTTATTGTATAGGTCAAATTTTAAACACTGTACTTAAAGATATCCCTTAATGCCTGGGTGGCTCCGTGGTTGAGCGTCTGCCTTCCACCCAGGGCCTGATCCTGGAGACCCGGGATCGAGTCCCACGTCGGACTCCCTCCATGGAGCCCGCTTCTCCCTCTGCCTGCGTCTCTGCCTCTCTCTCTCTCTCCCCGTGTCTCTCATGAATAAATAAATAAAATATTAAGAAAATAAATAAATAAAGATATCCCTTAAAAAGTGCCTAATTACAGAAGTTTTTCTAACTTAAGATTCATTTTATATTGACAAACCAATCAAGCATAGTAATTAATAATATCTATATTAAACGAGAAGTTTTGTGGAGTCAGTTTTCAGTTGAATCTTCATTTTTTTATTTTATTTATTTTTTTAAAAGATTTTATTTATTTATTCATAGAGACAGAGAGAGAGAGAGGCAGAGACACAGGCAGAGGGAGAAGCAGGCACCATACAGAGAGCCCGACGAGGGACTTGATCCAGAGTCTCCAGGATCACGTCCTGGGCTGCAGGCGGTGCTAAACCGCTGCACCACCGGGGCTGCCCTGAATCTTCATTTTTTAAATTTGTTAAAAATATATATGACATAAAATTTATCATCTTAGCTACTTTCAAGTAGTGTACCATTTAGTGACATTAATTACATGCATGTTTCACAACTTTTGCCACTATTCATCTCCAGAACTTTTACATCATGCCAAACAGAATCCTTAAAACACTCATTTCCCGTTCCTCCATCTTCCTAGTGCCCGGTTACCACTGTCCTACTTCCTGTCTCCGAATTTGACTACTCTAGGTGACTCACAATATTTGTCCTTTGTGTCTGATCCCTTTCACTTAGCATAATGTTTTCAAGGCTTACCCATGTTATCATATGTATCAGAATTTCACTCTTTCTAAAGGCTGCATAATATTCCATTTTATATATATATATATATATATATATATATATATATATATATATATATGCCACATTTTTTTTAATCCATCAGTCAGTGGACATTTGGGTTGTTTCCACAGTTTGACTTGTGAATAGTGCTGTGTACTTTTGTATACAAATACCTGTTCAGACCCCTATGTTCAGTTCTTTGGAGTACATATTCAGAAGTAGAGTCGCTGATCTTATGTTTAATTTTTTGAGGAATTGCCATACTATCTGTATAGCAACTGTGCCATTTTACATTCCCATCAGCAGTGCATAAGCGTTCAGTTTCTCCACATCCTCACCAACAACTGTTATTTTTTGTTTTTCTGTTTTTAAGAGTGGCCATCCTAATGGGTAAAGTGGTATCTCATTGTGGTTTTGATCATTTCTCTGTGATGCGTTTTTCTGTGATACTGAACATCTGTTCATGCTTATTGACCATTTTTTTGTGGAAGTGCTTGTTCATGTTTTGTCCACTTTTAAATTTTTTTTTGTTCTTGAGTTATAGTTCTTTATTCTGGATATTAATACCTTGTCAGATATATGAGTTATAAATAATCCATGGCCAGATACAAGAGTTGCAAATATTCTCTCCCATCCTTTCGGTTGTCTTTTTACGCTATTGATAGTGTCCTTTTTTGCACAAAAGATTTTAATTTTAATGAAGTCAACTTATATTTTCTTTTGTTGCCTGTGCCTTTTGTGTTCATGTTGTTCTTTTAAAAAGATTTTATTTATTTATTCATGAGAGACACACAGAGGCAGAGACATAGGCAGAGGGAGAAGCAGGCTCCCTATATGGAGCCCGATGCAGGACTCGTTCCCAGGACCCCAGGATCACGACCTGAGCCGAAGGCAGACATTCTACCACTGAGCTACCCAGGTGCCCCTCAGGTTCATGTTTTTAAAGAGAAAACATTTTTTGATAAAGGTATTATTGAAAAGAGGCAAGGCAGAGAATGATTATGTTCAGTGGTTAGAGTCTGTAAAGAGTAGGCTGTCTTAACTGGGATAGAAAATGTGATTTCACTGTGCACCGATAACAGGATGGTGAAGCTAGGGTGGGCCGGGCCAGGAATTTATGGAGTCTTGAATCCTGTGATGAGGTGGTTTAGTTTGATTTGAAGACATCTGGTGCTTTTGAGGAATGCAGTTACTAAGGAAACAATAACTAAATTTTGCCCCAGAGGAGAATTCATGCTGCTGTGCAAGGTATACTAGAGAGTGCAGAATATAAGGAAAGCTTGATAGAAGAACGTCATGTACAGGAATTGGCTGGAAGAAAGATTAGAGTCTAGAAATACCTAGGTGTTATTTGCTCTCATATTTACTATGTGTAATTAATACTTTTTCTTCTGCTTATTTTCCAAATGATCTCTTTGGGGGTAGTTAAGACCTCTGTTTTTATTCTTTTATCTGTGATCTTTTGGAGAGAGGTTCTTCAGTGGCACCAGAAGAGAACCAGAAATGAAAGACTTTCAAGAACAAATGGATTGGATTCTGAGTTCTAATTCCAGGTCTTACACTCGCTTGGACTCTGGTTTTGTGTTATTTTTAAATATTTATTTATTATTTTAGAGAGAGAGTATGCGCGCGTGTATGTGGCAGTCGGGGCAGAGGGAGAAAGGAGAGTCTTAAGTAGGCTCCGTGCTGATCACAGAGCCCAATGACGGTCTGACTCTCACAACTCTGAGTCACCTGAGCCCAAACCAAGAGTTAGACGCTTAACTTAGGCATCACCCAGGTATCCCTGTACTCCAGTTTTTATGAGCAGTTTCAGAGTTCTGAATTAGATGGTCTGATTCAGCATATTTCTCTGGAATCTGATTTAGACACTTAGATTCCAGATGCACTGTCTTCCGCAAAGTGTAATGCCTGACCAAGGGTTAATATTCATGTACTTTGAATCACGAATACTTGTTTGTGGTTGAAAACTATTAATGCAGAGTGTGCTTACAATAATAATTGCGTCAGTGTTATTTCTGCTCCCAGTTGGCCCTGATAATGTAGTGACTGGAAGAAACTTAAAGGATTTTTTAAAATAGGTTTTAAGTGGTTAGAAAAATAATTTCTTTCAGCTCATTATGAAGGGGTTATATTACTTACAGAAACAACTAAGTGAAGATTGTCTCAACATACACATGCAATTATTCACTGGCTGTGGCAGCTTTGAACAACTTACTGTGGAAATTTCTGTAGGTTTTTAAAAGTTAAGATTTGATTATGCCTCATCAATGTGGCTTTTGCTAGAAGTATGACTTGATTCATCTGTTTATGCCCAAATGATACATTAGGGTTTTTCTTCCTTTTTGTTTTTGCTTATTTTCCCCAGATAATTCCTAGTACGATATACTTGTTAATTTTTAGGCCATAAAACTTTTGAATGTAAGTAAATACAATCTTTTGATAATCTAAGTTACAAGTGGATGGTTTTCCTCCTCCACTAACTTTAAAATATAATACCTTAACCATTGGTATGTGGGTTAAATGTAGAATATTACAGCTTTTTAATTTGTGTGTTTTAAAAGTACTTTCTACCAGAAGACAAAATCTTTCAGTGTATGCAAAAGAAAATCATAATTCAGCAGTCTGTTTACTTTTTAAGTAGTATTTGCAAATGTGGTATCAAGCACTGTTTATAATGAACCGTGGAATGAGAACCCAGAACCTAATCATCTGTATACTTTATTTATAATCTTGTTTAATGTGCTGGGCTGCATTACATTCCAGTATAAGTTGATGCTTTAAGGATGTTTATAATGAATTTGGGAGACACAGACTGTATTAAAGGCTATGCATCAAAATGTATAGAAAATATATTCATTAGATAAGTGGTTTTGCATCTTTAGTGGGTATTATTGGCATTAACATTTTTGGGGTGTTCTCAAGCATTAGGAAGACTGGAAGCGAATCTGTCTTCTAGATTACTGGTCTGATGTCTTCAGGTAAGAAGATGTTCTCTACCACCTTTTATTTTTGAACCATTGTGCTCTAGTTCTTAGACATGAAAAATTTAAAAGATTTTTCAGTTTAATGATGTTATGAAAGAAATGGTGAGGGAGGGGGAGACAGAGAGGCATGGCTTTCTTCCCTAAAGTGGTAAGACTATTAATGTATACTTACGCATTCATAGTGCCATTCCTTCCGCCAGGGGTTTGCAGAGCCATTGCTGTTTATGGGGGATGGCTGAGACCCCTTGTGTTGTGGAAATTATAGTTAAGTCAGAGTTAAGACATAGACCCAAAGTGAGATGTAGAAAGTAAAATAGTAAATACCAGAAGAGAAAGGTGCAATAAAATGTGCAGAAGTTAGTTGGGAGTTAAGTTAGAGGTTGTTTAGTAGGTGCTAATTAGCAGATGAGAAGCATGATATCGACTTGAGTGATCTGGCTGGGAAATGTTTTCTTCATTTGTAAGATTATAGCAGCTTGGGAAGCATCGAACGTTATAAATTCATTACAAAGCAGGCCAGCTAATATTGTACATTTGTTAACTTCATTCTCTGCCACTGAGGAGCTGCATATTATGTAATATCCAACGATACTGCCCTTGGATAGTGTGTGTCTGATATTCTTATAGTAACAGTTTATTGAATATAAGCAACCTTATTAATAATGGTTCATATTAGAATAGACAGTATTTTTTTTTAAATTTTTTATTGGTGTTCAATTTACTAACATACAGAATAACCCCCAGTGCCCGTCACCCATTCACTCCCACCCCCCGCCCTCCTCCCCTTCTACCACCCCTAGTTCGTTTCCCAGAGTTAGCAGTCTTTACGTTCTGTCTCCCTTTCTGATATTTCCCACACATTTCTTCTCCCTTCCCTTATATTCCCTTTCACTATTATTTATATTCCCCAAATGAATGAGAACATATAATGTTTGTCCTTCTCCGACTGACTTACTTCACTCAGCATAATACCCTCCAGTTCCATCCACGTTGAAGCAAATGGTGGGTATTTGTCATTTCTAATAGCTGAGTAATATTCCAATGTATACATAAACCACATCTTCTTTTTTTTTTTTTTTTTTTTTTTTTTTAAACCACATCTTCTTTATCCATTCATCTTTCGTTGGACACCGAGGCTCCTTCCACAGTTTGGCTATCGTGGCCATTGCTGCTATAAACATCGGGGTGCAGGTGTCCCGGCGTTTCACTGCATCTGTATCTTTGGGGTAAATCCCCAATAGTGCAATTGCTGGGTCGTAGGGCAGGTCTATTTTTAACTCTTTGAGGAACCTCCACACAGTTTTCCAGAGTGGCTGCACCAGTTCACATTCCCACCAACAGTGTAAGAGGGTTCCCTTTTCTCTGCATCCCCTCCAACATTTGTTGTTTCCTGCCTTGTTAATTTGCCCCATTCTCACCGGTGTGAGGTGATATCTCATTGTGGTTTTGATTTGTATTTCCCTGATGGCAAGTGATGCAGAACATTTTCTCATATGCATGTTGGCCATGTCTATGTCTTCCTCTGTGAGATATTCTGTTCATGTCTTTTGCCCATTTCATGATTGGATTGTTTGTTTCTTTGCTGTTGAGTTTAATAAGTTCTTTATAGATCTTGGAAACTAGCCCTTTATCTGATATGTCATTTGCAAATATCTTCTCCCATTCTGTAGGTTGTCTTTGAGTTTTGTTGACTGTATCCTTTGCTGTGCAAAAGCTTCTTATCTTGATGAAGTCCCAATAGTTCATTTTTGCTTTTGTTTCTTTTGCCTTCGTGGATGTATCTTGCAAGAGGTTACTGTGGCCGAGTTCAATAAGGGTGTTGCCTGTGTTCTTCTCTAGGATTTTGATGGAATCTTGTCTCACATTTAGATCTTTCATCCATAGAATAGACAGTATTGACACACACACACATATATATATATGTTTACATATGTGTATATATAAAACATAATATTAATGAAAGTAATCATAACCTTATTTACTGTATTTAACTTACCATTAAGTTTAGCATTTTTTTACTACAAATTTTTCTTTTACCTTAAGTAAATACCTTAAGTAAATATTAGGATATATATTACCTCAAGCAGTACAGGTAGAATTTCCATCTGAAACCCTGGTTAATTGTGTTGATTTTTGTAAATTTATAATGATAATAGCTTGTATCATAGGAAAGCACCAGAAAACTGGGGTATTTCAGGATTTTTTGGTTATTTTTCTTTGGAGGCTTTTATTAAAGCATTAAAATGGTCAAGTTACTGTCAATTCCCTTTTTTATTAAAAGAACACTCAGAAAAGTAGATATTAAGTCACAAATATTTTTAGGAATATTGTTTTTCATTGGCTTCCAGTGTTACCAAATCATGTGTGAAGTTGCCAAATTCTAAGGGTACTTTATATTTTAGGTGCTGCTTAGCTACTTTGTGACCAATGCCTTACTTTAAAAAGTTAAATCATTCGAATTTTAAAAAATAAGTGATACATGAAACATGGAACAAATCAGTAGGTAGAGGAGGATAGCACTGAAAAATGAGCCTTCTTTCTTGTCCTCTAACCCTCCAGCCTCTCGCAGAGGTCACTGTTTCCACCTATTCCTCCTGCCTGAGGAGATCTGGACGTTACACACATATGTCTTATGTACTTACTTTTGTTCGTGTACATCCGAACTTTCTGTACACACGGTTGTGTACTTCTTTCACTGCTTGCTGGAAATCATCACCTGTCAATACAAAAATACCATAGCATTTAACTGTACAGATGCTCCTTTACTGCTGATGAACAGTTTTTACCAATCCTTTGCTGTTTATAAACGATACTGTAGTGTATTGCACAAACACTGCTTGTGTTTTATTCTAAGAAATTGTGTTACAGTCTAGGGGATGAGGTAAGTTGACTTATTTTTTTTTTTAATCTTAGGTATTCCAAAATTACAGGTAATTATTTTTTACTTAAATGTAGGTGTGCTTTTTACATATAACAAATTTGAATAGCAATATGTGCTTATGGAAGCACCTTTAATAGGAAGAGAGATACTTCTCTCTATTCAATTTCTGTGTATCAGGTTTACTTAAAAGGTGACATGGCCATAATGGTTTTAACATTTCACCTTTGGGGCCCCAAGTGAGAAATATCTGCCAATAAAACTTCTGACTTCTTCAAATTCTGTAGTCAGAAAATGTTACTTAAAAAAAATCAGTAGGGTAGGGTTTTCTAAATGTACGTTAGTGGCTTTTTGGTTCTTAATTTCCTTCTATGGCCATCATATCCTCAGTGGTTTGAGTTTGTATTCGCCTACTTTTGTTAAAACAGCGAATGATAAGCTTAGGTCATTGAAAGACACTTAATGATAGAAGGTACTTTACCATGACACCAGACAGCAAAAGTATTATAGAAATTAGAAATTAGATTCTGCAAGTTTTTTTTTTTTTTTTTTTTTTTAGGAGGGAGATTAACTTAGTGTTTTTTGAACATCTTCTAAACTACAATGTATGTGTGGTCTTCTCATACTTAGTTCACTGTGCTAATGTGGTCTTTCTGAAGTTAAAATGTCCTTTGATTTTAGAGCTTTCTTTTTAGATCAAATATTGCACTTGTGCCTATAAACTTTGACCATTGACCATAAATCATTTTCTTAAGTGATTTTCTTGGGTCATAAATAATTGGGAGTGGGACGTATACACCCTAGATTTGTTTCAGAAGTGCTAATGATACTTCATGTTAATCAGATAGAAGAAACATTGATCTTAGTGGTTTGTGGTCTCTCTCCCCCTTTTTCCATGAGATTCACACTAAACTCTAGGCCAACTTATCAGGAAGGCCTGGAAGTCTGTAATGTTCACCATTTTCCATCACTCTTTCTCCCTCCCACTGCTTGCTCCTGCCTCCATACTCCTTAGGAGAGCAAATCCATTCTTTCAGTGAATCAGGCCCAAACCCTGACCATATATATCACTCTTCTCTCATACCCACATCCAACCCAACCACAAATCTGTTGGCCCAACATTAAAAATATATAATATATCCAGAATATGAGCACTTCATCCATCCTTCACAGCTGTTGCCCTGTTGCATACACCAGGGTTGCTACAGCCTTGTGATGAGTTTTCTTGATTCTTCTCTTGGTATTCTAGTCTATTAAGACAGCAGCCTTAAGAAAGTAAGTCGGATCCTACCATTTCTCAAAATCCTCGAGGCTTTCCGTCTCAGAATAAAAGCCATAATCTTCTCAGTGGCTTTCAGAGCCCAAGATCTGGTCCCTTGTTGCTCTTGGACCTCATTTGTTGATTTCTCCTTCTCTCACTAGATTAATGTCAGCTGGCTTCTTTCTTAATCTTTAGCCAGAGCTCCTATTACCTCAGCTTAGTATGCCTTTTTCCCCCCAGATACCTTTATAATTTATTTCTTTGTGATCTCTGGGATTTTGCTTAAATGTCCCCTCACTGTGGTCTTCCCTTACCACTTTATTTAAAATTGCATCGTTCCCAGTATTCCCTACACATTTCTTCCCATTTTTTTTTCTCTGTAGCACTTGCCATCTCACATAATGTATGTTTATATTTGTATACAGATCTCCCTTGACTTACGATGGGGTTACATTTGTTAAGCTGTAAGTTGAAAATATCCTAGGTAGAAAATGCATCTAATACACCTAATCTCCCAAACATCATAGTTTAGTTTAGCTGACCTCGGATGGGCTCACAACATTTACATTAGCCTATAGTTGGGCAAAATTGTCTAACACAAAGCCTATTTTATAATACAGTGTTGACGGTCTCATGTAATTGGTTGAATACTACACTGAAAGTAAAAAATAGGATAGTTGTCTCGGTACAAAATGGTTGTCAGCATATGAGTTGTTGACCTTCATGATCACTCTGGGCTGACCTAGAACTCTGCCGCTGCCTAGCATCAGGTGACAGGATGGTATTGCATATTACTAGCCTACAGAATTCAAATTTTGAAGCATGGTTTTTACCCAATGTATATCACTTTCATACCATTATAAAGTTGTAAGTCAGGGACTGTCTGCATCATTTATTGTCTACCTTCTCCCACTGGAATGTAAGCTCCATGAAGGCAGGAATTTTGTGCAATGATATGCGCTCAGTGCCTAGAGCAGTGACTGGCACATGGTAGGTACTCTCTATGAACTGTGAAGTGAATAGGATAAGGTATGAAAGCTCAGAAGGAAGGCACCTAATCTTTCTGGAAAGGTCCAGGGAAGACTTCCTGGAAGGAGATGATCCGTAAGCCAAGTCTTTAAAAATGAATTATTCTTAAATGAGTGGGGGAGAGGGAATAGGAAGACTAGATAGAAGGAGCTACATATACAAACCCATGAAGGCACAGAAAACGTGATTGTGGTGGAATTGTCAGTTTATATTATAAAGGTTGAAGTTTGAGATTCAGAAGGTAGGGTCATGAAACACTAGAAAATCATGAGAGGAAGTAGATGTGTGTGTGCCTTTGACATTTCTTTTTGGACAATTTAAGTTTGGAATGCTGATGGAATGTCAGTTGAAATTTCCCAAGGGTAAAGTGTAAGAAGGGGGAGACTGGGTTTAGTATAGAACCTTGGTGAGAATACAATGTTTAGTGCCAAAGCAAGAGATGGGAGAGAGAACTGCAGAAACACTCCAGGGCAGGGGTTTGGGTGGCACATGTGACCACTAGTGTCTTAGGAAAAAGGTTTGTTACAGTATTTAAAGTGTACACTGGTTTTGGCAACAGGAAGATAATTGAAAAGAGCACTTTCCCTGGAATTATAATAGTTTTTTTTTTTTTTTCACTTAACTGTACAGTGTCTTCTGGAACATACTCCCACAAACATATGCATACAGCAGGAAAATGCTCCTCCTGGTGGTTTCTCTGTCAAATACAGACGTCTGAAGCTGACACCAATGTGCATCCTGGCAAATGGCCATCTGTGTCCTTGTTCACCTTTGGGGGATGGATGCTACATGTGGCCCTTGAATGATTGAACCTATTCAATTTCACACTTGTAGATCTTGAGGATTTGCAGATAATTTCAAAAATTCATAGACTAGAGAAGGAAACAGAAGAGTTAAACAATGTGACAATGAGACAAGTAAACAAGAGAACACATACAAAGATTAGCAGCCAGCCTCTTGCTGACATCTGTAAGCAGGCCGAGGCTCTGGTGATGGTCAGCAGTTAATTCAGGAACAAGTACCATTCTCTGCCCCACCCCACCCCCGCTTCCTTTTAAGGCTGAGGGAACATCTTCTTGGATGTCCAGTGGTGGTCTCAATGATGTTTGCAGGGGTTCCAGGAAAAAAATCACACCTTCAGAATAATCTCTAAAGCTAAAACGAGGGGGCATCAGCTGTATGGGTGGAAGCTGGTCTGGGAGAAAAAAAGAGCTCCAGAGCCCAGTAGGGGGCAGTGCTGAGCAGTGGTAGGACTGCCCTGGGGTATGGGTCAGGCCAATTCTAACTTGGGCTGATTCTAGAGACCTCAGGGAAGGTGAAAATGAATTTTGTGTATGTTCTGGAGCTGCCAAGGAACTTTTGGTGGGAGGAGTCCTTGAAGTTACTCATCCAAATATTTTAGTACCTAGTACCTGCCAGGCACTGTCTACATACTGGTCATTGAAAATATGAGTCACTAAGATTAGATCCTACTTTCTATAGGACGACATGAAACAGAGTAATTAACAGGTTGTAAATTAGATTGAATCGTGAAATTGCCACTATCCAACATCTTTGACCTATAAAAGCAACATATTTATATCAATACTATGAAAGAACAGTGGACTGAGTAGGGGCAAATATGAGGATGATAACTGGGGGTAAGAAGGTCAGAAAAAGTCTCTGTAAGAGGTGGCTTGTAAGATGCCCCCTGAAAGCCAGCTGCTTCTCTTTTATTTAAATCAGGATGATAAACGCAAACGTGGGAGGGATCAAAGGAGTGCCCAGGGCCTTGTGGGGATGATGTATCCCCTGAAACCTTGTGCTCTGAGTAGCCCAGCAACATCTCATGTGGGAGGCCCACTGTTGCTGAGCTTTCTGGTTTTCCAAGATAAGCTAGAAAGTAGCTTTGTAAAAAAAAAAAAGAATATACAAAGAATAATGCTTAAGATAAGCTGAAATATAATTTTTATGTGAAATCTAAATTTTATATGTCAGGTACTTCAAAAAGTTTAGAAAATGTTTTGTAAACCGAGCAATGTATCTGCTTGCTGGAAGTGGCCACTGGACACTATTATCTTTCTTGTAAAGCATACCAGGTAGAAGGAACAGCATATGCAAAGACAAGAATCAAGAGAAGGTTTGACTTGTTGAAGGAACAGAAAGGAGGGCCGTATGTCTCCAGAGCTGAGTGAGCCCAGAGAGGGGAGTATTGTACGGGGTGAGATGGGACAGGAGCCGGGTCCCAAGGAGCTCACAGAGGTCTGTGGGCAGGCATGCAGGTGTGGATTTGGTATGCACACAACCAGCACATACCCTGGGGCTTCCCAGGGTGGCATCTGCCGAGAGGAAAGGATCCCTTCCCCAATCCACACAAAGATGTCCTAAATGCCACAGGTGTCCTTGAAGATTGGTGCACGGTACCATCTCACAGCGGAGTCAGCTGTCTGAAGGCACCACAGGAGTGTAGTCTGCCTCTGGGTTTGGTTTTTGAACTGGAAGCCCAGATCCTTTTTACTACAAACACTGACTACTTTCCCAGTTGAGATGTGTTTACATGACAGCACCCTTTGGTGGGTTTTCTTGTCCGCACAACTACAAGTGGATGCATCCAGTGATTTAAAGGCCTAAGAAGAATGCTTTAAATATGGAGCTGAATATGGAGTAACAGTGACCTAAAGATCAGACCCCATGACGTTGAAGACCAGACTTACTTGCTCAGCTGTTTTTGTGTTTGTTTTTTAAAGATTTAATTCATTTATCCATGAGAGAGACAGAGAGGCAGAGACACAGGCAGAGGGAGAAGCAGGGTCCCTGCAGGGATCCTGATGTGGGACTCGATCCCAGGTCCAGGATCACGCCCTGGACTGAAGGTGGCACTAAACCGCTGAGCTACCTGGGCTGCCCCTTGCTCAGCTGTTTTGTGTGGGCTGGTAACACCAACCTGCCAAGAGTTCAGTGTGCTCTCATTTCCAAGATAAGGTGACTGTCACTTAAAGTTGAAATACATGATGTACTCTTGTAGAGGTGAGAACTCATCCTTTTCTTTTTACTGAGTGTTAAAGCCTTGGAAATGAAAAGAAAGATGGATGCTCAAGGGATCTCAGACATCCAGAGGAAAGTGAATCTCAGAAGTGAAAATGAATAGGGATAGAAATTGGCTTTCTCAGCCATGCAATGGGGGTTGGATAAAATTTTCAGGAGCTCAGTGAGCAGGTCCTTAGTGATAAGAGCTAAACTTAGTCTGGAAAAGATTCAAGAGGTTGAGGATCAGAGGGAAGAAGGCTCTTGCGAGGAGACTTGCATTCCAGGGAAGAGAAGAAGGCAGCCGCAGTGTAAAGCCCAGAAAGTGAAGTCCATCATTCAAGACAGCCTGACAGGTGAGGTTAACACCCGAGTGAACGTCTGCAGGAGGAGATGGCTAAGTTAGCTTTCAGAATTCAGTGTGATAGTGTTTCATTAAAATTCATCAGTCACTTCTTTGTCATTTATTAGAATATTTGAAGAGAGAAAGCATAATTAACATTTTCCAGATGCTCTATGTGGGCTATTTGATTTGCTTTGTAGATAAAAGTGGGTCTGATTTAGCTTTCCATATGATTCTTTGAGCTATTAGATTTTTGCCTGCAGAATTAAAATGAAAATTGTATTTTTAAAAGAAATCACTGTGATTGCTTATATTTTGCTTTCAGATTGGTAGATTCTAAATATCGAATAAAAGCAGAAGATGGCAAACTCTTTCTATACAGGTCCAGGTATTAAATATTTTTTTACTTTATAGGCCAAATAGCTCCTGTCACAATGGCACAACTCTGCTATTTAGAAAGAGCTAAAGCCATGGTAAATGAATGAGGAAGGCTGCCTTCGAATAAAACTTTATATGTGGGGCATGTGGGTGGCTTAGTCCCTTGAGCTTAAGACTCTCAAGTTAGGCTCAGGTCATGACCTCAGGGTCCTGAGATGGAGCCCCACATCGGCTCTGTGCTCAGTGTGGAGTCTGCTCCTCCCTCTGTTCATATGTGCTCTGTCTCCCTCTCTAAATAAATAAATCTTTATTTAAAAAGAACTTTATATATGGACACTGTAATCTGAATGTTACTTAATTTTTATGTATTATGAAATATTTTTCTTTTGATTAAAAAAATGTATATTAAAATCATGATCTCTTCAAAAACAGATAAGGGAGCTGGATGTGGTCCATGAGCCATGGTTTGCTGACCCCTGAAATTAAAGGATTTGAAAGTCAGTCCTGTTTTCCAAAGGCCAGTGGTGTGATTTTCCTGTCTAGAATTTTATTTGATTATAGAAGGGTCTTATTTTGCTGGAATGAAAGTGTGTGTGTGTGTGTTTTTTTTTTACACATTTGAAAAACTTTCAGCAGTAGTTCTCACGAGCATGCATTGGAATCACCTGGAAAGTTTGTTTAAAACACTGATTGCAGGGGCCCCTCCCCAAATGCCTGATTCAGTGAATCTCCATGGGGCCCAGGAACTTGCATTTTTAGCAGGTGGGGCTGACGCTGCTGTTCTGGAACCCCTCATGAGAAGCACTGACCAAGGGAAGATGTGCCCAACACTGTGGGAATCATGTGGTTGCATTTATTCAGTGTCCCTAGAATGACTATTGAGTTTTCCACCTAGATGGTTTCTTTAATTAAGACCTTCACAATTCTGATGGTTTAATGACCAAAGATAATGGTACCAAATCTGTAACTTTCCTGTTGTATTTTCCTCCATTAATATCTGTTTTAAACCCTTAAAAACTAGAGAAGGTCTTACCAGAGTGTTAGGGAAAGAAAGGTTTCTTGGAGATATATAAAGGAATATATATATATATATATATATATATTCTTATTATATATTACTTATATATTAATATATATTACTTGTTATATATTACTTATATATACATATATATTCTTATATATTACTAGGTTATTATTAAAACACATTATAATATTATACAGATGACCCCTTGTATGACATGGGAGCTCAGGGTACCAGGCCCCTGCTCAGCTGGAAATCCATTTGTAACTTCTGACTCCTCCAGAACTTAACTACTAGTAGTCTACTGTTGAGTGGAAGCTTTACCAGTAACAGTTGTTTAACACATATTTTATATGTATTACATACTATGTTCTTACAATAAAATCAGCTAGAGAAAAGAAAGTGCCATTAAGAAAATCATAAGGAAGGAAAATACATTTACAGTACTGGACTGTATAAAAAAAATCCACATGTAAGTAGACCTGCATGGTTCAAACCACTATTGTTCAAGGGTCAGTGTGCATATATATGTGTATATTATATATATTATATATATATATGTGTATATATATATAATAGATACTTGTGTATCACTAGTTTTTTTAGGGGGGGGAAGGGCTAAGGGAGGGAGAGAGGGAATCCCAGAACAGAGCCTGATGCTGTGGGTTCGATCTCACAACCCTGTGATCATGACCTGAGCCGAAATCGGGAGTCAGATACTTAAGGGACTGAGCCACCCACGTGGCCCTCGTGTATCAGTTTTAAAAATAGTACACTGCCAGCAACTTTGACATTCTGGAGCCCTCCTTTTCACCTCAAGTCTTCCTGTGAGTTTCACTGTGTTTGTTATCCACAAGCAATATAATGTCTGGTTTACATGATGTCTAGTTTTGCATGAATATGAACTTTAGTTTTATCACACAGACATACACACATCCATTTTGGTGACTAGCATCAGTTCATTCATTCTCACTGCTGTGAGTGTATTCATCTTATGAGTATACTATGATTTACGCATTCCCCTGATGATGGACATTTGTCTTGTTTCTAGTATTTTTTTACTTTACAAACAATATAGGCATAGATTTTTTGGTACATGTTTCTAGTTAATGTGAGCAATAGTATCTCTGTGGCTGAGACCTAGGGAGGGGAATTATTCAGTTACAGGGTAGGTACATTTTCAACTTGACTATGTAGCCATCAGAGTAAAGGTACTTCCACATCTTTACCACACATGATAGTCCTAGAATTTTTAAACTCTGCCAATTTGAGAGGTTTAAAATGGTATCATACTTGTGTTTTTAATTTGCATGTTCCTGATTATTAATGTAATTGAGAGTTTTTCTCATTTATGGGCTTTTCATGTCTCTTCTTCCTTGAAATGACTTTTCGTGTGTGTGTGCTCATTTTTTGTTACCTTCTTGATCTAAATGCTTCACAGAATTTCTTTATATTTTGGTTATTAATCTTCTGACACTTAAATGTTTTACAGTTATCTCCTTCTAAGTTGTACCTCATCTTTTCATCTTTTTATTTTTTTGATGGAGAAACTTTTAAATTTTATTGTAGCTTAATTTATATATCTTTTTTCTTAGAATTTTGTGGCAGGTTTTTTTTATGTGTATCTTATTTAAGAAATTCTTACTTTCCTGAAGGTCATGAAGGTATTCTGCATTTTTTTCTAAGAGTTTTGCATTTTTAAGTTTTCTTCTACATGTTTGGTTATTTTTACACTTGAGTCTTTAGTCCAGCTAGAAGTAACTTTGGGTATGGTATAAAGTGTGGATCCATTTTTTTCTAGCTGGATAACCAGTTGTGTAATGCTTTATTTGACAATCCATCCCTCTCCTACTGAGGCAGTTGCCCAACTGCTGAGCCACCTGGGCTGCCCTGTTCCAAAGGTCTTAATAATAGCCTTAGCTAGTAACATGTCTTAATATTTGGCAGAGCTGTATTTTTTCTCCACCTTGTTTTAATAATAAATTCCTGACTAGTGGGCAGCCCAGGTGGCCCAGCGGTTTAGCGCCACCTTCAGCCCAGGGCCTGATCCTGGAGACCCGGGATAGAGTCCCACATCGGGCTCCCTGCATGGAGCCTGCTTCTCCCTTTGCCTGTGTCTCTCATGAATAAATAAATAAATAATCTTAAAAAAAAAATTCCTGACTAGTTTTTGGGCCTTTGTTCTACTACATAAATTGTATTGTATTTTAAGTAGTCTCTACATGCTGCCTGGGATACGAACTCACAACCCTGAGATCAAGAATAGCATGCCCTACCCAGCCAGACCCCCCTTCTACAACACACATTTTAGAAATCATCTTTTTTTTTTTTTTTTTAAAGATTTATCTCAGAGAGAGGGTGCACAAGAGTGGGATGGGTCAAAGGGAGAGGCAGACTACCCTGCTGAGCAGGGCTCCACCCTGGGATCACGACCTGAGCCAAAGGCAGACACTTACCGACTGAGCCACCCCGGTGCCCCAGAAATCATTTAAATTGGGGGCACCGGGGTGGCACAGTCGGTTAAACATCCAACTCTTGGTTTCAGCTCAGGCAGTTCCTGACCTCAGGGTTCTGAGATGCAGCCCCAGGTTGGGCTCTGTGTGAGCACAGACTCTGTTTAAGACTCTCTCCTCCTTCTGCCGCTCCCCACTGCACCACTCACTCTCTCTTTAAAATAAATAAATCTTTTTTAAAAAGATCAGTAAAATTGTATGGGAAAAAAACTTCTGTTTGGAAATGGATTAATAGTAATTGATATTAGATTCATTTGGGAAGAAGATACATCTGCACGATATTAAATATCCCTAATTAGGAACATGTAATAGTTTTCCATTTATTGAGGTTTTCCGTAATGCCTTTCAGCGAAGTGTAAATTTTTGCATTAAGATCCTCTGTGCCTTTTGTTGGAATTACTATTAAGCATCTTCATTTTTATTATCTTCTAAGAGTTACATTTTAAAATTACTTGTGGCTGGCCTGTAGAAATGAAACTGATTTTTGTTTGCTGACTCTATATTCAGGAGCCTTGCTTATTCTTGTTTCTAATAATGACAGTTCTCAATCTGGCTTCTCAAGCCATATAACCTTTCTTTCTTTGAGCTGACTTGACTGAAATTTTCAGTATAGTGTCGGGCGTAAGTGACATCTCATTTCTGATTTAAGAGGAATGCTTCTAACATTCCTAATGTTTGCCACTCCATGTTTGCTCTAGGTTTTTGTTTCATGCCCTTTATTGGGTTGATAAAACTTCCTTTTATATACATATGCCTATTTTGCTATAGTTTCTTTTTAAATAAAGATAAGGTTTAAAAATTTATCAAGTGCAATTTCTGTGTATATCGAGATAATATGTTCATATGCTTTAAAAAAAGGTTTGTTTTTTTTTTTAACATACTGAATTAGATAGATTTTCTAATGTTTTTACGTTTGTGTTCCTGGGGTAGCTTGATCTATCTCGTAAGTCCTAACCTGTGACGGAGCTCTACAGATCCTGAATATCCTGCCCCTCCATAGGTAGGGACCTCCTTCCGCCCCCTCATGGGTTGCTGGCTTCAACCAAGTTACTTTAATCTCATGGTGCCATCTGGCGGCAAACTTTGAAATTTCTGACTTGATATCTTACTGTTTCTTTTAGAGAAATAGATGGATATAGTTTCTTCTGTTAATACTGACAACTGTCATTTAATTCCATTTTCTTCCTTGTCCCGTATATGTATCACATTTACTCCCCCATCCTCCTTTTCATTTGCTTTCCCAAACTTCTTCAGTGTACTCGTGTGAGTCATTCTTTTTTTCCTTCTGTAGTTTTCTTCTTTTCCTTCCTGTTTTTCCTTTTGTTCCTTTATGAGTGTCAGTCGTATCTCAATTATGGTTAATCATGGTAAAAGTAATGCTTATGACTAAGGGGAAAAATATAGCACATTTTTTAAAAAACCTGATACAATAAAGTTCTAGCTCTCAAATTTCAAGTACTACTTAGTCATCTAATTAATTCTGCCCAGTTTAACATCAAGCTCAAGTATTACAAGAAAAATCTAAAAAATGTTTAAAAACTGTTAATAAGTTTCATTGTTTCTGTGTTCCTTTATTACTAGCTTTGACAAATTTGGGGTTTCTACTGTATTTTACTACAAAGCCTCGGTTTTTCATTATGGGTTTAAGTGCCTGGAATCTGCACTACTATTGATCCCTGTGGGAAACAGCCCAGCGCAGATGCCCTTCTGGCACATAACTGATCTATAAGAGCGGACCACTAACCGCATCTCCAACTGCTTGAGCCACAGCGTAGAAAGTACCGTAGGCACTATTGTGCCCAGAGAACTTGCGCGTGGATAAGCTTGGCAGGCCTGGTGGTTTCTTTGTAGAGTTCATTGCAAACTCGTTTTTAGTGTCTATGAGGGCTATTCCTGAGAATGGCAGGAGGGTCAGCTGAAGAAGACAGACCAGAGACAGTGGGGCTGAAACTGGTCTCTCTGACCACCACTGGGCCACAGGGCTGTGAGGGAGATCCCTTGTCTTAGCCCATCCCAGTCTTTTAGCAGGTAGGTGTAGCCGTAGCCTCTTGAAAATTCACTTAATCACAGACATCACTGGGGCGCCTGGGTGGCTCACGCAGTTAAGCAACTAACTCTTGGTTTTGTCTCAGGTCGTGATCTCAGGGTCATGAGATCAAGCCCCACATAGGGCTCTAATCAGCATGGAGTCTGCTTGGGACTTTCCCCTTCCCCCCCCCTCCTCTCTTTCTCTCTCAAATAAATAAATAAATCATAAAAAAAAAAAAAAGGATAGCCACTATTGATTTCAAAGGAGGCACCACCAAGTATCTGGGGCCTGTAAATGGTTGGTGCCCAAAGGACATTTTAGTAGTGCCTAGATTAATCATGAGAGAACTTTAAATATAAAATCTGATCAGCATGATTCTAATGCTTAAAAATCTTTGGTGTGTATGACTTTGAGATCCATCATTCTTCCTGTGAAACCGATTGGTTTGTGTGGAGTGGCTACAACCATTAGAATTTGAGCATCCATTTTAAAAGGAAGTGGTCAAGGTATTCTTGTTTCCACATTGTAATAGTGAAGATTCAAGACTGGATTGAAAAGACAAACAGTTAATACTTAAGGGAGAAGATTGCTTTGGCACTTTGCCCCGCAGGCCCTCCGGATCCAGAGTGACGAGAGTGCTCCTGTTGTTCTGTGCTGTTTTCACTTCCTTCTGTGTTCTTTTGCTAAGTGCTTCCTAACCCCTTCATGTCTCTTTTGAAAGGTGGGGACCCAAACTGTATGCCTTCTTCCAGATGCGCTCTTGCCAAAGCAGTATAAAGCAAATGTAACAGTTACCCTCACTAGGTAAGTACCACTGGCGGCCACGGCCGCCCACCTGTCCCTGATACCTGCCACACCTCTCCCCTGCCGGGTAGAACCCAAATCTGTGCGTCCACTGCCCAGAGCCTTTATTCTAGCTGCATGAATCCCCAGTCAGAGGAGCTCACCCACAGCAAGCCCTCCCATTACAACATCTAGCTCCACCCCCTTCCCGGTTCTTTCTCTGTTTACCTCTCGTGGGCTTTCTGCCAATCAAGAAAATCTTCCTCCAATTTAATAATTTTGACGTCAGATAAATGAGATTCTATCTGTAATCCATGTGAACGGATGGGACATGCTACTTTAGACTGTTCTTTTTTGTGATGTGGAGTATTATAGGGCAAGTTCACACAGATAACACTGCTGCTGGGAGGCTTTTTCTTATCTAAAAAAAAAAAAAATTCAGGGCAGCCTGGGTGGCTCAGTGGTTTAGCGCTGCCTTCAGCCCAAGGCATGATCCTGGAGACCAGGGATCGAGTCCCACGTCAGATTCCCTGCATGGAGCCTGCTTCTCCCTCTGCCTGTGTCTCTGCCTCTTTCTGTATCTCTCATGAATAAATAAATAAAATCTTTAAAAAATGAAATAAAAAATTCAGATGAATTAAAATTAAAATGAAAGATTAAAAGACTTAAAAATGAAGATTATACATTTATATATATTTATACATATGTATATACATATACATATATACATTTATATATACATTATATATAATATATATGTATATATACATTATATATATAAAACATATATACATTTTATGTATAAATATACACATTTATATATATATATAAATAAAGCTAGAATTGGCTCATTAAGCCAGATTAGTGTTATGCATTGATCTCAATTTGGAAATATTTTAAAATCACTGACCACGATTACCTTGAAGCAGGCTGTTTTAAAATTCTCTAATTTCAGGATCCCTGGGTGGCGCAGCGGTTTGGTGCCGGCCTTTGCCCAGGGCGCGATCCTGGAGACCCAGGATCGAATCCCACGTCGGGCTCCCGGTGCATGGAGCCTGTTTCTCCCTCTGCCTGTGTCTCTGCCTCTCTCTCTCTCTCTCTCTCTCTCTGTGTGTGTGACTATCATAAATAAATAAAAAAAAATTAAAAAAAAAATAAAATTCTCTAATTTCTTTAGCAGAGACTGTTCTGACTCATCCCATTTATAAATAAAACCATGGCAATAAAGTTTACCTTGTCCATCTTGAATGATACATTTGAGTTCCCCAAAATTGCTGATTAATCCCCCTCAAGTTCTATAAACCCATCTCTAGCTGTATGAGAATATTGAGGTAATACTTTAAAGTGTAGAATGAATGTCTCTAATAACAATATTATCTTTAAGATTTTTTTAAGTGACATAAAAAATGATCATATATGTTCAGCCCAGGGTAGGGATTTTTAGAAATGATTTGCTTCTTTAGCCTTGAATTTTGGATTTCCTTGAAATGAGTTTCATATCCTGTGAGCATCTCTGACATTCCGTGACATCACCAAAATATTACCACTGTGTCAGAGTCCATGTGAAAGGGCTGGTGACACATCTGTCATTGTTCTGAAAGTGGTGTGGCTGACTGTAAAATGGGAGAATCTAATTAGTCTTATTCCTGGGATCTCAGCTGGAATCCTTACTTCAAACATGTTCTTAACATTCTTTACATAGCTACAAACAATACTCTTTTTAGCTACTTGCCTTTACACCATTTCTTCCAATGCAGGACTTGACATAACTCTTTCTATTTTGTTTGCTGATGGGTAAAAGCCCCCACACTGAAATGTATCTGATGTTTTGTAATTTTTTCCTCATTGGTTGTCATTTGTTAATGTTTTTGCTTTTTAGAGTGAACTCTTTCAATGAGTTTAACTCTGTGCTCTTGTCATCAGAAGTAGGAAAAGAAAGTTTCTGCATGACTCACCAGAAAAGTCAAGATCAAATGACAGAGATTTTTGAATTATCCAGAGATGAATTGATAAAAGGATCCAAGGAGTTGGCAGTGGCCACATACTTCAGCTTGAAATGTCACATAGCTGGCAGCCTTGGAAGAGCCGATGGGCCCCCCTATGGCTGATTACAATGCTATTGACCCAAGAGGAAGGACAGGGACTTCCAAATGGTTTTTCTGGTCCTCCTCCCACCATCCTTAGGATTTCTCGGGCAGAAGTCTCATCCAGTCTTCCTTGTGGCTCACCTATGGGATTATGGTGATGAGGAATTAGAGGGACATCCATAACCATGGACAAGTGAGAGCTGGCTGGTTTCTGCAGGGATAGAGGCCCTACAGCCTCACATTCCAGGGATACAAATTGCCCGTCATCCCCAAAGGCCTCTGATGGTTTGGGGTGTTCAGACTCCCAGGCCTCTGGCTCTCATCCTTGAGGCCCTGTCTTTCCCTGAGGTGCCAGGTCGATTTGAGCCCAGGACACTGGGTTAGAACAGATATGAAGACCCTCCCATTGGGCCCTCAAATGGGAAGTGGCCTGGGGTGGGGAAGGCAGTGCTGCTGTAGGTGAGGTGAGCTCACCCCTCAGGCACACCTGCCTGTCAGGCTGCTCAGCTGGCTCTCGTGATGCCTGTCACAAAGGTTTAGGGAACTGTGACATGAAAGGGAGTGTGTTTCTGCCACGGTCCCAGATCCACCTCACAATTCTGGGTCTGATTGTTGCCAGGTCCTCTGTTAGATCCACTGTGGGATCATGACAGTGGCTGGGCCGAGGTCCGAGTGGAGGCTGGGCAGCCCCTCTGCTGTGGTACAGCCTGTATTCCCTGAGTGTCCTGAGCGCTCCGGCCCCACTTCATGAGTCAGCAGTGCACTCCACCGTGCATGGTTCTGCGTTACCTGTGAAATGTGGGAAGATGTCTGGGGCCCTCTTTAGCCAGTAGGATCATATTTCAGTTTAGTCGTCTTCCTTCTTGCCTCACGCTCCTGTCCACTGTCTTCATGCAGGTCCCTGGCGTCTGATACACAGCGAGCTGTAGGATGAGGACATGCCAAGATGCCTGCCATCCCGAATGTGTACATTCCCCCAAATCTGGACTCTTAGCTGGAACCAGATGGACAAGCATCACTTGCACCTGGGCTCTGGCTGATGGTTCTCTTCACATCTCAGTTTCCTGTTGGTTTTCCCTCTTTTGCTGTTCTGTCTCTCTCTCCAACCTCCCCCTCCCCCCATGGCCTCTCCTGGGGGCAGACCTTAGGAAGGTGGGCTGGGATTGGGACTTGCCCCGCTGCACCTGCAGCCCCAGGCCTGCGCCCACTGCATCCTGTCCTCAAGGCACCGCCCTCTACAGAGATGCCTGAGGGCATTCGCTTCTGAGAACCCACTTTTTTTCTGCATGACTAGCTTGTAAAGAAGGAGGGATACATGGAGACAATTCCCAAGAATTGCCCACTTTTTCAGAAAATGTATGTGACCTAGTTTTGGCTTTGAACTGAGAGCAAACTTAGCGGCGTACAGGTCTGTTTACTTGTGCACATGTGTGGAATCTGGAGAACTCAATGCAACATTCTCTTTCCTGTCTGGGCTGTTTGTATAATTGTACATAAATGTAGCAATAAATACATTCTAATAAATACATTCTAACATCAGCCAGGGGGGCATTCCTTTCCTCCTGCCCCTGCATCCTCCTATCTGGTTCTCATCCTCTCTGATTTCACAGAGCATTAGTTTGGAGTTGGCCAGTGTTTGGAGAAGGAAGCTTGGGGAGTATGGTGGTGGAGCTGGGATGTGAAGCAGCATTATTAATTCACTAAGTGGCACTCTTCCTGGTGCTCTGAGGTGGCTCGAATGTCCAAGGCTGGACCTCTGAGGATCGGGTGGCAGCTTGCACGGTGAGCGGCTTTAACAGTCCCTCCAAGAATGTGCTGCTCTACAGTCAGAAGGCAGACACCTGTAAGCACAGAGTTACCTCATAAAGATTTTCAGAAAAAAACATGCAAAACATGCCACATGATTTGCACTTTGTCCATCTGTCTCTGATATTTTTCTTTTTTTCTTTCTTTCTTTTTTTTGTTTTTGATGTTTTTCAAGGGCACTAGCCAAGTTTTAGAAACAGTGTCCTCCTAAAGGGGACACCTGTTTATCTTGCAGAGATAATGCTGTTTGTCAGATCAAGGAGGATTTGCTCCCACACTGGTCTCATAATTTATTTGAAATCTTTGGTTATCAGGCATTTTTACAACTTAAAAGAGAAATCACATACATTGCTATGGTTTCTCATCA
Organism: Canis lupus familiaris; assembly: GCF_011100685.1. NCBI lineage: Eukaryota > Metazoa > Chordata > Mammalia > Carnivora > Canidae > Canis > Canis lupus. The sequence goes on from NC_049226.1 coordinate 22,677,677, forward strand.
GATTGCTGTTTCTCAGGCTCCTCCTTGATTTCTAAGTGGAAATCCGCGTAAAATGAATACGTAAGAATGTAACATCTTCAGCCCCTGGGGTGCAGTGGAAGCTGCGTGTCCTGGGCCAGCATGTGGAAAACCACTTGTCATGTTAGAACTACGTAGACTGAGCGCCTGAGGAAATCACAAGGTGGAGTCCTCTGAGCCCCTGATCAGATAACCATCCGGACGGTCGTGCCAGGCTGTCTTTCACCTTTCCATGGACCCTGTGGCTCGGGATCCCTGGGTGAAGAGGGCACAGTGCGGGTACCCCCGTGGGAGAACTCGGCACAGACCTTGTCTACACACAGACACAGTGTGGCCAGGACAGGTGATGGGGGTGGGTGTTAAAAAGATATGTGACAAATGATCAGTTGCCTCTGGTGAGAGTGTGACAACACATAAGCCTCGTTAGAATGTGGTGTAGCCACGAGTTCCTCAGCCTTTGATGGAGCTATGGAGGCTGGGGATCCCCCCACCCCTCTGCCCCGGGGTCTCAGGCCTGGGCAGGCAGGCTCCGCCTCTGCTGGGGGGTCAGGGCCTGGCTGCGTTCCTCCAGCCTCCTGTGCCCCATTCATCTGCCCGAAAATGAGCTGTTTGCACTGAATAATTTCTGAGATCCTTTCTGTTCCCTGAGGCTCTCCTCCGGCCAGGGAAGGGGGCATATCTCTACTGCTCCAGGGCCAGGTCGTGGGGAGGGTGAAAAACGGGCAATGGAGAGGCAGGAGAGAGGAAGGTGACACACTTTCAGATGCTAACAAGCTCAGTGAGGTGACTCCAAGTCAAGCCCCCCTGGCAAACCACTTCCAAGGAGCCACGGGACTGGCTCTCACGTCGGGCCCGGGCGTCCCACAGGCTGGGTTTCTTCTCAGGCTCTTTTGCAGAGGGCAGGAGATGGCAGCTGACACCTGCCATTGGGCCAGACTGGGAAGGGCAAGGCTCAGACCAAGAAGCCACTTTCTGGCGGGGGACGGCGCCGTGAAGTGCTCCTCTTGGGCCTTGGCAAGTGCCGGACTTGGTCGGTCCTCACAGGGGGGCAGCAACCCAAAGGGAGAAAAGCCGGTCACTTCAGTCACCAATCGTCCACAACACGAAGAGTTGAGGCACGGGCTGGTGGGGGCCGCCTCCCTCCCTCGCGTCGGGCGCCACAGTCCTGCGCTCGGCGGATGGGCCGCTTGACTGGTGGGTTTGGAGCCGAGCGAGGGGGGCTCCCAGGGCGCGCCTCCCCTCCCCGCGGTGGGAGCCGGCTCTCTGCAGGGAGCTCAGCTGCCTCTGCGCCTCTGGCCCTCGTTTCCAAGGCAGGCCGGTCCCCGCGTGAGGGCGAAGCGTGTCCAGCGGTGGCCCAGCAGCCACCGCCCAAGCCGCGCTCTGCAGCACCAGCTGCATCTGTGAGAAAGGGGACCTGCCGGCCTCCAGCTGCTGATTCTCTCACTTTCATTCTCCACGAATTACAGCCCTTCTCACTTTATCATGCATCCTGATCACCTGGAGGATTTGTTAGAACACAGATGCTGGGCTCTGCTCCCCGAGTCTCTGGTCTCTGCTCCCCGGGTAGGCGGGTAGGCGTGGGGATGGAGAGTTTGCGTCTCTAGGACATCCCCAGGTGCGCAGCCCAGCTGTGCCTGGCTGGGGGGGGGGGGGGGGGGGCTTGTATTTAGAGACAGAGCTCTGGGCTGGGAGAAAGCTCTGTTTAAGGTTAAGGGCCCCCTCCATCTCCGGGACCGAATGTTCTCCTGGCCTCTGAGTCAGCGGGGCGTCCTTGACTAAACCGGAGCCGACGAACCTTCTCTGGTCACTGTGAGTAACTCCAAAAATCAATATCCTCTTTTCGCCCGCGGCCTTGGGGAGGAACAAATGGTTATAAATTACACTCATTTCTGTTCTAAGTAGAACATGCGATGAATCAATGCCAGCCATAAATCAGCCCCGAAATGCCAGTGTGGAAACAGCATCTGGGAGCCTCTTGCAGCTCTCCTTTGGTAAGAGCGTGTAGGGCTCTGTGCAGAGGCACTTAGGGGCCCGCAGTAATGACGAAGCTCGTGCATTTGGAGAACGTTTCCCTGAGCTGTGACACCCGCATTAGCATATCAGTGGACAGTCTGAAGAGCCTTCAAAAAACTGCACGTACCAGTGGGATGAACGCAGGACCAGAAAGAAAACATTTATCCCCCAAAGTCTCGCTGGCTTTTCTCAGCCACTAGGCCCCCCCACCCCCTTCAGGTAAGTGCTCTCTGGACTCTGCCGGGGGCGAGAGGCTTTCACCCTTTGCTACCTCCCGGGGATGCACTCCCTCAGCAGGTCTTCTTTAGGGGCTGGTTTCTCCCACTTAAAAACTCAGAGTTCTTAAAAATCACTGTCCGCCATCTGCCCTGCTGACTTGGGCCCTGTCCAGCCTGGTCCTGCCCTGGCCCAGCCCACCCCTCCCATCACCCCTTTCCGTGGGTGCGGCTGGGCCAGGCCCCCCGCACGGACCCCGGCAGCGCCCACACCTCCGAGGCTCATCCTGGTTCTGGTGTCTTTGGGCCGTTTTGTTCCCCTTAATTCCGCGGGGACCCATCGGCCCTGTCCCCACACAGAACACGCGGTCCTTCAGGCGCCACCACAGGGGGCAGGGCCTGGGGGCCCAGGAGTGACCCCCGTCTCTTCTCGCCTTTCCCTGGCCAGAAGTAGTGCCACCTCCCCGCGGCCGGCCGGCGCGTCTGTCCGCAGCAGCAGCCTCGGCCTCCAGGGCTCCCACCCGGGGGTGTCTGCGCGCCCCCCGCCCCGGGGCACTGACTGCGTGAGGACACGCGGTGTGTGAGGCCCTGGCATCTAGGGGCGGGGGCCCGGGAAGTGTCCGGGGGCCCGATGGGGACCCTGCCCGGGGCGGCCCTTGTGCCCAGGGCTCGCGTCCCCTCCCCGAGACCGCCGCCGCGTGCGGCCGCAGCCCCAGGACTATGGGCAGGAATGACAGGCAGAAGCGAGCAGGGGTGAGGGGTGGCGGGAGCACCCCAGCTGGCCTGGACCCTCCTCCCCGGCCTTCGGGCAGGCCTGGTGCCTCACCCCGCGTTTGGCGCCCCCGGGTTCCTGGGTGGGGCCGGCCCGAGGTGCGCCACCAGCCTTACCAAGCCGGGACCCCTGTCGCTGGGTCCCCCCGGCCGGCTGGCCCTACCGTCGGAAATGAGCCTCCCTTGAAGTCCAACTGCACCATTTTCTCCGGTGTGACTTGGGGCAGCTGCTTTAACCTCTCTGGACTGAAGTCTACACACCTATAAAGGAATGGATTGATTTTTATCACCCATATTTTTCTCCCCAGATGAAGTCTGTAGCTGCTCAGAAACCCGTTTTTGGTTCCTTTTGGCTTAAATGAACTGAGCGCTGGTGGTTGTGTACTGTTCCCTGGGGGCAGCCTGCTCTCGCCCTGGGCAGCTTGTTCTAGAAAGTACCCCAGGTAGAGCAGAAGAGACCTGGTCTGAGCTCTGACGAGTGCCTGCGCCCGCCAATGAGGAAGAAGGTTCCCTGAGAACATACCCGCTCTGACTTACTCCGTCCACAGCATGTAGGACCATCGCTGTGTGCGGGGCCAGGGAGGGTGCAAGTGACAAGTGGATTGGACGCTGCAGCCTGTCCTCCCCGCGAGCCTCGCTGCTGTGTCTCATCCCACCGTCTGTCCTCGCTCCGGCTCTGGCCTCGTCCTGAGGCAGCCAGGAGGTCGAGGGGTGCTTTGAGAGGGACAAGGAGAGGCCCAGGGTATATGGAGGGTCATGAGACCGATGGCTTATACCCAAATCATCAAGAGTTGACTGTGGGGTATGTCCTGAGTCTGCATCTAGGGTGACTAACATCTGAGGGTACAAGCTGCCTTTTTCTCCGGGTGGCCGCCATGGGTGGCGGAGCTGATGACCTCCCTGTGCCCTACTATCTACCACCTTGATGTGTGTGGCCCCCAGGCCCTGGATGCCTCCCTTTCCTTGCTCTGTTGGGGGATGTTGCTGAGCTCTGGGTAGCACAGTCCTGATGGGGCCCATTGTCCTCTCTGGGGATACCCTTCTGATTCATACGTCAGACACTAGGGTATGGAGCCATGGCCCCCTTCCTAGACAAGCCCTGAGGCCCTCCCACCCAATCTCCTCTGGGCCTTCTGCTTCTTGCCCACGCACCCACCCTTGCCTCCTGCCGGGATGAGGTAGCAGGGGGTCCTGAGGAGCTGCTGGCTGTGAAGTAGCTCATGGCCTGAAAGCAGAGTTAGGACCCACAGCCCTGAGCCCCAGAGTGCGTGCAGGTGTGCGTAGCCCGGAGCCTGGCTACCACCTCAGCTGTGCTCACTCAGCCAGATCTAGACACATTTTAAGGTAATGCCTGGAATGTGGCAACAGGAAATTTGTCCGTTGGTTCATTGTGTAGGTCCTGAGCTTCAAATAGATCAAGTCCCTGCCTTAATGGAGTCTACATTCCGGTACAGGGAGATGAACAGTGAACACACTGCATGTTTAGTCAGACAGTGAGAATTAGTCTGGAGAATGGGGCAGGTCACAGGGAATGCAATTTTTAGAACACCTATTATTGAAACAGAGTTGACCTACAATTTTCTATTCATTTCTAGTGTATAACAGAGAGACTCCACAGTTCTAGACATTATGCAGTGCTCAACAGCATAAGCGTAGTTGCCATCTGTCACTATAGAACACTGTTAGGGTACTGCTGACTGTATTCCGTAGGCAGTCCTTTATATCACTGTGACTAATTTATGTTATAACTGGAAGTATGTACCTCTTAATCCCCTTCACCTATTTGCCGGTCCCACCATAAAACCCCCAACCTGGCAATCATGGTCTGTTCTGTGTTTACTTGTGTTGGTTTGTTATTTAGATCCCACATATCTCCAGATTCTCAACAAAGGCAAGAATTTCGCCCTCTTTATGGCTGAGCAATGTTCCATGGTATATATACCAATGCTTCTTAACCATCTATTGATAGTCACAGGTTGCTTCCCTAATTGGCTAAGGTAAATAATGATGCAATAAACATATAGGATGTACATGATTTTTGAATTAGTGTTTTTGTTACATTTGGTAAATACACAGTAGTAAAATTACTGGATGGCATGAGATTTCTACTTTTAATTTTTGGAGGAACCTCCATACTGCTTTCCATGGTGTCTCCACCACTTGATGTTCTTATCCACTGTGCAAGAGGATTCCATTTTTTTCCACATTCTGACCAACACTTATTAATTTCACATTTTTGATACCAACCATTCTCATGGGGGGCACAGGGGGAAAAGTGATATCAAGTACTTTTCAATTCCATTTCTCTAATGACTAGTGATGTTGAGGATCCTTTCAAGTGCCTGTTGGCCATCTGCACGTCTTCTTTAGAAAAATGTTAGTTCGGGTCCTCTGCCTGATTTTCCATTGGATCATTAATGGCTGGCTGGTTGGTATTGAATCATATCAGTTCTTGATAGATATTTTGGATATTAGGCCCTCATGGGAACTATCATTTGTATCTCCCATTCAGTAGGTTGCCTTTTCATTCAATTGGTTTCCTTCAATGTGTGAAAGCTTTTCATTTTGGTATAGTCCCTATCATTTATTTTTGCTTCAGTGTTCTTTAATTTTTATTTTGCCTGAGGAGGCATGTCTAGGAAAATGTTCCTGGGCTGACATCCAAGAGATGACTGCCTGTGCCTTCTAGAAGTTTTATGGTTTCAGGTCTGACATTTAGGTCTTTAATCCATGGTGGGTTTATTGTTGTGCCTGGTGTCAGAATGTTTTCTTCTTTTGCAGGTAGCCCAACTCCATTTATTGAGGAGCCTGTCTTTCCCAGTTGTATGTCCTCACCTGCTTTGTCATAGATTGACCATGAGTGTGGGTTTATTTTCGGGCTGCGGTTCTGTTCCATTGACATATGCATCTTTTTGTGCTAATACCATACTGTTTTGACTCTGTTAGCTTTGCAGTAAACCTTGAAATCTGAGACTGTGACACGTCCAGCTTTGTTCTTTCTCCAGGTTGCTTTGGCTCTTTGGGGTCTCTTGCAGTTCCACAGACATTTTAGGATTGCTTATTTTGTAAGGAATGCTATTGGTATTTTGATACAGATGACTTGGAATCTGTAGGTTGCTTTTGGTAGGATGGACTTTTGAACAATATTGGTCCTTTCCACGAGCATGGAATAGCTTTCCATTTGATAGTGTCTTCTTCGGTTTCCTTCCTGTGTGTTTTGTAGATTTCTGAGCACAGGTCTTGCACCTCCTTGGTCGAGTTGATGCCTAGGTATTTTGTTCTCTTTGATGCGATGGACCTGGAATCATTTTCTTCTTTTGTCTTTCTTCTACTCGGTGATTAGTGTATAGAAACCCAAGAGATTTCTGTGTGTGAATCTTGCATCCTACCATTTTCTTGAATTCACATCTTCTAATGGTTCTTTTGGAGGAGTCCTTAGAGTTTTCTAGGTATAGAATCATGTCACTTGCAAGGGACAGTTCTACTTCTTCCTCAGCAATCTGGGTGCCCTTTATTTCTTCTCTTTGTGGGATTGCTGTGGCTAGGACTTGCAACACTATCTTGGATCAAAGTGGTGAAAGTGAACATTGTCTTCTCAATTTTGGTATTGGGTATGGAACACGTGGCTTTTATTAAACTGAGGTATGTTCCTTCAAAACCCACTTTTTTTGAGTTTTCATGATCAACTCATATGGAGTGTTGACATTGCTTTCTTGCATCGATTGAGATATTCACCTTTTCATTATCCTTCATTTTAATAAAATGTGGTATATTGTTTATTTTCTAATATCATCCTTGTATTTCTTGGAATAAATATGAATTGCTTGTGTTGAATGATTATTTTAATATATTTCTGAATGTAGTTTGCTACTATTTTGTGGTTCATGTATGTTTATCTGGCTTATTTGCCTGTAGTTTCTTTTATTGTAATGACTGTGGTTTTGGTCTTGGGTAATTTTTTTTTAAGGATGTGTTTGGAATCCTTGTAAAAAATTTTTTGGAAAAAAATTTTTTTTGGAATACCCTGAGAATAGAAAATAATGCTGCTTGAATTTTTCATTGCATTTGCTTTTTAACCCATAGGTCCCTGGACTTTTATTTGTTGAGTTTTTTGATCACCTGTTCAGTTTCATTACTAATTTTTCTGTTCATATTTTCCATTTTTTGAAGATTTTATTTTTATAATTTGTTTCCTTTTTGTTACTGAATATCTTAGCATATTTTTTAAAGTAGTCTCTTCTAATGGTTTCTGTTTCTGTGGTGTCAAGTATTACTTTTGCTCTTTCATTTCTGAATTTATTGATTTTGTTCCTTTTTCTTCAAGAATCTGGCTTAAAGTTTATCAATTTATTTAGCTTTTTGAATAACCAGCTTTGGTTTCATTGATTTTTTTCCCTCCCTTTTGTTTCTTTAATCTCTCCTTTCATTTATTTCAACTTTGATCTTTATTATTTTAGTTTTTCTACTAATGTTATGATTTACTCTTTTTCTAGTTCATTTAGTTGTAATACTAATTTTTTGTGATTTTTGTTTCTTGATGTGTGCTTGTATTGCTTTATATTTCTCTCTTAGAACTTTCGATGTGAAAAAAGAACTTTTGATGTGAATGCATAATTTTGGACCATTGTGTTTTCATTTTCATTTTTTTTAATTTGTTTTTATGTGTTTTTGATTTCCTGATGAATTTTTAGTTGTCCTATTGGTTGGTTAATAGCTTGTTATTTGCCTCTGACATGTTTGGGTTTTTTTTGGTTTTTTTTGTTTTTAAATTCAATTTGCCAACATATAACACCCAGGGCACATCTCATTATGTACTCTCTTTGGTTTTTATTTTTTTCCTTATAATTGATTACTAGCTTCACACTTGAGGTTTGAAAAGATGCATGCTATGCTTTAAGGCTTCTTACATTTATTGAGGCTTGTCTCATGGCCTCACATGTGACCTGTGAGGTAGTGACTATTTCTAATTATCAAGCATCCAAGGAAAGGGATAATGTGAAAAATCAAAGCTAAAGGACACTCCAAAACTGTAGTATCTTGGGAGTTAAATTTTAGAGAAATGTGGGCAGTGTAGTCACATGTACATTTAAACACTGTGCGATACGACATAGTACAGATTGAAGTTTCATATCATATACGTAAATCTTGAATTTTTGTTTTTAATTTTAGTATAGTTAACATATAATGCTTTATAGTTTTGGGTGTACATATAGTGATTCAGCACTTCCATACAAACCAGTGTTCCTCACAAGTGCCTCCTTCATCCTCATCACCTGTTTCACCTCCTACCCACCCCCACCCCTGCCGCCCACCTCCCCGCTGGTGCCCAGCATTTAGAGTTAATAGTCTGTTTCTTGGTTTGCTTTGCTTTTTTTCCCTCCCTTTGCTCATTTGTTTTATTAAATTTCACACATGAGTGAACTCATATGGTTTCTGTTTTTTCCTGACTTATTTTGCTTAGCATAATACTTTCTAGCATTATACTCTCTAGTTCCATCCAAAATTTTATTGTTATGGCTGAATAATATTCCATTGTGTGTGTATTATATCTTCTGTATTAATCTATCAAGGGACACTTAGGCTGCTTCCATAGTTTGGCTATTGTAAATAATGCTGCAGTAAACACAGGGGTGCATGTATCTCTTCAAAATAGTGTTTTTGTATTTTGGGGGTAAATCCCTGTAGTATGATTACTGGGTTATTGGGAAGTTCTATATTTAACTCTTTGAGGAATCCCCATACTGTGTTGCACAGTGAGTGCGCTAGTTTGCATTCCCACCAACAGTGCAAGAGGGTCTCTTTTTCTCCACATCCTTACCAGCACTTCTTATTTCCTGGGTTACTGACTTTAGCCATTCTGACAGGTGTGAGGTGATATCTCATAGTGGTTCTAATGTGTATTTCCCTGATGATGACTGATGTTGGGCATCTCTTCATATGCCTGTTGGCCATCTGGGTGTCTTCTTGAAGAAATTGCTATTCGTGTCTTCTGCCCACATTTAAATTGGGTTATTTATTTTTTGGGTGTTGAGTTGTAGAAGTTCTTCATATATTTTGGGTACTAACCCTTTATTGGATATGTCATTTGCAAATATCTTCTCCTAGGTTGTCTTTTGGTTTTGTTGGTTGTTTCCTGTCTGTGCAGAAGCTTTGTATTCTGATGTCCTAAAAATCTATTTTTGCTTTTATTTCCTTTGCTTCAGGAGCCACATCTGGAAAAATGCTATTATGGCCATTGTCAGAGATATTACTGCCTCAGCTCTGTTCTAGGATTTTCATGGTTTAAGGTCTCACATTTAGGACTTTAATCGATTTTGAGTTTATTTTTGTGTGTGGTGTAAGAAAGTGGTCCAGTTTCATTCTTTTGCAGGTAGCTCTCCAGTTTCCTCAACACCATTTATTGAAAAAAGTATTTTTTTCCATTGGATATTCTTTCCTTCTTCAATGAAGATTAATTGACCATATAATTTTGGGTTTATTTCTGGGTTTTCTCCTCTGTTCCGTTGACCTCATGGGCCTCTTTTAGTGCCAGTATCATATTGTTTCGATTGCACAGCTTTGTAATATCACTGGAAGTCTGGAATTGTGATACTTCCAGCTCTGTTATTCTTTTTCAAAATTATTTTGGCCATTTGGAGTCTTTTTCAGTTCCATATAAATTTTAGGATTGTGAGTTCTACTTCTATGAAAAATGCTTATTGGTATTTTCTTAGGGATTACATTAAACATGTACATTGCTTTGGGTAGTATAGACATTTTAACAATACTTGTTATTCCACGCCATGAGCATGAAATGTCTTTTCATTTGTTTGTGTCATCTTCAATTTCCTTCATCAGTGTTTATAGTTTTCAGAATAGGTTTTTTTTCCTCCTTGGTTTAGTCCTAAATATTTTATTATTTTTGGTGCAATTGTAAATGGCATTGTTTTCTTAATTTCTCTTTGGGTTGCTTCATTATTAGCATATAGATAATTAACAGATTTCTGTACATTGATTTTTGTATCCTGTGACTTTACTGATTTATCAGTTCTAATAGCTTTTTGGTGGTCTTTCTATATTTGCATCATGTCCTCTGCAAATAGTGGCAGTTTTACTTCTTCCTTAATCAATTTGGATGCCTTCTGTTTCTTTTTCTTGTGTGATTTTTGTGGCTAGGATTTTCAGTACTAGGTTGAAAGTGGTGACAGTGGACATCCTTGTCTTGTTTTGGACCTTTGGGGGAAAGCTCTGTTTTTTTTTCCCCATTGAATATAATGTGAGCTGTGGGTTTTTCCTGTGTTGAGATATATTCCCTCTAAACCAACTTTGCTGAGGGCTTTTATCATGAGTGGATGTCGTACTTTGTCAAATGCTTTTTCTGCATCTATTAATATGATCATGTGGTTTTTATCCTTTGTCTTATTGTGTGATATAACACATTGGTTGCTTTTCAAATATTGAACCACCCTTGCATCCTAGGAATAAATCCCACTTGATCTTGGTGAATGATTTCTTTTAATGCATTGGTGGACTCAGTTTGCTAGACTTTTGTTGAGGATTTTTGCATCTATGGAGATGTTAGTTTGCTGTTTTCTTTCTCTCTCTTTTTTTGGTGGTATTTTGATCTGGTTTTGGTATCAGGATGATGCAAGTCTCATAGAATGAACTTGGAATTTTTCCTTCTATATTTCAGAATAGTTTGAGAAGAATAGGTATTAATTCTTCTTTGAATATTTGGTAGAATTCACCTATGAAGCTGTCTGGTCCTGGACTGTTATTTACTAGGAGTTATTTTATTACTGATTCAGTCTTCTTGCTGACAATCTGTCCAAATTTTCTATTTCTTCCTGTTTCAGTTTTGGTAGGTTCTATGTCTCTAGGAATTTATTCATTTCTTCTTGGTTCTAACTTGTTGGCATATAGGTTTTCATAATCTCTGAAAAATTGTTTATATTTCTGTGGTTTTGGCTATTTCCACTTTCATTTGTGAATTTGAGTCCTTTCTCTCTCTTTTGATGAGTCAAGCTAGTAGTTTATAAATTTGATTGATCTTTTCCAAGAACAAGCTCCTGGTTTCATTGGTCTGTTCTATTGTTTAGTTTCTATATCATTTATTTATGCTCTAGTCTTTATCATTTCCCTTCTTCTGCTAGTTTTAGGTTTTGTTTGTTTTTCTTTTTCTAGCTTTTTTGGGTGTAATATTGAGTTATTTCTTGCTTCTTGAGGAAGGTCTGTATTGCTATCAACTTCTCTCTTAGAATTATTTTTACTGTGTCCCAAAGGTCTTGGATCATTGTGTTTTCATTTTTGTTTCTTTCCACATACTCTTTAAATTTCTTCTTTAATTTCTTGATCTATTTGTTATTGAGTGGCATGTTATTTAAACCCCATGTATTTGTGGTCTTTCTAGAATTTTTTTCTTGTGGTTGACTTCTAGTTTTATAGCATTGTGGTCAGAAAAGATGCATGGTATGACTTTGATCTTTTTGAATTTTGTTGAGGCTTGTTTTATGGCCTAATATGCGATCTATTCTGGAGAATGTTACATGTGCACTTGACAAGAATGTGTATTCCACTGTTTGAGGATGGAATGTTCTGAATAAATCCATTAAATCCATCTGGTCCAATGTGTCATTCAACGCCACTCTTTCCTTGTTGATTTTCTGTTTGGATAATCTGTCCATTGATGTAAGTGGAGTGTTAAAGTCCCCTACTATTACTGAATTACTATTGATTAGTCCTTTATGTTTGTTATTAACTATCTCATGTATTTGGGTGCTCCCATGTTGCATGCATAAATGTTTTAATTGTTATATCTTCTTATTGGATTGTCCTCTTTATTATTACATCATGTCCAGGTCTCTGTATAGTCTGTTTTAAGGTCTATTTTGTCTGATAAAATTGTTGCTACTCTGGGTTCCTCTTGAAATGCATTTGCATGATAAATGTTTCTCCATCCCCTCACTTTCAATCTGCAAGTGTCTTTAGGTCTGAGATGAGTCTCTTGTAGGCAGCAAATGGACAGGTCTTGTTTTTTAATCCCCACCATTATTTTGTATCTTTTGATTGGGACATGTAGTCCATTTATATTCAAAGTAATTATTGATATGTATTTATTGTCCTTTGGCTACAAGTTTTGGCATTTTCTTGTAGTTTTACTCTAATCCTTTTCTTGCTCTTTTATGATTTGCTAGTTTTCTTTAATGATATTCTTGGATTCCTTTCTCTTTATGTTTGGCATATCTATTAGTGGTTTGTAATTTGTGGTTATCGCTAGGTTTGTATATATCATCTGCATATAGCAGTCTATATGAAGTTGAGGGTTACTTAACTTTGAACGCATTCTTTATTCCCACCCCTCACCCCCAACATTTTCGGTATACAGTGTCATATTTTACATCCTTTTATTTTGTGAATCCCTTGACTGATTTCTTACAAAAATACTTAGTTTTACTGCTTTTGTGTTTCCTACTTTTCATACCATCACTTAGTCTTTCCTTTTCACTCAAATAATTCCCTTTAATATTTGTTACAGGGCTGGTTTAGTGGTCACAAACTCTTTCCATTTTTGTCTAGGAACTCCTCATCTCCCCTTCTATTCTGAGTGACACTCTTTCCGAATAGAGTATTCTTGGCTGCAGATTTTTCCCTTTCAGCACAGATACTGTTTGCTAACTGATTTTCTTCCTGAATGTTCTATCCATCAATGTAAGTGGACTATAAGGTCCCTACTTTTATTGTATTGCTGTCAACTTCTCCCTTTTTGCCTGTTAATATTTCCTTATGCATTCATTTGCTTTAATACAGGGTGAATTTATAATTGCTGTATACTATTGTTGGATTATTCCTCTGTAATGCTCTTCTTTGTCTCTTGTTCCACTTTTATTTAAAAGCCTGTTTTGTCTGATATAAGTATTCCTACCCCGGACTTTTTTCTCTCTTTCATTTACATGGAAGATGCTGACTTTCAATCTGTTTGTTTCTTTAGGTCTGAAGTGAGTTATAGATGAGTCTTTTAAAAATCCATTCTGTCACTCTGTCTTTTGATTGGAGCATTTAAATAAATACATCTAAAATTATTGCTCTGAGGTTTGCTGGAGGGGAGGCAGCGGGAGGGGGGGAGTTGGGGATGGAGTAACTGGGTGATGGACATTAAGGAGGGCACGTGATGTAATGAACACTGGGTGTTATATTAGACTGATGAATAATTAAACTCTACCTCCAAAATGAATGATACATAATATGTTAACTAAATTTACATAAAATTTTAAAATGTTATTACTGATAGGTATTTACTTATTGCCATTTTGTTAATTGTTTTCTAGTTGTTTTTGTTACTCTTCTGTCCCTGTTTCTCTTGCTGTCTTGTGATTTATGAGTTTTGTTAGTGTTATGCTTGAGTTTCTTTTTATATTTTGTATATATTTTTACAGGTTTTTGGTTTGAGGTCACCATTAAGTTCATATATAACATCCTAAGTATGTAGCATTGTATATGGAATTTATAATTATTAAAGTTCAAAAATATTCTAGAACTCCATTTTATTCCCAATTCTCTCCAATTCAAAAACATTCAGAACTCCACTTTATTCCCCTCTACATTTTATATGTACGCTGTCATGTTTTACATATTTTTATTTTGTGGGTCCCTTAACTAATTTTTTAGATATAATTGATTTTACCACTTTAGTCTTTTAGCCTCTATCCTAGCTTCATAAGTGATTGATCTACTCCCTTTACTATATATTTTTTACTCATGAAGTTTTTCTTTTATAATTTTTAAAATAATTATGGTCTTTCCTTTCCACTTAAAGAAGTCCCTTTACCAGTTTTTGTATCATTTAAAGCTCTCGTTTCTTTGGAGATGTTGTGCTTAGAAGACCTATCGAGGGTAGAAAGAGCTAGATTGAAGTCACCAAGTATAAGTGTATTATTATCTAAGTATTTCTTCACTTTAGTTATTAATTGGTTTAAATATTTGGCAGCTCCCACATTCGGGACATATATATTGAGGATTGTTAAGTCCTCTTGTTGGATAGATCCTCTAAGCATGATACAGTGTCCCTCTTCATCTCTCACTATAGTCTTCGGGGTAAATTTTAGTTTATCTGATATAAGGATGGCTACCCCAGCTTTCTTTTGAGGACCATTTTAATGGTAAATGGTTCTCCAACCTTTTATTTTCAGGCTGTAGGTGTCCTTCTGTCTAAAATGAGTCTCTTGTAGACAGCAAATAGATGGGTCCTGCTTTTTTATCCAGTCTGAAACCCTGCGCCTTTTGATGGGGTCATTAAGCCCATTCACGTTCAGAGTTAGTATTGACAGATATGAGTTTAGTGTCATCATGATATCTATTCAGTCCTTGTTTTTGTGGATTGTTTCACTGAACTTCTTCTTAAAGGGGAATTTTAAGAGTCCCCTTAAAATTTCTTGCAGAGCTGGTTTGGAGGTCACATATTCTTTCAGTTCCTGCCTGTCTTGGAAGCTCTTTATCTCTCCTTCCATTTTGAATGAGAGCCTTGCTGGATAAAGTATTCTTGGTTGCATGTTCTTCTCATTTAGGACCCTGAATATATCCTGCCAGCCCTTTCTGGCCTGCCAGGTCTCTGTGGAGAGGTCTGCTGTTACCCTAATACTCCTCCCCATAAAAGTCAGGGATTTCTTGTCTCTTGCTGCTTTAAAGATCTCTTTATCTTTGGAATTTGCAAGCTTCACTATTAAATGTCGAGGTGTTGAACGGTTTTTATTGATTTTAGGGGGGGATCTCTCTATTTCCTGGATCTGAATGCCTGTTTCCCTTCCCAGATTAGGAAAGTTTTCAGCTAGAATTTGTTCAAATACATATTCTGGCCCTCTGTCCCTTTCGGCGCCCTCGGGAACCCCAATTAAATGTAGGTTTTTCTTCCTCAGGCCATCGTTTATTTCCCTTAATCTGTCTTCATGGTCTTTTAATTGTCTGTCTCTTTTTTCCTCAGTTTCCCTCTTTGCCATCAACTTGTCTTCTATGTCACTCACTCGTTCTTCCACCTCGTTAACCCTCATGGTTAGGACTTCTAGTTTGGATTGCATCTCATTCAATTGATTTTTAATTTCTGCCCGATTGGATCTAAATTCTGCAGTCATGAAGTCTCTTGAGTCCTTTATGCTTTTTTCTAGAGCCACCAGTAGCTGTATAATAGTGCTTCTGAATTGGCTTTCTGACATTGAATTGTAATCCAGATTTTGTAACTCTGTGGGAGAGAGGACTGTTTCTGATTCTTTCTTTTGAGGTGAGGTTTTCCTTCTAGTCATTTTGCTCAGTGCAGAGTGGCCAAAAACAAGTTGTATTGGGAAAAGGAGAAAAAGAGAGAGAAAGAAGGAAAGAAAAGAGAAAAAGAAAAAAGGAAGAAAAAAAGAAAAAAGAGAAGAAAAAGAGAAAGAAAAAGAAAGAAGGGAAAAAAAGGGTGGGGGGAGAGCAATCAGAAATGAAAAACAAAAAAGAACCACGGGGGAGTATCTTCTGATTCCGTGTACTTTAAGTCCCTTGACTCCCCTGGAACTTGTCCGTCTAGCTGGTCTTCTGGGGGAGGGGCCTGTTGTGCTGATTTTCAGGTGTGAGCACTTGGGGGAGCTGCTCTGCCCCTGCCTGGTGCAGGGCTCAGTGGGGGGTTGTTTACCCCGTGAGGCCCCAGGAGCAACAGCCCCAGTGGCGGGGCCAGCTCTGGAGCCCTGGAGTCAGCCTCGGCTGTAACTCCGGAGCTCTCCTCTGCAGGGGCCTGGAGGCTCCGGGGCGGGGCCGCTGATCTGCTCAGCTCGGGGCAGGAGCGTCCTCGCTGTCCTGGGCCCTCCCGGCCTCTGCCTGTCCCGGGGGAGGCCGGATCCTGGGC
Organism: Canis lupus familiaris; assembly: GCF_011100685.1. Lineage (NCBI taxonomy): Eukaryota > Metazoa > Chordata > Mammalia > Carnivora > Canidae > Canis > Canis lupus. The sequence continues at coordinate 22,693,538 of NC_049226.1, forward strand.
TGTGTCCCGGCGCCCTGTGCTCCGGGACCTGCGCTGTTGGATTCGCGCTCCCGCCGCCCGAGCCCCTCCGAGCTGCTCCCGCCCCGCAGCCCCCTCCGCGGAGCCGCCCCCGAGCCCCTCCGAGCTGCTCCGGGTCCCGCGGTGCGCGCTGCAGCCCTTAGGGAGCTCGGCGCACTCTCCCGGGGCGCAGGTGTCTGTTAGTGTCCCCGGGAGCCCGAGGGCATCCCCGCCCTCCTGGGTCCTGCTCCACCTCCCTGGAGCCCCTTTCCCCCGGGAAGGTCGGTGCAGCTCCTGCTCCTCCGGGACGGGGCTCTCCTGTCCTGGGGACACTCGCCCCGGCCTCAGCCCGGCTCCTCGCGGGGCCCCTCCCCCTCGGAGGCCTTTTGTTCCTTTATTCCTTTTTCCCCCGTCTTCCTACCTTATAGAAGCGCGAACTCTTCTCACTGTAGGCCTTCCAGCTGGTCTCTCTTTAAATCTCAGGCCGAATTCGCAGATTTTCAGGATGATTTGAAGGTTATCTAGGTAATTTGGTGGGGACGGGTGACCTGGGGACCCTGCTCTTCCACCATCTTGCTCCTCCTCCCCTTTACCAGTTTTTGTAAAGCTGGTTTAGTGGTGATAAATTTCTTCAATTTTTTGTTTGGGAAACTCTATCTTTTCTTCAATTCTGAATAGTAACCTTGCTTGTATAGTGCTTTTGGTTGTAGGATTTTCCTACCACACCATTCCTTTCTGCCTGTGCATCTGCTGCTGGAAAATCAGTTGCCAGTGTATTAGTTGGCAGGGTTTTTGTTGTACATAACTAGTCGCTTTTCTCTTGCTGCTTTTAAAATTCTCTCTTCATCTTTAATCTTTGACAGTTTAATGATTATATGTTGTAGCATAAACCTCTCTGCATTCATGTTTTTTGGGTCCCTCTGTGCTTCGTGAACCTAGATGTTGTTTCCTTTTCCACATTAGGGAATTTTCCAGCTCTTGTTTCTTCAAATAAATTTTCTACCCTCTTCTTTCTCATTTTCTTTTCTTTCTGGAACCCCCCAAACATGCATATTCTCTTGATATTTTCCATAATATCCATTAATTTATCATTTTAAAAATTCTGTTTTTCAGGGCACTTGGGTGGCTCAGTCGATTAAGCATCTGCCTTTGGCTCGGGTCATGATCTTGGAGTCCTGGGATTGAGTCCCATGTTGGGCTCCCTGCTCAGAGGGAAGTCTGTTTCTCCCTCTCCCCACTGCTCTCTCTCTTTCTCTCTCTCTCACTCTCTTGCTCTCTCTCTCCCTCTCCCTCTTTCTCTCAAATTAAATCTTTAAAAAGAATTATTATTTTCTTTTTGTTGTACCACATGGGTGCTTTCCATTACCCTGTCTTCCAGATCAGATTCTTTCTTCCACATTCTCTAGTATGTTGATATTTGGTTTATTTTTCTTTTTTTAATAATAAATTTATTTTTTATTGGTGTTCAATTTGCCAACATACAGAATAACACCCAGTGCTCATTTTCATTTCAGTTATTCTTCAATTCTGATCATCTCTTGTTTCCATTTTCTCTCTCTTTATTGAAGCTGTCCCTGAGTTCATCCACTCTTGTCTCCAGTTGGGTAAGCATCCCTATTATCATTATTTTTTAAGATTTTATTTATTTATTCATAAGAGACACACAGAGAGAGGCAGAGACATAGGCAGAGGAAGAATCAGGGAACCCGATGCAGGACTCCATCCCAAGGACCCCAGGATCACAATCTGGACCAAAGGCAGATGCTGAAGCACTGAGCCATCCAGGTGTCCCAGGTGAGCATCTTTATGACCATTTCTTTGAATCCTTTATTAGATAGGTTGCTTTTCTCTATTTCATTCCTTTTCCTGAGGTTCTTTCTTATTTTATTTGAAGCCTATTCCTTTTTCTTTTTACTTTGCTTGACTTTTTGTGTTTGTTCCTGTGAATTATGTGCATGCAACAGCTACTACTGTTAAATCTGATGGAACGATCTTGTGCATGGGTATCTCATTTTGTATGTTTGGTGATTTTGGCTAGCTTGGCTGGAGCTGTGGTTGGCATCGCTTGGGGGTCCGGGGGCACTCTGTGCTGGGGCCTATGTGGTGTGATGGCTGGAGCAGACAAGGCAGTGGGCTAGGGTGGTCTCTTGGCTCTCCACACATGGAGTTCCTGGTTGGACAGCTGAAGCTATTTGAGCATGTTTTGGGGGTAGTCTTAGGCTCTCTGCACAGGGTGTCCTGGTAGGAAATGTGAAACCTGAGTGCGTGCAACCTGGGTAGTCCCAGGGCTATCTGCACAGAGGGTTCCCTTCTAAGATATGGGAAGCTGAAGAGGGTGCAGGTCAGGGAGGCCCTGAGGTCCTGTGTGCAGGGGACACCCCTGTGGGGTGGCTGGAGTTGATATGGGTGCAGGCTGGGGTTCCCTGGCAGGGTGGCTATAGCCAAGGTAGGTGTGGGTTAGGGGATCCCGGTATATCCCACACATATGGAATCCTGGCCGGATTGCTGAAACCGCGCTGAGTGCCAGCTTGAGGAGGGTGGGGGGGTCCTGGAATGCTCTGCGAGTCCTCTGGAGCTGAACGAGCGTGGGCCTGGGGTGCTCCAGGTTGCTTTGCGCCCGGGTCACTTGGGCGAGACGGCGGTAGCGGTAGTTGGCGCCGAGCAGGGACGTCCCCCGTGTATCAGTCCGGGGCTGCGCTGGGGGGTTGGCTGGGGCTGCTGTGCCCCGACGCCTGGGCCTCGGTGAGGCGACGGGTCAGCCGTGGGCCCCGACCTGCTCCCGCGCCGGCGGGGGAAGGGCTGAGCGCACGGGGCGCCCGCCAGGCCCGGCCCACGCAGGGCCCCGCCGCTCCCCGCCGGCACAGTTCCAGGGCTGCATCCTCTCTCCTATTTTAACTGCATCTTTTTTTTCCTGTGCCCCGGGGCATCTGGGGCCCGGGGCTGGCGGGGCGGCAGGCTGGGGGCTGGAGCCCGCTCGTGCCGCCGTCGCGGTGCAGGGGCTGCCAGCGGGGGTGGGGGTGGGGGTGGGGGTGGGGGTAGGGGTGGGGGCGTGGGGAGGCGTCCTGAAGCTGCAGTTCCTTTTCCGGCTTCGCCCCGGGGTTGCCGCGAGCTGCAACGCTCCGCTTTACCAGCAGAAAGAGCCCGCGCCGGGCAGAGCGCGCCTCCTCCGGGGACAGTGAGCCCCGCGGCGGGGGCCGGCAGGCTCGTGCGGGCAGAGCTTCCCGGGGGGGCGGCGAACCCCGACCTGGGCCGACGGGGTGCTGTTTGCCCCTGCAGGTTAGCAGAGGTGGCCGAGGGGCCCCAGGTGGGCGCCGCAGTGGCCGCTGCCTGGGCCATGTCCGCGGGCCGCCGCCAGGACCTCCGGAGCCTGGCTGCTGCGTCCCCGATGCGCACGTACCTTCGCAGCCCCCCAGAGCTTCTGGCTGGACCCCGGTGTTCCCTGCACCACCCCCTTGGCCAGGCGGCATTTCCTGCTACCCGCCTGGGAGCTGGCACCACAAGTCTGTGTATCAGGATCTTCCAGAGCCGGCTGCCACCGTCCCCCTTTCCCCGGCCCCATGACCGCCGCCACCTGGTGAGCCTAGTGTCACCAGGCAACCTCCGGCTGGGGAAGGGGAAGAGCAGAGCTGAGAGTCCTGAACTTTCTGGATGACTGGGAAGCGGGGAGGGTGGGAGGGCAGCGTGTGAAGGGCCCCGGGGCTGGTGGAGCCTCGCTGCACTGCCCCCGGGCCACGGTGGCCTCCAGTCCCGCTCGGGCTGGTCCCGTGCTGCCCGCCACCGGGGTGCCACATGGGCCGTGACGCGGAGCTTGGACCAGCAGACCGTGCACTCGCTCTGCGTCTCCCTTGACGGATTCGGGATTCACAGCATTTTGATGCGCGCTGTATTCACGACGTGCAGCGGGCTCTGTCCCAGCCTCGGCCGTTCGGTCCGTACATAGCAAAGCCCTAGGTCCCCGCGGAGAGGGCTGGGCGGCCTTTCATGTGGTTCAAATTGGGTTGGCCATCCCCCCGAATCTTCCACCTGCACATCTGCAAGCTACTCAAATGAATAGTAAGTACAGGTTTGGAAAGTAGAGTGGGGAGAGGAGAGCTCAAGGTGAGGCGCGGAAAAGCCTGTGGCCTGGGACCAGTGTCAGGGGCCGGCGGGGGCGCGGGGCTGCGGGGGCTGGGCCGGGCTGACAACTTCTGTATTGTACTTCCTGCGCTTTGAGCTTTCTGTCCCTCATTGAGCTGTCCTGGGGAACAGAAGGGCATCTGCTGGGTCACCTAATTAAGCTTGTCTGGCTCTAATCTCCTGCTGAATTTGTGCAAATAGATGGCCTGGGAACTGCAGATGGCAGCTCCTTCGCATGAAAGCTGTTGTGTTTGCAGTGGGCCTCATAGGAGTCTCCAAGCGCACCCAGGAAGGGCTTCCTGCATGAGTGGACTCGCTGCCTGTTACTCCCCAGGACCAGAGGGGGCGCTAAGGAGGGACCCAGGAGTCCAGGCTCCAGTCCTGGGCCAGAGGAAGAGTGTCCTTGGCTTCCCAGGCCCTGAGCAGGGAGCCCTGGGCAGCTGGTTGGTCTGTGGCCTGGGCTGGCGCCACCAGACAAACCTCAGGACGGCCGATCTCGGGCGATCTTCCCCTCCAACATGAGTGATCCCTCGTCAGGACGACTGGGGCTGTGACAGCAGAGCAGTGAATGCGAGGGGGTCTCCTAAAGTGCAGACACAAGCTCATGTCCCGCTTTTCCTAGCCTCCCCTGCCCTCGCTGAGGTCCTGGCACGGAGGTTACTCCTAAATGTTTGCACAATAACCGCGCGGAGCATGACCACGGGCACTCCCAATGCTGTCTTGCAGCACAGTGAACAGAAAAGGGAATTTGAGAAGAAGAGGGATTTCTCTTTGAGCAAGTGCTTTATTTATTTATTTTTTAAATTTTATTTATTTATTCATGAGAGACACAGAGACACAGGCAGAGGGAGAAGCAGGCCCCTTGCAGGGAGCCCGATGTGGGACTCGATCCCAGACCGGGATCACGCCCTGGGCCGAAGGCAGACGCTTAGTGCTGAGCCACCCAGGTGTCCCTGAGCAAGTGCTTTGTCCTTTCTGAGTCTTAGTCTTCTCATTTTTAAGAAGTGGCAATGTCTGCTGCAAAGGACTATGGTTTAACCAAACTGTGGTGCTGGGCCCTCAAATGTGAGTGGTCTCCCCACCAGCCCTCTCCAAATTTGAGGGGAGCAGTTAGTTATAATCTAGGAGCAAATGCCCAAAGGGGGAAAAATCACCCAATTAGATGAGAAGTTTTCCCAGATCTGTGCCTGGTGCAGCTGAGCCACCAACCGAAGCACATGCTGCTCTGTCTAGATTGGCCCTGGGGTTCCCATCGGGAGGGACTGACGTCCCCTTCCACTCAGGTCAGGGGGGCTGGGGTGCAGACGGCCGCATCTCCAGGGCCCTGGCTGGGGTGGGGGAGCGGTAATGCCATCCCTGACCTACTGGGCTGTGAGCTTCCAGAAGCTTTGCCTTCTGTGTTCTCCTTATTTTTGTTATTCCATTACTTTCCTATTAGGATCCATAGAAGAGTCTTTAGGAGGCCTCGCAGTGGGGGGTAGCACGGAACTAGGGTGCCAAGAACTCTTTCAACGGGTTACAGTGCCATTCCTGAAGTAGATGCCACCACTGGGATCGTCCCAGGACCCTGTGGGAGTCGGAACTCTGGCCAGCAGAGCTGTATGCAGCGCAGCTGCGCAGGGGCAAGTGCTCGAAGGTGAACATCAGGAAACGGCTGTGTGTTTACACACCAGCATTTACAGAGTCACGAGGTGGACTCACGCGTGAACCTGCCTGTGCACGGGGTCTAGCTCCGCACTCAGAAGCCAGCAGGTGAGGCTGCCCAGCTCCGCACAGGGTGCGGGTGGCAGGACTCCGTCTCCAGGGGCCACGGGGGTGGGGGGTGCTGGTGGGGGGTTGCAGTTTTTCAAAGGTTGCTTTAAAGCTCTTAGAGCCGAGCAGCACCCGGGTGGCTCAGTCGGTTGTGCACCGGACTCTTGATTTTTGGCTCAGGTCGTGAACTCAGGATTGTGGGATTGGGTCCCACACTGGGCTCCCTGCTGGGTGTGGGGCCTGCTTAGTATTCTCTCTCCCTGTCTCCCTCTGCCCCTCCCCTGCTTGCATATGTGCGTGTGCTTGCTCTCTCTAAAAATAAGTCTTTAAACCAGCATCTGAGGCTGAGGTACAAATGCTGGTTAAGTACATATGTCCTGCTAATGAGACCCAGGGATAGGGATTTTGCTGCTGTTTCCATCTCCTTTTCCCCAGCATTACCTGACTCATCAGGTTGTATGAATCCTTTTTCTGTAGACAAAGGAGCGAGGTGGGGAAGGACTAAGCTACTAGCACTAGTCCACAGGGTAGCTTCCTTGGATGCTCAGTCCCACCTCTGCTGCCAACAGACTACGGAGTTGGAATGTGCTGTGTTCTCTGCCAACTGCAGCTGAAGGGCGTAGTTAAATCTACTGACGGAGGGGAGATAAATTACCTAAATCCAGATCCTAGGCCAAGAGTTTAAGGTGGGGGGTGGGGGGTGGAGGAAGGAAACACCTGACAGATGGTGATTTTAGTAAAACAAAACCCAAGAAGCAAAATGAAAAACTGAAAAACAATGAAGGAAAAAACCCCTCTCTGATCTGGAGATAAAAGTTTCTTAGACATGGACACAGAACATGAATTTGCTACATCATGAAGATCAGTAGCCCATTTTGGATTTGTGACTACGTATGAAATGAGTATTTTCAATTCCCAGTTGGGTATAAAATAAGGGAAGCGAACCTACTTAGATGAGGCATTAGTAGGATTGTAGGCTTGATTCATGCCAAGAGGGGTGCAGGAAACGAGACCCATACAACGGAGACCTCACTGGGCCACCAGATGACACAGAAAGACTTCAGGGGCTTAGGTTAATCACTGGTGGGAAATTGGTAAGGAATGACTAGTTGTCTTTGGCCCTTAATTCCAATTTTCATATGAATTCATTTGGCTCCAACACACTGGTAAGGAACACGTGCGCATCCGTGAAGACTCCTGTTCTGGAACCACGGAAGGCAGGCGAGCCCCGGGCCTGGAGGAAGGGGCCCTCGATTACTTAGCATCTGTGCTGCTGCAGGAGGTTCATTTCCTCACGAAACAAAAACAAACCACCATAAAAAAAAAGTTTTTAATTTTTTTTTCTTAGTGGTGGAATCACATCACTGTTTCAATATGGATTTCCAGTAAGTCTAAAGTACTGCTTTTTGGAGTCGTAAAAATTCCATCACAGAAACACACAGAACAGAGGATAAAGAGAATCACATCAGTATGCCAGATGGTTGTTCTAAACGTTCTTTACCTTATTTTCCTATAAGAGAAGTTTGAGGGGCCAAATTGGAGATTCTATCAGCACAGGACTATGGTTTGGGGGTGAAGGGGACAACCACCTCATGGGAAAAGAGGAGATCAGTGATCTGGTTCACTTGCAGGCTTGGTTCATGTCTCTGAGGAGATCTGTGTGTTTGTGGGTATTTTGTATTAGCTAGAAATGCATGATTTCAGAAAAACCCAAGAAAATCTAAAATATACACTGTATAAAAACAAGCCATTGCTTTTCAAGGTTTTTTGTTGTTGTTGTTGTTTTCCCCTTGAGACATAAGCTGCTTTAAGTAAGAGAGAGGTCAAATGCTTTAATGGACAACAATTTTTCATCTGAAATCTCATACACACAACTGGCAGATTTGGTACATGGTTTAAAAGTGAAGTTTTACACATTTTATCAAACTAAATTAAATGATGCACAGACTGTTCAAAAATTGTTTAATTGCCAAATGGTCAAAACTTTAAACTGTTTTTTAATCTTAAGACTAGGGACCATAGGGAAAAAGCTACTCCTAACACATCTCGGTGTTACTGTAACAAAGTAAAAAGCAGGTTAACAGATGGCATTAAGGGGGTGGGGGAAACCAAAACCCTTTTAAACAGTAAACACTGTTAAAAGCTAGAGCTGTATTCCATTTGTAAAAGAAAGGATATCTAAAGTGTATGGTGATGTTCAAAACTATTTAATCTTGTGGAAATAATGTTAACACAATTTATAAAGCACTGTGAATGAACACGCTCAGCAGTGTGTAGTTCCAATGAATTTAAAATCACACATGATTATGTTAAGAATATCATTCACCAAGGATCGTCCTAAGGCATCTAAAAAGATCTATACTAAAGGTCTGGACAGAGAAAGCCGGGATACACTTGGTTTCTTATAAAGAATCACAAATACAGCAAATGCACGTTATAGCTACAATTATACTAGTCACAATTTTTAATCTTACAGAATAAAGCTATAATATGTGAAATTACAATATATTTATCTTCTTTAAAACCATTTTTAAAGAAGGGCACATCTGTCTTTTTTTTTTTTTAAGTCAAAAAACCAGAAAGATGTAACTGACAGATGCAGTCTTTATAAAATATTTTGTGGCTAATTACATGCTAATTTTCAAAATACAACAGGATTTTTGGTCCATGAGGCCCTTAAAAAACTAAATGTAGGTAAGGTATTCCCATCTTATCAATAGAAATACAAAGTTCATGAAAAAATTTCAATACTTATTAAAACATCTGTCGACAGAATGCTTTTTTTCGTGTGTGCAGTTTAACATTAAGAAATATCTCTAGTAAGTAATGGACAGGATAGAATAAACAAGTAAATGAGGATGCTTTAGTAGGACCGTCTCGCAATCCTCTCTTGAAGGCGATCAATAAATAATAACACGGTCTTTGAATGTCAACCGAACTACAGTTCTTGGTTCTTCTACGAACACGTTCGTACCAGGGCTTAGGGCTTAATAATCCTGGGTTTTCCCCCCCGGGACAGGGCTGCGAGGACTCCAACCACCAGCCCCGCTGGCCCGCTGCCTGTTCCTGTGAGTAGAGGCCTTTGCACATGGCTCACTCAGCCTCCTGTCTGCGGCTGCTCTGGTGCTACGTGCAGAGGTGAGCAGGTGACAGAGACCAGACGCTTCTCAAAGCTCGGACTGGTTATGCCTGACCCTTCACAGAACAGGTCTGTCAGCCGCTGCCCTAGGAGTCTCGCAGGCCAATCTGAAATATCGCATGCTTCTCTACTTCTACGAGCTCTGCTTTGTCTTATGCTAATGCACGTGTGTAGTTCATGGGTTTTACACTTTATCTGTGGGTGTATGCCTAGGAAGCTCATCTTGAGGAAGTAAGTCGGATAGCAAAAATGAGAATGAAAACAAATATACCTTCGGGTCAGTGCCCGTAAATCGGGGGTGGGGAGGGGTGGGGTGGGGGGGAACAGCTCAAGAGTTTTCAAAACACACACACACAGGTATCCAGAGCCATAGCTAACCTATCACAAACTAATAGCTACAACATAATCAAAGTATATTTGTTTATAAATATATTACTGTCCATATACATAGATACATCCGTAAAAGACATGTTAAATAATTATTTGTATAATCAATACTACTTTTTTTGTGTGTGTTTTAAAATGACACATTCTATTAAAATTATCAAAATAACTCTTTAAAAATACCAGGAATAAAACCATCGAAGAGTTCCTTTCCATTCAAGTGGTTCTAAAATCTTATCGTTGGTCATCCAGACTCCAGTCTTGGTCATCCACAACTCAAACATAGTTCAATGAAGGGAAGGTCAGCCACCAAAAGCGTAACACCCTCTCCTGTTTTTAATACTTCATGACAAATACGTAGGCATGTATGTATATATACATATAAAATGCTTTTTTTTTTAAAGTTATATTACATATTCTCATCAAGGAAACTTCATAAAAGCACAAAGTTCAAGTTTCTACCAGTATCACACATTTTATACTGGTGTGCATTTCTTTCAAATGTTGAGGTCAATGACAAACTCTATCAGGATACAGAGATATCAACAGATGGGAAACGTACGTGTCACGTGCAGGGAGGGAACCGTGAGGGCCAGGATCTGGCCAGCTGGCTGCTACTCCCTCTGTAGTAAGACACAGAGACAGTGCACCGGCTCCTTGCTGGGGAAAGGACAGTCAACTGTCAACTATTCGGGGGCAGAATAATCCAATCTGAGTTTTTTCTCTCCTATCGGTTGACCAGTTTCTCTGGGCAGTTTCTCTACTAACACCTCCTCCCTCTCCAGTTATCTGTGAGTGAATCTGGTAAAAGACAGGATTAAGGTGAAAGTTTTGGCTACAATGAAGGTTTGGGATCAGCTATGGATTTAATTGAACGGTGGATCCTTTTACTTATTGCTTTAGAGAATGAAGAATTTGCTGTGTCTAAAGCCTGCCAAATATCTCATTCTTAAGCTCTGAAAGCAACATGGGTGCTTAAAAAAAAAAAAAAAAAAAAGAAAGAAAGAAAGAAAGAAAAAAGAGAGGGGGACAAACTGTCCTCTTGACATAAGAAAACTGCTATTTCTTAACTCACAATTCATTATACTGAAGGATTTCAGTGTGAGCAATTCAGAGCTATTCACTTCAGGACAGGTAGTGGCAAGCTACACTATGTTCCATGGTCTAAAATCCATGAAGCAATAACAGACAAGTTTGCTAAAAACACGAGAACATCAAACTAAAAGTCTGATACACATTTCGCTGAAGATCTCATTTAAATAAGTTTAGTAATGTTTGGCAGACTCTTCAGATAGTGAAAATGCTAACATTAAGAAAATGCGAGCGAAATCTACAATTTAAAAAGGATTTCATACTTAAAAAAAAAAGGCTTAAAACATGACTAAAATAAAAGGTACTCCACATCTGTAACCCTTTTTTTTTTTTTTTTTTTTTTTTTGGCACTCACTTAGCTTCTACACTTAAACTTGTTCTACAGATAGTGACTGACGAAATCAAGGAGAACAGATTCACAAGCGAGTAGGGTCACACCCGGACACCACTCGGGATGGTTTGTGTCACCATCTGTATTGTTTCTGGGTACAGATAAGGGCCACACTCACCTCAAAAACAACAGCAATAATTGTGTAGAACACCACTTTCCTGAATTAAGTTTGCTGAACACGGTTCAGATTATTGGATATGTCAATATGCACAATGCCTTTTAGAAGCATTTACTGTATACCCAAATCCTACTTCATGCAACACACAGTGTCACACAAGTAGTGAAAATGTTATCCTAGTCAAAGGTGCTTGGACATTATTTTCAGGCAGCATTTTACCTTTATTTTTAAGTTCTCACTAGATAAGTTTTAGGAGAAAGAAAATGCCAATAAATGTATTTAATATATTTTAATATATTCTATAAAACTAAGACAGACAATTTTATTTACCTAAATCGTTACTTTTATTTTTCTACCCTATCCTAGACCTCAATTTTACTTTAAAATTTTGTATTTAAATAAGGGATAAAATGTTGCCCAAAAGTCTAATCATAGTTACACATTTGTGTTTTCACTAGATCTACAAATCAAAATAGTTCTTATAGTTAAAAAGATACAATTTGTATCAACAGTAAAAGGTACTTTCTGGCTTTTCAGGGCTTTACTTCAAACTGTAGCATGTTAGAATGGTCAGAACACCCAGGGCATCGAGGCAGACGACAGAGACAGATCAGGATGGTCTGTCACGTGAAGGAAAATTCAAAGCCTGGAGGCAACTGTCAAGGTCATGTGAAGCACACACGACTGTCTGCCACTCAATGCAAGGTCTGTCTTCTGAGGACAAAAATGAATTCGCATCTAGCAAAACCCATGACTTTGAAACCAGAAATATCCCTTACTAATACTAGAACAGACTTTAGTCTGTAGCTAAAACTACACTATTTGTGGCAAGAATCTGGCCTTAATAATATAACAGGCCCCTCAAAAACTACCTTCAGGAAAATGGAAAATATACAGTATCTTACAAACATTTTAAGTTACCACTGACAACGCCTCCACCACCATTCCTATAGTGCAGTATCAATAACTTTTGCATATCCTCAACACATAAACCCACCTCAGGCCAGCCTTGATAAATAGCAGGAAAGCTAAAGAGTATATTAAATATAAAAGTTGCATTGAGAATAATTAGATTCATTAAAAACAGGCAAGGACTGTGAAAGGGTTCTTTTATCCAGTATTGTTGTGCCCCGAAACAAAAAAGACAAACACGTTAAAAATACAGGTTAATGAGAATCTAGGAATTCAATTCCATTCCTACCGTCTAGAAGCACATCATAGCTGGATAACAAAGCTCTAAACTGGAACAGTTACGGCTTTTGCCTTATTCGTTAAGGAAAAAAAAAATGGAAACAATTTTTTCCATTGATTGCATCTGCTTTCCTTTAAATCAACCATATTAAATTAACTAAATTACCTAACAGGAAAAAAAAAAATCCCAACAAAAATAAAACAATGAAAAGTGCCATATTGTAAATCATTCTAATATAGACTGTTACCCATTTCCGTATAAACTGGTAACTTACATTTTGTTTAAAATATAAAGTCAGTGCTGTAGTATATCTTTGTTTCTATAAATAATGATTATAGCACAAAGAAGCCCACTTTCCCCAAATAAAAATAACTTAAAAAGCTGTAAAAGATTCCAATTAAGCTTGGCTTGAAAAAATAGTCGGCTAGGGTCTAGTCAAATGTTCGACATTCTGAAAGTATTGTAATTGCTCGCAATTGATAGACAAACACCAAGGTAATAAAACACGAAACAAGGATAAAAAGTGCTGCATATAAACCCCTGATGCACCAAAGATTAATATCAAAGATCACAGAGACATCTAATAAATCAAACTGGAAAAATCTCCAGCCAAGGAGAGAGCTTTTAAAAAGGAAATGTCTAAAAAAAAGTTTGAAGGTAAAGCAATCCCGTGATACTTCCACGCTGTGGGGCTCTACGTACAGGTTCCATGATACAGTATTTCACATAAATGGATACTATTTAACCTCCTTGCCGCGAAGGAGATGACATGTGCTATTGTAGCAAACCTCCCTCAGCATTTGAGCTGAACGAAAGAACGACTCCACACCACGAAGATGCATCGTCCGTCAGTAGCCCAGCTGGGACTTCTCCACGAGGATGGCGGCGGCCAGCTGCTGGGCGTCCGTCACGTGCGGGTTCCTCTTCATGACCGTCCGCACCAGGTCGGCCGGGAAGATGTTGCACAGGTTCACGTAGACCTTCTCGCGGTCGTCCTGGTACCGGGGCGGCTCGGGCGGCGGCGCGCAGTACGGGCCGCGCCACGCGGGCTCCGGGCGCTCGGGCAGGCTCTGGAAGGCGAACGGCTCGTAGCCCGGCTGCGTGGAGCTGTCCGGCAGCGAGTAGGTGTGCCGGTAGCCGTAGGCCGCCTCGGGCGCGAACGCCGGCCTCTCCCAGCCGCCCGGGCCGTCGGGGCCCGAGTAGGGCTTCCTGGGCCGGGACGGGGAGCCGTCGTACAGCCGCGAGTCCGACACGCTGTCCAGCCGGGTGGCCAGCAGCGAGCGGCCGAGGCGCGGCGCCTTGGGGTGCGCGGCGCCCGGCGGGGACGGGTAGTCGCCGGGGCAGCTGGAGCGCGCGCCCGCGGCCGGGTGCGGCAGGTGCACGGCCAGGTGCGCGAGGGGCGGCTTGGGGTGGTACTTTGGTTCTTCGTGACTGTAGCTTGGCACTCTAGCTAGGGGGTCGTGGAAGTTCTGCAGGAAGGGCTGGGAATTAAGGCGGCTGTGCGGGTGCACGTGCTGACACTTCAGGCTCTCTTCCAGCTGTGGGTCGGGCGAGCTCACGTACGAGCGGTCGTTGTAGCCCACGTAGGAGTCGCTGCTCCCGCAGCTCATGCTGCCCTCGCTGCTGCAGTCGGAGGCCACGGAGCTGACGCGGTAGTCCGTGTCCAGGGAGAAGCGCCTCTCGGGGCTGCGCGGGCCTGAGATGCTCAGATTCGAGTAGGCGTTCAACATGGAGTAATACCCGATGTCGACGGGCGAGTCGCATTTGGGGTACTGTTCGTAAGGCATTGGCGTTCCGTGATTTTTGGTTGCCATCATCATTGGAGGGTACTGTCCCTGTGGTCTTTGATCCTGAGCTGGGAAATGAACTCCAGATGGAAGGCCGTTGCTTAGAGATGTAGTGCTTTGGGGTTTTGCAGTGGAAGTCGCCGGGATGCTCACCAACGAGGGGACAGACCTGGTTTCCAGTTTGTTTTTGGTGGGAAGCTTTTCTTCGAGGTCCTGGTAGACTTGGGTCCGTATGCTCGGATCCGACTGCCTCTTGGGAGCACCCCGCTTGACATCTGAAGTGCTGTCCGCTTTCGTGCTGCAGGGAACGCTGTTGCTTTTGACCAGCCCGCCTTCGTTGGAGGTCTTGGCCGCTGTGTTTCGAGACATGGCCCGAAGCTCGTCGGCCACCGACCTCTGCGGCTGGCTGCCCCTCTCGGGATGGTAGTATTTGCACTTGTGTCCGTACGTACACTTCTTTCCTACGGAGAGGGAGATCAGTTAGGCAAAGGAGCACACTACCAGACCCCGGCAGCTTGGGTTGGCATGACTATTTCAACCTGTGGGCGAGGCCAGGGCAGAGGCGGGGGTACGACCCTCCCTCTGGAGATGAGCCCCTCTCAGCCGCCCCGCTGCCGGGCTCCAGGGAGCAGCGAACACATCGGCCGAGCGATCGAGTCCCCTCCTGAGGTCTGGGTGGGCACCCCATGTCCTCAACTCCTTCCTGCCATGCTCTTCCCACATGGCTTCATAACCAGATACGACATTCTGTCCTAAAGAGCAAAACGAGCTGTTGGAATGCAGTACACTCATGCCAACCTGACTTGTTTCTAGTTGGAAGGACTCCAGGTGTTTTTACCTGCTTGACAACTAACTTCACAAAGAATTAGCTCAGTTTTTGGAGCTAACCACGTTTTAACTCTGGGAAGTGCATTTGCATCGAACATGATTAGGTAAAAATAATTCACCTCCCCCCTCCACCCCCACCCCTGCCGCCCCACCCTGCCCGTGGTTGTTTTCTTAAATCTCATTACAATCAAAAGAACCGCATACTATGCCATCCAAAATTTTAAAAATGTTTATTTTTATCAACAAAAGTTTAACAACGTACTATGTTCTAAAGGCAAATATTAAATACTTATAAGGAAAGTTACCGTATGGACAAGGCTGCTTTTTGTGTTCAGGAACAATAGGTTTCTTCCTCAGAAAATTATCCAGGCTTGGGCCATGTCTGCCGAGAGGGTCGTCAGGGGGCATGAACCTGTCATGGATATAATACAAAATATATCTAAGTAGGAGCTTGATAATTTAATTCTGAAGACAGAAGGGAGAACTTGATTCACTCTAAGGTCTTTAAAACATTTTTAACAAACATTCTGGTTCAGCGTTTATGGGGTAAAAAAAAAAATAACAGTACACAGAATTTTCTTAACGGACACAAGTAAACTGTGTCAAGCCGAACCTGTACTGGTTTTAACTCAAGTAAGTTTTGAGCCTTGTATGTTCTCATTAATTCTTTCTTCCTGTCAGTCTTGGGATTTTGTAAGAACTTCAGAAAACCACACGATTCTGTGTTAAGAGGGTTTGGTGAGCCTCGACCACGTCCAGCAGTAAGGGTGAGTGAGGAGCAGTGACAGGAACGTGGACACCAGCCACATCCCGTTCCGGGCTGGGGCCCTGCGTGGCCTCTCTTCTTTCTTCCTGACAGTGGGCCTTTGAAGTATTAGTTTTTGTAGATTAATACGCTTTCCTAATTAAGTGACTTTGATCTAAGTTCACAGGGCACAGTTGAGATTCTAAGTCGAACCCCACAGCCCCATTCTCTTTGCTCCTCAGCAGAGAGATGGAAAAAATCTCATGAACACAGGAATTCATGGCATGTAGCATAACAGAAGTTACAACTGAAGAGCTCTACTACTTGTGATGTCACTGTTGGAACTTGAAACGGGCCATGCAGTTACCCAGGAAATGTGAACGATGTTGTATGAACCCCTAAGGGAGTGTCAGGTGGCTAAGAACACTTAGCAAATATGCTGTTTAATATCAGAACAATGCGGCAACATTAAAAACAAGAGGCACTCAATCCTATAATCTTAACTACAATTATTTCGTGTATGTGTTGCATTTTAGTCATTTCTGTATGCGTAAGCATTTCACAAACACAGATATAATTTTGTGCTTTGTCTTTTTAACAAATAAATTTCCATGTTCCTCAATAGCTTTCGTATTCATAATGCTGAAGAGCTGATGAATATTCCACTAGATGCAGAGCGGCTTAACTGGTTTCTCTATGGTACCTTTAGCTGCCTCTGAATTCTTGCAATAATAAGTATTACGGAAATGAACATATCTGGTCTTTTTTCCTCAGGATATATATTCCAAGAAAGGAGATGGGCCTGAGAGGGTCTGCATATTTCCAAGGCTTCTGCTAACCCATGCCAAACTATTTCACAAAGATGTGTTAAACTACATCTTTAACAGAACAAGGCACAGGCAAAAATATTTTTGTGAATTAAATAGGTGAAAAAAGATGTTCTCTGTACATTTAGTTTGCATTTTTGTCAACAGGTGAACTTTCCCACCTATCTGTGGGCTTTATTTATTTCTCAGGAGACCTGCTTTTTATCGTTATCTGTCCATTTATCAATTTCGTCTTGACTAGAGTCTTACCATTGGTGTAACATTAAAAAAATCCTGTATTTAAAATATATACTTAAGTGATCAAGGCTCTAAGTAGATTTTGAAAGGCCGTGTTTTGAGGGTCAACAGGTCCAAATCTGTGTCCTGTGAAGATGGGGAATGTCCCTGTCTGTTCTGACAGACTTGCCCTGTTACTGCCTTCCGCTGCAGGGGCCTGGCACTCACATGTGGCTTCCTGAGGCATCGTTCCACGCTTTTCCTGACTCCCACTGAGGATCAGAGGGGATATCAGTTGTGGGAAGAAATGTGTCTTAGGTCTGGTCAGTGGCAGGCGGAGACAGGGCTCCTGTGGCAGCTGCCAGGGATGGCCACGTTGGCAGGGAAGCAGTATCACTGGTAAGTACATGGTTTCACTTACTTGTCATTGACAAATGAGTACATTAGCAGTCGCTCATCTATGAACTTCTTCCACTCTGGTTTCTCATTGGCCAGATCCCTGTAGTTGTCATTGGACACAATGATCCCATCCGACTCAAAAGCCAGCTTCACGATGAACCTGTCGTCGTAGCACACCACCCGCCTCCCCTGCACTCGTCGGGATGGCGTGAACACTAGGATTTTCTCCTTCTCTAATTTACGCAGAATTTCTTGATCTGCAAGGACGATTGGGGTAGAATTTCAGGAGTAAGTACATACAGGACACACAAAGTAACTTTCATACAACGTGAGCTTTTATAATAGGAACTGGATTTATGTAACCATTTAATTAGGGATTATGATTTACAGTTTGTAGATAGAACACATTTTTAATTCCCAGTATTTTTCCTCGAGGATTGCAATAATAAAGCCTATATAAACAGCCCCCAAAGTAATTAAAAGCTGATTTAAAACTTTAACAGAATAAAATGCAATTTGCTCAGTTATGTTTTTCATTACGTAAGGTTTTGCTGGAGAGCTGGAGCCCTGCAGGACGGCACACACACAGCCATATGCCCAGTGCACCACCATTCGGACAGAACAGTGGTGCTGGGCTCAGGTGTGTCCTCCCTGCCAACCCCGTTTATTCTGTAGTTCTGTTTTTGCTTAGTGGATGTGATAGGGGAGAGTCTGAGGAGCACCAGAAGTAGTTGAGGTAGCAAGGGGAAGAGTCTTATGATGTGGAAGGTTCACAGAGGAGGCAGGGAAGTCAGAACTGTTGTTACAGACGTGATCAGTGTGTGTTTTGTGTCCTTGGCCGTGAAACGTGTGGCACAAATGCAAGCATCCTCACAGGCTGGACTGCGAGAAGAGAAGAGGTGAGAAATGATTAGAGGGGAAAGCTGCCACAGACAGAATAAAGGTAGGCACAGAAATGCTCTTTTGGCTTCTGTTGGCATATTCTTACAGCACTTGGTAACTCTGACTTGTTTAGTGGGCTTTATAAAAAAATATGAACTTTATATAGAGTTCATATTTTCATGAATGGTAAAAAATCTCTCATCATCCCTTCTTCCTGCTGTGCCTCTTCCTGTCTTCCCACCGTTGTACATTCTGGCCCGGAGTCCTGATGCCATAATTAAAATAAAAAAAGGCTACTTTTTCATGTTGAACTGGAATTGCTAAGCTTTAAAAAAAATCTCTCTGGTGACCAGATATGGCCTGCCTGTGCTGTGGTATGTCAAGCATCCACGGCCACTGAGATTAAGAATGACCTTGCCTCACAAAGGAAATCTGCAAATCAGGTAAGCAAGGGTTGTGATCACCACAACAGAAGTATGAGCAGAGTACTGGGGAGGGAACACGTCAAGGATTAGGGGTTGGCGGGCTCTAACTGGCACATAGATTTCATGATGTTCCTGACACGATTTCGTTAAGACCAGAACATTGGTTTAGAGCAGCAGCAGAGTAGAAGTGGAAGAAATGTGAGTGTTAGAAAGAGCAAATCACAGGTAAATCTCAGGTTCTGGCATCTTCTATATAAAACAGCCATATTTTATTGAGCCTCAAGGCAGTCAGGTGGCTAGAAGTGAGTTGCCCACATGTACAAGCACTTAGCATAGAACCAAGCAAGCTCTCAACACTGTTGAGATGGATTTTAATAGATAAAATTACTGACCTCTTAATCACAGAAAACCAATACAAACTCAAAAGCTCGGTCTCAACTACAGGCTTTGCCATATTATAATTATTTTTGTGTGTTGCCCTGATAAATGAGACATGGTCCCTGCCCTCAAAATGTTGCTCTTTATTTCCATTAGCACTCAGCCCAGGAAGCACAGCAGGAGATACTCAGCAAGTGTCTGTAGAATGAGTACATGCAATACTTAAAGATGAGTATTTGGAGGTCTTCCAGTTTATTCACTGTTCATGAATAAGCCATGCTACTTTATTTGTGTGAGTGTTTCCTCATACATGCTATGCAATGAAGTGATTAGAGAAGTAAGTGTGGTGGCCTAATGGTCAACATCATCTTGCTTAATTTGCTTTTTCTATAATACCTAGTGAGGTTAAAAAGGACACCAATTAGGATAAATAATCCTAACTTAAACAGATATGGCTAGTAAGCTGAACTGAATCTCTCATTCCTTGCGTAGCACCTGATACAGAGTTTGGCGCTTGTAAAATAGGCGTTAACTTGCTGGAAAACGTACTAGTCTAAATCTCTATGTGAGAGCCGGAAAATATTTGTCAAGTATCTTTTTCAGTACAGTGGAAAAATAACAGACTATTCATTCAATTTACCAGGTTTTATCTAGAATTTTTCCCTGGGGTGGGGGCTGGGGGGTAACACCTATGGACCTCTGAGCAGGGATGAGGGTGCTGACCCCTCACTCTTGACTACTGGGGGGAAGCCCACTGTGTGACCACCAACACATGTCTTCTCCATTATGGGTAGTGTATACTGTATTCTTAAAGCCAGCCAGAGAGAAGAAAATGTTATGAAGAAAATCCTAAAAGAAATTACATTTACTGTATTGTAAAAAAGTATTGTAAAATTACTGTATTGTAAAAAAGTCCACTTCTAAGTGGACCCAGGCAGTTCAAACTTGTGTTGTAGAATGAGTACATGGAAGTGTCAAGTGGAGCTGTACGCATTTTACAGAGTCCATGCAGTCTGAAGCATTCCAGACACCTGGCATGCTGGTATTTTAAAAATTAAAAGCAGTCACCTCCGCCACCCCCCCGCCCCACCCCACCCATGGCCATTTCCCCTTCTTCTGGGGCGCACGTTCCTTTCCTGCTCAAGCTTTCCGATATTTACAGCTTTAAATGCTTTTTCTTTTTCAATTTATCTTTCCCCTAGTCATCATACGTGCCCTGAGCAAGTCCAATGGCCAGTAAGTGGCAAAGCCAGAATTTTAATCTAGGTATCCTAACTCTTACCATGTCTCAAAAATTTTACAAAATTTGAAGTAAAAAGCTTCCAAGTTAAAAAAAAAAAAAAAGACCCCAAACAGTTGGTTTATGGAGGAAGGATTACGGTTTCCTTAACATAATCTGGGAGTATGTAAACTCACTGACAACGCTGAGGTCTCACCCAAGAGAAAGTGGCAGTCACACAGACTGAGTAAACAGAAACAGATGGACATCTTCGTCAGCAACATCTGATGGTGCTAGATAACCTGCCCAGGTGTGCATGGAAGCTACCAACGAACAGCTCACGGAGCTTACCTGTGATGAGAGCATCGGGTCGGGACTGCTCTTTTCTCCAGGCAGGAACAAAAACTGTAACATCTTTGTGGCCTCTTTCCAAAAACCAATCCACTGCCAATTTTATTCCCCGGCAGGAAAACACTTCTTTGTTTCCATGGCTGAAAGATGATTTTAGAACACGTTAAAAACACAACAAAATCTCAATTCGACTTAATTCAAATTTGTCATCAGAAGTGATCACATAATTACAATAGTAATGGATCTCAAGTTTCAGAGGGAGTTGTAGATCTCAGAGGAACATGGAGATAACCTGAAAAGTTGAAAATCTGCGAGGAGAACTATGAAAATTGGGATAATTATTGTGGGGAGAATAAAGAAAAATGATTTTTTAAATGTCAAGTTGTAAAGGTTAACTAGTCTGAAAGATACAAGCTCTTTTTAATCAGGATGAGGGAAAAAGGGGGTCTCCACCACCGCAAGAACGTCAGTCAAATGTGAAAAGAAGTTACACATAGAAAAAAGTCTATGAACAGAATATCATGTTCATAGTGCTTCCTTCCCCTGTCCTTCAATGAAAAGACATGGTTTCTGTTTAATACTGTGTTGGACAAAGATTAATGAGAAGAGGGCATTCACAAGTGGATTAAGCAGTCTTAGTACCTACAAGAAAATGCCCAGATAAAAGTGTAGTCACTCAATACATATTTATCTAGCACCAGACTCTGCCCATGCCCTTTAACCAATAATTAAAAAATAACACTGGTTCTAATGTTTTTAAAAAGAAACCTTCTCCTACTTTGTTTTTTTTTTTTTTCCTTCTCCTACTTTGAATGTAACAATTGTTTTTGTTTTTGTGTTCTTTGCAGCTTGAGAGCTCCATAGTGGAGACAGATATTCTTTACTTCTTGGTGTTAAGGAGGGCTGAATGAAATACGGTAAGTAAATGCTCTGTTAATTTTTAGCGCAAATCAAATATTAAGTGTATTGATATATTCTACTAGACTCCTAGAAGGTACTAGAACCATCTAAATAATCAATTTAAGGAAAAAATAGAAATAGACCAACTTCCTTTATAGGTCCGGAAGCCTACAAATGCAGGGCAACGTGACAGGTGCACTCAGATGCAGTGGAAGTTTCAGAGGAAGGGCAAAGGGAAAGGGAAGTTTGGGATCCTAGTTTCTAGCTAAGACGAGCTACCCGATGGCCCTGCCAACACCCCAACGAATGACACACAGTGATGCTGAGTTTCATAGAAAATGCTGAAATCAGTCTTCTGAAAAACTATAGGAAAGAATGGTATCACCTCTTGAGAGAATATATTATTCCTAAATACAAACATTCACTAAAACCTGACCATATTATTTTGTACTAATGCTTTGAAATCCAAGTGTACCTTGTTAGTCGATGATGATATTTGGTTTCCTGAGCCTTGAGCATTTAACTGCTTCTGGCTCTAAGGAAAGGACTGCATAAGCACTTTCTTCCTGGTGACTTCACTTGGGAACGGAAATGGTCACATTTGACTGCAGAAATAGAAGATTCTAAGTGAAAGAATGTTCACAAAACGTGTGACAACAACAGTTTACCATCGTGGGACAAAGATTCTCTAGATGCTAAAACAGGTATTATTCCACAGGGACACTGACAGTAAAGGTTGCCCTCTGCTGGTCCCACGACACCGACCCCCCCCCAATCCACTCCCCTGCCCGCACTGCCATCCAACAATACCTCATACGGAGAAAGCCAGAAAGAGGATGAAAGGTGCCATACTGTGAATGATACACAGGGACATACAAAGAGCCTGACTTTCTGAACAGAGGGACCCACATCTCTCTCTGACCTTGTTATTTGAGAAAAAATACCTCCCCCAATTTGAGAAACAGTAGTCAAGTCTTCTATCATTTGTAGCTAAACTAAAGAAAACTTGGAAAGCTCTATTAATACGTATTTTAATGTAAAAACATTAAAAGGACAAAAAAGCTATCAAGTAATAATAAAGAGAAAATTCACAAGGATGCTATAATAATTGTGAACTTAGTCTCCGAATGAGTAATGCAAAAGATGACTGAATTAGTAGAGGGAAAATTTTAATTGAAAGATGAAGTAGAAAACCTGTAGTAAGAATATAGACAGCTGGAACAATCAATTACACGCTTGATCTAATGGGCACATTCAAAGCTCTGCACAAAATGAGAAAATCATTTAAAAAATATGTGGAAGATTTATGAAACTGGTTATATACTGGGCCATGGAACGAATTTCCACAGACAACCGGAAACTATCATAGAGACAACATTCTTGGACAATTTGTTATTACATTGAAGGTACAAGGCTCTAGGTCAAAATTTTGTATTGCTCTACACTTGCAAGCCAATTTAAATTTTTAATTAAAAAAATCCCATTTGTAGGGGGCACCTGGGTGATTCAGTCGGTTAAGCAGCTGATTCTTGATTTCAGCTCAGGTCATGATCTCAGGGTCCTGGGACCGAGCCCCGTGTTGGGCTCTGCGCACAGGAAGGAGGCTGCTTTAGGATTCTCTCTTCCCCTTTGCCCCTCCCGCCACTGCTCACTCTTTCTCTCTCTAAAATAAATAAATCTTGAAAATTCCCACTTGTGAAAGTAACAAAAACTAAAATCTAAGAGGAAAAGAGAGACAAGAGCTTTACGGAACAAACCAAAATGGAAAGCCTGTACTGAAGGGCAAAAGTGAAGACATTTTCATGGATGGTGAGACTATTAAAATAGCACTTCTCACATTAATCCGTAAGTCCACCCCAATTCCAATAAAAGCCCTCAAAGGGATTTGTAGAGAAACTGAGAGGCTCATCCTAATATTACTGTGGGAAAACAAAAGACCAAGAATGGTTAAGCAATACTGAAAAGAGGAGGAACTTTCCTGGTAGCTGTCAATACACAGTATACAACTGCAGAAATCCACTCAAGGTTATATTGGTATAGGCAAAGATTAAAAAATGAAATATATAACAAGAGTGAGCTGAAAGTAATACTTGTGTATAAATGACATTAGAAATTAATGAAGATGGGACCATTTAACACAGTCCTAGGGCAACTGGTTATTTATATGGAAAACATATATAAATGTTGTATTTTTATCTCCTAACACACACAAAAGTAAATTATAGGTCAAAGATTTAAATATGAAAAATACTGTAAAACTTTTATTTATTTACTTATTTATTTTTAAATTTTTATTTTTTATTTTTTATTTATAATAGTCACAGAGAGAGAGAGAGAGAGGCAGAGACATAGGCAGAGGGAGAAGCAGGCTCCATGCACCGGGAGCCCGATGTGGGATTCGATCCCGGGTCTCCAGGATCGCGCCCTGGGCCAAAGGCAGGTGCCAAACCCCTGCGCCACCCAGGGATCCCTGTAAAACTTTTAAAAGAAATTATAGGACACATTCACATTAGGATGGGGAAATACTTTTTTAAAAAAGATTTATTTGAGAGAGAGTGAGCGAGCTCATGCATATGTATGAATTCGGGGGAGGGCAGAGGGAGAGGAAGAGATCTTAAGCAGACTCCCTGCTGAGCACAGAGTCCGGAGTGGGACAAGATCTCATGACCCTGAGATTATGACCTGAGCCAAAACCAAGAGTCAGAGGCGTAAGTAACTGAGGCGCCCTGATGGGGAAACAGTTCTTAAAGAAGACACACAATCATGTGCTATCAAGGAAAAGGCTGATAGATTTTAGTAATAAAGCTTCTGCATGGAAAAGAATGAACAAAAATGCCACAGACTGGGACAAGGTATTTGCAACATATAGAACCAAAGAAAAGGCTAGTACTCAGAGTATATAAAGTATTCCTACACATTGAGAAGGGTACCCATTTTTTTCAGGCAAAAGATATGAACAGTGAAGAGGAAACCCAAATGACCAACGAACATATGAAAAGATGCTCAATAGTGAAGACATGCAAATTAAAGCCAAAAATGAGACACCACTTCACACCCATCAGATTGGAAAAAATAAAGTCTGCAAACACCAGATGTTGCCAAGGATGTGTGAAAGTAGGAACTCATACATTACAGGTGGGAGTGTAAATTGGTATAACTATTCAGGAGAACAATTTGGCAGTACTTTATAAAGTTGAAGGCGTGCTTTCTCTAAAACATAGTAATTCCATATCCAGGTATAGTAACACCCCACACTAATGTGAAATCAAGTTTATGCAATTAGCAATTGGCTCTCATGCTTGACCTAGACTTGGAGCTCATGTGGGGGGCAGGGAGAGGCAGGCAAGTGTGTCTGTGTAGCGTGGGTCTCTGAGTCTCTGAAACTTTCCCAGCCAATCTTCTACTGATCAGACCAAAGAAATGAATGCTAACCATGGAATCCCTGGAACGGCTGCTGTTGCCTTGGAAGTACCTCCCAGCTACCAAGGCCCAGAATCATTAAAAGCCCATGCAGATAAATGACAGGTGCTTCCAAACTGCAGATGGGCTTCCAAACAGCCTAGGAGGGCTTTAGGAGACTGCACTTAGTCTAACCGTATTGAGGCACATTGAAAAATGTGCAGCCTCCTGTGTGCTGGATACAATACAAAGGAGGTCCTGATAAAGAATTATAAGAACAGGGGATCCCTGGATGGCTCAGTGGTTTAGCGCCTGCCTTCGGCCCAGGGTGTGATCCTGGAGTCCTGGGATCGAGTCCCATGTCAGGCTTCTGCATGGAGCCTGCTTCTCCCTCTGCCTGTGTCTCTGCCTCTCTCTCTCTGCGTCTCTCATGAATAAATAAATAAAACCTTAAAAAAAAAAGAATTATAAAAACAGGACATCAGAGCAAGCACAATGTAGCTACCTGTGCAAATGAACTATCTGTTGAGTATTTACTAAAATAAGTAGGATGATGTTTAAGAACTGAAGTTTTAATTCCATATAAATAGAGGAGAAAATTCATTATAGTTCTGTAGTCACTTATGGGCTATGCCTGCATGTATTTTCTCAGTAGTAAAAATAGCTAATTCTATATTTATGAATTGGCATGTGCCTCTGGGTCTTGATTTCTTTTTTATTTCAACTATTTGGCAATAAAGATGGTATACCTCAAGTGAGTCCTTCTGATGCTGATTTTGTTGGAAGATCTGTGGCCACCTTTGATTGGGTAAGAGACCCTGAATGTTTTATGAAATGTGTCCTTCTGGCTTAGTGAGACTGGGTTCCCAGGGGAAGTCCCAAACTCTCACTGCAAATTCTGCTCTTTACTGTTGAGCAAAATATATAACACAGGCTCCGACTTTGCATGTGATTCACCATTGGCGTTAATGGTAGAAGAACACAGGAAACCTACCAGCAGGTACTTTTCTTAAAAGGCTTATTTTACTCTGTCATGTTTGGAATAAGCATGCTTATAAAAATCCTGCTTTGAAATGGCCAGAGAAAGGCTCATTTGAAGTAGGCAGATTGGTATATTTATAGGGATTTTTAGAAAAACCCTACTTAAAATAAAAGGATTACTGGTATCTCTGAATATCAGGAAGTAAATAAAAGAATGAACTGGGACAGCCGCAAAGAATGAATTAAGAAACTCCAGGCTCCTTTCTCCTGCTGTTCAAGCCTTCTCGCTGTTGCTTCTTCTCCCCCTACTCCCCTTCATCTTCTTTGCCTGGGACTGAGAAGAGAGAGAGAGGATGACTTTTTGGATGGATATTTGCAAATGGCTTTAGGGTATGAGAATAACTTCCCTTTGGAAGAGGGAGACTTGCCAGCCTTGCCTGAATGTTCTGATGTGAGTTCTACCTCCAAGATCCCCTACATTCAACATGCAAAACATAGCTAGGTAAGCAGACATGATGAAGAGGAAAGAACAAGGTATCTTGAGAATTGGGGTAAGAGACTGTCCTAGAATGAAAGCATCTGTTGGCCAATGGTTACCCTGATAACTTAGAAGAAAGGGGAAACAAAAGGAGTCAGCCTACTAAGCAGTAAGAGAGCCATACAAGCCAATGTTTCATCTTCGTGTGAGGAAAATCAGCTTGATCCCTTTGGGGCAGCAGAGACTCGGATCTGCCTTTTAGAAGTTATCCAGGTGAAGGATGAGCCCCTTACAACTGAGTGCCAGGGCCTCAGGCATCTCTGACAGGGCAGCTGCTCCTCACACCTCAGATGCCCTGTGAGGCACTGCTAGTGGCAGTCTCTGAAATCTTTCTGCACAAGGGGACCTGGGAGAAGCTGCAGGGTTGCTGCTAGATGAGGTCCCTGTGCATTTTCATCAGTGATTCATGAAGCACGCTCTAAACCCAAGAGCATGGTTTCAGGGAGCAGAGCAGACGAGACCCTGAAGCCCCTCACTGTTTTGTAGCTTTGTTATGGGATTCAAACACAAGTAAAAGGGTACCTGGGTGGTAAGCATACACAGTTCCTTGGGGACTGACTTTGGGAAAGATGTTTTCCAAATATTTTCGGAAAAGATGGGGAAAGGTGAAGGCAATAAGAAACTCAAGACTGTGGTGTTACCAAACCTTATAGAGGGGTCTTTTTCCTCCTACTGTAATCATTTTCTGTCCTTTCTTATGGATCCTAGAGCAACAATATTCTGGTATTTCTATTGTATTTTCTTGTTTCACCCAGGGCCAGACACAACCTTCCACCTATTTTTTTCACCTTGTGAGGTCCCTCAGCAGATCTAAGGTGACTTCTCATCTCCCAATGCTATGTGTTAAACTAAGGGATACCATAATTTGGACTCTAGGTAGAGTATTTCTGAAGTGTCTGGGAGACAGGGCATCTGAATTAGTAAATATGTGCTAGGGAGCTGCTGGGCTATGGGCCAAAGTTTGAAGAAGAGAGACTCTATAACATCAGTGGCAACTAATAAACCACAAGGGAAACTAGCTGCAGATGATTATTTAGTCATCACAACTTCCCCAACAGATTCTGTAATTCATTGTACAGTGTGTACCAGACAGTGAGATGAAATTAATTCAGACCAAGCCACAGAAAGGGCTACTCAGTTTGGCTGGGGTAACTGAAGCCCTGATATGTCTATGGAGGGACTCTAACTCACACACAGGAGCGACACCTTGTGAACTAGACACTGGAAACTAAGTGAGCTAAAATAAATACAGATTATCTTGACAAACATATTCTTGATAAGACTTTCACTATCCCAATTTACCATTCTGTAAATTCACTGTCTCCATATCTGACAGAACTTTAATGTACTCATATATACTTCTGTAACAAATTTTTAAAGTACATACAAGTCTACATTTTTGTCTTCAACAGAAGGACAATTCCATTAGCACTCCAAATAACATGATTTGCTATAACAACACAATATATACTTCCCAGTGGAGAACTGCAATATACTTGCTTATTTACGTGTCATTAGATGAGTCACCTATGATGGTTAATGGGTTATAAAGGCATATTTTGTAATACAGAGAAAAATTCAAGGAACTACATATTTTAATGTAGTTTGCTTCAAAACTGGATCTAGAAGAGGGACAATGGGCCAAGCACTCCATCAGCCATATCTAGGAAAGAGAATTTCCTGTATAATACTTTAAGTTACATATGCACGGATCACTAACTGGGTTAACCAAGGATGGGAAGGGTTACTTTAAAGTTATGACTTGTCACCGAGTGGCCAGCATGAGGGCTAACTGAAAACTTGGGAGAAATCTAAAAATGGAATAAGGGATCTATCATAGGGACTGCTTTTCAGTTGTGTTGATGGCACTGAGAAAAAGGGAAAACATGGGAGTCTCTTTAATTACCTTTGGTTTGAGTATTTGCTTTGAATTAACATAGTACCTACTATGGTTATAAAGAACTTTGGAGGTAGAGGGAGGAAGATGGTGCGGTAGAAGGATCCTGAGCGCACCTCCTCTCAGGGGGGCCCTGAGGCAATCACTGCACGTAAAGCAGCTTACTTTGAGACCAGCGGAGCAAATCACCAAGTGGAGAAGAGTAGTAGCAGGAGGAGGAGAGGTACCCTGCTGTGGCAGCAACCCACATGGGGGAGGGATGTCACAGGTGCAGAGTTTTTGCCTGAGAAGGGAAGGGACCAGGGAGGGCATCCCCGGCCCTGGGACCCTGCACTAAATCAGGCTCCCATAAGGTCTGGGAGAGCTGTAGTGAATCCTGTCTCCTCTCTTAAAAAGTCAGAACACTAACTCTTAGCCCAAGACCCAGAAGAGAAGCAGCAGTTTGAAAAGTAACTGGAGTAAATGTGAAGATTTACTAATTTTGGACATATGTAGAAGGGGCAGGGATCTGAATGTGCTGCTGGGCACCTTCCCTCTTGCCCTCCTTCATTCTAGCTGGCTCAGTGTTTGTTGGAACCAATTCGACACTCCACCTACCTTGCTAGCACTACCTGTCTTGCCCAGACACTCCCCTGATGATGCACCCCACCTGGCAGACAGCCCTGGTCAGGACTGGCACCCCCTCCAGCGTAACTTTTTCCCTGAGGATGGGGCAGTTAGTTCCACCAACCAGTATACCTACACTGGCAGTAGCCAGACCGCTCAGTCAGAGGCAAGTCCTGCCAATCATGTACCATAGCAGTGGCACAGGTGGTCTTCTGGGCTGTGGGCCTGTTCTGCCCAACAGAGCACCCAGAGGAGTTGTGCACAGCCACTGTGCTACTGGGCACCACAAAACATCTTGTACACGAGGCTACTACTTGCAAGACCAGATGTAGCTGACCTAAGATACAGTAACAAACACAGGCAGGCAAAATGAGGAGATAGAGAAAGACAAAACCCCAGATATGGAGCTAAACAAAATGGAGATAACCAATCTACCAAATACAGAGTTCAAAGTAATGATCATAAAGATATTCACTGGGTGAGAGAGTCTCTAGAGTACCTGAACTAAATGAGAACTTCAACGAAGAGAAAATATAAAAAAGAACCAGTCAAAGCTGAAGAATACAATGACTGAATGAAAAACACAGTAGAAAGAACCAACAACATATGTGAAGATGCAAAAGAACAGATCAGCGAGCTGGAGACAGGTAATGAAAAGCACCCAAGCTGAAGAGCAAAAGAAAAAAAAAAACAAAACAGGATAGGTTAAGGGATCTCTGGGACATCAAGTGTACTAATGTTTGCATTATAAGGTCCCCAGAAGATGAGAAAGGAGTAGAAAATTTACAAGTAATAGCTGAAAACATCCCTACCTGGGAAAGGAAACAGACATCTAGGAAGCAAAGAGAGGGCTCAACAAAATGAACCCAAGGGAGTCCACACCAACATACTAATTAAAATGGCAAAAATTAAAAAGCATATTCAAAGCAACAAGAAAACCGTTAGATTCAAGGGAAACCCCAGACGGCTATCAGTTGATTTTTCAGGAGAAACTTTGCAGGCCAGAAGAGAGCGGCAAGATATATGCAAAATGTTGAAAGGGGAACAACCTAATGCCAAGGACGCTCTAGCTGGAAAGATGATCATTCAGAATTTTTTTTTTTTTTGATCATTCAGAATTGAAGGGAAAAGTTTTGCATAAGAACAAAAGTTAGAGGAGTTAATCACCACTGAATTAGTCTTACAGGACATATTAAATGGATTTTCTTAAATGAAAAGGCCGTTAAGAAAAAATTTCACTGCTAAAGCAAACATAATGGTAGCAGATCAGTCACTTATAAAGCTAGTACAAAGGTTAAAAGACAAAAGTAGTAAAATTGTATCTACAAAGATTAGATGAGGAGCTCAAAGATGTAAAATATAATAAACAAAACATGGAGGGGGGAGTAAAAATGTTATCTTTTAGAATGTGACCATCAACTTCAGATAGACTGCTAGATACTTAGGATGTCCTGATAATCACAAACCAAAAACCTATAACAAAAACACACAAAAAGAGAAAGCCAAACAGGGGATCCCTGGGTGGCTCAGCGGTTTAGCGCCTGCCTTTGGCCCAGGGTGAGATCCTGGAGGCCTGGGATCGAGTCCCATATCAGGCTCCCGGCATGGAGCCTGCTTCTCCCTCTGCCTGTGTCTCTGCCTCTCTCTGTGTGTCTTTCATGAATGAATAAATAAATAAAATCTTTAAAAAAAAAAAAAAAAAAGAGAAAGCCAAACAACAATAAAGAAAGTCATAAACCACAAGGAAAGAGCAAGAAAGCAATAAAGAAGTATTATAAAAACAACCAGAAAACAATGACCAAGATGGCAATAAGTACATACCTATCAATAATTGCTTTAAATATAAATGGACTAAATGCTCCAATCAAATGACATATAGCCACTGAATGATAAAAAGTAAGGCTGCTCTCTGTGATTGTACAAACGACTCACTTCAGACCTAAAGACACATACAGACTCAAAATGAAGGGATAGAAAAACCTATACTGTGAAAATGGAAGTGAAAAAAAAATGGGATAGCAATATTTATATCAAGATAGACCTTTTAAAAAAAGATTTTATTTATTTATGAGAGACAAAGAGAGAGAGAGAGAGAGAGAGGCCGAGACATAGGCAGAGGGAGAAACAGGCTCCATGCAGGGGGCCTGATGTGGGACTCAATCCCAGGACTCCAGGATCACGACCTATGCCAAAAGCAGATGTTTTATGGCTGAGCGACCCAGGCATCCCTCAAGATAGACTTTAAAACAAAGAGATAGATGATGTTACATGATGATAAATCAATTCAACAAGAGGACATAACAACTGTAAATATCTATGTTCCTAACATAGGAGCACCTAAATACATAAAACAAGTATTAACAAACATAAAACAAATATTAACAAACATAAAGCAAAATTGACAGTAATATGAGAGTAGGGGAATTTAATACCTCACTTACATCAATGAATAGACAACCTAAACAGAAAATCAAACAGTGAGTGGCTTTGAATAACACTTAGGCCAAGTAGGCCTAACAGATACATTCCCTCCAAAAAGAGCAGAATACACATTCTTTTTAAGTGCACATGGAACATTCTCCAGGATAGATTACACACAGACCACAAAACAAGTTTAAGATTGAAATCAAGGATCTTTTTTGAACACAGGCGTGTAAAAAAATTGAAGAAATGGAATAAAGACGGGGAATAAAATTCTGCTGCATTTCTGTAGATCAATAAACTAGCAGAAAGAGAAATTAAGAAAACAATCCCATTTACAACTGCATCAAAAAGAATAAAATACCTTATAAGAAATTTAATGAAAGAGGTAAAAGACCTGTTCTGAAAACTGTAAGACATTGATAAAGGAATTGAGTAAATATTGCTACAATGTCCATACTAACCAAAGCAATCTTCAGATTCAATGCAATCCCCATCAAAATACCAATAGTATTTTTTACAGAGCAAATAATTCTAAAATTTGTATGAACTACGAATGACACCGAATAACCAAAGCAATATTGAGAAAGAACTACAAAGCTGCAGGTGTCCCAATGCCAGATTTCAAGATATACCACAAAACTGTAGTAATCAAAACAGTATGGTACTGCCACAAAAACAGACACAGAGACCAATGGAACGAAGTTGAGAGCCCAGAGACAAACCCACATTTCCATGGTCAATTAATCCATGATGAAGGAGGCAAGAATATACAATGAAGAAAAGCCAGTCTCTTCAATAAATGGTGTTGAGGAAACTGGACCATTTTCTTACCCCGTACATAAAAGTAAACTCAAAATGGATTTAAAGACCTAAATGTAAGTCCTGAAATCATAAAACCACTAGAAGAAAATTCAGGTAGTGATCTCCTGGACATCAATCTTAGCATATTTTTCTGGATCTGTCTCCAAGGCAAGGCAAACAAAACCAAAATAAATAAGGAATACATCAAACTAAAAAGCTTTTGCACAGTAAAGAAAACTATGAACAAAATAAAAAGGCAACTTACCTAATGGGAGAAGATATTTGCAAAAGAATATATCTAATAAAGATTTACTATCCAAAATATATAAAGAACTCACACAACAAAAACAATTCAAAAACAACCCCACAAAAAATCCAATTAAAAATTGGCAGAGGATCCAAACAGATATTTTTCCAAATAAGACCTGGATGGCCAAGAGATACATGAAAAGATGCTTAACATCACTAATCATCAGGGAAATGCAAATCAAAACCACAATCAGGTATCACTTCAAGTCAGTCAGAATGGTTAGTATCAAAAATGCAAAAAATAATAAATGTTAGTGAGGAAGTAGAGAAGAGAGAACCCTCGAGCACTGTTGGTAGGTTATAAGCTGATTCAGCCACTATGGAAAAGAGTATAGATGTTCTTCACAAAAACTTAATAGAAATACTATATAGTCCAGTACTCTACTTCTGGGTATTTACTCAAAGGAAAATAAAATACTAATTTGAAAAGATATATGCACCCCTAGGTTTATTGCAACATTATTTACAATAGGGAAGCAACCTAAATATCCACCCATAGAAGAATGGATAAAAAAGATGTGGTGTAGATATTAGTCTTGAAAAGTATAAAATCTTGCTATTCATGAAAACATGGCTGGACCTAGAGGGTATTACAGTAAGTGAAATAAGTTAGAGAAAGACAAATACCACACGATTTCATTCATGTAAAGAATCTAAAAAGGAAACCTAAGTACCAAAACAGACATAAAAAGGATAATCATCAGACTCATAAATACAGAGCTCAAATTGGTGGTTGCCAGAGGGGAGGGCTAGAGGAGAATAGGTGAAATAGGTGAAGGAGATGGAGAGGTACAGACATCCAGTTATTACATAAATAAGGCACAGGGATAAAAAGCACACCTTAGGGAATATCATTGATAATATTTTACTAACTTTGGTGACAGATGGTCACTGTAATGTATATAATTGTTGAATCATTATGTTGTACATCCGAAACTAAAACAGTATATGTCAACTATACTTCAATAAATAAATAAATAAATAATAAATAAATAAATAAATAAATATGGTGAACTTTAAAAAAATAAACAACTTGGAAATCACTAATGACTTTTTTTGTTTTGACATTTATGTAGCAAGTATATTACTTACACAATCCAAGGAAAGCTATTCTTAAAACAATCTTTCCATAAATGATCTAAAATCTAATTATAAAAATAACACCTAGAATGTCATGCTGGTAATACATCAGCACAGCTAATTATTACAATAGTTATAACAGTAGTTATAAGACTAGGACTAGTAAATAGGAATGGCTCCTAGTGAGGAGTCCAATCTGGTGAAAAATGACATTATCTTTGGAATTAGATAGGAGTTTACGTATTTTCTTTACCATTTTTCTGCATGACCATGGTGAGTTACTTGCTCTGAACCTCAATTTTCTCATGTTTGATATGGAGATCAATCCACCAACCCTGCAGGTTGAGTGATGATCAAGGTAGCATCTGATCAAGGTAGCATCCATAAGGCGCCCAGCAGAGTGCCCGGCACACATAGAGGGCTGTAACAAGATTAGAGCCTTTACTCTCTCATGTCCCTGTAGTCCTAATTTGTGGAAGATGGAAAAAACTTGCTTCAGATTGAAAATGAAACCAATAAAATAAATCTTTATTGGCTTTAAAACTCACCATGGATAGTAAAGTGTGATTTTGAGAACAATGTATTTGATGTCTGGAGTTCACTATACTCTTTTGGTTTTCCAAAGAAATCAAGAAGTAGTCAAGGTAATCAGAGGACTGAAAAAAAGAATTTTTTTAAATAAACTTGTATATATCATTTTTTATTTAAGTCAAAAACTTTACCTATAAGTATGCTCTATTCTCCACCAGAAGGTCCAAGTATGATTATAAGACTTCAGTGGCTTTAATGGGCCATTACAATATCAAGCTATGGGTAAGACACAAGTTAGCAGGGGTGTCAGCCAAGTGGCTACAATGAAAAATTTAGGAGCCAAAGGTGTCCCTTTAAACTAGAAAACCATATTTGAATCTTTTGTACCAAGTCCTTCAAGTTCAGATTTAGCTCTGTGACATTACAGGAAGTCAGGGTGCACTGGATATCAATCACAGGTAACTGTAACATAGTAACACTGCTAAAAATATTGAACACTAAATTATTAATATACCCAGTTGCTCTTCAAAAATTTGATTACTTGATTTTTTCCCCTCAATTTTTAGGCCTGACCATATGTAAACCAGGTTGGCCATATGAAGATATTTTAATTTTAAAAAACTCTTTAAAAAAATGGCTTTAAGACCTTCTTCACTAATACATTTTTCAATGTTTTATGATTGTTTTAAAAGAAATTTTCACATCTATCCTATGTTTCTTAAACAGGGAAAAAGGAGTGCAGCTGGATATAATCCTGAATACAGACATAAGAGAAAATTTTACTTTCTCTATCATTGTAGTCTAAATTTTATATTGTATGAGAGAATGTACAATTTTATGTGCTGCCTCATGGGAATTCAAAATTTTCTTTTGCACTGAAGGCTCATACGATTGATTTCTATTCTGTCACTCTTACAGCTGCTCAGATTTATG
The DNA here is from genome assembly GCF_011100685.1 of Canis lupus familiaris. Lineage (NCBI taxonomy): Eukaryota > Metazoa > Chordata > Mammalia > Carnivora > Canidae > Canis > Canis lupus. The sequence goes on from NC_049226.1 coordinate 22,728,175, forward strand.
ATCTCTGCTCTTTTTTTCCTATATACCAAGATCACTTTGAAGCTAAACCTAGTTGTTAGGATGCTAAATACTGAATGTACCACCAGAAACTAAAACCATACTCCCTTGTTGGTCATTATTTAATCAGTGTTCACCAAGTTGTGTTCAAAACTTCCACATGGTGGCTCAGAGACACTTTTAGGCACCAGGGAAGGGCATTTTTAAGTGGAAACAAAACCCACCTGTATCACTCAATTCAAACAGAATTCTGATTTTGTCTGTTTTAAAAATGTGCTTCCAACAAGATTTGCAGGATTATACGGCTTTAAAAAAAAAGTCTGAAAAATCACTGATTTACAATAATGAAAATATTCAACACCAAAATTACAATTAAATATATGAAATGCAAAATAGCTTACTATCACCTTTCATGTGGTTATGGATATAACAACAGTGTGGTCAAGAGAGTTTTGAGAATGGAAAAACATAAGGAAGAAAGGAGAAAGACTGTGTTGACCTTATAAGGTTCATAATTTGAAGCCAAAATTAGTAACAGGAAGCACACCTAAGCTAATCTTGATCCAACTGGGTCATTAATCTAAAGATGTTGAAGAGAACATATCTGTTAAGTAGGTATAAAAATGTCTTCAATTTCAGCAAAAGTAGAAAACATAGACCCTGCTCACTTTGTTCTATTTCTTATAAATAGGTAACATTTCCCATTTCTTATAATTGGTAACATTACTTAGGGGATCTGTAATTAACTTTATTCATATGTAACTGGATTACTAATGTTGCTGATTCCTAGGTTTCGGTATAAACATATTTGAGATAACAGCAAAGTTTACGGACCACTGGCCTATTAAAATTCATAATTGATAACCACCAGAATTGTGAATTTAGGATTATAAAGAGAAGCAATGGAATATTACTAATATTTGTCTTTGTCATACTCCATACTGATATAATTAAAAACAGAAAAAAAACTAGTCCTGATTCTTTTTGCAGTCTCTAAGGATTTTCTTTATAACAGTAAGAGAAATGGAACACCACCAAATAACATGTAAGTAATACCTAGGATACGCACCTAGGGGAAAATTAAGTTGTCCTTTAATTAATGGTAAGCCCCAATTAAGCTGGGGCATAACAAGCATTCAACTGAGAGGCTATCTAATATAATGTGAACCACATATATAATTTTAAGTGATCTAGTATAGTGCATTTTTAAGAGCAAAAAAAAAAAAAAAAGAAAAAGAAAAAGCAGTTGAAATTAAGTTAGTAATATTTCATTTAACTCATACTTTCTCAAAATGTGATATGTATTTTATATTTACAGGATATCTCAATTCAGACCAGATATATTACAAGAGCTCAAAGCCACTGGTGGCTAATAGTCACCACATTGGACCACACAGGTCCACTGCACAGAATTTTGATTACTTTTTGCTGAGAACCAAACCAAATTTGAATGAACTCTCTCTCACGGTGCAAAGCAAACGCTTGGACTAGGTGTCCAGGAGGATTTTATTGGGGCTGTACTTAAATAGTAAATAGGCAATAGGACAGCAAACCCAACAAATAACTGAAGGCAAATTTTAAATCCTGGGTAAGATGACCTTCAATATTCAAATTTACATTGAAATGAGTTCACAAAGCATCACAAACCAGATTAGATACATGAAAGCCTTTGAGCTTTTAAGAAATCTGAAGCCAAGTTCCATTTATATAGATTACTAGACTCTGCTTGTATTTTATAAATATATGGGTTTACCCCACTAACATTGATATAAAGAAAGTTATCACAATTTACACATCTTCTCTGCTCATACTCTAATATCTATACCTGATTTCTGTTCAAACGTTCAGTGATTCACCTAGAGTGCTATCTACATCCCTGTTAACACTGAGATTTGGTCTAACACCAGCTGGTTTCTATCACAAGCCCTTTTGGGGGTGGAGGTAGAAATAGTTAAGTTCTTCATTCCCTGCTCTCTGATTGGTATACAAAAGCAATGGATATTCTTTTTTTTTAATTTATTTTTTATTGGTGTTCAATTTACCAACATACAGAATAACCCCCAGTGCCTGTCACCCATTCATTCCCACCCCCTGCCCTCCTCCCCTTCTACCACCCCTAGTTCGTTTCCCAGAGTTAGCAGTCTTTACGTTCTGTCTCCCTTTCTGATATTTCCCACACATTTCTTCTCCCTTCCCTTATATTCCCTTTCACTATTATTTATATTCCCCAAAAGAATGAGAACATACACTGTTTGTTCTTCTCCGATTGACTTACTTCACTCAGCATAATACCCTCCAGTTCCATCCACGTTGAAGCAAATGGTGGGTATTTGTCATTTCTAGTAGCTGAGTAATATTCAGCAATGGATATTCTTAGTTTATCTTTTTTTTTTCAGTTGCCCACAGTTTAACCTTTGCATATATTTTCTTTTCTTTTTTGATCTAAATCCAGATACCTTGGTTCCCTGACCAAGACAGAGGACTTGCCATGATTGGGGGGAAGGAGTGAGGAGGAGTTTCAATGATTTGTTCATATCAGAAAGAGAAGAGCGGTGTGCCTAGTTTTCATTTTATTCAATAGGAGAACCTATGGTACATTATCATGTAGGGGGAGTGATGAGGCTCCGGGTTTTTTCTTGTTTATTACTCATATAATGGGTAGAAGCTAAAGCAAAATACAGAGATAGTTAGTTTGAATAACCAGGTCATGGAAGCATACTGAAGAAGTCAAGTATTAGGGATCCCTGGGTGGTGCAGCGGTTTGGCATCTGCCTTTGGCCCAGGGCACGATCCTGGAGACCCGGGATCGAATCCCACGTCGGGCTCCTGGTGCATGGAGCCTGCTTCTCCCTCTGCCTGTGTCTCTGCCTCTCTCTCTCTCTCTCTCTGTGACTATCATAAATAAATAAAAATTAAAAAAATAAAAAAATAAGTCAAGTACTAGCATTGGGAGATTGGAAGAAGAGGAGGATCCTGAGCTCAACTTGACCCAAGGGCACAGTAACAGCCACATCCATATAACAAATTCTGAAAATGACCTGAAGACTAACAGAACAGACCTTTTGTAGTTCATCAGAGGAAGGGAGCTTTATTGCAGAGGAAAGAGGGGTGGAGCCCTGGTTGGGAACCAGATCTCTGGTGGGAATAATCATGAAGAGGAGGGAAATCACAGGGAGAAGCAAGAGGATCAGACCCCATGCCAGGTGCCCATGGCTCCAGGAACCTGCACTAGGAAGATGAGCCCACATAACATCTGGCTTTGGAAACCAGTGGGGCTTAACTTCAGAAGCTTAAAAAATCATCAGGACTGAGCCCAGGGAACCAAAAAAATCAGGAGAGCCAGAGGGCAATGGGAAACTGAATCCCTGCCCTTAAAGAGCCAGAGTAGTAAGTAACTCCACTGAGACACAACCTAGTAACAGCAGTGTGGAAAGTGCCTGGGATACACATGTAAGAAGTTTATTGGCTGATCTTAGAATGTGTGATGGAAGGGCAGAGAATTGCAAGAGATTTCTCCAAGAACAAAAGTGCTGGTGGGTGCCATTTCTCATCCTGACCCTCCTCAGCCCAGATAGCCAGATGCCTGCAGTAGTCGGTGCTGTCAACTCTCCATCTGTCTTCCTGGTACCACAGTTGTGCCCCGGCACTCCACTGTGGGCCTGCCCATCAAACCACCCACTTTGGTGGGCCAACCTCCAAAGCAGCTCTTGCCCTACCACATCCTGCAGGCAACCCCAGAAGGATCAGCACCAATGCAAAGTGACTCCTGCTTGGGGATGGAGAGACATCCCCACACACCAGCATACCCACAGTTCCAGCAGCCCAACCACTTAGCCCTGCCCTTGGGTGCACCTACAGATGTGGCCGAGTGGCCAGTGGCATGCACATAGTCTGACTGCTGGTCCCACCTACCGACAAGAGCCTCTCTGTCACACAGGCAGCAAAGCCTGTAGTTTGGCCTGCAGTTGTGGCAGAGAAGCTAACTGCAGACACCTGGGCTGACTCCTGGCCTGCCCATAAACCAACCATGGCAGTGGCCTCTGGCCTCTCAACAGTATGGGGAACAAACCCTGCCCAGCATGCACATAGCAGGCAAAGTGGGTCACTGCAGCTTGCTGGGCTGAAAACAATCACAGATTAGCCACAACAGCAGGGAACATGCGGCCCATACAGGAACACAGGGCACTGTGCGCAGGACCTCTTCTACACAAGACTGCTATAGGACCAGAAGACACAGCTTACCTACCTAACACACGAAAACAAATGGAGAGTTAGACAAAATGAGGAGACAGAGGAATATGTCCTAAATGAAAGAACAAGACAAAATCACAGTAAAAGAGCTAAGTGAAATGGAGATAAGCAATATGCCTAATACAGAATTCAAAGTAATGATTCTAACAGATACTAACTTGAGAAAAGAGTAGATGATCTCAGGATTTATAAAAATAGAGGTAGAAGGGATCCCTGGGTGGCGCAGCGGTTTGGCGCCTGCCTTTGGCCCAGGGCGTGATCCTGGAGACCCGGGATCGAATCCCATGTTGGGCTCCCGGTGCATGGAGCCTGCTTCTCCCTCTGCCTGTGTCTCTGTCTCTGTCTCTCTCTCTCTGTGACTATCATAAATAAATAAAAAAAATTAAAAAAAAAAGATCAAAAAAATAGAGGTAGAAAATATAGAAAAGAGGTAGTGAGAGCTGAAGAAGTCAGTAATGGAAATAAAAAATATACTAGAAGGAATAAATAGCAGAGTAGAGGACACTGAAGAACAGATCAGTGATCTGAAAGATCAGGTAATAGAAAGCAACCAAGCTGAAGAGAAAAAAGAAAAAAATAATAGAAAAATGAGAGTAGGTTAAAGGAATTCAGCAACATCACCAAGTGTAATAACATTTGCATTACAAGAGTCCGAGAAGGACAAAAGAGTGAGCAGGGGACAGAAAACTTATTAGAAGAAAATAGCTGAAAGCCTCCCTAATCTGAGGAAGAAAACAGACGCCCAGGTCCAGGAAGCACAGAAAGACCCCAACAAGATGAACCCACATTGGTCCACACAAAGACACGTAACAATTAAAATGGCAGGAAGTGGTGATAAAGAACAAATTTAAAAAGCAGCAAGTAAAAAGGGAACAGTTACATACAAAGGGCATCCCATAAGGCTATCAGCGGATTTTTTTTTGCCAGAAATTCTGCAGGCAAGATAAAGTTTTGGATAAAACTTTGCAGGAGTGGCAGGATATATCCAAAGTGCTGAGAGGAAGCAAAAACCTCTATAACCAATACTCTACCCAGCAAGATTATCATTCAGGATAGAAGAAGAGTTTCCCAGATAAACAAAAATTAAAGTTCCTCACCACTAAACCAGCCTCACAAGAATCATTAGAGGGAGGCCTTCAGGTGCAAAGACCACAACTAGAAGAAAATTATGGAAGGCAACAACTTCACAGGTAAAAGCAAATATATAGTACAGGTAGTAGATTAATCACTTATGAAGCCAGTATGGAAGTCTGAACAAAAAAGTAGTAAAATCAATTATATCTACAAAAATTAGTTAAGGGATACAAAAAAAAAAGATGTAAAATATGACATCTATATATAAAACATGGTGGGGAGGATAAACATTTAGTGCTTTTAGAATATGTTCACACTTAAGCAACCATCAACCTAATACAGTCTGTAATACACATAAGATGTTACAGATCAACCCAATGATAACCACAAATCAAAAACCTTTAATAGATAACACAAAAAATAGAGAAAGAAATCCAAGCATAGCACTAAAGAAAGTTACCAAACCACAACAAAAGAGGTCAAAAGAAGAAAAGAACAGAGGAGAACTAAAAAAACAACCAGAAAACAATGAGGAAAATGGCAATAAGTACACACCTGTCAATAATTTAAATATAGACTAAATGTTCCAATTAAAAGACATAGGGTGAGTGAATGATAAAAAAAAGACCAATCTCTACACTGTCTGTAAGAGACTCACCTAAAGATACACATAGACTGAAAGGGAAGAGTTAAAAAACATACACTGGGATGCCTGGGTGGCTCAGTGGTTGAACATCTGCTTTGGCTCAGGGTGTGGTCCCCGGGTCCCGGGATCAAGTCCCACATCGGGCTTCCTGCATGGAGCCTACTTCTCCCTCTGCCTGTGTCTCTGCCTCTCTCTCTGTGTCTCTCATGAATAAATAAGTAAAAATTTTAAACAAAAAAAGAAAAAAAAAGAAAGAAAAACATATACCATGCAAATGGAAATGAAAACAAAGTAGGGGTAGCAATACTTGTATCACACAAAATAAGACTTTAAAACAAAGACTGTAGCAAGAGACAAAGGGCACTACAAAATGATAATGAGATCATCCATAAGAGGACATAACAGTTGTAAATATCTGTTTTTAACATATATTACATATATGTATTTGCTAAATACATAAAGCAAATTTTAAGAGAGGACATGAAGGGAGAAAATGACAGTAATACAGTAAGAGGAGACTGTACCACTCCACTTTCATCAGTAGATAGATCGCCTAGGCAGAAAATCAACAAGGAAAGAATGGCTTTGAATGACACATTAGACCAGATAGACCTAAAAGATACCTAAAAGATACAGATTTCCTCCAAAAAGAGCAAAATACACGATTTTTAAAGTGCATGGAACACTTTCCAGAAGACATTGCATGATAGGCCACAAGACAAGTCTCAATAAATTTAAGAAGACTGAAATCATATCAAGCATCTTTTTCTGAGTGCAACTATATAAAACTAGAAATCAGTTACAAGAAAAGAATCTGGGAAGAACATGAATGCACAGAGACTAAAAAAAAAACAGGCTACTTAACAATGAATGGGGCCAACTGAAATACCAAAGAGGAAATAAAAAAAAATACATGGAGACAAGTGAAAATGAAAACAAATGGCCCAAAATCCTTGGGACACAGAAAAAGCCATTGTAAGAAGCAAGTTTATAGTTACCCAGGCCTATCTCACGAAAAAGAAAAATCTCAAATGAACAACCTAATTTTACACCTAAAGGATCTAGAAAAACAACAAAGAAAACCCAAAGCTAGAAGAAAAGAAAGAATAAAGATTATAGCAGATATAAATGAAATAGAGATGAAAAAACAATAGGAAAAAAATCAGTGAAAAGAAGAGACAGTCCTGTGAAAAGACAAACATAACTGATAAACCTTTAGGTACACTGATCAAGAAAAAAAGAGGACACAAATAAATAAATCAGAAATGAAGAGAAGTAACAATGAACATCACAGAAATAGTAAGGATTATAGAAGAATATCATGAAAAACTATATGCCAACATACTGGACAACCTAGAAGAAATGTATAAATTCCTAGAAACATACAATCTTCCAAGACTGAATCAGGAAGAAATAGAAAACTGAACAGACTGATTATTATTAATGAAATGGAATCAGTAATCATAACTTTGCCAACAAAGAAAAGTCCAGGACCAGATAGTTTCAGAGGTGAATTATACTGAACATTAAAAAAGAGTCAATATTTATTCTTCTCAACTATTCAAAAAAATAAAAGAGGAAGGTAAACATCCAAATTTGTTCTGTGAGGTCAGCATTACCGTGATACCAAAGGCAAAGACGCTACAAAATAAGAAAACTATAGGCCTGAGGTCCCTGGGTGGCTAAAGCTGGTTAAGCAGCTGATTCTTAGTATTGGCTCAGGTCATGATCTCAGGGTCCTGGGATCGAGCCCCACATTGGGATCCATGCTTACCAGGGAGTCTGCTTGAGGATCTTCTCTCTCTCCCTTCCCCGCTCATGCTTGCTCTCTCTCTCAAATAAATCTTAAAAAAGAAAAACTATAGGCAACATCTTTGGTGACATAGATGCACAAATTCTCAACAAAACATAAGCAAACTGAATTAACAAATACATCAAAAAAATCATTCATCATGATCAAGTGGGATTTATTTCAGGGATGTAAATATGGTTCAATATTTGCAATTAATCAGTGTGAGATATCATATTAACAAGAGGAAGAAAAAACTCACATGATAGTCTCAATAAATGCTGAAACAGCATTTAACAAAAAACAATATCCATTCATGTTAAAAATTCTCAACAAAGTTGGTATAGAGGAAACATACCTCAACATAATTAAGGCTACATATGACAGACCCACAGGTAACATCATATTCAGTGGTGAAAAGCTAAAAGCTTTTCCTTCAAAATCAGGAAGAAAATACAGATATCAAAAAAAAAATACAGATATTTACTCTCATCACTTTTATTTAACATAGTACTAGAAGTCCTAGGGACAGCAATCAGACAAGCAAAAGAAATAGAAGGCATTCAAACCTGTAAGGAAGAAGTAATAACAGTATCACTTTTTGCAGATGACTTGATACTGTACAGAGAAAATCCTAAAGACTGTACCAAAAACTAGTAGAACTGACAAATTTCAGTAAAATTGCAGGATAAAAAATTAAACATGGAAATAGGTTACATTTCTATATACTAATAATGAAGTGGCAGAAAGAGAATTTAAGAAAACAATACCATGTACAATTGCACCAAAAAGAATAAAATACCTAGGAAAAATTTAACCAAGGAGGTGAAAGATGTATCCTTAAAAAACTAGATGACACTCATAAAAAAAATTAAGGATGACACAAATGGAAAGACATGCCATGTTCATAGACTAGAATAATATTTCTAAAATGTCTATACTATCCAAAGCAATCTACATATTCAAAGCAAGCCGTATAAAAAACCAAGAGCATTTTTCTCAGATCCAGATCAAAATAATACTAAAATTTGTACAGAACTACAAAAGAATTTGAGGAAGCCAAAGCAATCTTGAGAAAGAAGAACATAGCTGGAGGTATCACAATACCAGATTTCATGATATACTGCAAAGCTCTCTGAGTCAAAACAGTGTGGCACTGATACATAAACAGACACATTGATCCATGGAATAGGACAGAGACCCCAGAAATAAACCCACACCTATATGGTCAGGTAATCTATGACAAAGGAGAGAATAACATATAGTGGGGAGAAGACAGTCTCTTTAATAAATGGTGCTGAGAAAACTGGACAGCAACATGCCAAAGAAGGAAACTGGACAATTTTCTTACACCAAAATAAGTATTTCTAAATAAATATTTCCAAAGTAAATGTTTCTTTACACAAAAATAAACTCAAAATGGATTAAAGACCTAAAGCGAGACCTCAAACCATACAACTAGAAGAAAACAAAGGCAATAACAGTAATTTTGTTGACATTAGCTGTAGAAACATTTTTCTAGGTGTGTCTTGTCCGGCAAGGGAAACAAAAGCAAAAATAAGCTATTATGAGTACGCCAAAATAAGTTTTTGCATAAAGGAAACCAACAAAACGAAAAGGCAATCTACTGAATGGGAGAAGATATTTACAAATCCTATATCTGATAAGTGGTTAGTACTCAAAGAAACAAAGAATTCATACAACTCAATACCAAAAACCAAACTGGCAAGGATACTGGGAAAAGGGAACCCTTCCTGGTGTACTGTTGGTGGGGATGCAAACTGGTGCAGCCACAATGGAAAAGTGTAGAGGTTCCTCAGAAAGTTAAAAATAGAAATACTACAAGATGAAGTAATTACACTCTTGGGTATTTACTCAAAGAAAAGGAAAACACTAGTTCAAAAAGACATTTGCACTCCTATGTTTATTGCAGCATTACTTACAATAGCCAAGATATGGAAGCAGCCTCAGTATTCATTTATAGTTATATGGATAAAGAAGATACAGTATACACACACACACACACACACACAAAGGATATTACTCAGTCATAGAAAAGAATGAGATCTCATTCTTTGGATGGACCTAGAGAATATTAGGCTAAATGAAATAAGTTAGGCAGAGAAAGACAAATACCCTATAGAGCTTCCCTTATATGTGGGATCTAAGAAAAAAAAACAACAACAAATGAACAAAGAACAAAAGGATAACTACACTTAAATACAGCGAGCAAACTGGTGGTTGCCACTGGGGTAGCTGGTTGGAAGTGTGTGTGTGAAATAGGTAAGGGGGCTTCAGAAGTACAAACTTCCAGACAAAAAAATCAGTAAGTCATGGAGATGAAAAATAACAACATTAGGGAATACAGTCAATATTACTGTAGTAACATATGGTAATTACGTTTATCATGGTGAACAATAAATAACGTGTAGAACTGTCAAATCAATATGTTGTAAACATAAAACTCGTATAACATTGTCTGTGAATAATACTTCAATTAAAAAAAATCATCGAGGACTCAGTAATCAAAGCACACAGACACATAAGTCATCTTATCATACACCCACTCCAGTGACTCTCAGGACTGTACTTTGTTAAAGACATGACGAGTCATCTGAAACTTTACATGCAAATTAGAAGAGCACTGGATTTAAGGGAAAGTTTGAATTTTAACTACTGGATACCTCTGGACAGAGATGAACCATACTACTGAACTACTTTAAGTTTAATGGAATTACAGAGTTCGAAGCATTATAAAGCTACTTGGAGGAAATTTAAAAAAAAATCACAATAGCCTAAGAATTTCATTTCAGAAATATGATAAATATTACTCATGCTTTATTTCTGTGTCTCTATCGGGGCCACACACCTCATTGTGTATCTACATTATCAAGTATCTGTCCCTTTAAAGAAAGAGGCCTATTTGCCCAATGACCAGTTTGCAGGTTTTTCTTTTTTTTTTTTTTTAAGGAATTAAAATCAACTGCACCTTTTATCAGGATTTGTTATCAAGCTCCACTAAATATAAATTTCATTCTGTTTCATATTCATATTTCCAAAGCCAAACACATTTTGAATACTTACTATTTTATATGCAAAAGTTTAGGGTTTTCCCTACACTTCACTTTTCTGTTTTAATATGCTTATGCCCTCCATACTTAGCAGTGAAACAGGTATCACAAATTACGCTAAACTAAGTTCTGGGTAATTGTCAATTATTGATGACTTGCTTATTCAACAAACTTACCCAGAACTTCTATCAATGCAGCATTTTTTTTTTAATGTGGCACATTTTAAAAACCATATGAATCCATGGGAAGCAGTAGCATGCTCCCTCCAAGCCACCACTGGAAGGTCCCTGCAGTCCTGGGACCTTAGGTGCCATCTCACTTATGTGGCTTGTCCTTGTGAGACTTTGAAGGCACCAGGATCTAAGAGCCCGTCTCCTTTAAGAAACTGTAGAAACCATCACTGAAAATCACAGATGATATAAACTTGAGGCAAGAATTGAAATATTCCTATAAATCATATAAATAAAATGGGGCTGCTAAATTGCTATGCTTATTAAATACTGGAAGGAAAAAACCCTAGGGTAACAAAGTATTCAAAGTATTCATTAGTTACTATTTTCTGGATTGAAATATAAAATCTAGCTCTAATGCAATCGCTGTAATTTCCTGAGACCCTATGACATGCCAGGCACTTGCTATTAATTACCTTTAATTCTAATAGTAATCCTGTAAGATAGGAATTCTCCTTTTTATAATTTTGAAAAGTACAGCTGCAAAGTTTTAACAACTTATTTAGAATCGCAAGGTGGTACACAGAGAACTAATTTTTTTAAGTATACTTTGTTAATTTTAATAAAAATACCCTTGCCTTCCTACTTTTAAGTTCTATCTAAATCATCTTCTATCAGTTCTATGGCTGGCATTTTAAATGAAACTAAAATATATTCATCTTATATATGGACTGCTTCGGCCTGAGAGAAAGAAAACAAAATAGTACTCTATTTTTAACTGGCCCCCATATTTACTTACTATTTTAATATTATGTGTACAAATTTATTATACAACAGGTTTGCCTACCTTAGCACAAGTGGGAAATTAATTTCAAGAGTAAAAGCATGTTTTATGAGACATGAAATGGGTGAAATCTGTCTGCATTTTTTGTTAAATTAAGATTTAGAATCTGCAGTAGATATGTATTTTTAAATGACTTTTTTTTTTTTACTTTATGTAGATCTTATAAATGGCAGCATATAAAAGTTTACTATGAATTTTCATGAGTTCTGGCACTTTCAAAGTTATGGACGTGATACAACATTTTATTGTGACTGATAGTATAATGCTGCTATAATAAAAATTTCCTGTCAACTTGTTCTGTCCTGAAATGCCTGGAGCACTTCAGTTTAAGTGTCAGATTAAAATATATGATGGAGAGAAGAACGGGCGTCAAGCTGTCCCAACTTCGCAGCAAGGGAAGTGGGGAGGTGCCAAGAGAGTGTGGGGGTAGAAGTTTGTTTTCATAATTACATAAGAATAGACTGTTCAAATGCCTTAATTATGCCATCTATTTTAGTATCACGGTTCTCCTGTGGATGATTTTCACCATGTGCCATAAGGAAAGTTTAGAGTCTGACGTCAAGTTTCAATTATCCAAGGACCTTTCATTTCCACTGGGAACAAGGTGTTAGCCGTAGGCGTTGATGTGAGGCTGATCCTACTGTGACATCATTTAGCTCGATGACATCCATCTCAGCAACTCATTTCTGTGGGCTCCGAGTTTTAGAAGTCTCCTGCCCTTTCCCATCCGAGGTCTGTTCATTCCTTTCTGAAAGTGCGTTTACCTCCAACGCCAAATATTCTACCTGTGCCTTTCTTGCTCCCCCCTCGAGAACTCTGCTGCAAAGGTTAAACTGTCCTGTCGTTCCTGTCTTCCTCTCCTGAGGAGACTCCTCCCCAGACCCTCTGCTTAGACAGCCTCATTCTTAAACCCAGAACTAAACAAAGTTCTCCCCCAACACTTCTTCCTCCTTCTTCCCTTCCTCCGTCAACTTTCTAGAATACCGGTCTGGCTCTATTTCTTTCTTTCTTTTTAAAAAGATTTTTCAGTAGTCTCTATGTCCAGTGTGGGGCTTGAACACACAAGCCTGAGATAGAGTCACACACACTCCTCCGACTGAGCCAGCCAGGCTCCCCTATTCCTTCACTTCCTGACATCCCTGTAATTTGGTTTCTATCTTTAATGCCACGTGGCATTCCTGAAGACAGTGACTTCCCAGCTGTCACGTCCTCTGATCTTTTTTCAGTACTACCCACAAGGTATTGTCTCCTTAAAGCTGCATTTCTTCCAGTTTGATGGCATTTGTAGGTCCTTAGTTTTCCTAGCACCGTACTTTCTTCTTACACTCATGTTTTTCACACCGCTATTTCCCTGAACCATCACTCTCTTTTATCTCCTGACCTGTAAATATCCACATTTCAGGCTGAATGATTTCTGATACTGACTATGCATCAGAAGTACCTTGGCACTTAAGAAATACATTATTATTTGGGCTCTATCATAGTCCCATTGGTTCACATTATCCAAGAGTAGAGATCTGGAAGGTATATGTTTTAAGACTCCCCCTGGTGATTCTGATCATTGGCTACTGTCACAGGTGTTTCTCCAGATCCTACTACTTCCCCTTATTACTCTCTCTCCTGGAGGTTTCATGATGTTTTGGCCTTTCAAGTTATCACTCTGCTGAGGTCATTATTCACTAGTTCTGGATTACAAGGAAAAAAGAAATCATTCCATGGTGAAGCTCGGGAAAGATTAAATAACAGGTTATTTTACTGAAAGACTTCTCAAGGCCATACATACACTTCATACCTCTGTGACACTCAAGGCCCTCTTTACTCCATCAGAAAGGGTTGTGTGCAACCAAATTGATCTCTGGCCTCCTATGATCCACTCTAAGCATCACTGCCAGATTATCAGTAGATGGCACAACTCTACTCTTACATTCCTCTCCACAAAAATCTTCCATTACCTTCAGATTAGGGCAAGTTTAAACTCTCTAGCTTGTCACTCAAGACCTTTTAAGGTCTGGCTTGAACGTTTTCAACTTGTTCTTATCTCTCATTATCCGATAAAAAGTGTACAGACTCTGAAGTCAAACATATTTGTTTTTTTTTTTTCATATTTGGGTTTGAATTATGCTTTACTTTGGGTAAGCAATTACTACCCTGTAAGTCTCATTTGCTTCTAAATGAAAGAAAGATAATACAGCTTCCACCTGAAAAGGTTATTTTGAGGATCAGAAGTTGGTCCTTCTCATAACCTGTGTACAAGTCCTTACTCTCACCTACTAAAAACCAATGGTTCTCAAATTTCAATACACATTCTTACTAGCTGGGGTACTTGTTACAAAAGGAGATGCATGAGCTACCCCTTAACCTGGACTTGGTAAGTCTGTGTGTGGAGTTGGCGGGTCTCTAGAACTATACTGTCTAGTATGGTGGCCCCTAACTACAGGTGGCTATTGAGCACTGGAAGTATGGTTCGTCTGAATTGAGATGTGCAGTAAGTGTAAGATATCCAATGTTAAGGCTCAATATCAAAACAATAGTGCAAAATATCTTGTTATCGATTATATGTTGAAATTACATTTTGGCTATGTAATAGGCTAAATAAAATATGTCATCCATATTATTTTACCTCTTTAACTTTCTAATGTAGGTACCAGAAAATTTTAAATGATACCTGTGCCTACATTATGTTTCTATTGAACAGCATTGCTCTAGATGTTTTCCTAGATGACACCTGTGGCAGGCATCCTCAGATCACTCTTCAAGAAACAATATATGAAATTCTAAGTTCTCCAAAATAATTGATGACTTTACATATTTTTATACCCCCACCAGTGTTCTGAACACTGAGGATAATTAACTTTATACTAACTGAATTTAGATGCACTTAAAATTTCAAGTTATCAAAATTCGTAAAAGAATTTCATTAGAAGTTTTGCTCTTGTTTTTTTAATCCCCAGTTCCTAAGGAATTATTTTTGAATTTACATTTCTTAAGTGAAACAAAAGAAATTTGAAACTGTAACTCTGATTTGTTTCCAAATCAATAAAAATAATTTTCTGAAAGAACTGGCATTTTTTTCCCTATGGTTATTTGACTTCACACAGAAATGGACTATTTATCTGACTAGATTCCAAAATTGGTGAATATCATCATACTCAAGTTCTACATTTAAAACTAGTGGCTAACACTCAACTAGGAATATGTGCTAATTTTTATGCCATAATAATTTAGCCAGATGAGGAAAAAAAGAGACTGATCTGGGGAAAGAGGGTCTCTATTTAAAGACAAATGGGGGGAGGATGGCTGACCACCCCCTTCTCCCTAGAAGGAGACTGATAGAAAACTAAAAGAGACCTAATTAGAAATACATAAGCCAAGGTTGGGATGCAGAATAATCTCGACCTTATCGACTTGTAGAAGAGCAACGATCACGAAATTAGAAATACCCTCCCCAAGATGGTCTGGTAAGAATGAGTAAAGACCTCCCCACTCACCTCATTGCCACGTTGCTGCCATCAATAACTACTGGTCTGAGATTCTCCCCATCGTCCGCTACAATCTCTTGCATTGGAGAGTCGGAGCGCTGAGACTCCAGGGAGGATGTGTCCCGCGTCACGCTGGTAATCGTACTCACTGTTTGTTCAGTCTCGCTTTTATTTCCAAGCTTGACGAGTTCTCCCAGAATGTCGTTGATTAAAGCATCGGTACCGAGTTTATTTAGCACAAGCTGAACCTGTTCCTCAGAATAGCCTAGCTTCAGTGCAAACTCCAGTTTTGTTTGGTATTCTCGCACCACATCAGGGGGTTTCTTCACTTCCTTGGATGTAGTCTGGGACTCCTCAGGTTTAAAGTCTTGCAAAATGTCACCGCGTTTGAGTATGTGAGGCTCTAAGCAGGGAGACCTACACAGTTGTCTGTGAGTCTTGGTTAATAAGCATGGCTCTACTGAAACGCTTCTCAATTGTTCGGACTCATTGTCAGAATGTGTGCTTTCTTCAGAGTCGCCAGAGCTCGTATTCTCTTCAGACACCTCTTTTTCTTCCTTCCCGGAATTGACTTTATCCATTGTTGGCTTCTCTACCATTGACCAAGGTACAGATGTACTTAAATGTGGGTCAGTGCTCTCCACATAAAGGTGGCCTAGGTCATGCCCCAGAGGATCCTTCAAGCCCATGAAGCTGTTATGTGTACTTGACTCCACTTTGCTATTTTTTCTATATTCCTGAATGCAAAGCACCCCGTATTCCTAGAGAAAAAAATGTAAAATATTTAGAATTTTGTCTCTTTACTGTTTCATTCCTATTCCAATACAGAAGTTGACGAGAGCATCGTCAAACTACTGAATACCCACTTTGCGGTTTCTCTACATCTTTTCATCCCTCATAACACTTTTGCCCCAGATAGTATCTGGCCCTATTTCTCAGATGAAGGAGTTCGGAAGCAGAATGCCAAGCAATCCCGCTAAGGCAACAAAGAAAATAACTAGTGGAACTGGATTTTTTTTTTTTTTTTTTACTCAGTTTTACGTGACTCCCAAATCCATGCTTTTCCCACTCTAACATGCTGCTTCTTAGCCTTTCATGGAAGAGATCTTTTCACTGTCAGAAAGGCCAATGTTTCCAGACTGACACCTAGAATATTACCAAAAAGCATGTTCTAGGTATACCGTGATAGGTTACATACATTTGCTCTAAAAGAATTCATAAACATTTGTAAAGATTATTTTGAAGGGGAAGCCATATGGAAAGAAAGGAAAACATTAACTTACTATAATTGAAAAATTGACATTAATTTGGATCAAGCTTAACAACAACCTAAAGACATTCCAAATATAATTTAGGTGGAGTTGCTAAAAGAGCACAATTCTACAACAGCCAGCAAAGAACTAAATACTCACAAAGTGAATTACACTCCATTTAGAAGATGAACAGTTTTGCTCTAACAATCTTTATTTTGTGGATACAGAGCATAGTAACAGAATACAAATTTTAATGCTATGCTATCCTTCCTTACTAAGTGTCAGGGACACTACCATCTATTTCATTCCGGGGGCGGGGGGGGGGGGGGCGGGGAAGCTCTTCTATGCACATTTATAGAAAGCAGAGAAATGAAAAGTTCACACAAAATAAGCAGCAAATAAAGTACACTGAATAAGTGTCATCTTAATTTACTGCATTTAACATAAGAAAATATTTCTGTATTATATCAGATAATTAGTTATCCATTATCTGCATTTGGTTAAAAAGTCATCTTTTCTCCTACTCCACCCTCGTCCCCTCAGGAATGCTTTTACTGTTTAAAACACTTTTGCTGGTTTGCTAAGTTTCCTTAATGTCTTTTGGGAATCATTGTTATTTCTCTACCAGGAACAGGTTAGCAAAAGAAAATTATCTGCTCTTGTGCATCAGTATAAGGACTATATTGATATCAGTAGTTTACTTATGAAGGCAACTCCAATGTTCTATCCAGGGATAACGTTAACCAGGCAGTGGTAGCTGAATTTGAGACTGTCATAAAACACCTATTTAAATAATCTAAAAAAGAAAATTGTAAAAACATTTTATTCTAAAGCTCTTCAACATCTTATTTACACTAGAAAGGAGCTATTATATAAATGTTAAGAAAACTCTAAGTGTTTTTCTAAGAAGTCACACATTTGAATGCATACTTGGTGAACTTATTAGAGAGTGAAGTATTTCTACATAATGAAACAAATTATATTACATATGGTAAATCCTAGAGACTAGAACATGGAATCTTTAGCTTGATAACAATACACTTAAAATTTCTTCAGTGTAGAACTCCTACACACTTGTACAAGAGTTTCTTCAGGTTTTATTCCTTGAGAAGACAGATAACATTGTTCTAATTAATATAGCATTTATTAGTTTTAAAGAAACTTCAGGCTCTCCTGGGCTCCGGCCTGCACAACTGATAAAAAGAAATACTCCTTAGGAGAGCTCTATATACATCTGCTCCGTTATAGAGCTGTATCCATTTCAATTTTTTCTATTAATATGGATATGCATGAGCCCAATTATTTAGAATTAAAGGAAGGGATTTTGAAAGCAAATCTTTACACTCAGTGATTTATTAACTACTGTAATATACTGACACCATAATGCAAGTAACAAATCACAACAGAATCCTAATGAAGGGATACAGTTAAAAGAAAAATCTGCACTGTGGCCTTCACAGAGCTCCCAGCAAAAGTATCCCGAACAAGGAAAACCTATTGGAAGCTGGGCTGCCTGGCAACCAGAAGCTGGTTGCTAAGCTGCACTCTTTTAACATGCCATCATGAATGCTAGCACAGTGAAAGAATAATTTGGTATGAACAAAAGCCTATAAAAGAGACTGGGACTTAAGTGCGTCTGGTTTACCCTCTGAGAACAATGCAGCTGCCAAACCGATCTGGAAGCTCCGACATCATTGTTCGGGAAAGCCCACAATCTGCTCTGACTGCAGGAAGTGTATTTAATGGGCAACCATTCTGATCTCCCCTGAAAAGTTTGGGTTTTGCATAAGTGCTGTTGTGAGATAATTCTTCAAGATAATGACTCACTGACCAAATCCCTGACTTGAACTAGGAAATATTATTTTAATATTGAGCTGAAGTGTCTTCCTTCTGGACTGGTTCAAACAAGATGAATACTTTATGAAAAACATGGAACCGGGGAACATGGAAGTGAAATGTTATGTTTAGAGAGTAAGTGAAAATATTCTTAATTTTCACATTTTTCAAAGCAACAAAACCAAATACTACAAGTTTTTAAACTAAAAATTATCCACCCTACACAAGTATCTAAGTCTTTCTGTATCACTTCAGTCTAATATTTAAAAAAAGTATTCATGATCCTATGTAAACTCACTCTACTATATAATTTTATTATATGGCTATAATGATAAAATAGGGGAAAAATGAGGTTATCAACAATTTGCTTTTTATAATATTAAATGAGAGAAAACTCATTTGTATATATAAATGTATGTGTTGAGTTCCACACACCTTTAACTTGTAATAATTTCTGAAACTTATAGATACTATGAAAGTAAAAAGTTTACAATAATTGGGCTAACATGATTTTTAACACTGATCTACCCTACTTTTAAAACAAATTAACATCTAATTTTGTTAGTCAAAATATTTTTTCTTTTAAAATATTCTGGTTGAACTTTCCTCCTATACTGACAGGCTTCTCTTCTTTTTTCATACTTCACTGGCTAGTTCAGAGAAAGTTACCCAATGTTATTTTGTCCTAAACAAACAATTAAATAATTATTTTTAGTTCCTGTCAATCAGTAGACGAAATATGAAATAGTACAAATATGGGCAAAGGAGTTCAGTTGCCGGGCCTAGATCTTCTCTGTTACATAATTTAAATCTGAAATAACTTTACTTGTAGTGACCAAATGGGAAACACTTGGTTTTTAAAACTGTAATCTGAAATGCTTCCTTGCCCACTTGAAATGAGTAAAAGATGCCATGACTTAACATGACACTTAAATTTCTTTTCACAATATCCTAGAAATCATTAATAAAAAATTAAATGCCAGTCTTAAGATCTAAAAGCTGAAAAAAATATTTTCAGAGGCTATAGTACTTGTTCAAGTAATGTCACATGTAAAACTTACAAGGAATTATTATAAGAAAGCTTAGGACAAAGAACAGTAGAGGATCTTCACTTTTGTTCAATGACATAAAAATGATCAATATAATGTTGAAAAAGATAGAAAAGACTCCAATAACTTCACAAAATTTATTATTACAGGTAAGGTAGAAAATATTTTTCTCCTTAATTACTAAATCATTTGTTAGACTTTTAAATTTTGCATTTACTTAGATGTATTCATTTTTAAATTAATCAACTCTTAACTAATAAGGATAAGTTTCCTCATTTCATGAAGCAGCAGCATAGAGAAAATTTCACACACAAAACAGGTCAGTGTTTGTACTCCCATAGTCATAAAAAAAACTACAAAACTACAAAAAATATGGCTTAACCTTTAAGCTTTATATGAGGAAGACACTGTAATTGGCCCTTATACACTGTATTCATTAGCACAAAAGCACTCGGCAAAAATATAATGGTCTGAACACAGATTTCTACACTTATAAAGACAACGACTCCCTCCAGATACTCTACTAGAAACTAAAATAATTTTTCTTGTTAAAGGCCTACTAAGTTAAAAAATCACATATTAGTTGTTGAAAAAGCTCCAAATTTTCATGCTACTTTCGTAGATGATGAAGTTGAACTAATTATTTTAATTGTCAAAAAAACAAACTTTGTACTAACTGAAAACAGCTTTATGATATGGTTATTTACTAGAAATTCCAATTCCCAATTTCCCCATTTGGTGAGATCTTTGAAAGTTCTCATTAGATGACTTGGATAATCCTTCACCTCAAATCCAGTGGCAAAAAAAAAAAAATTAATTATAAAAAGCCTCACATTAATTAGGAATATTAGACCACAAAGTTGTTAAATCAATTTGCTTGTTTGTAACATAAAAGTTACAATGCCATAAAGTGGGTTCTGGTTGTTATCCAAATGGTAGTACTATGAGAACAATGAAAATAAAATAATGAATATGTAATAAATACCTACTGCTGTAGTCTCTGTGTATTTAATTACCATTGTATTTCAGTGAGTGCTGTTGTCTGCAACCTCTGGCTAACAAAGGAAGGATGTCCCTTTGAACAGATTGGTTAATGCTCTGGGGCAACAGATGTCTACTGGAACTGCAGGAGACCAGCAACTGGTGGCCTGCCCATCTTCTGAAAACTTTCAATAGACTCATGCATATGTTCACACAATAGGGCATGTGGTAGAAATGAAAACCTCTTTTTAACCCTTTATGCTCACTCTTTCCCTCCCAACTGATAGATGAACGTCTTTGTCTCCTCCTCCTTTCCCCATTACAGAACTCCTGCAAGCAGTCGTCCCTTCAATGACACCTTCAATTTAATATTTCAAACTAATGCAGGGCGGGGGGGGGGGGGACGGGGAAAGGTGGGAGAAATTAGAAACTACAGGTGACTACTGAAACTGCTGACAAAGCAGGTGGCTGCTTCGTCATCATATTTACAACAAGCTGTCTGAAACATCTACCTGTATGTCAACCCATCTCTCCCAGCTAGATTTTTAAGACAATGGAAAAAAAAATTATCAAATCTTACTACCAGCTTACATCGCTTAAGTCCGATTGTGACACTTGAAGAAACGTAAGAATGTGACAATATAAAACCCAAATTCATTGTTTATCAAAACATCAGAACCTATTATAACTTATCTTTAAGCACCAAATGATCACATGCCATGCCTAATGCCTTGCAAACATTTGTGAAGCTGTCATTATTTATGTGACTCTAGACATAATCTACATAAGAGAATTTTGTTGTATTTTGGCACTATGGAAAAATTTGTAGCTTTTCATTTGAGGGGTTTTCTGGCCTTTACAGAGTTCAAATTAATACTCTCAATATTTAGCAAAGTTACCTGGTGAGGCATTAAGCAGCCCAGATACTCACGTTAGCAGGAAAATACAAAGACATTGGTTTCTGCAGCAGCTTCAGCAGTAGCTCCTTAACACAGTTTTAGCTGCAGACTTGCAGGCAGGCAAGAAGAACAATGAATGGTTGAACAGATGGAATGGCAATGTCTTTGCTTAACCTATTACCGAGTAGAGTAACAGCCAATCACAGGCCAGAGAGCTCACAATTAGTTGGCCGGGCAGATGCAAGCCAACCTCAGCACCCGGGGTCAGGTTCGCAGGTCTCTAAGATAAGCAAGTTGATGTCATTCTCGGGGTCTGCCCGGGGCAGCATGTGTATTAACGAGGGGTGTGCTCCAACAATAGGCCAGACAAAGCCGACTGGTAGGCAGCTGCTCTTTGGGAGCCCAGTCATTAGGCAGCAGGCTGCCAACAAGAAACACCTGGCTTGGGCAGCCTTCAGCTTTTCCTCCTTGTTTTTCATGCACGAAACAAAGAAACCAATTATATTTTCAAGTAGTAAAAGTTGCAGGTTTCCAAAAAGTTGAGGCTTACTCCAGTCTATTAGCTTTTGGGTTCTGAGAAATAAGGAACAGGAGGTGTGTCAAAGTAGCAATTCCTACTGCATTAATCCCTTCTCTTTAATGAGTTGGCAGTGAAGTGGGACAGAAGGCTCTAGTAAAACTATTTCCCTGCAAACACTAGGATATCTGAAACATTTTTAGATATTAATTTGCTGCAAAGCAATAAAATGAAAAAAAAAAAGGAGAGAGATAATGAAAGTAAGATTGCAAAAGACGAAGGCTTAAGGGCTTACAAACAGAATTTTACAAAGTTCACTAAAAGCACAGTGTAGGAAGATAAAACAAGTGTGATTCAACTGTGTGCCAAATGTGTCATCCAAACTGTACTTATAGACAAAACTATTTAACTTCAACCTAAATCACCAGCATAGCCCACCATATATGCATGTCCAACTGCAATGTAAGATTCTTTTATTATGGGTTCTAGTTACTCAGGTCCTTAAAAGCTTTCCTTATGTTAATACATAACATATTATACCTGTTAAAAGCATTTGATTTTTCATAAAATTTCTTCAGAGTAATACTCAAATGTCAGCTCAGGAGCTAGTTAACTTTATGAAGAAGAAATAATGTAGTATTTTTGAAGAATATACAAGTTGGCCCCTCCGGGAGGAAGCTTATTACCCCAGATTTATTTCCACAGTTCCAGACTGCAGTATTTATAATGCCAGGGCTACTTGCTTTTGAGAGCTGCATAATGTACATTTTGAGTGGTCTCTGGTTATTACAAAAGTTCAATCAAAATGTAAACACCATTAGGTGTTGTGAAACTAGCTCTCCGCTAAAGGAAAAAGACACGTACAGCTGTCCTACTCCCTACTTCTGTGAATAGCGCCCCCCCAAACGCCCACACATGCACACATCCACTTTTCATTCCAGCACAGATGACAAGAGCGAAGGCAAGAGCTGCTTCCACAACTTTCTGATATAGGCTGAATTACACAGAGCCTAGACTTTTCCAAGATATAAGATTTGGGTAAAGCACCCCAAACCACCTAAATCAGTCTCTCTTCACACATATACAAATACCAAGGATGCTCAGTTGGGAATATTTGGGGGAAAAGTAGTATCTGTTGGGACTTACCGTGCCCACTCAAGTGTAAAGAAGATGTTCTCTGTTTACAACCGTAAGAGAGAGAAGGTCTACTCTACATAGTTAAAATTTTTCAGTTATCTCACTGAAGAAAACATTGAACATTATGCATACTAAAAGCCTAAAGAAATTACTGTTACCAGAAATAAAAAATACAAAGTATGCTTTACATCACCACTTGCAGTTTTCCTCAAAAGAGCTTAATATTTTATGAAAGCATATCATTCCCAAAATGTTAGAAATTTCAAAATCTGTAAAGATATTTTAACCTAAATGCCGTTATTATTAATATTATTATTATTATTATGTCTGCATGCCAAACTAATTTCTAAAGGAAAACTATTCTTTTGCCAAGGGTTGCAGAAATGTTTCTGCATTGGTTAAACCTATGGTCTCATAGAAGCCTGTTAAAGATAATATTAATGCTTTAATATTACAGTTTATTGCAAATTATAAGGTGAATTACCCAGAATTCAAATTTTACGTCTTGGGTAAACATATGAACACAGAAATGAAGAGAGTTAAAATGTATCTTTTTAAATTTTTTTTTTAAGTGGTGTAGTGGTATTTCTTTTTTGAAATTTCATGAGTAAAAGGAGTGAGAAATATAAATCAAGGTCAGTCGGACGGTTGGTAAATGTACTTCTTTTGGTAAAACCGAGTTTGATTTAGTAAGATAAAAACTAAAACTAGGGATCCCTGGGTGGCGCAGCGGTTTAGCGCCTGCCTTTGGCCCAGGGCGTGATCCTGGAGACCCGGGATCGAATCCCACGTCGGGCTCCCGGTGCATGGAGCCTGCTTCTCCCTCTGCCTGTGTCTCTGCCTCTCTCTCTCTCTCTCTGTGTGTGACTATCATAAATTAAAAAAACAAAACAAAACAAAACAAAAACTAGACATTAATGCAAAGTGATTACAACTAAAACCTAATGAAACTTAAGCTATGCACTGACGAGTCAGTGAGGTCAGTGTTTATGAATTCATAATAAAATTTTTTTGTGTATAAAAAGTAAACTATTTAGTATGAATACAAAGTCTTCTCTTTTGCCCTGGGCTTGCTTTCTTCTCTTTATCCCTTGCTACTATAGTTACTACCTTCTAGCTTTAATTCGGGGGGGGGGGGGGGGGGGAGAAGAGGAGGAGGAGGAAGAGGAATCTTCTCACTAATTCCTGCCACCATGAACACAAAGGAAAGAAAACTACCCAAGGGCTCAACGGGGAGCCTGATCTCTAGCACTGGATTAAGCTTTTTTGCAAACAGCAAATAAAGGCAGTGATCTGAAAAAGCTAATCAGATCCTGCTGTGGTATTTATACTATCTTGGTTGCTAGTATTGGATAATGTTAAGCACATTAAAACATCTGTAGGTGAAAAGCCCCGTCTGGCTTTCTCAGTCACAGGCCCTGGTCCACTTGCCACCACAAAGCAAATACAAACAACTACCCTGGGCTCTGTGTGGGGCACCCCAGTACCTGGGGTGTACAGACAGAACGGGAGGCAGCACGTGGTTCTGGGAGCACACGAGCATCTGTCAGGGCCAGTGGTGTGTCCAACGTTAGGAGCTTCAACTATGTGGAGAGGACCTTGGCCCATTGGCTGAAGTTTGAAGGTGAACACGTGGGCCTTGCTGCTCATCTTTGGAATCAATCATCTTGATCACTGGTGTAGCGAGCCCACTTCCTGGTACCTTTCTCTTAATATGGATTTGTTCCCCAATGAATATACAATCTCTCTTGATCCTCACAATAACCCCATGGAAACAAAGCTGTCCTATCAGATTTTCCCAATTGTCCTCTAAAGGTGGAAATGTTAAAATTTCAGCAAAAACTTGTATTATTTTTGAGAATTAAAAAAATAAAAAGAGCCAACAAAAAAACCTAACTTACACACACAGTGTAAGAGAATGGAGCAAAATCAATCAGGTACTAACATGTGAACAGAAGTGCTCCCGGGCAGGTTTTCTCTTTAATGTCAAGATGACCTTCCCAAGAGCCCTCAGCTCTCTGCAATGTCCCTGTAGCCCTGGTTCTCCCACTGAGGCTACTGTCAATACTCAGGGCAGCTGCAGACTGAGAGAGCAGGCCTCTTACTGTGGTCTCCTGCTCTGGCTTCAGCCTCCTCACTGGAGGATGACTCATCTGGTGGGTGAGTCTGGGAAGAGGAGTTCTGTGAGAAAAGCCTGGTCCCTTCCTCTGAACTTGTCTCTTTGGGATCTGCCCAGGGGCAGAGAGTCCATGGCTGCCTTGCTCCCCAGCACTGCCTGAGACTAGGTGGTTAAAGCTTTCTAATTTGGAGGGTTCAATGTCATTAAGCCCTTCAAGCTGAGCTCTTAAGTCATGTCCTGCAATCATTCTATTAAAAAAAGGGGGGGGGGCGCTATTTTGATGTCCATCTGCCTGGCCTCTTTGTCTATTTCTCAATTGGTTCAGGGCTAAGGCAGGAAAAACATTGCCTTCAAACAACAGTCAACAAAAGCTTTGCTATAAAGAACTATTACAGAAAAAAATGATAAAAAGACTGATATAAATTAACTGATCAACTACTTCAAAACACACATGAAGGGAAAGGTTTTAAAAAATAAAGAAAAAATTCTGTAACAAAGAGGAAAGATAATGTTTCTCAAAATAAAAATTCTACAGGTCTGACAATCTTTCAGTGCCATATCACTCAGAGTGAACAAACCTCAATTCTCTTTAGGCTTCAGAGACAAATACTAAACAAATCCCCCCAAATAGTTATCTCTTCCTTGTGGCCTAAAAGAAACACTTTTCCGCAGTCATTTTAAGTGACAACATAACCCACAGTATAAGACTTCAATTATTTCCCAGTATTAACTTCCCATGCAGTAGTTTAAAAAATTCATTAAACAAATAGGACTTTAAAAAGATGATCTTCAACTCTCATCAAACTCGTAAATAATCAAGGAATTTTAGAAAAGCTCAGGGAATATCAATGATATCCTAAACGCCGATGGAACAGGTTATTAACACAGCTCATGAATAAGGGAGTAAGGGAGAGAAAATTCATGATGGAAAAAAGCCATAAGTTATTTTAAAAGAGGTGTAGAAAGCACATGCTATCATCCATATTAATAAAATACAGTTATATTAAGTATACTGAAACTCTGAGGAAAAGCTGACCAAAAGTGTGATTTTATATAAAATATACACAAGATGTTCTCTGAATTCTAACAACTTAATGACACTTTGCCTGTTAGAGTAATGATAATATTCACAACACCATCATCCAAGCCTGGTCAGAACTCAACTCTTCTCTCCTGATGCTATGGACCTTTACCAATCCCATGGTCTATGCCATTTTCTATCCAGTATATGCTCATTTGTGTACATCCTTCTATCTCCAGGCTATCCATCCCAGCTGAGGATGGGCACAGGGCTTGTTCTTTAGGCATTAAATTATTTTACTTAGCAAACTAATTCAAACACTGCTTGGTCAGGAGCATTGGGAAAAGAGAGATTGGCAGAGTCAGGCTATGAAGATTAAATGAAAGCTCTATCATGAGGTCCGTCTGTTCTTACAAATGGTCTGGAAGAGTGTGTTAAGAGTGTACTGTGTAAAGGAACTCAGGGGAAAAAAAGCATTGTATGCAGTGAACAATACGAAAGCAACTACAAATCAGCTATGACCCAATAGAAGTTCTTCTTATTATGAGTTCCAGCTAAATTCCTATTGATAATCAAGACAGAAATAATGCCTTACATACCAATTCTTCTAAGATGGCAGAATGAAATGCCTGAGTCAGTACTTCCAATGGCCCTCATACCAGTGATTCTAAATTACTGCACACTACTGGTTTTAGACAACTGTCCTGGTGTGCAAGCAATCGAAAAAACATTGAGAGGCTGACAAAATAAATGGTTGTGTTAGACAATGCTGAGTGAAATCAGCACAGAAGTTTATAACAGAGTTTCTCTTTATAGAGTTCTATTCATATCAGAGGGCGATGTAATAATTTAGATTTCTGAGCATTTAGGACAAGATTCCTTCTAAATGCAAATCATTGTATACTATAATAAGTTAAATTTAGAACATGAATCATCCTAAACAGCTGCCAACACCATTTGACCGTAAACTCTAACAAGGCAGGGATTCCTGTCTTGTTTTCTGGTGTGTCTCCAGGACCCTGCAAAGTGCCTGACACACAGCGGGCACTTAATAGATGTTTGCTAAATAAATGATGGCATTTCAATATCTGGGTCAAAATCCCTTTTCCAGATTTATTTGTCCTTCCCTTCACATAACCTATATTCTACCCAAACATGAGTATTTACAGCAACATTTCTCTCAGTTTGGTTGCACACTAGAATCATCTGGGAAGATTTTAAATAGACTGCTGCCAGAGTCTCACACCTACATATGTTTATTTTCTGGACTGGCCATAGGCCAGATGAGTCTAATGGGCACCCAAGTTTAAGAAGCCCAGTGACTTAAAGCTTCTTTCTTCTAAAATACCTTTCTCCACAGCTTCACATATTAAAATCCTACTCATTACTACTGAAGACTCCGCTAAGACCCAACTCTGCCAGGAAACCTTCCCTGGAACATGGTTAAATTTATCTTTGGATTATTTGAGTGGCGCACAGGGCTTGGCATAAGGCCAGGACTCAATAAATGTCTGAGTGGTGGATAATTCTGGGAGCAGAGCAGAGAGAAACTCAATAAATATTTATTGAAAGAAGGATGTGTGGTTGGTCCTCATTATTTGCAGATTCTGCATTTGCAGATTTGCCTACTCGTAGAAATGTATTTGTAATCTCCAAATTAATACTCTTGGTGCTTCAGAGTCATTCCGTGGACATGCGCGTGTGCAGAGAGGCAAAAAATCTGAGTTGCTGAGGAGACATTCCAGCTGAGGCTGAACCAAGTGAGGCTTTGCCTCCTGCTCTAAGCTCTCATACTGTAGTCACATGTCCCAAAAAATACCACTTGGTGTTAGGTCTTTTTGCATTCGGGAGTGTTTGTTGGAGATTTTGCCATGTAAACTGCTCCCAAGCCTAGCCCCCGAGTGCTGGCCAGTGCTCTTAAGTGCGGGAGGGCTTGCAGGTGCCTGACAGAGAAGGGATGCGAGGCAGGTGAGCTTTGGGCGGGCAGGAGTTCCCGCGCTGCTGGCTCCAAGTTCAAGCATTCACGAGTCAGCAGATCTTAAATAAGGTGTCTTTAAACAGCAACACGCATACAACAAGCTATGTATTGATGGGCCCATGAGAATGTTCTGACCAGAGGCTCACAGGAACGTAGTCTTGTATTTCCTTGAGGACTGATGGTTCATCATTTCAGCAACTTCACAGATTGTAACTACAATGAACAACAAGAGTTGCGTGAATTTCTCCCTCTCTACGGGACTCTTCAAGATCTCAATTGCAGTTTTTAATACCAGCTTCACTCAGCAATTGGGCACCTCCTTGGTGCCAGTTGCTGGGGATACAGTGAGCACGAAGCAAGCCCCTCTCTGTCACCAAGCTCACAGGGGGAGCGATGGAACATGAACAGTACATACATACCAGGTGATGATGGTTAAAGGCTAGAAGGAAACTCTGAGTCAGGGAAGGCCTCTCTGATAAGGTGAGATTCGTGCAGACACCTCAATGAAGCCCTCAATGTATGTGTGTGTGTGTAGCAGCAACCTGGCCAGTCATACTGGTGGTAAGTGAGCAGGGAGGGGAGTCAGAAGGTGGAGGGCAGAAGAGACCCTCAGGAGAAGCCAGGTCACATGGAGCTCTGAAGGGCAACATTTCTCAGACTTTACATAGCATCTGCTCTGTGAAGATCTTCAAGGTTCTGGTTTGGAAGCCAGAGACTCTGCCTCCTAACACGCTCACAGCGGACGCCACTGCCCTTGGCCCATGGATCCTATCTTGAGAAGCAAGATCATAGATCCCACTAAGGCCCTGGCTCATATTCTCAGATGAAAAACCTTCGGAGAGTTTGAGCAAAGGGAGTAATAGGACCCTATTTTATACTAATGTCTTGTAAACCTGGGCTTATTTCCACAGTTCCATTTGTGTCCCATTGATCTCCTAGTTCTGTGCCTGTACCATGTATCAGGGCTGGAAACTTATAATATATTGGGAACCCTGCATGTGCAAGTCTTCTCTCATTACATTTTTTCTCCTTGTTTTCATATTTTTATCCTGGCTATTTTTACATGTACATGCTTCCAGATACTTTACAATTATTTTGACAGATTTTAACCAAAAAGCTGTTGGGAGTTTGGTGGAGACCATGCTATGGTAATACTTGCTTTAATAGTACGCTGATTTGTTCAACTGTTGAATCAAGAATGATATGGTACATACACAAATATTACTCAGCCATACAAAGGGGTGAGACCTTGCCATTTGCAACACTATGGATGGACCTGGAGGACATTATGCTAAGTGCAATAAGTCAGAGAAAGACAAATAACATATGATTTCACTCAGGCAGAACCTAAAAAAACAAAACAAATAGAAACGGATTCACAGGAACAGGATACAAACTAGTGGTTACCCAATGCAGAAGGGTTGGGGGTGAGCAAGATAGATAAAGGGGATTAAGAGGTACAAACTTCCAACTACATGATGAATAAGCCATGTAGACCTAATGTACAGAATGGGAATGTAGTCAAGAATATTGTACTAACTTTGTAGGCTGACTGATGGTAACTAGACTTTTCATGGGGATCATTTTGTACTGTATAAACATATTGTATCACTATGACGTACACCCGAAATTCATAGGATAGTTTGTAAATTACAAAAAAGAACTTACTGAAATTTTTTCTTTCAATACAGTTCCCTAGATTTCCTCATGAGAGACATAAATTTCTTACTAAGCTTATCTTAAAATATTTTTTGTCTTATTGCTGTGAATGAAGGTTTCTCCCCCCTTCTCTCATTTATTTATTGATTAGTTACTACTGGTGTCCAAAAAATTATTTTATTCATATAAAACTTTAGAAAACTAGGTATGGGGATCCCTGGGTGGCACAGCGGTTTGGCGCCCGTCTTTGGCCCAGGGCACGATCTTGGAGACCCGGGATCGAATCCCACGTCGGGCTCCCGGTGCATGGAGCCTGCCTTCTCCCTCTGCCTGTGTCTCTCTCTCTCTCTCTCTCTCTCTCTGTGACTATCATAAATAAATAAAAATTAAAAAAAAAAAAGAAAACTAGGTATGTCAGTGACCTCTTTGCGCCTTTATCAAGATAAAGATCTTCAAGATCTCAATTGCAGTTTTTAATACCAGCTTCACTCAGCAATTGGGCACCTCCTTGGTGCCAGGTGCCTCCTTGGTATCAGTGCTTCACTGAGGCTCTGGGGATTTCCAGGTATATATGACATAAAATCATCAGATGGCCTCTTCCTTACCAATTTTTATAACTCTTCTTCCATATTTTTGTCTAATTACAGTGCATTAATTGGCTATTTTGCATTGTCCCCAATATTGATGGGAACACCTCTAGAGTTTTATTATTGGTATATTTGTATGTTGTATATCTACGTGTGTGTTGTATATATATATACAACATACATATATATCACCTTGGGCAAATTTACCTCCCTGTACCTCATTTTTCTCAATTGTAAAAAAAAAAAAAAAAATAGAATATGGCTGTTTTGAAACTGAATGAGCTAATAAATATAAGAACCTGAGAGTGAAGTCAGGCACATAGTAAGCATTCAGGAAGTGTTAGCTATATGTAACTACTTGCTTATCTACATCTATACACATACACACCACACTATATAGAGCCTTTGAAAAGTCATTTATAGAAATATGTTTTTCTCCTACATGAAAAATTTAGGAAAAAAAATCAGGAATGTGGGCAGCATTCAGATTTTAAGATGATCACACTTTTTTGACTAACATTGTGACTTATATTAATAGTGTCTAATATAGAAACACAATTACATTTTGAGAGGATTATATATGCTGATATTTCCAAGAATTTTTATATCAATAATTGTAAGACTAGCTTGTCACTTTCCTTAATTTATCTGCTTTGCCATATTTGGGCACCCCTATTTTGAGGTTAGAAAAAGGATATGGTATCCCATTCAAACTCTGTCTCAATGACAAACCAATTGCTCAGTGTACCAAATAGAACTGGACTAGATTGGGCCATGCTTTCCTATGGAGGTACCACTATTTCTAAAGATCTGATTTAGTGCTATTCTGAAACATGTCTCTGAATCTCTATTATAAATTCCAGGTAAGAGTTTACTCCAGCATGGGGTCCAAAGAATAGAGGATGGGCAAGAGGAAGAGATTATAATTTATAAATATAAAAACCAACATCATACCATACCATCTCCCAACAACTGAGTAACTTGGACAAGTTATTTAACTGCTCTGTGTCTCAGTTTTATCCACTAGAAAATGCGAGTAACACACCACCAACAGCATAGGGCTATTATGAAGATTAAATGGTCTAGTACACAAGGTAACTTAGAACAGTGTTTGGCACATAGTAAATGCTAAGTATTATCTTAAAGTTTATGGGAAAAGTGAAATTGTACAACAAAAAACCCCAGAAAACTTGATTCTTATTATTTTATGTTCTCACTTTCAAAAAGTTCTCTCTTTACTAATGACAAGACAGACTATGGAGACAAAGAGTATGATGGTGTCCCACTAGCTCTTCTTACCACATGTTTACACAACCAAAAACTCAAGCCACTTGGAGTTCAAATGCCTCATGCTATGCCTTTGTTCATGATCTTACCATATGAGTCTTGTTAAATTAATAATTTAGAGCAATGTTTCTCGGGGGGGGGGGTAACATTTAGTTTTGAAAGGCCAAACATACCCATGCTTTTTTGTAAGAAAGGCTACTGAAGATGTAAGGGTCACAAATACCTCGGCCAGTGAAGATAATCAGGGGATGCTGATGGAAAGCCGAGAAGGAACATAAGCATGAAAGTCATCCAGAAGGAGCCAGTGATCCAGAAGAAACACAATGGTCTGACGGTGGGCAGGAGTAAAGGGAGGAGGGAGAAAATGGAAATATAATTAGGAAAAAAAAAAAAAGAAACAAAACCAGTAAGACACCTGAAAGGAAGCAAGGATTTCTTATTGAAAATGAGACATTTCTTTCAGTTTAACAATTTAGATGGTAGGCTTTGAAAAATTATTTTAAAATAAGTAGCTCTAGACAAGGAGCAGCGATCCCCTCCCACTTCTCTCTTAACATAATTTCATTAATATTTTAATTTCTTGCCACGGAACTCTCCCCAGGTAATAAATTGCTACACTTTCTTGAGTTAGCTTTCTCCTAAGATCTAGAAGTTATTAACTACTGAGAAATTAAAGCCATGATGATTTTTTTCCCTTAAATAACTGCTATTTAACAAAATCTTCTATGAAAAAAAGAGATTCTTATGACAGGGATTTTTATTGAGAATAGTATCATTACTTATAGAGTACATCAGTTCTTAGGGCATTTAAGATGTTAAATGTTAGCTAGTTGATCCCATTTCATTCTAAAACTGTATACATTTAAGAAATAATACAGTGGTGTCGGGCAAGAAAAGAGCAGCATGTTCCATGATTACCCAACCAAACTGGGTGAGAGGGTAAGCCAGTAAGCTGTGAATTCATGCGCTCACTAAAGAAATATGTATTTGAAAGGCTGCTACATCAGAGGAATAATGCTGAATGAGGATGAGAGACTGCATCAACACGTATCCAGGTGCTATTCTAAGGAGTATAAACTGTACTAGGGAAACCAGGTAAATGAATATCTAGAAAGCCTAGGGTATATTAAAATTAATGCTTCTAACAGAGATATCAGTCAGTACCAGAGACAAGGACATTGGCTATGGTTGGAGAAGGTCTGGAGAGGTGACATATTAAGCTGTGGAGATGGATGGTGGCAACACAGTCCCATACAGACTATGGTACATGCATCTGTGCTTGGGGGAAGATGGGGAGCAAGGTAAGGTATGGAAAGAAAGGATTTTTGCCCAGAGAACAACAGGAGCAAAGGCCCAGAGATGTGAGAGATAATAAAATATGCAGAACACTGTGTAAGTAATAGTGCTATAGAAGAGGCTAGAAAGTCACGATGTATTGAGTTCATGGGAAGTTCTGAAAGCCATGCCAAAGTTCAACTCTGGTACTGGGAAACTACTGAAGGTTTTTTAAAAAAAGGAATGGGAGAGAGCAAAGGTAGTAATGTCTCTGACATTGGCCACAGGAATATTTTTCTAGATAATGTCTCCTGAGGCAAAGGAAGCAAAAGCAAAAATAAACTATTGGGACTACATCAAAATAACTTCTACACAGCAAAGGAAACAATCAACAGAATTAAAAGACAACTTATTGAACAAGAGAAGATACTTGCAAATGACATATCTGATAAAGAGCTAGTATCCAAAACATATAAAGAACTTACACAACACCCAAAAACCAAATAATCCAATTAAAAATGGGCAGAAGACATAAACATTTCTCCAAAGACATCCAGATGGCCAACAGACATGAAGAGATGCTCAACATCACTCATCATCAGGGAAATGAAAATGAAAACCACAGTATCACCTCAAACCTGTCAGAATGGCTAAAATGAAAACCACAAGGAACGAGCATTGCTGAGGATGAAGAGGAAACGGACAAGTGTTGCTGAGGATGAAGAGGAAACAGACAAGTGTTGCTGAGGATACAGAGAAAAGGAAACCGTCTCGCACTGTTGGTGGGAATGCAAACTGTGCAGCCACTGTGGAAAACAGTGTGGAAGCTCCTCGAGAAGTTAAAAATAGAGCTACCCTAAAATCTAGCGATTGCACTACTAGATATTTACCCCAAAGATTACAAAAACACTAACTCAAGGGGATACATGCACCCTAGTGTGTATTGCAGCATTACTTACAACAGCCAAATCATGACACCAGCCCAAGTGTCCATCATCCATAGATGAATGGATAAAAAGGATGGTGTGTATGTGTATGTATATGTGTGTGTGTGTGTGTGTGTGTGTGTGTGTATATATATATATATATATATATATATATATATATATATAATGGAATATCAGCCACAAAAAAGAGTGAACTCTTGCCATTGCAACAACATGGAGCTAGAGAGCATAATGCTAAGTCAGAGAAAGACAAGTACTGTATGATTTCACTCTTATGTGGAATCTAAGAAACAAAACAAAGGGAAAAGAGAGAGGCAAACCAAGAAACAGACTAGACTCTTAACCCTACATTGCTGGTCACCAGAGGGGAGGTGGGTTTGTGTGTGTGGGGGGAAACAGGTGATGGGGATGCAGGAGGGCACATGTCATGATGAGCACTGGGGTGATGTATAGAAGTGCTGATTCACTAAATTATGCATCTGAAACTAATATTACAC
This sequence comes from Canis lupus familiaris, assembly GCF_011100685.1. NCBI lineage: Eukaryota > Metazoa > Chordata > Mammalia > Carnivora > Canidae > Canis > Canis lupus. The sequence goes on from NC_049226.1 coordinate 22,762,538, forward strand.
TGGAATATGTTAATTACACTGGAATTAAAAATTTTTTTAAAGATTCATTTATTTATTTATGATAGACACAGAGAGAGAGAGAGAGACGCAGAGACACAGGCAGAGGGAGAAGCAGGCTCCATGCCAGGAGCCCGATGCGGGATTCGATCCCGGAACTCCAGGATCGCGCCCTGGGCCAAAGGCAGGCACCAAACCGCTGAGCCACTCAGGGATACCCTGGAATTAAAATTTTTAAAAGGAGAAGGTTATATTTCTACCCACATTTTAGAAAGGTAATGGGGAACCCTGAAGGTTTTTGGCAATGTGAATGATATGTTTTCTAGCTACATTTTAGGATGATAACTCCAGCTGCATTAGTTTTGGGGGGTGGGGGCAAGAAACTAAAAGATGATGCATTAGGAAGGTATTATAATAGTCCAAACAAAAGGTGACTAGTATCTAAAGTTATGCAGAAAAAAAAAAAACAAATAGGATATATTATCTAAGATAGAGCCCATGGATCCAGGCAAAAGAGGAAGTAAAATATTTTTTAAAAAGTATTTAAAAAATGGTGGCATCAAATGACACAAATACACTACAAAATGACCAAGAAGACACTGGGTAAAGGCATTTAGTGGCCATGGAAGGACTTATTTCAGTGAGATGAAGAGAGGGATGGACAGATGTTCTCAGCCCCATTTCTGTGCCTTATACCCCCTTCTCAGGCAACTGAAGTCTACAGACCTCTTTCCAAAGTAATGCTGTTAAATATGTAAAAACCCAGACAGCATTACAAAGAAGCTAGGTATAGTAAAATATAGTTAATAAAATATGTAAAAATTGTGAATTTAGTGACTTACATATTTTTTACAAACACATGAAAAGAACAAGATGAAGCAGGCACTCTAATAACTATCATGATTTTCAAGTAGCTAAAAGTGAAAACAGTATTTTGGAGTATTTATTTGGACTGTGACACGATAGGGAAACATTTATGCTTTCTGTGGGTGATAAAGTCATGTATGCTGTTATTAGTAGTGGATTTATTACTTACATTCATAATTGAGGGAAATGCTAAATTTCAATGAGAGGACAGGAGTATAAAGATGTAAATTTCTTCCCGCCCAACATCACAAAAGGCCCCAGTTCTACTCAGGAGTGCTCCAAGGAAGCACAGACCACAGGGGAAAAGTACCAGCCCAGGGGCAGGCATTTGGGGAAGAGGAAAGGATGGCACACACATTCTTGTAATGTTAGGCAGGAAAGGCATAAGACAAAGATATTTGAGAGGAGGGGTGTTCGGGAAGGAGAAGGGTTTTTTTTTGTTGTTTTGTTTTTTAAGAAATGTAAGCCGGGAGAATGGATTCAGTGAGGCCAGGGAGAAAAAAGGTGTGCACGTCTGCCTATAAGTGAACTGAGTTAAGTCTGTTAACACCACCCCAACTCTACAGGTCTTCCCTGCCCCCACAGACCCAGGGGGCCAGGACTGCCAGGAGTTCAGAACAGAAGGCAAGAAATGCATCTCCCACTGGAAACTCTGGAGACGGGGGGGGGGGGGGCTCATTTTTTTTCCCTTGCTCTCCCCCCTCCTCTTCTGATACATCGTATGTATACATCGTCAATCTTCTGTCCCAGCCTTGGAGACACCTACAGGCTTAATGCGGACATTTGGCAATGAATTCACTCTAAAGATTCCCCTCATTGCTCGTTCCAGATGCCCTCTCCTCAAAATCAAAACTCCCAAAGTAAGATCAGTGAGGGTATTGCAATGCTTATATGATTAAAATAATGATTAAACATCTAAGTGTGAAGTATTCTTGAAGAAGGGGTAAAAGTTCATTGAATATTATAAGAATAGCTTGTTCAACCAAATGACTTAAAGAAACTGATGAAAGACTATTAAATATAAGAGTGCTATTTAGGGGGCAGCCTGGGTGGCTCAGCAGTTTAGCGATGCCTTCAGCCCAGAGCCTGATCCTGGAGACCTGGAATCGAGTCCCACATTGAGCTCCCTGCATAGAGCCTGCTTCTCCCTCTGCCTGTGTCTCTGCGTCTCTCTCATGAATATATAAAATCTTTTTTTTTTAAAGAGTGTTATTTAGCCAGGCCCTGGGTCTCCTTCCTCGTCCCTGCATCCTTCTTCCTTCATGCTGCTGCTGTGTATGTGTGTATGTGCGTGTGTGCGTGCCGCCCCCTCCACGTGCCTGGAGTAAAGGGGGTGCAGGGAGGAAAGAGCCAGCCTTTCTCACTCTTAGGAGATTCCTAACCCATTTGGTTTGGTAAACAAAAAACTATTTCACTGGAAAGCAAAGATTTGGCAACCACATGAATCAGTCTTTGGAACCAGCTGTTCTAAGATAAATAACTAATTTTTTTATGTTATTTCCAGGACTGATTATTTTTTAAGAGATGGTACAAAAAGTTGAATAAGAGGCTATCACACAGTGAGAAGAAAACTAGTCCAGGATTTTGGTGAAATGTAAATCTCTGTGGGTCTGTCCTGCCTATATAAGGAGCTGATCAATGACTAAGTACTCCATCTATGGAAGTGCACATAAAGCTTAAGCACTCGTTTGCTACCAAGGTAGGAAATAAACACTTACGATCTCCCTGTTATTCTGAGGAATGCTCAGGCCCAAGACTCAGCACCCAGCAACACACTTGCCAAACTGGCATTCTGGCTTCTGGCTGTCACTCAGGAGCTCCAAAGTGCTTTCTCCACCTGCCACAGCTTCACTCAGGTGCTCTTGCAGCTCGGGGTGGTCTCGAGGCTAAGCAGGCAGCTGCCAACCTGGCACCTGCTTCCTAGCCACCCAGGCCAGCACTAAAACTTCCTACCTCCACCAAAGTCACAACATCAATTTTGTGAAATTTTTTTCTTCTAAGCTGATTCCTAGTGCTTCTTCAAAATCGTACTTTAAACATGCTTCCTGTACTCTGAATCTAGTCTCTCGGTACAGAAAATCTCTGTGATCTGCGGGCAGGGTCTGACTTCAGACATTAGCTGTCTCTTGTTCCCTGCTGATGTCCTTTCTCCAAAGGGGAGGGAGTATGGCGTTGGGACCAATCAGCAGCTCTCTCTTCAATGCAATCAGAAGACCTTAGAGAGCACCCAACAGTAGGGAGCTAGCTTACCAGGGAAATAAAAAGGCAGTAATTTGAAGCATTTTGTTCTTTCAGAAAAAGAGTAATTTGTTAATTTTCTCATGGGAATCACTAGAATTGCCACTACTGCCCACATTCAAGAATGGAGAGTGATTTCTATGATTCTGCTCTTCCTCTTGGCCAGTTTATTCATCCAATCCATAAACAACAGGTCAGGAAAGAACAGTTAATTTTTACTTTGGAAGCTTTACAATCTTGAGGAAGACAATGGGGAGGATTCAGAAGACGCTCCCTGTCACACTATTAACTTGGTGAAGAGCAGAGGGAGGATGACGAAGAAGCCATAGCCACTGGCTCAACTCCCAGCCCCAGGACATCCTAGCAAACACACGGGGAGTCAGGGGAGTGGGGTGGGGACAACACACGAGGACCAAGAGGTGTGTAGAGGAGCAGAGAAGCTCCATGCAAGGAACTCAAATACTTTTAAAACAAACTGGGAAATGAGCTTATTTTGAAAGTTAACACCATCCTATACTTACACAAAGATGACAGAAAGCCCTGATGTCCAAAGCATTGGATTTACTTCTCTCATCCACAGGCCTTAAATGATGATGGCATTAAACCCTGGGGTTTATACGTATTTAAGCAACAACAAGGATAATAAAAAAGACCCTTATCCCCAGTACTCACAGAGTAATTCACCACAGGCTGCCTGACTTCAAAAGTTGAGATACAGGCAGACATTTGCACTAGGCCACCTTTTTGCAAACCTAGAGAGAATGGAAATATACTCTGGCCATGATACACAGATAGGCATTACCAACAGATAGCCAAAACCAAATTATCTATAAATTAAAACTCTCTTCCAAGTAACTGTTTAAAGAAAAATAAAAATATAACCTGGGGATGTGGCCAAAATGATACTTGAGGAAAAATTAATGGTATTTAATATTAATGGTATTTAATAGAAAAGAAGAAATCAAGGAATTAAAGATTTAAATTGGAAAGATTAAAATGAGCAAGCAAATCAAATAAAGGTGAATGAACAAAGTAATAAAATTTAAAGCAGAAATAAACTAGGAGCCAAAAAAGAGAAAGTAGAACTGGTTAATGAAATGGAGAGCTGGTTCGACATGTACAAATGAATGACAAACATCCTAAAACTGTGAGCAAGAGTAGGGAGTTCTGCAAATACCTAACAAGACAAATGTAATGTTCAATGAATTGGAAGGATTCTTCCCATAAATCTTCATGCCAATAAATTAAGAAACCATAATTAAGCCAACTTAAGAAAAGGTTATAAATGTCAATATCATGGAAGAAATGAAAGTCTATGAAAGATTTATGCTCACAATTCCATTCCTGAAAAAGGATGTTACACCTATAGGTTCTATGGATGTGTTCTAGCAAAACCTCTAAGTACCCAGCTTCATTTATATAATTCTAGGGCACTGAAGACCATGGAAAGCATGTCACTGGTTTAAGAAGTGAGCATAATTCTGTTGACAAAACCTAACAAAGACGGCACAAAAACTAACCAAATATATGCCTAATCTTACTTATATTATCCACAAGAGCTCTATAAATATGAAAGGTAAATTACGGGGATCCCTGGGTGGCGCAGCGGTTTGGCGCCTGCCTTTGGCCCAGGGCGCGATCCTGGAGACCCGGGATCGAATCCCACGTCGGGCTCCCGGTGCATGGAGCCTGCTTCTCCCTCTGCCTGTGTCTCTGCCTCTCTCTCTCTCTCTCTGTGACTATCATAAATAAATAAAAATTAAAAAAATTAAAAAAAAAAGAAAGGTAAATTACGTAGCTTATTCAAATTGTAGTAATACATACTAACCGGATGGATTTTATTCTATGATAATAGATATTTCTGATAAGATATTAACAATCTTGTTAATTCAATTCATTACATGAATTGATTAAAGGCTCATCCATTGAGGTGGCTGTGGAAGAGGAAAAGGGGATCTGACCAATCAAGAAGTTCTAGATATTTGGGGCACCTGGGTGGCTCAGTGGTTGAGCATCTGCCTTTCACTGAGGTCATGACCCCAGGATCCTGGGATCAAGTCCCGTATCAGGCTCCCTACAGAGAGCCTGTTTCTCCCTCTGCCTGTGCCTCTTTCTCTGTCTCTCATGAGTAAATAAATAAAATTAAAAAAAAAAAAAAAAAAAGAAGTTCTAGATTTTTGGTTTGACCAGCTGAGAAGATGGTAGTAACACTTAACTGAAGTAGGGAAGGCTTAGAAAGAAACAGATTTGGAAGTATAAAAAACTGCTTTAGATAATTTTCATTTCATATTGTAACAGCTATACAAATGGAGTTGTCCCAAGACAGGTGCATAAAAGAGAAATATAACATTGGTAGTCATTGGCAAGTTGATGGTATTTTAAGATATAATGATAGATGGAATGCTGTAGAAAAAAGAAGACTCCAGGACCAAAATTTCAGTAACCTAATGATAGATACTACCTAGATTTGTGAATATATTTTCATGTAGCACATACTGCCATACTTAGTCATCTTTTTAAACATGCTAAATTAGAACTGCAGTACAAAATCTATTTAATAAAAACCTCATGACATCACAAGGTAGATTTCCTAACCTCTGAAAACTTCAGGCTTAGTAGCACTGTCATTTTGGGGACAGATTATTTGAATCTTTTTGGAGGGGAAGTAGTTTTCACAGTGTTCTACAAAATGCCTAAGAGGCTGAATAAGGAGGACACTGGAACCCTGATCCTAAGACTTCATTTGAATAAAAGGTTCTATTCCAGGGGCAAAACACTAAAGCAGTATTATTTCAGCCTTGCTGAAATTTAAGATTTATTTAAACTGATTGCACATTTAATTAAAAAGGAAGAGAATATGAATCAAATACTGAAAAAATATTTTTGAAGATGTACCTAAAAGATACTTATGGATTTAATAATTTAAAGGACTCCTCCATGACATAGAAGTCTATTTTCAAGTTTCTCACATTTAACTTTTGTAGTTATTTGCAGGAATATGTGTTTGTGTGTGTGTGCGTGTGTGTAGGAGACACCTAATAGCCCTGACATTCAAAAAGTGATACGAGAGGAAGTCCCATTAAAATCGGAAATAAGGGCAGCCCCAGTGGCCCAGCGGTTTAGCGCTGCCTTCAGCCTGGGGTGTGATCCTGGAGACCTGGGATCGAGTCCCACGTAAGGCTCCCTGCATGGAGCCTGTTCTCCCTCTGTGTCTCTGTCCCCCCACCCCCTCTCTCTCTGTCATGAATAAATACATAAAATATTTTAAAAAATAAAATAATAAAATTGGAAGTAAGCCCAAATGCCTACTATTAATCAACACTGTTTTCTAATTTCAACCAATGCAATAAGATAATAAAAAAAAGAACTGAAATATTGAAAAAACTGAATTATTACATTACCATTACATACATATTCTGAAAATCAACAGACTCAACTGAAAACATGTTAGAACTAAGTCCTACAATTTAAAGTACATAAAAAAAGTTCAGTAAGGTAGCTAGATGATTACTTAAAAAACGAGTAACTTTCCTTTATACCGGCCATAGCTGGTATAATATAGGTAACCAAATTACAAAATATAACGAGGAGAAATCTCACTCATAACAAATAATGGTAGCTAGAATCTCTCAAGGACTTATGCTTCAATACACATCAACTATTAATCTCCACACCATAATATTAGATGATAATATCATGATTATAAGTACTGCTATCACAATTCTGCATAGAAACTAAGGCTTAGAGGAATTATAAGAAAACTGTTCAAGATTACAGAGCCAGTAAGTGTCAGAAATGGAACTCAAATGCATTCTTAAGGAATGCACTTCTTAGCACTATTATGCCCATTCTTGTCTATCAAATAACAAAGATAGGCTGTGTGAGGAAATGGTGACAGGTGCAAAGAATGGACACTCTCATGCCATGTCAGTAGAATATAAATTGGTGTAACTTTTCTAGGAAGCAATTTTCATAATCATATCTAGGAATTTGTTAAAAATAGAATCGATGTGTACAATGATCAATATACATGGACACTTATCACACTGTTGTGTATAACAATAAAAAAGACTGGTCATACCAAATATTCAACAATATGAACTTGACTAATTTCAGTAGTTGAGTATGATGAATGCCATTCAATCAATAAAAATAAGCATTTAAAAGGATATTTAATAACACAGGAAAACATATTAAATGAGCATATGAATACAAAACTACATATGAATACACATTTTTTAAAAGATGTGTTTATATTGACTAAAAGATTTTTAAAACGAAGATAGTGATACCAAAACTATCTCTAGGTGAGAATTATAGATGATTTTCTGTATCATTTTAGATTTTTTCTGGATTCTAAAAATGTGATAAAGTGAATGTGTTAAGTAAACTCAAAATTTAATTTTAAAAGATAAAATGAAGTAGTCAAAATAATAGAAATGCAGTTTAGAAAACATTTCTCCTATTTAAAACTGTTTTTTCCTATGCATGATATTGCCAATTTTAACATATATTTATGTCCACGACTTTTATGTTGCTTTACACTATCTTAGCAACAGCAGAATACCTACTTTATCAAAATAGATAATTTACTGCACGTTTTAAAGCCTTTTAAATCTGTACTAATCATTTAAAATTATAGCAAAATTTCAGAAAGTATCCAATACTTAAGATCACCATCCCAGTGAGACCATTAATGAAAATGAAAACTCAACGGTAAAACAAAAAATGTCTACGTTGACAAGAAGGAGAAAGCCTCAACTATATGGGAAACCCACTCCCTGTAAGCACATAATAAAAATGAGCTATAAAGTAAAAGGCAAGATCTGAAACAGACTAAGTCACAGAATAAGGATAAAAATAAGCCCACATAATTTTGAATAGTAAATGAGTACAGATGACTAAGAACAAAGAACAAAAACTAATTTTAGCTTCACCCTAAAAAACATGAAGTAATAGATTTGAAAGCCCTTTGGAAAAATCTAAAATATAAATGGACATATTAAAAGCAGTAACAGCAAACCTGATCTTACAGAATTTTTATATGCGGTAATCCCAATTACTCAGGAGACAATTTCGAGCCTTTCAATAAGTAGACTAGAAAACAAAACAAAACAAAACCTCTGTCCAATCAAATCATTCTATAATAACATCGAGTGCTTCTATGTGCCAGGCACTTCTACACTCATTATCTTGATTTGGTAAAAACAACTCTGCAAAAGTACAGTGTTTGATGGATGAGAAGTCAAAGAGAAATCAAGGCTTCCCTAAGGTCACAGCTAGGAAATGCAAATCCACATCTACTTGCTTTCAGAGCCCTCACCTGCCATCTCTGTGCAGCATCATCTTTTCAGTTCTCCAACCTAGACTATCTGAGCATCAGGCCTTAATCACTGCCTGGACACTTTTATTTTAGACCTAATATTAGCTGTTGTCCTTCAGTTTCACAACGCACAGCAGCTCAGCTTAGAGAGAGGGAGTGACAATGTCAGCAAGGAGTAGCTAACATCAAGGAGAAAAGACCCAGTAAAAATATAAATCAATATAAATCATTAGGTCCCTCTGCCCCTGCCATGTTACAGGAGAAAAAAAAAAAGCATAACAAGTATTGCTATTTAGTTTAAAATAAATCAGAAATCTTGATAACCTTGGCCAAGTTAATTAACATCTCTAGGTATCAGTTCCATCACCTGGAAGACAGGCAAAACAATAGTATAAATCTTCTAGAGTTGTTGCAAAACTAAATCAGATAATATAAGTAAAGTGCTTAATACTTTGCCTGGCATAGAATTAGTACCCAATAAATGTGAACTATTATTATATTTTACAACCAATGAAATTATAAGCTGCATATTATTTGAAGATAGAAAAATATAAAAATTCCCATATAAATTTTCCATTTAAAATAGTTAAAATGAGCCACCTGACTGGCTCAGCAGGTAGAGCGTGGGACTCTTAATATCAGGGTCATGAGTTCAAGCCTTATGTTGGGCATGGAGCCTACTTAAAACAACAAGAACAAAAAAAAAAGTAAATAAAATAGTTTTGAAATGTTTTGCTCTTGCAAGACTTTAAGAATAAATGTTCTAGAAAATTCACTTCTGGGGATCCCTGAGTGGCTCAGTGGTTTAGCGCCTGCCTTCGGCCCAGGGTGTGATCCTGGAGACCCGGGATTGAGTCCCACATCAGGCTCCCTGCATGGAGCCTGCTTCTCCCTCTGCCTATGTCTCTGCCTCTGTCTCTCTCTCTCTCTGTGTGTCTCTCATAAATAAATAAAATCTTTAAAAAAAAAATTCACTTCTGTAATATCCTTCCCCTGCTAAGTGGGGTAGATAAGGTTAATTATATTCTTAGGAGGTAAATGTGTATGGCCCCTCAAGAAATCACGTTATACATTCTAAGCGACCTTTTAAAACTTTGGGTACCAACTGTGTTATTTGCTCTGAATTAATTATTGAAACCATCTCTTAATCATCTATAGGCTTTTGTTCATTCTACCCATATGAACAGATTCATTTTAAGTACTATGTGGCCTTTATCAAAAAAAAAAAAAAAACACACTCATAAAGCGTCTACTATGTGCCAAGTGATATACAAGATTTGGGATTCAACAATGTGGACCACCAAGTCCTTGCCCTCAGGGAGCCTAAAACAAGATAAAAATAAAATAAAATCCCAGGCATAGTAAAGGTACTGTTATCAGCATTTTGTATTACCAGTAAATCGTTATGACGAATCTATGCTCTAGGCAGTATCTTCTGTTTTACATTACAGATGGAGAGCAGAGATACAGAAAGCAGAAAATAAGGAAGAAAACAGTGAACCACCACCAAATATTCAAGGCTCTGTGAGGAAATACATTGTATTTTGAAAACACAGGGGATTAAGCAAATAATTTTGCCTGAAACTGGGAGACTATGAAATGCTTGTGTTATTTAAAAACCCAAGTAAAAATTCTGTAAAGTATACCTATGGGAATAAAAAAAAGGAGAGTATTTATCCAAACATTTACATTAGTTATTTCTTGGTAAGGAGATTCCAGGTGGCTTTCATTTTCTCTTTGCTTTTTCTTAATTAACTTGTACCACTTTAACAATTTAAAGTCTAAGTAAAAAAAAAAAAAAAAAAAGTCAGCATTAAAATTAGATATTAATGCTCATCTAACTGTCAAAAATTTAAAAACTCAACAGTGCATTCACGTTTGGGATGAAATCAGCTCTCTCGCTCTTTGCTAATAGGTGTACATATCCATATAACTTTCCTGGAAAGCTTTATGGCCATCAAAAACCTTAAAGCTTATTCTCCTTGATCATTACTTCTATGAATCCTAAGAACACAGATGCAGAAAACATTTTTTTTTTTTTACTAGGACATTCAACTAATGCATTATGATATTAAAATAATGGGGAAAAGAACCGGATGTCTAACTGAAATAGAATAATAAATAAAATGACATGTTCTTAGGAAGAAACGGTTTTAATAAAAATAAAGAAAAAATTTTTCAAAGATTTATTTTACAGAGAGAATAATAATAATTTTATTATTTTACAGGGAGAGGGAGTGTGTGTAAGCAGGGAGAGAGAGCAGAGGGAGGGAATCTTCAAGCAGACTCCCAGCTGAGCACAGAACCAGACCCGGGGCTTGATCCCAGGATCCCGAGATTATGATCTGAACTGAAATCAAGAGTGGGACACCCAACTGACTGAGCCACCAAGCGTCCTGAAATATTTTTAACGTCATGAGAAAATCCTTAGTGTATGCTAACTGGGGATGGAAAGGTAGGATACAAAGCTCTATTATCACATCCTAATTATACAAGACCTATCTTTTTGCAAACAAATTCTCATGTAGGAGGAGGCAGTGAATATCACATGCATTAATACATGTATGGCATCTAGAACAATGATTGGCACAATTAAGAGTTACCTACTGTTATCAATCTTAAAAGTTTAAGAGTAAACCAGTGAGGTCTAAGCTGAGGCCTCAACAATGGGATGTGAGCCAGGCAAAAGGTAAGGGAGCATAAGGGAAAACATTCCAGGCAAATAAGACAACCTTGGGATTTTCTATGTATTCCCTATCCCTCCTTAGGGATTTGATAATTATCTTAAAGGCAGAACATGTTGAATTTTCAGACATCTGCTTGTGGGCTAATTCACTGAGCACAAGAATTACTGTCAGTGTTATGATGTAAAACCACGTACATTATGCTTTATGGGGCATTATTTTCTATTTTCATTTTAAGGAAGACAATCCTTTGCTGACGTATAGAAAAATCAGAGAGAAATCCATCATAATATTGTTAGTTATCTCTGGGTTACAGGGGTTTTAAAAATTGTTTACATTTCCCTACATTTCCTAAGTTCTCCACAATTAAGTACATTATATTACTACAGAGATAAGGTTCAGGAAAAATCAATAAAAACCCCTACTCATAAAAAAACCTTTGAGGTTTCTGACAAAAACAAAAGACAAAAAACAAAAAACGCTCCCTTTGGTGGTACTACATTGCTGCTTAAACATATGCCAGGCCAAACTAAAATGGTCTTTGGGCTTATCTTCTTATGGATCTACGCAACCTTGCCTTCCAACTATTTGGCCAGACAGGATTTCATGTTGTTCCATCACTGCAGGACTTTGTAAAGGTTAATATACCTCTCTTATCTCCCAGACCTATAATGCTAATTATCATGCATCTCTTAATTTTCAAACAACGTGTGTCAACATACGTATACACAATGACACGATTTTTAGAGAAAAAAAGTAAAAACAGAATCAGAGAGGCAGAACTGCCCAACGGTTAATTAAGGACATAGGTTCAAACTCCCTTCTGCAACTTTCTAGATGTGTGACTTAAAGTTATTTAAACTCTTATGTCTGGGTTTCCTCATCCACAGAATGAGGATAATAAGAGCAGTGCATACGCATGGCATCTGGCATCTCAGTGCACGGTAGGTAACAGCTAGCATTATGTCAGCTATAAAAACTGTAGCAAAGATAGGGAAGTGATAACCTCCACATTACAGATCTGCAAGTTATCTTTATGCCATCAAATACCAAAATTACTACGTGCCAGACAGGGTATACTTATCACATACTATCTCATTTAAATAGCTCAATAATCCTATAAAGTTTTTTTCCCAAGAAATTGGAGATATATTCTGGGATGAAACAGATTACAAAAACCATATTCTCAATTGTCCATCATTTCTCTGAACTGTGAACAGTGAAACAGCAGCAATAATTGTTTTTTAGTGACTATTAAAAGTCAAGTCTTTATAAAGTCACAAGATTTTGTATGTTGTAGGCCCATGAGGAATGTCAGCACTTAAAACACAAGATTTTTTTACATTTGGTAGATTTGATATCAATCTCTAGAATCTTGGTATTTTTAATTTGGTTGTAACTTTGGTTTAAATTTGGAAACCTGATTTAATACATTTTTGTCATTCCCTGACCTTCTTACTTAGTATTTCTCTTTCCAATAAAAACTATACCCTGAAACCATGTGTGCCACTTTAATCACTCACTACTCCTATCACCTACTTAATGTTCCAGACACACTGGCCCACCCACTCCCTGCTTTCCTTGACTCACAGCATTATTCACTTGGAAATGACTCCTATCCAGCTGTACCAGCCTGAATCTTAGCTTTAAGAGCTGGCATGCAGCCTTCCCTACTACAGTACCTGCATTTCTTATTTTCTGCTTGTCCCACTTAGTACATTTTATCTAGCATTATCTTCTATCTGTTCATAATCTCTCTTCTTTTAGAGGTCAGGGGCCTACTGCAGCACCCAGATCGATACTAAATTAATTATCTGCTGAGGGAATAAAAGTTTACCAGTGTCAAGTGAGCAACAACTGCAGATTAGTTTACAATCCTACATTCTAACACGAAAAGGATTTTAAAAAGTCTCCTACTTAATATCTTCTATTCATTTCTTTAAAACTGCTATCAAATGAGAATGGGAGAATTCTTCCAAATTTATCTACAAAAATAATGAAAAGCACAGAAAGAGCATAAAAAGGTATAAAAGGGCATAGAAAAGGTTATTAAAAGCTATAAAATGATAGCAACACTTTTACATCTGTTACGGTAATTAAAATTAATGTAAAATATCATTGTGGTCTGCTAGAATGAGGACAAGGTAACCCAGCTGTAGAATGAGGAAAATATTTTAAAAATAGGATTTCCATAAAGCACCTGGGGTACAATTTGGCAAATGTAATCCATGAAAAACACGGCTCCAGAGAAGCCAGTAATATCAAATGGGATATTTTTATTAGTCTTGTAATTAAAACAAATATGTAGCAAAAGGAAGTGACTAATAAAAACTCCCATCAGCATACAAACATTCCAAGTTTCTGTTTCCTCTTCTTCAACATTTTCCATTATAATAAACTAGTCTCATGAGGCGTTGGTTATCAAATGCACTTTAAAGACTACTGGCCTTCTTGTTGTTTTGTTAAAGAGTTCATTTTACTTTGTTTGTAATGTTTGAGTACTTTCCTGATGACCGAGGACCGGAAGGATGCTTGAGGTAGAGTTTAAACGTCCTTTGAAAGTAGAACCCATTCTTGAAGTAAAAATATTCCAACGTTTTGAATTATAGATACACAGTTCCTAGATCATTCTGGTATTTAAGGGTACCTTCAAATAGACAGGTTTAGGTAACTTAAAGAATGCCAAATTGGGGAAAAAACAAACAGGTGAACAGAGAGGTAAGTTGTCAGATCATCTTACAAATACTCGGTGAGGCCAAATGTCTACAACAGTGGATGACACCAAAATCTTAAAAACTGCCATTAAAATTAATATACATGTGAGTGATTCAATAAACGGAAGTCATACCTACTACAACCTAAATATATTAAGACTTAAAAAAATACACAGTACTCCGTATTGCTGACTTCTTGTGGTTCTCGGAAAGCCCAAGGAGCGTTTGAGACCCATCCACCGCTTTCCTATATGCACTAGAAACACCGAGCGAGGAAATGAGTAAAGAATTGATGAACTTTACCAAGTTTCTAAATATACTGGCCCTAAGTGTCTCTGTAACTATTCTAAGATGGTTTAAAAAGAGAGAGAGAGAGAAATCTGAATCAATAAGCGCCTCACCGGCCTGAGGATACTCCAACACAGCCTCGCAACCAATAGGAAAACTTTCCCTAAATCTGGATTCGCATTTCATCTCTTTATCACCAAACACAGAGCACAGACCAGTGTTGCTAACGGCTACCCCCGTGGCCAGCCTCCCGGCCAGAGTACCCGGGACTTGGGCGCTGAGGCTGCTTCTGCGGGGTTCCGGGGGCTGAAGCGGGGACCCGGTCCGGGGGGAGCAGGGCGGTGCGGGGGGCGAACCCGGCGGCAGCGGCCCAAGCGCGGAGCGCGGGGTGGGCGCGGGAGTGAGCCCGGGGCCGGGGGGCCGAGCGCGGGGGCCGAGCCCGGGGGCCGGAGCCGCCTCACCCCGGAGCGCGCGGCGCCCGGAGCCGCAGGGGCAGCGCCGGGGGGTCCGTCTCGGTGCGGGGCGCCCGGGCTCGCCTCCATCTTCCGCGGCGGCCGTGCCCCCGGGGCGGGCGCGAGCGGACCGCTGCCCTAGGCCGCGGGGCCCGGGTCGCTGGCCTCACCCGGCCCGGAGCCCGGGGAGGGCGGCTCTGCCCGCGGGCACGGCAGCCGGGCTCCCCGCGCGGCCCCACCCGGCCCGGAGACCCCCGCCCCCCGCCCCGCCCGGGCCTGGAGCTCGCCCGGCGCCGCCGCTCCCGCCCCGGCCTCTCCGCTCCGGCGCTCGGGCGCGGCCCCCGGCCCCGGCCCCGGCCCCGGCCCCGGCCCCCGCGCGGCTCCCTCAGCGCCCCGTCCCCCGCCGCCCGCGGCACAAACCTGGGGGCCGCTCCCCGGCATGGCCGACTCCGCGAGCAGGCGGCGAGCCGGCCGCGGGGCCCGCAGCGGCAGCCGCCAGCCGCCAGCCGCCAGCCCGGCCCTCCCCGCGCGGAGCCGCGCCCGCGCGCCCCCCGCCCCCCCGCGCCCCGCCGCCCCCCGCCGCTCCCCTCCCCCTCCCCTCCCCCCCTCCCCCGGCGGCGCCAGTCGCGCCCCGGCCGCGCGCGCACGCGGGGTTGCGGCTCAACCTACTTGCGGTCTCCTGGGGGCGGCCATCACCCCTGGCCCGGGAAGCCGGGCGGCCCCGCGGCTCCGCGGCCCTGCGGCGGGCGGCCGCCTCTCGCCTCCGCCCTGGGCCGCCGCGGCCGCCGCTAGGGCGCGGGGCGAGCGGGAGGCTCCCCCATGCCGCCCGCCCGCCCGCCCGCCCGGCCGCACCGGCCTCGGCTCGCCCGCCGCCCGCCGCCCGCCGCCCGCCGCCCGCGGAGACAGCGCCCCCGGCTCGCCCGCCGCCGCGCTCCTCGGCCGCCCGCCCGCCCGCCCGCAGCCGCAGCCGCAGCCGCTGCCGCTGCCGCTGCGTCGCTTCCTCCTCCCTTTCCCTCTTTCCTTCTCCGCCGGAGCGGAGGTTGGCAAACCAGCACCTGCTGCTGGAGATCACCGAGAACTGAAACAGGAAACCCCGAGCCAAGGGGAAAACCCGGGAGGCGTGGAGACGGGTGAGGGGAGCCGCCGGGACCTGCCGGGCCCCGCCGCCGGCTCCCGCGCCTCCTCCGCGCGCCCCTGCCCCTCCCGGCCGGGGGTCCCGGCGGTCCCGGCGGTCCCGGCGGTGCCGGCGGTGCCCGCGCCCCACCCCCAGCGCCGGCCGGGAGGGCGCCCCTGCTGCGCTCGGCCACGCCCGGTGCCCCCGCCGCTGCCGCCGCCGCCGCTGCCGCCGCGGGCCGTTCCCGGGCGGCCGGGGGAGCGAGAGGCCGCCCCCCCAGCCCAGCCCAGCCCAGCCCAGCCCAGCCCAGCCCAGCCCAGCCCAGCCCAGGCGGCTTTCCCGCGGCTGCCTGCTTATTATCAATATTCTGTAACGAGGAAAAACCACACCCGCATTAGCAAGACCAATAAGGGAACTTACACAAATGCGGCTGTTTGGATTTCACCCAGGGGAAGGGCTTCTTTTGGCCAGGAAACTGGCCTGATTGGAAACTGCGATATGTCAAAATCGAGGTTAAGCCCAGGATAAATCCAGATCTCTTTTCTCGAGGTTGGGAGGAGACCGCCCTCCGCACTGAGCCGCAAGTGGGGAAAGCACCGGGAGCGGAGAGCCTCTTCTCTTGTGTCAGTTGTCCAACGCCCGGCACAATTTAGGTCAACATTTCGATGATATTCAAATAATCTATTCGCCTGCCTGTGGAATTATCACCAGGTGCCTCACTCCTAGCCTCGGACAGGATGCATCTGGTCTTGGAGTGGAAGGGAAGGGAATTCACGTGGATTGTGTCCCCAGCCTGGGCCACAGGCTAGGTAGACTGCTTTAAATGCGTTATCTCATTCATGTGTCACCACAGCCATGTGAGCTAGGTGTTATAATCCCCTTGATCCCTCAGCAAATCGAGGTTAGAAAAATTTGCTGAAATTTCACGGTTTGGACATGAAGGACACAGGTCTGTCCGCATCCAAAGCACATACTTGTTTTCACTGGACCAGAGTTCATGCCTTTGATGACACTTTTCACCTTTAATAAAATGACTTCTTGGCACTCTGAATTGTTTTCAATAGAGCATGTATACGGTTTAGGCCTGGATCTGTTGAATTTGCTTGGGCTACTTAACGGTAGTGATATCTATAATGTTATATATATAGATACAGTGATATCTATAACTGGGGCTAAAACTTTACAATTTCTAGTTCTCTTTAACAAATTTTTTAAAATCTGACTTTATGGCTCAGTTGAGCAGCACGGATGTCCCCATTTCTTTGGCCCATATTTGTAGCCCGTTAACAATTGATGATGGGGTCCCAGCCGAGAGCATCCTGCTGGCTAGAGCCCACGGGCATCATCATGCTGCAAGATGAAAGGGGTGCATCTTGCTGAGATGAGCCTGCTTTCCGCTTGGGCAGGCCAGTCTTGAGGGCTGCTGAGTGATAGAGCAAACTGGTAGGCTTCTTTGGGGCCATGAGAGCTCTCTGGTCTACATTTCTGATACCACCTTTAAGACCCATAGGATGTCTGGCAACCTGTTATCTGCAGCCAGGTCAGTTTTGCCTGGCAGGAAGGGAGGGATGCTCTGAGAAATCATCCCCTGTTCACCCAGCCAAACCCTCAGAAGTCCCTCTAGCAGTGTTAGGGAGTGGCAGAGACCTAAAATGAGGCTGGCTGGCTGACTGTAAGTGACGGCATCTGTGACATGGTTTTGATGATGCTAGGAGTTCCCCTACTCCACGATATATCATCCTCACAGTCTATCTTAGCTCCCTCATTGACTCAACTGAATTCCACTCAGCATTGACTATGTGTTGTTATAGACCAAGGCACTCTATCAGGTGCTTTGGAGCTAAGAGGCATGAGTAATTATCGCAATTGCCAGCATTTTGTGAATGCTTACCATTCTAAGCACTTTCCATGTGTTTGCTCATATAATACCCACGAAACCCCTGTGAGAGAATAACTGTCACTATTTCCATTTCACAGATGAGAAAATTCAGACCAAGATTACAGTCAGCAGCATGCAGGGACGAGAACATCGGCAGTCTCGTTCTGGAATCTGGACCCATGATGTGAATATGATACTCTAACTGCCCTTAGTTCCCTTACTATGTAGTTGAGGAGATAAAAAAAACATACAAAAGTTCAAAGAAAACTAAGAGGACAAGAGAATTTAGAAGTGCTAAATATGTGTCACGGGTAATAAATGCAACGAAGTTTCTGAGTACAGAAGAACTGCCTTACGTTGACGTGGTTGGGAAGACTCACACAGAAGATGATCCTGGGCTTCCAAAAGACAAAAAAAAAAGGAAGCTGGATAATGATGAGGAATAGTATTTTGATAAACCAAGAGGATGGGGCAGGTCTTGAGTGGAGCAGCATAAATAAAGATGGAGTGCCAGGGAATGTGGAAAATAGGGATTAAAAAAAGCTGTAGTGGATATTTGGAACCAAATTACACAGATAGCTGCAAATGGGGAGAGACAGAGACAGAGAAAGAGAGGGATTGAGTTCAACAGAGCCTGTACACAGTGGGGAATTGTGAAGGGGTTTGGACACAGGATGACATGGAGGACATCCTATTTTAGGAAAATAAATACAGTGCTTGTTACTGGATGGTTTGCAAGGGGAAGGACTGGAGCAGGGAGACGTGGCTGGTGGCCAATATGGCAGAACAGACGTGAAGTATTGAAGTAAATAGCGGGGAAGGAGAGGAGGGGACAATCTAGTGAGACGTTGGGACCTGAAAAGTCCCACAGAGTGACTGCACACCCTTGACGAAGATGGACTTAAGAAAGGGGAGAAGTCCAAAATAACCTCTCGAGTGTGGATATGAAACCTATAGTAATGCTGACTGGAAAAAAAGAGGAAGTTCAGGGGTAGAGGAACTATTTTTTTTTTTTTTTTAACAAATGCTTAGAATAGTTTGATTTTAAGCATGTATTTGTGGTTACGGTGGGATATGCCCGTGGAAATATTTTATCATATTGTCTAGAGAAGACAAATAGTTGGGTAAATGAGACTTTTATGTTATTGAGAGGGTATGAAAAATTAAATGCTCATTGTTATGATAATAACCAAGCACAGTTGTTCATCTGAAGTAAACCGGAATTGGGAGAAAATCTCTGACAAAAATAAAATGCTCCTATGGCTCTGAGACAAACGAGCATTAGGGAAATCCTCTTTTCTTGACTCTAAGTTATATTGACTTAAAAGGAAAAGTAGGAAAGTAATTCCGAGAAGTTCAAAGAATATAAAAGGGATGAGAGAAAACTTAGAGATCATTCCATGTGAGCCCACTTTTCATTTTACAGATGGTGAAACTGAGCATCAAATTTTGAATGTCTTGACAATAAAACTCCAAAATAGGCATTGGGCAAAATATGGCACGTTTGCCATTATCAATTCTGGATAGACAACCAATCTGTATCTTAGTTATAGAACCAAGGCTGGACCTCAAATTGTTACTCTGAATTGCGCACAATTAAAGAATTTGAGTGGTTGTAGCTCCATAGTAGGCGAAGCCTTGGGACAGCCTCACTAGTTAAAAGCAAATGCTCTGGAAAGAACAGATTAGGCGTGGGAGGTGTGTGTGTGTGTGTGTGTGTGTGTGTGTGTGTGTGTAGAGAGAGAGAGAGAGAGAATGGTTGCAAGAGCATACTTTTTTTCTGATATATAGCTCCCAGGTAGACTGCTACACACCTATATTCACATTTGAACCTCAAAAGACAAGAGTTTCAGACAGCCATCACATCCCACCTGACTGCCTCAGTCTGGAGCTTCCGATGTCCAGCCACCTTCTCTAAGACCTCCAGAGACTTCAAATGTGATAACCCATAGTCACTCTCAGATTCAAAATGGCACAACCCCCTGGCAACTGCTTCTGGTCTATCCAGAGCTCTCCTAATGGTGTCCTTAGATGTTTCCTTATTGAAATTGTGTGTATCCCGTGGATACACTTGAGGATGCGAGACAACGATTTCTCCTGCCTCTACCATTTCTACCAAAACACTTACCTGAGTTGAGATGAAGTCAAGAGTCCCTTCCATGTGCTTCATCTCCAGCCCTTTGGCCAAAACTTGATTTCCTTCAGTTGAAGAGCTTCGCACCTGTAGCGAGATGACTACTATGATTTTTCAATTTCTTTTATATCTTCCGGAGAAGTCCTGGTTCATTCCAACCACCTATGAAATGTCGAGTTTTCTTAATATCATTACCCTAAACAGCCATTTTCGAATCACATGATCTGTGTAAGACAGACACAGAGGGATGAAACGCAGTCCTGCCCATGTCCTTCAGTGACTGCTTAGACTTGCTTTTTAATGCTGAGTTCTTAGGGAAAGGAAACCGGAGGACACGAGATATGTGCTATTGACCAATCCCAGGACTTCTTTCTTTTGATGAGTTACCACAAGATTCCACATTAGCAGCATGACTCTTTCTCTGTCTCTCTTTTTTTTCCCCCAGCATTTGTGGGAGGCCACCAGAGAGCAGAACAGCAAGGTTTTCAATATGCTGTGTCATACAGTCATGGGCTTGGTTTTCTACCTGAACCAGTGTGGCTGCCCTAATTTACTACATTTAGTCAACATGGAATTTTGAGAGCAATAAATGCTTAATGTTGAATTTACAAATGCTCCTAAGGTGGCACTTGGCCGTTTTGACAAGGGCCACATGTATCGTTGCAGCTCACCTTGCTCAGAAGCTTAAATTTTTTTTGTTTTAACATGGAATGTCAAGTGCAGCCAAAAACATCCTCATCACCTTTGCAAGCATCTGTTGTTTTCCAAGGAAATTGGTATACAGAATTACAAATGTACACAAGTGAGCTAGCTAGAGACAGAATTATGGAATTTTCAGATTAGAATGCATCCTATGTGAACAGACTCCATAAGGAGAATATTAATTGCAGCATTATTTGCAAAGGCAAAAAAAAAGGAATAAATCTATTTATTAATAGGAAACTACGCAAATTATGCTATCTTCAGAATGTCATTCATCTATTAAAGAGAGAAACGGCTTTATGTATGGAATTGTTTTTGAAAAAATCAGGTAAATACCAGTGTATCTAGTGTGCTACCATTTGTGTAAAAAACGAAGAAGACCTCTGGAAGGACACACAAGAAAATGGTAATGGTGATTATCCTAGCCCGGCGGACTGGATGATTATCAGGAAGGAAGGATGTAAAAGAGATCCACTTTTTATTCAATAACCATTTATAACTTTTGAATTTTACTTATTTATTTATTAGATTTTATTTTTAAGTAATCTCTACACCAGACATAGGTCTCAAAGCCACAACCCCAAGATCAAGAGTTGTATGCTCTGACTGAGCCAACCAGGCACCCCAGATTTTGAGTTTTAAATTGGGTGCTTGAATTAGCTTTCAAAAACAGTTTTTTTTTAAGTCTACATTTATCAGTGATGTGTGCTGCTGTCCACCCCCCCGTTTTTTTTAAGATTTTATTTATTTATTCATGAGAGACATAGAGCAAAAGAGAGGCAGAGACACAGGCAGAGGGAGAAGCAGGCTCCACGCAGGGAGCCCGACATGGGACTCGATACCGGGTCTCCAGGATCAGGCCCTGGGCTGAAGGCGGCGCTAAACCGCTGAGCCACCTAGGCTGCCCTTAACACCCCTTTCTACTTTTATTTTATAAATAAGCAGATCCTATTTTTGGAAATAGTACTCCAGCCACAAGGATGAGGAAGTTGAGGGAGTCCTGTGAGTTGCATGCATGAGTTCCGGGGGTTCCCAGGCCAGGGAAAGATACCTATGGTCATGTGGAAAGGGAGGTCCTGTAACACTAAAGGATTCCCAGCCAGAGTTAGTGGGATTAGTCAGTGTTTTTACTAATTGCTAAAAGCTCCCAACTCAGATTTTATGAGGATTTTTGATGGGACTGCTTTAACTAAAGGGAGCACTCAGCGAAGTTCTTGTGAGGAGATACAGAAGTAGTGTGAGCCCCTGGAGTGGGCCGATGAATAGGTTTCATTTTTTTCTCCACCATACTCATCACCTACAATTATATTTGCTTATTTGTGTTATTGTGTCTCCCCACATCATAATGTAAATCCTACGAAGGCAGGAGCTCTGTCGTGTTCCTGCAGTGTCCCCAGTTCTGTGCCTAGTGTGTAGAAAACACTCAGGTTGGCTCCGTCCCAGGGACCAGAGCAGCCCATGCCTCTCCAGCCTGTGGCTGCCTGTTTAGGCATCTATCTGCTAACAGGCAGTACTGACATGGCCAGGGGAACCAGGATTCAGGCCTCCAGTCTCTGAAAGCATGGACAAAGCAGAATTCAAATCTCAGAAGAGCTGGGGAGTTAGAAGAGTACTTAGAGGAACAAAGCAAGGAGCCAACTACTGAATAGCAGAAAAAGGCAGGGGCTTGGTTTTAAAAATAAGAAGAAAAAAAGGAAAGAAAAGAAAGAAAAAGAAAAACAACCAATTACAAACAAATTAAAACAAGACAGTTTCCCCAAACAAACAACTAATAAAACACGACAATAAAGTAGAAGACACAGCCCCCAAATTAGGGCTGCAGTTTCCAGGAAGGGCAGGATTATGAGCAGAGCAGATTTGCTGCTGAGTCACTGTACCGCTGGAGTTGGGCGATTGGATAGGGAAAGTCACCTTGATTTAGGGTCTAGGCTGGTTTCAGAGTCTCGGCTAGGGGACAGGTAATGGAGCCGGTGGCTGACATCAGAGGGATACAGGGAAAACAGCCCACCTACATGGCTCCAGGTATTCACTTCTAATCTTGAGTGGAAGTCAAAGGGAAATTTCCACTGCCAGCTGTTTTTGTCTGCACGTAGACATTCCAGGGAATCTTTAGTCAGAGTATCCAGGAGTCAGAAATGAAGTGTCCAGCCAGGCGGAAAACATAAAGCACATCTCCACGGGTCCCCCCAGTCAGTGCCTAGGACTGAGGCTAAAGAGAGAAATATAATGCAACTATCTGGTGGCTTTGAATGATTTGGGTAGGTCCTGGATCACAATGAGGACTTTGGTGGAGGTGAGCTCAGATTGTCAAGAAAGTATTTGTCTTCTGTTTTATCCATCCTGTGGTCAATCCAGAGCATGCAGGTGTAACCTTCATAGGCAGAGGTGGAGGCAGGATAGGCTTGAACAGAGGTCAGCCATGCATGGACTCCCATGTCTCATGGCCCCTCATTTTGGTCAAAACATTTATCTTATCTGAGCCAATGATGTCAGTATTCCCCTGAAATGTTTCTCTAGCTCTTTAGTTACTGTGTGATCCCCTCCAGTTTTTGTCTTATACACAGAATCCTGGTTTACTAAGAAGGGCTAGGTCTCTTTACAAGCACCTGTTTTAAAAAGTGAGCATTACCTATCTTTGGCAGTCCCTGCTTTTTAATGGAGACCCTGCTAGAGAAATTCAGGAAACTATTTTATTTTGGATAGTGACAAGAGGCAGTTAAATGCTCAGTAAGCTTTGGCAAGGACAACTTGTTTACCAGAAGACCCTGTCCTGATGAAATACATTGTCACCACTTTCTGTGTTTACTTTGCTAAAATATGTGTTTGTAAGAAATGTTAGAGTTTGGTAGGACTGGGTCTATACAATAACTTGTATTGTCTTGCACAATTTCAATTTCTTTATGCACAAAAGCGAGAGCTGGATCTTTTACGTAGGTAGCTGGCCAAAGGTGAAATTGAGGGTCAAGTCCTTTGGCTTCATGGATCTGGAACAACGGTTAATGGAAGTGGTTTTCACTGGGTTTAATACCTAGTAACTTGTAGTAGTCTGATGTATTATTTTATTTTTTTAAAGATTTTATTTATTTGAGAGAGAGCAAGCGAGCATGAGTGCTGGGGAGGGGCAGAGGGAGAGGCAGACTCCCCACATGACCCGGAGATCATGACCCAAGTAGAAGGCAGACACTTAACTGAATGAGTCACCCAGGTGCCCCAAGAGTATTATTTTAAACTATCACAGGAAAAAAAAAAAAAAACTATCACAGGAACACATGTTTTTAAGAAGGTTTTTAAGACACATAAAAATAAAAGATTTCAAAACTACAAATTGTCTCTTATCCTATCACCCAGAGATAACCCTTGCAATTAATTTTTTTAAATTCTCTATATATTCCACTATCTTTCTTGACTTAATTAAACAAGTGTTTGTTGAGTTCTAGCACTGGACTTTGAATCATAAAGTAAAAGAAGTGGCCTATATCCTAAATAAATCAAAATTTTAAAGGAATACATACATTAAAGATAAGACATATTTGAAAAAAATCCAGAGAAAACACTAAATTAACTATAATCAAGTACTAAACTTCCAGGCAGCCCAGGTGGCTCAGCAGTTTAGCGCCGCCTTCAGCCCAGGGTGTGATCCTGGAGACCCGGGATCGAGTCCCACTTCGGGCTCCCTGCATGGAGCCTGCTTCTCCCTCTGCCTGTGTCTCTGCCTCTCTCTCTCTCTCTCTCTCTCTCTCTCATGAATAAATAAAATCTTAAAAAAAAAAGTACTAAACTTCCCCGAGTTAGGGACTCCTTCTGTCAGCTGCAATCCCCAGGATGCAGATATCAAAAGAATTCTTGTCCACTTTAGGGATTCATTCATTTAACAAGTGCTTTTTGGACACCTGCTATGTTCTGGGCACGGTTGGGAGGTCCTCCCATTAGCCGCTGCTGCTTCCTTCAGCCCCTCCTGCACCTGCCAACCCCTTGTCTCCTCCCACTCTCCCCTGCTCATCCTCTACCTGCCACACCAACCTTCTTGCCATTCTGGCCATTCCCTTTCTCTGGAACACTCTTCCATAAACACCCACAAGGCTTGCTTCTTAGTGTCCTTTGAACTTCTGCTCAAATGTCTCCTCAATAGAGAAGCCATCTCTCAACGCTCTATCTGGAACATCCACATAAAACCTCCCTTCATATACATTCTGGTCTCTATCCATCCATCCATCCCCTAACCCCCCCGTTTTTTTTTTTTTTTAGCACTTATAATCACCTGAGATAGATCTAGATGCAGATATAGACATAGATAGATAGACACTACAGATATCTGTATATATAGATACTATTTCCAGATAGGATGCACACATACATAAATGGAAATCTGTTTATCTGAAGATGAGAATTCTGGCAAGTTGACTTGAATAAGGTAAAAGGAAAACAGACATGACATCACTATTGAGATATATCATAGGAAACCCAGAAAGAAAGTAGGTATGTAGGTGAGACTTTCTTCAGAAGTCCCCAAATGGGCTCAGGAAGGAAACAAGTAATGAAAGAAAGGTTAGCTACCCCAAGTATCTACCGCACGTCATAATCAGCCAGAAGCAGATTATCTAATCAAGCTGTAATTTATATCATGGGCTCTGTTTTCCCTTGGTTTCTGTGATACCACTTCTCTCCTGCTTCCCTCTTACTTCCTCTCTCTATTCCTATGAAGAATTCCTCTCTGATTCATTATATTTTGGCTCCATACACATGTCCTGGGTTTTCTCATCCATTTCTGCGGCATTCAGTAGTACCTATATTCTGATGATTGTCAAATCCATCTCTGTAGTGCATAGTACATGGCATTGAGGAGATGCACAACAAAGCACCTTTGTTTATTCAAAATGAATAAATGGCCTTTTGGAGGGCTCCTACTATGTCAGTCATTGTAGGTGCTGGAAAAGTTTCCTGCTCCAACAGAGCTTATATTATAAATATACCATTACACAAACAGATGGAAGCCACAAATGGACAAAATAATTTCACATACTAGTCAGTGCTCTGAAGAAGTCAGAGTAGAGCACTAGCAGGTCTGCAGGGGCTGCAGGCAGTGATCAGGGAAGCCTTTTTTTCAATCGAATTTTAGCTGAAATGATGCAAAGGAGCTAGCCCATGCGAACCACATTCCAGGTAGAGGCCATTGCAAGTGCAGGAGCCCCAAGGCAGTGTCAGCTATACGGGTCAAGGAAGAGACTGAAGAGCCTGTAGTGGGAGTAGAGACTGGCCCCAGCAGCTAGCCCCTTGCTGTCCAGTTTGCACAGACCACATGCCTTCCCATTATGGCATCCCTGGCCAGCCTCTCTTAAAACACTTACCTGCCTGGCTCTTGTAGTTTCTTGAGCTTGTCACCTTTCCTTGCTCTTCATAAACTGCGTTGGCAATCATCAGAAGGTTTCATGCCATGGTTTATTCCCAGGCCCCCATATAGAGTGCTCTCTCTGCTGGTGATGCCCTTCCCCTAATACCTTGTGAACAAAGATTTAGCACAGCGATTCATTCCATTCTAGAAAGCCTCCTTTGATCTTGTCTTTCTGGGTTAGATGTCTCTTCTCTATCCTCCCAGAGTCCTGTGAGATAACCAAGATACAGAAAAGTTGAGTAATTTCCCCCAAATCATGTGCCAGAGCCAGGATTTGAACAGAAGCTCTTGGCCATGGTGTACTGCCTCATAAGGCTGTTGGGAAAACTACATGGGATGATGCATTCAAAGTGTGTCACATAAGCCCTGACCTTTGGCAAAGACTCAGTAAATATTAGCTCTAATTACAGATATAATCTCTGCCCCAGAGAGACTTATGGTCAAATGATGGAGCTAAAAGTCAGTAAATATATGAATAAATCAGAGAAAACACTTTGAATACCTAGAAGGATCTTGACCATAGTGTTTTTTTTTAATTTAAAAATATATTTTATTTAACCTAATATTTCCAAAATAGCATGATTTCACCTCATAATCAATATAAAAAGTTGATTGAGAGAATTTTCATTCCTTTTTGGTGCTAAAGTTTTCTAAATATTGGTGTATAGTTTATACATACAGCCCATCTCAATTTTGTGTTTTTTTTTTCATTTTATTTATTTATTTATTTATTTATTTATTTATTTATTTATTTTTGTATATATTTTTTTATTGGAGTACGATATGACCATACTTTTAACTGCTTCTCTCATTTGCATTCCTTTCTATAAAGTACCTGCCACTTAATCATTGTGATGGTGATGCTCTTTGAAAAAGAAAATATTGAAAGGAGGAGTAGGTCTTGGGGAAAAAAATGATAAAATTCAGTTTTAAGCATGGTGAACTCATCTTCTAGAAGAGCTTCTGGAACATCTAATTAGAGATGACCAATAGGATGGGCAAATGGCTGCATAATTCAGTCTGCTACTTAAGCATCACCTCCCTCACTTCCACATCTAATTCAGCAGCCACGTCTTGTTGGTTCTACTTTCAAAATATATTACTCTGCCCTCTTTCTCCTCTACCATCACCTTAATCCAAACCACCACCATCACTCTGTGCTTTTTACTCTTTATCTGTAAAATAGAGATATGAATGTTTACCTTATAGGGTTGCTGTGAGCCTTAAATAGGATAATGTATGTAAAGCACTCAAAATGCTGTGTAGCCTCTTCCTGTAGAGGAAGGAGAGACGAAAAAGGAGAGAGAGGACCAAGATTGTATGGGAGCAAGGACTCCATAGAAGAAAATTTCTAAAAGAAAAGTAGTTATCAGAGATTAAGGAGACTGGGAACTTCCAAACATGTGATATCCTGTTCTATTAGTATATGTTTACGTAAAAGTGGTAAAATAGAAAGTTGAACAAGTTTGTTTCACACAATCTGTTTACAACCATCTACAGAAAGGTTAAGTCAATTAGGGTCCCTTGGTTAGAAGGAATAAGAATCAGCCAGAATCTGGTTGACAGAGGTCATCTCTGTTGAGTCAAAACTTCTTGTGTCAGGCCACCTCAATGAGCTGCTGACTAATCTGTGGATTGGCTTCCTTCAAGGTCAGCTGCCCACTCTGTTCAATCAGTAGAAGCCAGAGAGGGGTGGGAACAGCCACTCATGGCTGGTCAAGGGTTGCCCTGTCAGCAGGGGTTCAAGAGGGAACAATTTCCCTTGGAAGTGGCTCTAGGCTCTGCATATGGTGGGCTCCACAAATGACACTTAAACAGTGGAGAGGGGTGGGGGGGGGCGCTCAGTTGCTTAAGCATCTGCCTTCAGCTCAGGTCATGATCTCAGGGTCCTGGGATTGAGTCCCACGTCAGGCTCCCTGATCAGTGGGGAGCCTACTTCTCCCTCTCCTTCTGCCCCTCCCCCTGCTCATGCTCTATCTCTCTTTCTCTGTGTCAAATAAATAAATAAATAAATAATCTTTTTTTTTTTTTTTTTTTTTTAAAGTGGAGAGATACATTTACATCAAGGAATAGTACAAGGTTTGAAACCTGGGTTTTGAGTCTCAGAAATTCAGTCCTACTTTAAACCAGTTCTGTGCTTTGGGCAGGTTAGTAAATTTCTTTTTTTTTTTTTTTTAATTTTTTTATTGGAGTTCAATTTGCCAACATATAGCATATAACCTAGTGCTCATCCTGACAAGTACCCTCCTCAGTGCCCGTCACCCAGTCACCCCATCCCCCTATCCACCTCCCTTTCCACTACCCCTTGTTTGTTTCCCAGAGTTAAGAGTCTCATGTTCTGTCTCCCTCACTGATATTTCCCACCCATTTTCTCTCCATTGCCCTCTATTTCCTTTCACTATTTTTTGTATTCCCCAAATGAATGAGACCATATCATGTTTGTCCTTCTCTGATTGACTTACTGCACTCAGCATAATACCCTCCAGTTCCATCCACATTGAAACAAATGGTGGGTATTTGTCGTTTCTAATGGCTGAGTAATATTCCATTGTATACATAGACCACATCTTCTTTATCCATTCGTCTTTCAATGGACACCAAGGCTCCTTCTCCAGTTTGGCTATTGTGGACATTGCTGCTATAAACATTGGGGTGCAGGTGTCCCAGGGTTTCACTGCATCTGTATCTTTGGGGTAAATCCCCAGCAGTGCAATTGCTGGGTCATAGGGCAGGTCTATTTTTAACTCTTTGAGGAACCTCTACACAGTTTTCCAGAGTGGCTGCACCAGCTCACATTCCCACCAACAGTGCAAGAAGGTTTCCCCTTTCTCCACATCCTCTCCAACATTTGTGGTTTCCTGTCTTCTTAATTTTCACCATTCTTACTTGGCCACAGCAACTTCTTGCAAGTTACATCTATGAAGGCAAGGGATACAAAAGCAAAAATGAATTATTGGGACTTAATCAAGATACAAAGCTTCTGCACAGCAAAAGAAACAGTCAACAAAACTCAAAGACAACCTACAGAATGGGATAAGATAGTTGCAAATGAGGTATCAGATAAAGGGCTAGTATCCAAGATCTATAAAGAACTTATTAAACTCGACAGCAAAGAAACAAACAATCCAATCATGAAATGGGCAAAAGACATGAACAGAAATTTCACAGAGGAAGACATAGATACGACCAACAAACACATGAGAAAATACTCCACACCACTTGCCATCAGGGAAGTAAATTTTTTTAACACTAACTTTCTCTTTCATTAAGTGGATATGCTTATAATCTCATAGATGTTTGCTTTGGAAAGCTCTGTGTGAACTGTAACCATCTTGAATCACCCAGGTCTCAAGTAACCTTGTTGCTTAGTAGAAGACATAGGTTTATTTCTTTATTTTTAAAGATTTTATTTATTTGAGAGACAGAGAGACAGAATGCAGGAGGAGGGGAAGGGGCAGCAGACTCTTTGCTGAGCATGGAGCCCAACTGGGGGCTAGATTCCAGGACCCCAGATCATGACCTGAGCTGAGGTCAGATATTTAACCCACTGAGTCATCCAGGTGCCCCTGTAGGAGACGTTGTTTTAATTGAATTGTTAAGTTAATTGCTGAAAACTTTGTTAAGATACTACTTAAAGTGGCACTATGCTCTGGGGGGTAGGACAAAGATATAATTCCCACAGAAGAATTTCTCTTCTTTCCGAAGTACGGGAAGAAGAAATTCCTTTATATATAAAGAAATTCCTTTATATATATATTTATTTATATATATTATAAATATTTATTTTATATATTATATATTATAATATATATTATATTATATTATTTATATATTATATTATATAATAATATATTATTAATATATAAGTATTTATTTATATATAAATATATTTATATATTATAAATATATAATATATAGTAAAATATATTTTATATATTTATAATATATATAAAGGAATTTATATATATAATATATAAATTCCTTTAATATATATATTAAATGATATATGTATTTATATATATGTATATTTATATCTATCTATCTATTTATCTACCTATCGAGAGAGAGAGAGAGAGAAAGAGAAAAAGAGATGGTGTGGCTAACTCCAGAAAGGACAGTCTACACATGCACAGTTTATTGCCATTTATCTCCTCAGAAGTAGGATGAAATGGGGTAGAAGAGCTAGTCAAAGCTCTTCAAAGAAACAGACTAACAAACTCTGAGAATAAAGTAGAAAGAGAATGATCAAAATGAAGGCAAGTCTAGTGGAACTAGAAAGTTGATCTAAGATTTTGAAGCTCTTCTCAGTGGGTGAGAATTAATCCCAGTAAAGCACTCTGAGTGGACCACAGAGGGTGGAGGAAGAACAGGCTGAAATCCATCATATGTGTGAGGACTCTAGGATGGGTAAGAGGGAACAGTTACGTGCTTCACATCACATGACAATACATAGTCATTGTCACCTGGAAGGTACATTCTGGAATTCAAAGTGAGAATGTCCGAAACTGACAGCAAATGTGTTCACAAGGCTTCCAGCTGCTTTGTGGTGCTTATGTTTGTTTTCTTCTCTCTTAATCTAGAAGAATATTTCTTCTTCTCCTCAAACTATAATATATAGCTGGAGTAAAGTGTTCAATATTTTAAAAAGTAAGTATAGTGAAACAGCCAGGGTTTTGGTCCTATACGATAGAATTTATGAAAGAATATTTAGGATCTGATATAATTTCTAGTTAGGCTTGAAAACCAAGCTTGGAGGCTACAGAGCCAGGCACTGTGTCCAGCATCACACCACAGAAGTATTCCAGGAAGGTATCAACACCACAGCGTGTCCTATCACCACCCCAAGGCTGGCTCTAGAAGTGGCCACTGAAATGGCTGTGCTTCTGGAAAACGGAATGTAGCTCTGGTTCTACTATTACTCTTGGCAGAATGAACTCTATGAGGGTTCTCTTTCTTTGGTCATCTTTGGTCACTAGCTCCTTGTTCGAAATCTGACATGAGTGCATCCAATCAGAGTTTAGACCCTGTGCTGGAGCTCCAGCTGCAAAGGAGGATGGGCAAGCTAGTGCCAGGAATGTTCACTTTCTGCAGTGAGAGATGGGCTCTGCCTCTTAAGGTTTCTCAAGCATAGCAAAGAGCTTTAGATGCTGGGGAGCCACAAACATTAAAAATGTATATGAGGTGTGTCTTCTAAGAATGCTTGATTTTGGTAACCAAACCCATGATTGAGTTAATACAAAATATTTTAGCATACAATCTCCTAGACATCTCCTTTAAGTTCCCAGTTCTTGTTGGCAACTCCTGAGAAGCCCCCCCAAAAGTGAAAGCAATACGGATTCATTCCTTTTACCTATGTAATTTTTTTCCTTGTGGGATATCATATAGTTTTTTTTTAGTTCAAAATTGTGAACATCTACTAGCATTACAAATCAATATTTTTTTGTTGCACAAAGATAATCGTTAATATGTTGAATAAATGATCACCCATAAAAATAATGAATAGGTTGAAGGAAAAGCTTATGCATTATAAGATTTTTTTGTGCATAAGATAATGCATTACCTAGTGATGATAAAGATAATAAACAAGAGCAGCACATAAAATATTTGATTTATGATTAGATTTTTAAAAATCTGTGCTCAGACCTCTGATGGTACATACATGCAGAAGGAAGCTTCAATCTCTGTCACCAGTAGAGTATTTTTTTTGTGGTCTCACATCTAGACTGTAAATAATAAGCTTGTTTATTAAAGCTATCTCATAGTCATTTCACAATTGATTAGCAATTCCAGTCCTGACGCAGATGCATGCCACATGTTAACATTTCTATACCGATGGCCCCTGCACATCTTCTGTCAACTCCTAGTGTACCTAATTTGGAAGGTAGGCAGTTTATAAGCCAGATGGGAATTAGACTGTCCTCAAAAGCTGGGAGATTTTGTCCATATGTTTTTGGCTGTTCCGCAGCGAGACCACGTTTTCCCGAGTGATGTTAACGAAGGGCTGAGTGGCCTTTCGTTGGTGCTTACTCAGTCCCTGTGTTTCCTGTGAGTCATTATTGTTTTCCAGCTCGATGCTGTGGCCAGCCTCGTTTTCAATGTGTCATTTTCATTCATTTGGAAACTAAAGAGCTGTGCTTTGTACCACGTCCTTAATGTCAGCAAAGCTAGCTCTGTTGGATTAAAATGCAAGATGTATTTGCAGCTAGTGCAAAGTGCTGCAGGCTGCCTATCTGAGCCAAGCAGCCGTGCTGAGCCTGTCACTCGAGCCTGTCGGAGGCGCCCTTCAGGAGGGCTGGAGGGCTGGATGCCCCAGGCAGGTAGCACCTCAAGGCCAGCCACAGCAAGAAAGCTGCCTTTATTTTGTGCCTGGCAAGTACAGAATGTGGCATGTAAGGGAGGTGTGGGCTGGTAGACCTCGCTAGAAAATGGTGACATGAAATTTACCCCAAAGTTCCCTATGGGATGGGCCCCTTGTAAGAGGCAAAAGAGTGGATACATATAAAGCACCTAGAACAACCCTTACTTAGTTAAGCTATCTGTATATGTTATCTCATTGCATCTTTACAACAATACTATTCAGATGGACAACTGGGTCCAGAGGAGTTAAGCCACTTCCCCAAAGTCACACAGCTACTTCAATGGTTTGGAGTTAGAATTCAAATCCAGTTCTGCCTGACATCCGAAATTTTTAACCTTCAACGATGAATTCAAATTCGACATCTAGAATTACATTCTGTTGTTAATAGGAGGGGGAGAGGGCTGGACTTCACATGAGGAAGAAAAGTGTGAATGAAAGAGAGCTGCCCTACAGTGCCACCCAGGGAGGGAAAGGCAACCATGCTCACCAGACTGGAAGTTCCAGAATGGAGCCCCTATAGCTACAAGCTGAGGCCAGAAGATACTTCAAACTCTGATGTGGGATTCTGTTGACTTTCATATTTTTCAGTGTATTTACACTTCCCCCAAATTACTTCACTACATAAATAAACCCACAGGTGTGGGAAAACGGAGTGTGAGATAATCAAGAAAGGAAATGAAGAATTTACAAAGTCAAGGTATGCCAGCCCCTGGGGGTAATTATGATAATCATGGTGCCCCAGTAGATGTCCAATAAATGTTTTACTAATGAAAGAACTCAGAGACTGACTAAGAATGTTTTAGATGTAGAGCACAAGTTACACGCAAAGAGAATTAGGGTCTTTCTGACCATAATACAAAAAATTTATGCGGTATAATTCTAACAGGTGTTTTGAAAAAAGCCTGGATCCTTTCAAGAAGGGACGTGGTTGAACAAAGCAAGAAGATTTACTGCAGTGAATTCAAGAGGCCTCGGAGGCTCCAGATAATATGGCCTCAGGCATCTCATGCTTGCCAGACATATTTGCATTCCTCCATAGCAACTTCTAAGGGCGAAATCTTCTCTAGGAAGTAATGCTGCAAGAAAGCAGGGGTGCTCAAGACCCCAAGGTACTGCTCCCCAGAGTTCCTTAGAGTCTGTCATTAAAACTAAGGGCAGCTGGTTGGTCTTATTAACTTAGTGGGTACAGAGTACACCTCCCAAAGACTCTGCTCTCCTCACTTCAGCCAGATTTCATTTCTCTGACTTCAAAAATTAGACAGTTGCATTTCCTTAGGTTGTCACTTGACATTTGTGCACTACCTCATTGGGATTCTCACAGGACTCTGCCGCATAAGATCGTTCACTTGTCTGTCTCTTCTAGAGGCTTGGGACTGCCTCATGTTCACTGAGAAATCTCCACTGCCCAGCACAGTGCTTGGCACAGAATAGGCTTCTGATAGACAATTGTTGAATGATTGAAGTTAAGCCACAAAGGGAAAGGCAATTTAAAAAAGGGCATGGGAGGAAGAGGATCACTAATTGCAGTTAGTACAGTATGAGTCATTCAAAATCCCTTGCATTCTAATTGCATTGAACTGTAAGGAAGGATGACATTCATACCTAATACCACTATTAGGTTCAGCTAAAACCTCCTTGCTGTGCACTTATTGTATAAGTGGGCCTAGTGATGAGTTAGACATGATTCCTGCTCTTAAGAAGCTGCCAGTTGAATGGGGTAAAGTGAAACTGAAATACAGAACTGCACCCCAATGTGATCTGATCAATAGTAGACATGATAACTATGCATCAGAACCTGTTCCAAGTTCTCATATTTCTTTATGTTGCTTAACAACCCTATGAGATAGACACTATTATTGCCACTTTTTGCAGATCAGGAAACGGAGACCCAGAAGGGTTAAATAAACAGTCCAAGATCATAGCTGCTAAGTGGTTGGGCCAGGAACTGAACTCAGAATAATTAGAATTCAGAGACTAAGCTAGAAACCATTGCCTTATACCTCTGCAGCACAGAAGAGGGAGGGATTGTTTGGGGAAAGGAGAGGAAGGGGAAGAAGGAGGGAAGCCAGCAGGTATTCAGGGAGGTGGTGTTCCTTAAGGGATGATTTGAATGACAGATAGGAGTATGATACATGAACAGGTTAGCAAAGGATGGGTAAGTGGAAGCATTTGCAGAGTGTGGAAAATTCTAAGACATAGTGTGTTCAGGGAACTGGAGTAGTTTACTATCAATTAAGCACAGTGGGGATCCCTGGGTGGCGCAGCGGTTTGGCGCCTGCCTTTGGCCCAGGACGCGATCCTGGAGACCCGGGTCGGGCTCCCGGTGCATGGAGCCTGCTTCTCCCTCTGCCTGTGTCTCTGCCTCTCTCTCTCTCTCTCTCTCTGTGTGTGACTATCATAAATAAATAAAAATTTATAAAAAAAAAAGCACAGTGTGCAAGAAATGGAGGGCATGGAAGAGGTAGACTGGGATCATGTCACAGGAATTAGAATATTCTCAAAGTCCGTAGCCTCTGGCAGAGTCCACACTTTTGTTGAACAGCATTTCCCTCAAAGGCCCTTATGAACTTGGGGCCCGGGGTTGCAAATGGAACGTTTCATCACCTGCTGCTTCTTGATGTGCATGTGTCTGATAATGTCTGCAGAGTCCTTGAGCCCAGAGAGACCACCTCTAGGAGCCGAGAGAGTTGCAAAGAGCTTGTGATTTTTGCCAGAGAAATTGTGGAACTGTCAAAGAGCTCAAGATACCTTAACCTGAGTTGATTCCTAGCTTGGCTTGTAAGCTCCATGACTGGCTCTGTCTCACTCACAATCTCCAATACATACATGATCTCTGGCACATAGTGGGCTCTCAGTACATCTCAATACATATTGTTGAATGAACAAATAAAAGAATAGGACTGAGGGGATCCCTGGGTGGCACAGTGGTTTGGCGCCTGCCTTTGGCCCAGGGCGCGATCCTGGAGACCCGGGATCGAATCCCACGTCGGGCTCCCGGTGCATGGAGCCTGCTTCTCCCTCTGCCTGTGTCTCTGCCTCTCTCTCTCTCTCTGTGTGACTATCATAAAAAAAAAAAAAAAAAGAATAGGACTGAGAATTTAACACTGGAGGAGGTTTACGTTTAAAGAAAATAGAAGAAAAGCAGAAGAGATGGAGAAGGTGGCTTGCAAGCTCAAGGGACAGCAGGTAAGGACTAGAATGGCCATATTGTTTGGGAATGGCTCAGTAGAGCTTTTGCCATGAACTGGGCTCAGAGGACCCAAAGAAGTCAGCCTCTGGCTGCAATTTTGATTTTAAGGAGGAAGTCTGCACAACTTTTCTCAGAGTAGCTAAAACTGCCTGAGTTCTGTTTTGTTTCTTTTTCCTTTATTTTATTTATTTTAAGGATTTAATTTTTCTAAACTTTTTTTTAGAGGGGTGGGTGGGGAAGGGAAGGGAGAGAGAGAATTTTAAACAGGCTCCATGGCGAGTGTGGAATCCAATGTGGGGCTTGATCTCACAACCCTGTGATCATGATCTGAGCTGAAAGAATTGGACATGTAACTGACTGAGCCATCCAGATACACCGAAAGGTTTAATTTTTTCAAAGTAATCTCTCACTGAACGTGGGGCTTGATCAAGAGTCACATGCTCTATTGACTGAGCCAACCAGGTTCCCCTCTTTTCCCTTTATTTTGAAGAAATATCACACATGAAACTTTAAGAATGGTCATTAATCATCCCGGTGATTTTTTTTGAATGGGAAATCAAATAGGGATTTTAATATGACTGCTTCTTGCATGCTTTGATAAACATCTCATTTGATAGTTTGATTTGATTCAACAATTGAACATAGAACTTGAAGAGCAGGGGGACTGTGTAACATAAGAGATAATTTCTAAATAATTCCACTTTCCCAGAGGCTCTTGATAGGAGCTGGGTAGGAGGTAGACAAAGCTGAGGTTGCCTTCTCCGTTCAGCACTTGATTCATCAGTGGTCTCTGTGGCTGGCTGAGATGGATAAATGCTTTAAAAGTAAAAACAGCAGAGTCCAGATTGTCATCCTATTATTAATATATAAGCTTGTTCAGTACACTCTGGATGATCATTTCTACCTCTACATGGAAATGAATCAGAGACTCATGAGTACAGCAGCTATGAGACATGGGATAGGGGAGAATTTGTTCTTCCTTCTCACCCAGCTGTTCAGAATTTTTTTTAAAAAAATTAAAAATTTAATAGAACCATCAGAAGCATATTTAATCAGCTATGTCAGTTGTAAGACAGATCTCGGGTTCTATTTATTCTCTAATTATTTTATTAATTCTCTAATCTCAAAACCATGTTTTCCACTCATGAAGATAGAAAAAAAACTAACACAACTTTAAACCACTAGTAACTGTCCTATGGCGTTAGTCTTTCGTAGCTGATGCCCTGCCTGCCCACCAGTACATTTCTTCATCGTATCACTTATAGACTCACGAATCACTGGATGCAAATTTTCCTTTTCTCCCTACATGTACAAAATTGGTTGGTTATGGCTTCTTACCTGGTAGCTTATATATTTGAAAATGTCATCAAAGTGAAAGTGCCTTCCTTCTTTCTTTAACCTGCCAAAACCATCAGCTGCTATGTTTTTAAATTTCTTTCTTCTCCTTCCTTTTTTTCTCATTGTAACCTCTTCCCTTTCAGAATTCCTAGAGAAGGGTCAGGAACCACTAGCGTCATGGAGAAACACTCTCACAACATTTGGCTCAAACTATGGAATACAGGCTTGTCCTTCTTTTATTCCACCATTAAAAAATATTAATAAAAAAATCAGTGATATTGCACAACTCTGGGAGAGTTTGACATCCAAAAGCAATGTTAAAATTTTCCCAGGAATGTGCTTTGGATGCATTCTAACATTCCTTAATTCATTTGTTTGTTTGTTCCTTCACTCAACAATTAATATAGGTCAGATATTATGCAAGAAACTAGGGCTTCATAGACTGCTTAGTGGGAAGACAAACATTAAAAGCAAATGATTACAGTAATACATAATGAGGTAAGTTAAAAGCACTGTAGGACCTCCAAGAATGACATGGTAAGCTCTGCTGCAATAAGTTAAAAAAAAGCTGGGTGGGGGGTGGGGGTGACTGGCTGACAGGCACTGAGGTGGGCACTTGACAGGATGAGCACTGGATGTTATTCTGTATGTTGGCAAATTGAACACCAATAAAAAATAAATTTATAAAAAAAGTTAAAAAAAAGCTTTCTGGAAAAGGAAGTCTTTATTATGGGAAGACTGAATTAGAGGTCACTTTGGTAAAAAGCGCTGGAAAGAACATTCTAGAAAGGTGGGATATAGAGTCAGGAAATCATAGTACTTTGGGGAAAATGCAAGTGTATTATGATGGTTAAGATGAAAAGTGAGTATAGAGGAGGTGAGAGTAAGAGGCTAGAAATGGTGGTTGGAGCAAAGTCAAAAAGGATTTTGTCTGCCATGTTTGCCATGAGGAGTTTGAACTTCATCTTGAAGGCCACAGGCAAACCATTGAAGAATTTTAAGCAGGGGAGAAACACTATAAAAATTTCATTTTAGAGAGAGGAATCTGGCTTCAGTGAGG
This sequence comes from Canis lupus familiaris, assembly GCF_011100685.1. Lineage (NCBI taxonomy): Eukaryota > Metazoa > Chordata > Mammalia > Carnivora > Canidae > Canis > Canis lupus. The sequence continues at coordinate 22,800,265 of NC_049226.1, forward strand.
ATAGATCAGAAGGAGATAAGACTGGAAACTTTCCAGTTTCCCTTGGCATAGATGCTGAAAGACTGGTGTATGTGTGTGTGTGGTGGTGGTGGTGGGGGTGGTGGTTAGAAGCATCTCTTACCCAAGTGCTAGGTAGCAAATGCTGGAGGACAAATACCAGGATCATGTCTGGAAGAGATGCTGGGGTTGAGCTGGAGTGGAATGTCCAATGGGAGCCATCCAGGCTGCAGCCAGAGGCCCAGAAGAGACAAGAGTAAGGAGTACCAGATTAGAACACACGGAACAGGAGGTAGCCTGCATAATTCCAAGAATGGAAGCCAGTACTGCAGTGGGACTGTTATGTGGTGGGACTTTTATATTTTCACACATTTCTGTAGCACAGCTACATATTTTCACACATTTCTGTGGGCAGAATGGGTTCGTTGAAAGTAGCCAGGATGAGACACACCAGAAGCATGGAGACTCGGTGGAACTCAGTTATAGTTGTCCAGTCAAGAAACATTTTAGAACAAGAGAGTGGCACCGTTGATGAAGAGGAAGATGGATTGTAGAGCTTTTAAGTTGTTTTCCTGGGGTATTTTCTAGGATAAATTAACAGCAAAATGTATCTCTAGATCACAAATCACATTAGTTTATGGTAAGTCATTTTTTTATGTTAAACTTTGGAGTTTAATTTTGGAGACTATCAAAGACAATATTTTTAGCTTTTGCATAATGAATACTGAACCTCTCTTTCTAGCAATAGACTCAATGACCAGTTGTTTGTGAATCCATCCCCTGGTTCATAATAAAACATTATCAATTACACAAAGCAAGATACTTGTCTTCTTGTTACATATGAGAGAGGACACCCTCTTGATCATCTAAAGTAATTTCAAATTATGAATGTAGGGCCAGAATGCAGACTGCTAGAAAATATCATCTGACTTGTCAGGAGACCCCTGGAGCCTTCCCTCATTTTGTGTGAACATACGTAACCAGAGTTCCTGCGGCGCAGCCCAGAGCCACTTCCTGACTCAAGAGAAGGGCAGTGACAAGGCATTAAATGTTGTAAGCGGTAGTACTCCCTGTTGGATAGAATTGTTCTAGTGAACCATTATCGGGATCCAAAATGCAGTTGTGACAACCTCTCCTTTCCTTCACCAGGTACTCAGTGGTTTCTATGTGTCCTAGATTGAGGTGGGGGGTTGCCTCAATGTGACCAATGTCTTGGTGTGCGTGGACTCCAAGCACAAGTGGGGGACCCTCTCCTGCCACGTCCTGGCGATGGCAGGGGGAGGTCTAATGTTCCTTTTTTGCAGGGAACAGCCTGCCACAGCCTTAGAGCTCATGCATGGTGCCCCACACAGTAGTTCTTCGGGGCTAACTCAGATTGAATTAGGATCTCCTTGGGAATGAGGTCCAGGCATCCTATCCCCAGACACAACTGTTTCCTCCTCACCTTCTCCTAGTTCCAGTCATCTCATCTGCCTCCTCTCACCTTCTTTTTCAGGTAACAGTGTTCTGTCCTCCCTTCTAAAGGTGGCCACCCTAACCACCCACGTCCTCCCTGGAAGTGCAGTTACCCTAAATCCTTACATCTTCCTTGCAAGGTGGCCTAACCCAAGCCCTGTAGCCCTGCCCCGGTCTGAGGGTGGCTGCACTAAATCTCTATCCTCCTCCTTCTTATAGGAGTCTTTGGGGGAGAATCAGGAAGGAAACAATATAAACATATTCTCAAGGAGGCAATCAGACCACAAGCTTAAATTTTTCTTTTCTGATTTTTTTTTTTTTTTTTTTAATGAGAGGAGAGTGGAACATCCTCAGTGGGGCAATAGGAATGAAATGGGTCTGAGACAAGGAGCAGTCACCCTAAACGTCAATGTAGGAGGTGTGTTCAGATGAATTTTAAGACTAGTTTCAGTACGAGAGGAGCTTAGGGTATATGAAACCTTAGGAACTTGAAACATGCAAAGTCACATCAGATTTATAAGGCTGGAAGAAATAGGTCTTCCAGACTTTAATTTTGTGCTTCTAATTCCTTTTGTTGAAAGCTGTACAGCAGAAGACAGTCCATAAATACACCATTATAATTAGTTATACAAACCAAACATAGAGTCTCCTATGTTGATTTACTACATCTGTTTTATGAAATATGTATATTTTTAATTAAATATATTCCTTAGTGCCCACTTGTGTTAGTTTGACTCTTTCAGGTTGCAAAGAAAAGATACATTCCAGGGGCCCTAAGTTTATCTGAGGACCCAGTGGCAGCTCTGCAGTAGCACTTGGCTCACTTGTCTAACTCCCTGGCCCCAGCCTCCCCGCATCGTGAGAGGACTTGGAACAAGGGACTGGGGGGGGTTGATCATGGTGCTTCCAGGCCAGCTCAGCACATCATGCCATGTTCTCTTTAACCTTGCTAACTAAGCCAGGCTGGTTCTTGCTATGTAACAGTCCTCCTAAATCCCATAGAGAAGGTGATGCAGTTAACAATCCAGCAATAAGAGGTAGACAGAGCAAATGGAACAGGGTTTTAGAAGGTTTATTAAAAAAAAAAAAGAAGATTCCTATAAAAGTAGGAACATTCTTCCATTTTAATTTAATAAGTTCCTATTTTCTTAAAGATTTTTATTTACTTATTTGAGAGAGAGAAAGAGAGTGATAGTGAGAGAGAGCATGAGCAAGGGGGGAGGGAGAGGCAGGCTTCCCACTGAGTAAGGAGCCTGATATGGGGCTCTATCCCAGGACCTCAGGATCATGACCTGAGCCAAAGGCAGACGCTTAACTGCCTGAGCCACCCAGGCATCCCTAAACTCCTATTTTAATAATATTATTATTATTATTATTATTATTATTATTATTTGAGGATTTCAAGCAGGCTCCATGCTCAGCATGGAGCCCGATGCAGGGTTCAACCTCACAATCTAAGATCATGACCTGAGCCACAATTAAGAGCCAGATGCTTAACCGACTGAGCCACTCAGGCACCCCTAAATTTCCATTTTTAAAAGGTGTAATAATGTGCACAAACAGGTTTGGGAACAAGTCCAAATTATGGCAAGGGCTAAGAAGACAGGACTTGTTTTCTTTTACACAATCCATTAACCAACTTAATTAGAAGTTTTTTCTTTGTTCTGTTTTTCACAGTTAAGTAACTTTATTTTTATATAAAATGTAAATTGGTCATTTTATAGAAAATACAAATCATGTAATATAAAACATATTTGTCAATATGTAAAAATATATTAAGTTACAAATAAAATATGACAGACTCAATATATGAACAATGGCCAGACAATCTATAAAAATAGAACTCTGACCCATAACCTGCAGCAACCTGCCCAGAGAAACAACCCACTTATCTACAAAATCAGCCCAGGAAGCCAGCCTGCTGTAGGTCAGATTCTCAGAAGGCCAGATTGCTATCTCTAGAAATGATCCAGGAAGCTAAACAATAACTTCTGTAACAATCACTCCAAAATGGGCAAAACTGATTAATAACTAACAGCTTTCCTGGTTTTTGTCCCCACTTCCAACTTAGGACCAACCAGAGAAAGCTAAATGTTCACTCTTTTGAACACGTCCTGACCATAGGACACCCCCTCTGTTTAGCCTGCCTACTGTTTCCCCCCACCAACAGCCTCCAATCAGGATCATACCTGGAGCCTTCCCCTTTCTCCACTATAAGGCTTTCCCACCCCGCTGCCTGCCATTGACACTGCCAAAATGCTCGTGATGGGGGCTGTCATCCTTTCTGTAGTAAGCTCGGAATAAGCAAGCTTTGCTTTTCTATTTTGGTTGATCTTTAATTCCACAGATATATAAATAAATTTGTATAGAATATAAGTAGCTAGCACATGCTCTCCCTAAAAAATTCAAGCAACATATACAAACAAACAGAGGGGTGCATCTCGCTGGCTCAGTCGGTGGACCATGCAACACTTGATTTCAGGGTTGTAAGCTCGAGCCCCACGTTGAGTGTAGAGATTACTTAAAGATACAGTCTTTAAAAAAAAAAAGAGGGGTGTCTGGGTGGCTCAGTCAGTTGATTTTAGGTGGGGTTATGATCTCAGCGTTGTGGGATTGAGGCTGCCTGGCTCCACTACCAGTGAGGAGTCTGCTTCTCTCCTTTTCCCTCTACCTTTCCCTTCTGCTTGTGTGCATTTGCACGGACACACATGCACACACACACACACACACACACATTCTCAAATAAATCAATCTAAAAAAAGGAAGTCAAGTCCACCTAAAATTCTACTACTCTGCGATAACCATCATTAAACTTTGGTGATCATTGCTTTTATGTTTTATTTTAGGATTTATTTTATCTAATAAGATAAAAATTAAAAATACATGTATGATTTTACATGAACAATATCATATTTCCTATTGCTTTTATCATGGACACTTATCATACCACTCTGTCTAGATTTCAGTATCCCATTTCTGATCACTGACCATTCTAAGTGGTCCCTGTTAATCCTTAGCAAATGTCTGCTTATATATTATCAGTATTCATGTAATTCTATACAGTGTATTATATCTACCTATGCATCTGTAACATGCAGACTTTTTGGGCAATTTTTTTTAAAAAATGGGAACAAGGGACACCTGGGTGGCTCAGTGGTTGAGTGTCTGCTTTTGGTTCAGGGCGTGATCCTGGAGACCCAGGATCAGGTCCCACATCGGGTTCCCTGCAGGGAGCCTGCTTCTCTCTCTGCCTGTGTCTCTGCCTCTCTCTGTGTCTCATGAATAAATAAATAAAATTTTTTAAAAAATTAAAAAATGGGAACAAATTATATTCTACACATTTTTTCCTGTTTTTAGTTTTTTTTGGTCTTTCTGGCTTTTCTTCTTCAAAAGTTGTTTATGGGCTCCTTCCAGATCATCTTGTGTTGCTCTACTCCATGCTTTTCAAGGGCTGTGTGGTATTGCCTGAGCCTGCCACAACTCAGCACTCCACCCTCACTGGTGGACTTCCACTTCATTTACAGCTCATTTACAGTTCTTGGCATCCTTTTATATTGGTACTTTTATTTCCAAAGGGTAGATTCCTAGGAATGGAATTGATGAGTTGAAGAGTATCCAGAATTTTAATTTTTAAAGATATCGCCAGATTGCTTTCCAAAAAAGGCTGTAATACTTCAGATTTCACCTGCCATATATTTTGGTACTTTTCCCTCCTACCTCCCCAAATGCAAGAGAACTGAGAAATACATGAAATTTACACTAAACTCATTATCAGAGACTATCCTTCTGCATATTTGGTGAAATATATACACTTGGCAGCAGATTTTTTTATTGAGGTTAAAATGACTATAGAGAAGCAGCCCATGTCACATGGAAATAATTCTTTTGGTTCAAGCCATCTTCCGGAGCCAATTTTGACATTATAGCCTTCAGAGATAATTATCACATCTGTTAGAGGCCAGGCACCTGAGCAATCAATGTGCATCCTGGCAGGAGAACAAGTTTAGGGGAATCATGGACATGATCTAGGCCCTGATAATTAATCAGTTTGTTTTTAGAAAGTTGAGTCTAATCAACATGGCATCCTGCTTTCTTTGAGGGAATTGAGCGCAGGCATGCAAGCATCTTGCCTTAGTCCCTGCTTTGTCGAACAATGATTCATTTTTAGTCAAGGAAAGAAGCAGATCATACATTATTATGGGGCCCTAGGGTTTATAGCAACTCCAGGCTGCTTACTAAGATTATGGACTCTGAGTAATTCAGATTCAAAACAAAAGAGCAGCTAAGTCTAATATATATACATACACACAAAGATTTATATGCCTATGTAACACCAAACCAGAAGCAAAATCCAAACCCTGTTTGGGATAATTCCTGCCAGAGCTCATTACTTCTAGAAGCCTAAATATGGGAGGTGGGAGATCTACTCATGAGTAGAATTTTTTTACATCAGAATTTGAAAACATTAATTATATTAGTTACAGAAAGTTCAGGGTTTTTTTTTAGCTTGAGGATTTTGTTGGTCTTTATGTGGTTTCTTCTTAGGACAGCTATCACAAGGTTCGAGACTCTTGTTAAAATAAGCACTGGGACAGCAGGTCCTGGTTCCTTTCTGGAAGAAAGCTAGTGCCTCCCTTCCTCTCCTACTATGTATCGATTCTCTACAGGTCTTGCTCCCATCCATTGATCTGTACAGTTAGCACAGATTCTAGAAGGACATCACAGATGGACCTGACAGCATGGTGTGAGAAACACATCCCATTCCAAGTGTGCAAATAGGTGCAGCTAGAATAGGAAATTTGTGGTCCAGGGAAGGAATTGTGGCTGTCGAATCTCCTGAAATGTCTGGGTTAAAGGCGTTCACTGGGAGTTTGTGGGGGAAGATGGAGAGTGGCTGTTAAAACTGGAAGAAATAGGGGAGCCACTGGGCAATGTTGAGAAATTAGAAGCAATGCTGCAATTAAAGAAAAAAGAAGAGAGACAGAATAAATAAATATAGCTATCATAAAAAGTGGTAAGAAAATTGAAAGTGACTAGAAAACTAGATAAAACATAGGCCTTTGAATACTGTTCAAAATATCCAAATGTAAAAATTAAATAGTAAGGAAGACAAAATAGACTAAGTTTGATTAAGGTAAAAGAAAGCCATGATAGGCAAGAAGATATTTAAAATATAAAAATAATAACATGTTAGAAGGATGCAGTTAAGCCAAGAGATTATAAAATTTAAAAAGTTAAAATCCATGGATTTAAAAATGAAAGTAAAAATGGACAAGAGATATCAAGGCCGGGGCTTACATCTCCACACCCCCACACCTCCAGAGCTTCCAGGGTGAGACCATTTACTTCGCAGGTAAGTCCCAGGCTGCTGAAGGCCAAACACAAGGACGTGCAGCCTCCCGCCTGCCCCCAGCCCTGCTGGTCCTCCCACATGCATGTGTCCCCCTGGTTAGATGCTCTCTGCACTGTGGGACACCTGTGGTCACCGGCCCCAGCCAGCAGCCACACGCAGCCCAGCCTGGGGCGCCAACTACTAGCCTGGGGTGCTGAGCAATGTTGTCAACGTTTGAGCTGGGAGACAGGCTCCCAAGATACCAAGAGAGTGCATCATGCTTTAAAATGAAAGATCCAGACCCAACAATTGCACTGCTGGGGATGTACCCCAAAGATACAGATGCAGTGAAATGGCAGGACACCTGCACCCCAATCTTTATAGCAGCAATGTCCACAATAGCCAAACTAAGGAAGGAGTCTTGGTGTCCATGGAAAGATGAATGGATAAAGAAGCTGTGGTCTATGTATATAATGGAATATTCCTCAGCCATTAGAAACGACAAATACCCACCATTTGCTTCGAATGTGGATGGAACTGGAGGGTATTATGCTGAGTGAAGTAAGTCAATCGGAGAAGGACAAACATGATATGGTCTCATTCATTTGGGGAATATAAAAAATAGTGAAAGGGAATAAAGGGGAAAGGAGATAAAATGAGTGAAAATATCAGTGAGGGTGACAAAACATGAAAGACACCTAACTCTGGGAAATGAACAAGGGGTAGTGGAAAGGGAGGTGGGCGGGAGCTTGGGGTGACTGCGTGACGGGCACTGAGGGGGGCACTTGTTGGGATGAGCACTGGGTGTTATGCTATATGTTGGCAAATCAAAATCCAGTAAAAAAATATACAAAAAAAGGAAAAAAAAAAGAGAATATTCAAAGTAGTTAATTAGCAATATTTGGCAACATCCTTTTCTTCCCTTACAAAATGAGAAAGAGTCCCAGATGGTAAGAGCCACCCCTCTCAGAGTTGTCATGTATGAGGTATGTTTAAGTGGCCAGCACACATCTTGGGATGTAGCTAGAGCTTGCCTGGTCACAGATCCAGAGATATCTTGGACTGTACTGGTTGACCTGGGAAATGGGCAAGAGACTGTGAATTTGAAAGAGCTGATGGCAAAATGGCTTCCGGATTATTTTCAAGAAGTATCACTGTGGCTCCCTGTCATCATCAGAAAATCAACTTACTCTTGTTTGATTGACCAATGTCAACCCATCCTGAAATTTAAATAAACCATTTTTTAAAAATGAAAGATCCAGGGGATGGTTTAGCGGTTTAGTGCCTGCCTTCGGCCCAGGGCGTGATCCTGGGGTCCCGGGATCGAGTCCCACATCGGGCTCCCTGCATGGAGCCTGCTTCTCCCTCTGCTGTGTCTCTGCCTCTGTTTCTCTCTGTGTGTCTCTCATGAATAAATAAATAAATAATCTTAAAAAAAATAAAATGAAAGATCCAATAGACAGTTGTGTTTGGGTTTTTAATTCGCCTTAACTGTTTGTGTGTTGCACTCTGAAGTTGTCTTACTCGGTTGCTGAAATCTAGTAGTGGCACTGAATGTATTCTAAGTGTGTTCTTCCGTAGTGGAACTGTGGGCTGAGCTATTACCAGAGAAGACAGTGTTGAAAAAATCCTGGGAATTCCAGGTTCCCAATCTCTGGGGGAGGTGTAACACAGATCTCGGTGAGAAAGGCAGTTGGAATTCAGTGCGGGGTGGGAAACAGAGCCTGCAATTATGCTTCTTGGCCAGGTGTTTCTCACTTGCTGAACTCTGGGCACGTGTTTTACCCAACAGCATTTAACTCCTAATGCAGTGACCTAAATTTAAATGACTTCCAGTAATAAAGAGATGCTTGCCTGATTCAAATCTCGATAGAATTTAGAGAATTGACTTACAGTTTTCATTGCTTCATGGAAATGTGCCAAATCATGTCACTTCGTCTGTACATGTTGTTGTACTCAGATGGCTTTACATATGCTGTATGTGTAAAAATATTTTCTGGTCTTTTTCTTTTCTTTTTTTTTTTTTCTGGAACCACATCTATAGCCAAAATTTTAGTATTATGTGTATTGTTGTGTGAGTTTTTCAAGGGATTATTTAAAGATGCATTTGTGTCAGGATGATCCTTTTTTTTCCCCAAATTTCCAATTCCTTCTGCTTCACTTTCACTCTAGGTTGGTGGTCTTGCTTCCGATCTCATTGGAAAACTGAAGCAAATGGAAGAGAACACAAGCTCCTGCCACCGTGTTGACTCCATTGGGTTGGGCTGTGCCCATAAGCTCAGCCTTCCTGCATGACTCCCAGTGACCCCAAGGTTCTCTCAGCCCCTTCACTTAGGCACCAGAGCCATGGCCCTCTTGCCCACTCAAGGACCTTTTCCTAGAAGTGACCCCTGTCTTCCTCGGAGCATTCCTTGTTGTCTTCTCGCTAGAATGTTTGCATCTACCAGGCAAGCCCGCAGCTCCAGTGTCTTTTCCCTGCTGTCCCATAGCCTGTTCTTAGGCTCAGGAACTACAGGGATCCTGTTAAAACTCCAGTCACCTTTGTGAGAAATCACCTGACAGATTCCTATCTTGGTCAGAGGAAAGGGCAAAACTTATAAAATGACCAAGGCCCAACACAGTTTTCTCTCAACACACCTCAGCCCTTTTCTGTTTATCTGCTCTGCTGCAGTTGTTTTGAGCTCTTTGCTATTCCTTGAACATGCCAAGAGTGTTCTCAGCTCTGGGCTTTTACATTTGTTTCCTTCGGCCTGAAATGTTCTTCCCCAGACATACTGCTCCCTCCTTTCCTGCAGGACTTTGCACCAATATCACTTTCTTTTTCTTTTTTAAAGATTTTATTTATTTATTCATGAGAGGCAGAGAAACAGGCAGAGAGAGAAGCAGGCTCCATGCAGGGAGCCCTATGTGGGACTCAATCCCGGGACCCCGGGATCACAACCTGAGCCAAAGGCAGATGCTCAACCACTGAGCCACCCAGGTGTCCCCACCAGTATCACTTTCTTAATGAAATCTACCTTGACTGCCTTATCTAAAATTGCGTGCCTTATCCATACACCCTATCCCCCCCTCAGGGCTTATCACCTTCTAATATACTGTGTAAGCTATTTACTTTGCTATAGTCTGGTTTTCCTCCCTCAGTATGTGTTTCATGGAGGCAGGAATGTATGTATATCCACTGTTCAGTAAAAAGCCTGGCACCTAGTAGCCTCTGAGTATTTGTCATTTGAATGAATGAATAAATAAATCCATAGGAGCAGGGACCTTGTTGGCTTGCCCATTGCTCTGCCTCCAGTGACTAGTACAAGAGCTTTTCAATAATTATTTTTTGAATAGTTATTTTCAATAATTATTTGCTGGATGAATGGACAAATGAATTGAGTTGGAAACCAAACAATAAGAACTGCACAGTACCACCTCGCAGCCTGGGGCCACTCAGCCATGCCACAGCACCTCGGTGATGGCTGCGCAAATTCTCTGTTTTTACCTGCATTTGGCTTAGAAGCGATTCTAGATGAAAACATGATTAATTATAGTCTTCAGCCTCAGCTGATCCCTCAAATAGTTCCAAATGATGAGGTGTGGCGGGTTGTGGGCTAGGGAAGGCAGTGGGGAAAAGTTGGGATTATCATCGAAAGGCCAGCAATTTTGTCCTGGCTTTTTATTTGTTGGATTAAGTTTATTAATTCATCCAAGAAATATTCATAAAATTTCGTCTATGTAAGGGCCATTACAGATACAATTCATTCATTCATCCTTTCATTCAACAATGCTGAATGTTGCCCCTGTTCTTGCAGCTACGAGTTATTTCTGCTCAGTGATCAGGGTCCAGAATCAGGAAATGGAGACATGGCCTTAGGGAATGGTGACGAGACTACTTACAACCCCCTCTTGAAGGGAAAAGACAACTGGAGGGGCTCATTCAGCTCAAGACTGGGGTCCACCAGCAGCCCTGCGTGAAGCCAAAGGAACAAGCAAAGCCCCAAACTGTCCTGGCTCTTAAGACTTCTTTAAGTGAGGATGTCACCTGACTCTCCTTTGATGAGAAGGGAAGGAGAGCTCGAATTCACCCGGTTGCAGTTTCTCATCCTTATTGCCAGGATCCTATCTGACCTAAAAAACTAGAAGATTGATATTGTTCTGCTACTTTAAGAATCTTTGTCTTTAGCATTTTTTTTTCTGGTAGTGAGATTTATATTTACAGCCAGAAGTAGATTATAAACAAGAATCTTAAACATCCAGTAGCTCACACCTAACAAGAGTGCTTCGTACTAGATGTCCAGTGGCCATTTATTTTACTCAGTGTGTGCTTTTGCAGACCAGGGAGGGAGTCTGTCTTTTCCTTCCTGCAGGCACCATCCTTATCTTTTTCTAAATTCAGCTTTCCTTTGTTTACTAGAGACCTATCTGAAAAGATTGGCAAACATCAATCACATGATAGGATGGAGATTCTCTCTCCTTCCTGGTGTGAATGGAAGTGAGATGAGGAGACACAGGTTATTCTTTTCCAAAGTCTGAGTGTGAAAGGAAGCCAGAGATTGAGGCGAAAGCCAGAGAAGGACATTGAGTTAAGGGTGGACTTCTAAAATAGGACATAGTAACCTCACCAGTGCATGTGGCCTGAGGGGAGTCAGTAGAGAGTGTCTCCAAATAAAACTCAGTCGAGTAAATCTGAAGATCTAATTGGCTTTGTTAAATGATTCCTGAATCAGGCAGCATCCCATCTTGCAAGTAGATGCGAGGTCCGCTGAACTACACAAGAGAACAGTTTTTTTAAGGCAGAGGAAGGTATTAAAAAAAGAAGAAAAATTTATTAGCAAGGAATGCATTGTTTAGGCAAGGTCGTCCTCCTAAGGGGAATGGAAAGGTCTATCAGTAAATTTCCTAGTACCGACCAGGAAATTCTATGCTGACTGGTTAGAAGTTATATTAGGGGTGGGAGGGAATTGGTGGTGTTGAAAATGCAGTGAGGTCAGCTATTAAGTCTTGGTGTCCTGACTTAGGGCCTCTAAGTGATGCCATCTTGAACACACAGTTGGCATTTTTTTTTTTTTTTTCCCAATGGCTGTTCTTTTTTTTTTTTTCTGAACAAGAGGAAACAATTCCAAATATATAGAAGAGAGGGAAACAATTACATGTTGAACAAAGGAATGAATAAACTGGTGGGTGGAGGGTGTTGAGGGGCTTGAAGAGAGTGGTGAAGGATGAGAGCAGCCCTTAAAGCCATGGACCAGGGACTGAGTACAGGCAGAGGAGAACATGACTGAGCGGCTGGTGGAGGCCCCCTCAGGCTCTGGCACTCGGGGATATGGATCTCCTCACTGTTTCTGAAAGTAGAAACAGTCCTTGCAAAGGCCTAAACTGGCACCAGGCATATGGAGCTTGGGATAGTAATTGTTATCACTAAATCCATAAATCACTCTGGGAGAAACTATAGATTTAAAAAAAAAAAAATCATTCTGGGGATCCCTGGGTGGCGCAGCGGTTTGGCGCCTGCCTTTGGCCCAGGGCACGATCCTGGAGACCCGGGATCGAATCCCACGTCGGGCTCCCGGTGCATGGAGCCTGCTTCTCCCTCTGCCTGTGTCTCTGCCTCTCTCTCTCTCTCTGTGTGTGACTATCATAAATAAATAAAAATTTAAAAAAATCATTCTGATATAATTTTATGTTGACATGGTACTGCCTGACTTTACTATTTATTTCATAGTTCTCTATGTACATCTGTGTAATTTTTTTCCTGACATGTTTTAGAGTAAGTTGAAGATATAATGATCCTTTATCTCTACACACTTGCTGTGTATTTCCTGAAAACAAGAACATTGCTGCCATATAACCACAGGACAATTATCAAAATTAGGGAAATCAACCCCAATCTAATACTATTATCTAACCTATAGACCTTATTCAAATTTACCTTGGTACAATTTTAAAAAGTAAATTATTATACCTGTCATCTTTGAATAGACTAGCAGAGAATCTTTTTTTTTTTTTTTTTTAACTAAGATTATATATTCTCAGGAATCAGTGCAGGGATCATAAAAAAGCATGTTTTTTTTTTTTAAAGAAAAATAAATGAAGCTTTTGACAAGTATATATTCTATTGAGGGAAAAGTAGATTGATTTAAAATTGTTTGCAATGGTTACAGGAAAAGGTTTGGTCTATTCAAATAAGATTGCTAATGGGGTTTTCTGTAATGGCAAAAAAAAAAGATGCCTAGGTCATTGTTTTTACAGTAATTTGCCACAGAACTCAGGATGATTTTAGAAAATTACTAATGGAGGTGTAGAAATAATGACTATCACATTTCTCAGAACTTCTTGTAAGATGTGGAATTTTTATTTATAGTGTGCAAAAATGTCAAGATGTGTCGACATAGGAATACATTGCTGAGACCACTGTCCCATTCAGTAGGCAGGATTACAGTGCCAGAGGAGAAGGCAACAGAGCCTGTCTCTCCAATGCTGAGGTTATAAAACAAAAACTGCTGGACAGACAGCAGAAAGGACAGCAGGGAGACTGAGCAGTCATTTTAAACGAACCATGACTCTGCACTGCCCTCTTCTTGGACAGTTTCTCCCAAATCCTTAGAGAGTCCTGCCTAATGCTGCTCACCTAACTCCGTCCCTAACATACTCTGTTTTTTACTTCTTTTCTTATCCCCTTCTTTAAATGACAGAGGCAACACGCAAACAATTCTATTACACTGAATCTTAGGAAGCATTTGCTTTTGTAGGTCAAAATGGTAGAACAGCAACCATTTCAAATAGTCCAACCTAATAAAAGAGGTGTAACCTAATTAAAGATTCAAGCAGTAGAAAATATACAGAACAAAATGTTAAAAGCTCTCCATCCTTACTTGCTCCCATTACCCTTCCCAGAAGTAATTTCTAAACATTCTTTAAGAATAAAGACAATAGGGAAGCCTGGGTGGCTCAGCAGTTGAGCATCTGCCTTTGGCTCAGGCGTGATCCTGGGGTCCTGAAATTGAGTCCCGCTTTGGGCTCCCCATAGGGAGTCTGCTTCTCCCTCTGCCTATGTCTCTGCCTCTCTGTGTCTTTCATGTATAAATAAATAAAATCTTAAAAAAAAAAAGAATAAAAAGGGGTGGGGAGATTCCCATGGAAGGAACGAGACAGGAAAACTGTAGGGACCCTTAAAAAAAAAGCATTTCCTCCCTTTGCTCTGACTTCTATTCTTGCTAGGGCCTGCACTCCTATGTCACTCTGCACCTGCCTTGTCATGCAAATAGCATATGTCCTCCTTGTAAGGGACAAAGAGATAGTGATATCTGTGGAGCCTTCCAGCACAATAGATAACATCCAAGGAGTGAGGTAATCATAAACATTCTCCAAGACCACTGACGGCAAACACCTTGACACCGAGACCCCTGACTTCAGGGAATGCATGATTTATGTAGGACACCTGGGCTCTGTCCTTGTTCTGACCAGTTTCTGGATGCCTAAGAGGACACGTGCACTAGACTGTAATCACTAATAAAAACCAAAGACAAGACTTGTGTTCTTTTCCTTTCTGAGTCTCCCAGACATTCTGTCCATATCTTTCTCCCTATATATATCTTCAATAATCTGCTTTCACCTAAAAAAATAAATAAGATTTTGAAGCATATCCTCCAGTCTTCTTCTAAACATTTACATGATAAATATAAATATATATATATATGTAAATGTGTAAATGGGCTCATTCTATATGCATTGCTTTACAAATTATACTTTGCATGTGAGACTTTTGCATGTCAGAAGATTTAATCTGCCTCATTCTGGTAATAGTTGCATGGGTATTCCATATGATTGTTGCATGGTTTATTTAACCATTCTCTTATTAATATGTATTTCTATTTTAAAATGTTTTGGATAGTCCTGAATTAAGATTCTAATACATATTTATCTGTACACAGATAAAATTTATGTAAAATAAATTCCTAGAAATATAATAGCTGAACCAGAGGTACATGCATTTAAAATTTCATTAAGAACTGCTCCAGTTCCCTTCTAAAGAATTTACCAATTTATCTACTAACAGTGCTTATTTTCCTGAATCCTTGCTTGTAGTAGGTATTATAAATCTTTTAAATTTCTTATTAATCTGATAGAAGAAATATAACATTACATTAATATGTATTTCCTTGATTACTAGTGAGGTTAGACAACTTTTGATTTTTTAAAAATATTTTATTTATTTATTCATGAGAAATACAGAGAGAGAGAGAGGCAGAGACACAGGTAGAAGGAGAAGCAGGCTCCACGCAGGAAGCCCGACGTGAGACTCGATCCCGGGTCTCCAGGATCACGCCCTGGGCTGAAGGCGGCGCTAAACCACTAGGCCACTAGGGCTGCCCAACTTTTGATTTTTTTAAAAAAGATTTTTATTTATTTATTCATGATAGACATAGAAAGAGAGAGAGAGGCAGAGACACAGGCAGGGGGAGAAGCAGGCTCCATCCTGGGAGCCCGACGTGGGACTCAATCCTGGATCTCTAGGATCACACCCTGGGCCAAAGGCAGGCGCTAAACCGCTGAGCCACCCAGGGATCCCCTTTTGATGGGTTTTGATTAGCCATTTATAGTTTTTCTACCAATTACCTTTTCACAATCTTTGATCTATATATAGATTGCGTATTAATTCTCTATTTGTTTTGTATTCTATTATTTTCTACCACTATTGTCTTTTTACTTTATTTATGGTCAATTTCATCATTAAGAAAAATTTAAGCTTTATTTATTTAATTAATCATTCTTTCCCATTTTGAATTCTGGTATTTTATAACCTAAGAAGGCCTTTTCAATTTTAAGATTACAAATCTGATTTTTTTTGCCTTTATTCTAATTTTTAAATGTGTTTTTCGCCTTTAGCTCTCTACTACATTTGCTGTGATTTTTAGTGTATAATTTGAAATAAGGGTTTAGTTTGATTTTATTTTTTCCAAATATAGATATTTATTCTAATGTCCTTTGTCCAATGAGCATATCTTCTGATTCTGATGCCATGTTTATGGAATATACTGAAGTTCTACTTATATGTGAGTCTGTTTCTGGATTTTTTATTCTGTTTTATTTATCTGTATATTTCTATATCCATATCACATTAATGTAATTACTTACTATAGCTTCAAAGTATTTCAGAGACTATCTGGGCAAGGCCTATCCACAATTTTCTTTTAATCTTGTGTATTTTCTTTATCACATGAAATTTAGCATTAAGCTTAAGAGTCACAAAATTCTTGGTGAAGAATAAGGATAAAATTCTTTATCCTGAATTGATAGATTCATTGGGAAAATGGATAATTTTTCAATTTTTGAGTTTTTCCAACTAGAAAGTTAGTGTTTATATTTAGTTTGGTCTTTTAAAAAATCCTTCTTTCTTATTAATTCTTCATTTTGTTTTCTTTTCTTGACAAGTTTTCTCATAGCTATTTTGTAGTTTTGATTCTACTGTGAATGGGATGGTTTTGCATTATGCTTTGAAATTATTAAGGAATTAGAGATGAAGTTTTTTTTTTTTTTTGTATATCGATCTTATTTCTGACCTTCCTGCTAAAATTTGTTAGTTCTAATAGGATTTCAGCTGACTCTCTTTAATTTTTTAGTTAGATAATCATTGGCAAATGGGAAATTTGTCTTTTATTTTCCAGTATTTATACTTATTTCTTTTTTTGAATATTGTTACTGTTATTATTATTATTATTAGGTTTTTATTTATTTATTTGAGAGAGAGCACTTGAGCAAGGAGAGCTGCAGAGGGAAAGGGAGAAGAAGACTCTCCCTATTAAGCGTGAGTCCCCTTTTGGGACTCGATCCCAGGACCCTGGGGTCATGACCGGAGTTGAAGCCAGATGTTTAATTGACTGAGCCACTCAGGTGCCCCTTTTTTTGTAATATTATTTGACAAGCATTTCCAGGATAATGTTGAGTAGAAGTAGTACTAAAAATGCTTATTTTATGTCTGAATTTAATGGGAATGCTTCTAATGTTTCTCAGTTAAGTATGATGTTTGCTAGGTATTGGAGGAACATACTCTTTATCAAATAAAGGAAGTTTTCTTCCAGTTTCTTGTAGCTTTCTAGTTTTTTAAAAGTCACATTTTAAAAATTGCTATATCATGTACACACCCAAATATGCACAAATATTAAGAGTTTAGTTCATTGAGTTTTGACAATTTCATGGACCTATTTAACCACCACCCAAATAAGATACAGAATGTTGCCATGACCTCAGAAGATCCCCTCATCACCCTTTCTAGTCAATTCCACTCTTTCCCAGAAAGATCTGCTTTCCTACTTTGATCCCAATCAATCAATTTTACCTGCCTAAGATATCATTTAAATGGAAACACACTGTATTCTGTTGTGTCTGGTTTCTTTCACTCAATATCATGTCTGTGAGATTCTTGCACATTGTTGCTTGTGTAGGTAGCTGCTCCTTTTTATATCTGAGTAATATTCCATTGTATAAATACATCACAATTTGTTTTTCTAATTTTCTGTTGATGGATATTTGGGATTGTTTCCAGTACCTGGTTGCTACAAATAAGGTTTCCATAAACATTCTTATAAAGCACACACATGTGTATGCCTGTGTGTGTGTGTGTGTGTGTGTGTGTGTAAACATACATTTTGCTTCTCTTTGGAAAACACCTAGGAGTGAAATTACTGGTTCATAAGTAAATATGTATTTACCTTTATAAGAAACTGCCGAAGAGTTCTTCAAATAGTTAGACCATTTTGCATACCTACCAGCAACATATGAGTGTTCTAATTGTTTTTCATCCTCACCAGTATTTGGTGTAGCCAGTCTTTGATTAAGCCATTCTAGTGTGGATGAAATGTTGTCTCATTATGGTTTTAATTAGAATTTCCTTGATGACATTGACTACTTTTTCATGGGCTTATTGGCCATTCATGTATCTTCTTTCTTTAAGTGACTATTTAAATCTTCTGCCCATTTTTTCATTGGTTATCTTTTTATTGTTGATTTTTAAGGGATATTTTTATATTTTGGATACAAATATACTCTGTCTATATACTGATACCATGAATATATTTTTTTCCTCATCTGTGATTTACCTATTTATTTTTTAATGATACCTTTTAAGGAGTAGAAATTTTAAGTTTAGATGAAATCCAATTTACTAATATTTTGTTTATACATTTTTTGGCCCTTTAAAAAATATTAGCTTACTTCTAAGGTCACAAAAATATTTACCTATGTTTTTTAAAAGAAGTTTTATAGTTTGGCCTTTATAGGTATGTATATGATTCATTTCAAATTACTTTTTTTAATTAAGTTTTTTTTTTTTGAAAGCAAACACCTACTCCCTTCCTCAAAGATTCTGAAATTCTGTATTTTGACTTTGACTTGAGGCTTCTTGGTGAATTAGGCCATAGTTTGAGAGCAAGTGTTCTGTTGGCCAAGGCCACAACTTTGCCATTTATTCCTCAACAGTCTCTTAAGTTAAGTTCTTTGCTACACCGTCAGGGCACCTGGAGCTTCGCACATACTATAACATAAGAACAGAATGATGACATAATTGACAATAATGGGAAAACAAGGAGGACTAGGTTTAAGGATATTTAAAATATTTCATTGTTGGATAAATACTCATGACAACATGTCCTCTTTGGCAGGAAATTAAATCAGCCTAGAGAGGTACAAACTTCAAGGCCAAATTTAGTAAGAAAACAAACACTGAGTATAAGCTGGGCAGTTCACTCACTTTACAAATTAATAAACACATTCATTGAATCATTGAATTAATATCAATTATATGTCTATGTTCTCTTAACAAATGTTGACTACATGTCTACTGTTGTCTACTATGTGAAACTCTGTAAAAATATGCTCTTCCTTTTTCTCTATTTCTGATTCTAGATTTCCAATCATAAGATGAGATTGACATTTGTGTCCTAGAATTAGGTAGCTTTTGGCAGGGCTCATAAGACATGATCTGGGTTAGAATCCAAGACAAAGAGCCACCTGGGACAAGGATGTAAAATCCAGGACAGTTCAGGCCAATAGGAGACACTAGATATCTTATAAACAAATGACATTTTAAAAAGATGGAGAATTTAATTTCAAAGCAAGAATGATATTCAAGCATTACTGGTCTACCCCTCTTTTTCTTCTGGATATCTTTAGGAGACAAGTATTCTTTGTAGAATATTGTTTGGTTTATCAGAACTAAAATTTTGATGTGGTAAATAAAAGAGAGGGAATATTTATGTCATTATAATATTCACTGTCTTTTCTGACTTTTTAAAAAGCAGTTTTGGGTGCATAGAAAAATTGAATGGAGAGTACAGAAATTTCCCATAAACCCTCTGAACCCACACATTATCAATATCCCCCACCAGAATGGTACATTTGCTATAATTGATGAACCTATATTGACACATCATTATCACCCAAAGTCCATAGTTTATATTAGGACTCACTCTTGGGGTTGAGCATTCTATGAGTTTGGACAAATATGTGACATATTATCCACTCTTACGGTATCATACAAAGTCTTTTCACTGGCCCGTAAATCCTCTGTTCTCTCATCCCTTTCCTCTCTCCCCCCAACTCCTGTCAAGCACTGATCTTTCTACTGTTCCAACAGTTTTGTGTGTGGGAGAATGTCATATAGTTGGAATTATACATTAGGTTGCCTTTTCAGATTAGCTTCTTTCACTTAATAATATGCATTTACGATTCCATCATGTCTTTTCATGAATTCATAGCTCATTTCCTTTTAGATCTGAATAATATTTTTTGGTCTGCATGTACTACATTTTGTTGATCCATTCACAGACTTAAAAACATCTTGGTTGCCTTCAAATCTTGGCAATTATGAATAAAGCTGCTATATTCTCTTTGTAAAGTAATAAATGTGGATTATGTGTATAAACCTCTGGATATGGTTCTTTTCTCTCCTTAGTCATAACCATATATTTGATGACCTCATCTAGTTCCCCAGCTTAAATACCACTTGCAAGTTGACTGTTCGCAAATTTTTAACCTCATTCCAACCCTCTCTCTCCTGGGTTACAGACTCAGCTTTTCAAAGGCTTACTTGCTATCACACTTGGATGTCCAGTAGGCATATCAAGTAAACATGTTCAAAACTGAATTCCTGATCTTTTCTTCCTCCCCCAGCCTCAAATCTGCTCTACTGATAGCCTTGTCTGAATCTGTCCAGCTGATGTTAACTCTATCTTTCCAGTTGCTCAGACCCCAAACACTTGAATTCTTGAATACCTGTCTTTCACTCACATCCTTATTTAACCCATCTAGAAATCATGCAGAATATTCAAAGTTGTATACCTCCATATGCAGCTCTACCATCTGTTCCTACTCACTCCACCAGAGCTATCATCTGCTTTAAACTACCACCATGTCTCACCTAGACTACTGGTCTCAGCACTGAGTCTTCTTTCACTTTTATTATTATTATTTTAGTTTGAAATGATCGCAAAGGGGATCCCTGGGTGGCGCAGTGGTTTGGCACCTGCCTTTGGCCCAGGGCGTGATCCTGGAGACCCGGGATCGAATCCCACATCGGGCTCCCTGCATGGAGCCTGCTTCTCCCTCTGCCTATGTCTCTGCCTCTCTCTCTCTCTCTCTGTGACTATCATGAATAAATAAATAAAATCTTTAAAAAAAAAAAAAAGAAATGATCACAAAGTTACAGAAAAGATGCAAGTTCTGTACAAAGAACTTATTTTTCCTGAACCATTTGAGCATAAATTACTGACCTGATGCCTCACCACCTCCCTGCCCCAATACCTTGTATATTTCCTACCAGCAAGGATATTATCCTAAATAACAACAATGCACCACAAAAATCAGGAAATTAAAAATGATATGTCTCTATTACTTAATCTGCAGACCATGTTTAAGTTTTGGGACCCTGTTGGTCCCCAAAACTATCTTTTATAGCAAAAGGACCCAGCTTTATGCCCTGAGTTGCACTTAGTTGTCATGTCTCTTTAGAAAACATTAGTTTGGAACATTTCCCCAGTATTTCCTTGACTTTCAAGACGTTGATATTTTTGAAGATCACAGACCAGCTATATTGTAAGTCATTTCCCAATATCAGTCTGTTTCATGTTTCCTCATAAATAAATTCAAATTATGCAGCTTTGCAGGCATATTACATAAGTGAGCTGTGTTTTTCTCACTGCACCCTGCTGGGTGGTGCATAACTTCTTCAAATTTGTTTTATTACTGATGAAGTTCAGTTTAATCACTTAGCACCTGCCAGACTTTTCCACTATAAAGTTATTATGTGTCTTTTATAATTAATGAGAATTTTGCATGCAGGTACTTGGAAACTATGTAAATAGTCCATTCCTCATTACACTTAAAATTTGTCTTTTTTTTTTTTGTATCAGTATGGATTCACAGTTTCCAAGTATATTTAATTTTTAACTTTAAAAAATTTCACAGTTTTTTATTTTATCATTTTATCCCTATTTTACATATTGCCATCACCAGTTATTTTAATGCTCAAATTGTCCCTAATTTGGTTGGTGGGAACTGTTTCCAGTTGGCTTCTATATCCTTTTGCCATGTGACCATCATTTTTTAAAAAGATTTTCTTGTTTTTTGGTACAAGATTGTTCAGGCTCACCTTATACTTTCCCTGTCTGGACTTTGGATTCAGGTATTTTTTCCAAAAAAATTCTGCTTCTTTGCTGTAGATCATCTCCTTTCCCCCAGACACCCTTCTCTCATGCTCCTGACTCTGATTCCTCTAGCCAGGCTTCTTGCCTGGGATATCCTGCTTCCTCTGTTTGGTCTCTGACATCCTGTGCCAGCTGCCCCCCACCCCAGACACCCTCCTAGCTGGTTCAGGCAGAGGATTTTGAAAACCAAAATCAGATCGTATCACTTTTCTGGCTCAAAACCCCCAAAGAGCTCCATTTCACTCAGAGTAAAAGCCAGAGTCCACAGCATATGGTACAAGCTTCAGCGCGATGCTGATCCATCCTCCGTTTCCATGCCCATCACCTCCACTACTTTTTCCCCCTCCATGTACATACCAGGTCCTCTCCTGTGGAACACTTTTATTCTTCCTTCTGGAAAGCTTCTTCCTCCAGAAAACCTGTGGCCAGCTGCCCCACTTTCTTCAAGTCTTTGCTGAAATCTCACAGTTTCAACGAGACCTACCCTGATTCACCTGTTGAAAACACTGCAAATTTCCCTGTGCTTCAGTTGATGTTTGGAAGCAAATGCCACAGGCTATGGGCTGAAAGGAAGCACAAAGCCAAGGGATCTGAGTGGCTCCTGTCAGAGAAGGTGAGAGGAAATTAAAATTTGCACAGGCAGCTCCCAAAAAAGGGGCAGGGACTGTGGGGGAAAGTGGGAACAGCCCGGAGATGGTACAAACTAGAACCATCTCGGAGATGGTACAAACTAGACCCAGAGATGATCCAGGAACACTGAAGAATGGGCATCTCACACTCGGGCAGAAGCTGTTCCTTGGACATTGCAGCTATGTGGCTATGTTGTTGGGGTGCACTTTGTGTTTGACCCAGGAAGACTGAGAATTCAGCAGGAACATCCCACTGAGATGAAAGGTGTCAGTGAGAACATACACACCTCTGGGAAACCTTGGAGAAGACATTGGCCTTCTCACAGCATATAGAATAATAGACTAAGATGCTGAAACAAGCCTTTAAAGGGCAGGATGATCTACAAAGTCTGGGGGGCTTTTGTGACTCCTAGCTACAGGTGATACACAAGGATGCAAGAGTCCTCCCAAAGTCCATCACTTTGATCCGATCCAGAGGAATATCTATTACATTCGCAGAGAGAGTTTGCCATCCAAAGAATTTCATCTGAAACTGCCAGATGTGCTCTGGGAATGCAGAGAGTCTGGAATGAAATGGAGAAATCTCCTCAAATTG
Organism: Canis lupus familiaris; assembly: GCF_011100685.1. NCBI lineage: Eukaryota > Metazoa > Chordata > Mammalia > Carnivora > Canidae > Canis > Canis lupus. The sequence goes on from NC_049226.1 coordinate 22,822,957, forward strand.
GGAGGAGAGAGAGTGGGCTGGGCAGAGCACAAAACCATGGGATCAAATATAATACACTCTCATGTATCATGCACTTAAACATCAGTGCATGTTAAAACAGAGACACCATGGAATAGACTGCAACACTGGTTCTCATTTTTTAAAAACCTTGAATTTTGCACTTAAGGTAACCTGCTTCACATTGTGCCTTTGGACTCTGGGAGTTTATTCCCCTCTGCCACTTAAAAGCATGGGTTACCATGGTTTAAGAGTTAGAAAAGCACTGGAGAAAGGTAAGAACACTGAAGGGTCCCTTGCCTGTCACTGTTGGCCTTGGGTACATTACCAAACTCATCAGTTTTCTCACTTATAAAGTAAGGAGGTTGACTAGATGATTTTTAGTTGGGCTGCTTTTGGCATTTAGAAATGCCCTCAGACTTTGTCTGTCCTTCCCTCCTCTTAACATTTTTTTTTTTCTGGAGGCATATTCTATTCTCTCTTCTCTACCATTTGCCTTTTTCTTCATCCTCTGAGTTTCTATTGTTTTAGAACATTGATCTTTACCTGGTGCACTCTGATTGTGCTATCTCTATGTTCTGGACAGTTCTTAATATTTAGTTTCTATCTCTGCTATCAATTGCTCAGTATGTCCATTTCCATTTAATTTCTTATACCTGAAAAGAACCTGACTGGCACAGTTCATCTTTTTGAAACAGTTTTCACCCATTGACTGTTGGCCAGTCAATAGAAGAGGTACCCTAAGATTAGCTACCGATCCTGATACAACCAGTCATAGTCAGTGAGCCATAAGGTTCTATGTTAGAAAACATGGCTACTATTCCTTGCAGGGCTGTAGGGAAGTCCTTAGAAGTAATGCAATTGGCAAGAATCACCAATTAAAAAAAAAGATTTAACTAACACCTCTTTTAACACTTATCAGTTCTGTAATAGGTAAGACAGTGTGTCTCATACCCAGGTTCATTATTATTATCATTTTCACACTTAGGACCTTATTTCCAGTATGTTAATGTAATTTATAATATTCACTTATGTAAAGAACTTCTAGAAAGTGAACACAACATAAAAGTTTTTTAGGCTGAGTAAAGATACAAGTTAATTTTCTATTCAATTCTTTTCACTCAATTCAATATATTCAGATATTTATTGAATACCAATTCTGGACTGGATACTGTTCTAAGTAATGATGATATATATAGCAGGGGATAAAACAAAATCCCTGCTGATATGGAGCTAACACTCTGGAGAAATCTAAGTAAGTTTTTGTTTGCTTGTTTCTTTTTCTTTCTCTCTTTTTTATTTTTAATTTTCAGCACAGAGACTCACATATCCCCTACCTATGAGTCAGATCTCAACACTTTGTCACAGTTGTTTCAGTTTTGTTTTCTTAAAGAAAAAAACATTGCATATCGAGTCAAAACCCTCTCTGTAGCCTCCAGTTCATTTCCTTGTCATCCCCCTTTCCCAGAGGGCAATGGACAGAATTGTGTCCTATCAAAAGTCCAATGTTGAAGCCTTACCTCCCAATGCAATTGCATTTGGAGATAGGGCCTAGAAAGAGATAGTAAGGTCAAATGAGGTCATTAGAGTGGAGCCCTAATCCAACGGGGCTGGTGTCATAATAGAAGAGGAAAAGATACCAGAGCTCTCCCTTTACCATGTGACGACAGTGAGGAGGTGGCCATCTATAAGCCAGGAAGGAGGTCCTCAGCATCTAGAACCTTAATTTTGGACTTCTCAGCTTCCAGAACCATGAGAAAAAATCTTTCTGTTCAATCCACCCCGTTATGGTATTTTGTTGTAGCAGCCTAAGCAGAGTAAGACATAGAAGTAACTACCATTCTGAATTTGGTATTTATCAACCCCAACCAAGCAGGATTTATACTTTTATTAGATTTATATGGATCCATGAACAAGAATTATGTAGTAGGTTTTTTTTTTTGCAGCTTTAAAAACTTTATATAAAGAGCATCATGCTCTACATACATTGCATATTCTAGATAAGTAGTCTATTTTCATTACAGCCACCTTTGAAAATTTGGTGAAAGTTTTAGCCAACTACCCTACAGAAAAATGTGCAACATGTTGTATATAATTTAAGACAGTTCATAAACTGTGCAACTCAATTAGAAAGCCCCAACTTTTGCTCTAGTTGTATTTTACTCTTCAGAATATTCATCCCATAATATTGTGTAAGTCCATAATCATGTAGATATGGAATAAATCATGATCCCTGTTTACTGAGACTGGAATGTGGACTTATATTTTGGAGAGATATATAATAATAAACATTAGAAATAAAAATAGTTTTCTTTTGAGTCACCAGAAAATTAAATTATCTCTATATTCCATTTTTTCAAGTTTTCTAAATAATCGAAGTCCAGTAGAAGGGAATCACATGGGAGTGATATTGGCTTGATACAAAGGAGTTAATAAAAAATAGGCTTCATTTGACCCGACAGGAAGAGTTTGAACTATTACAAATGAATAGAACAACAACAAAAAAAACATTCCTGTAATTCAGTACTCTGATTGCTACAGTTAAATATCAAGTCTTATCTTTTTCCCCTATAAAATGCGAGGACACTCATCTACCTCCCTGGGAAACTGGAAAGCTGGGGATTTTTTTCAAAAACCCGGTATGAAGTTTCTTGGAAAAGATGCCTAGCATAAGGATATAATTATTTTTTGGCATGCTGGCAGGTGCCTCTGTGCTGCACTTTGCTTTTCTCTGATAGCAGCCCAATACTGTGAAAGACATTCAAGGCCAAATGAACATTTACAGATGAATTACCACCTGCCACGAACACAGAAAGAAATATTGATGTTAAATAGAGCTATTTGAGAACTCTAGTAGGGAGAAAAAGGGTGGAACCTGTGAGAGCTGATGAGCCCAGCCAACTTCCAGAAAGGCAAGGTTAACCTGTCCTGCAGAGGATAACACAAGTCTAGAATTGAAGGGGATGGTATTATCTGGGAATCACATTCTTGTTTCTGTTAAACCTGGCATTGCCTATCTTCATCAAGGAGTGCTGGGAGCTGTGAAGAAGATGCATTCTGAGATTAACTCTGGAGCAAATATTTCCCAGGCAGAAAGGAAAAGAAAAAGGCTATGTTAGCTATGGTAAAGATGAGAAATAGAAGATAATGTATATAGTCAGAGAAAGAAGTCTGTGGACATAAGATTCAATAGAAACTGAGGTCATTTTTGGAGAAGTAAAGCAGCAGAGAGACAGAAGGAGAGAAGCTGAATTGCTAATCCATGTAAGGAGACAGACATTCTGTACATTATTCTGATAGGTGCTGGCTAGGTGGACAGAACAGAACAGAGGACCAGCACACATCCTTGAGTCCATATACATATCTATCTATCTATCTATCTATCTATCTATCTATCTATCTATCATCTATCAGAGGGGTGAGAGAAAGATCAATCTCTGGTGGGATAAAAGAGAAGAGAGAGTACTAAGAAGATTTAGAAGGAGACAGAGAAAGCAAGAAGAATAGAATAACCACATCTTGACTGACTGCCCATATGGCCTATTTTCTCCTGAAAACTGTGGTAGGTTGAAAACTGACTCTTCGAAAGATGTCCATCATATATAATGGATGTATATTTTCAGCTGTAGCCACATCTGAGGCTACTTTGGAAAAACGGCATCGGAAATCAAATAGAGATTTTCAGTAGCACAGAATGGCTGCATTCTCCTCCACTTCTCCAATAAGTATTCATCAGTGGCTCAGAACAGCCTGGTAAGAGAGCCTAGTTGCTGACTTCACATGTGTACTTCACATACACACAGAGAGAGAGCAAGAGTGAGAGAGTAAGAGCAGGAGGAAGAGAGAGAGAGAGAGAGACAGAGACAGAGACAGAGAGACAGAGACAAAGACAGAGAGAGAGAGAGAGAGAGAGAGAGAGATTATCCTGGATTCACCCTAAATGAAAACAAGTGTATCTGTATAAGAGGGAGGCAGAGGGAGATTTGATGCACACACGGAAGCAGAGATCGCAATGATGTGGCCACGAGCCACAGATGCCAGCAGCCAGCAGAAGCTGGAAGAAGCCAGGACTGGATTCTCCCCTAGAACCTGGAGGAAGCATGTCCCCACTGATACCTTGATTTCCACCCAAGCTGGAAGCTGATTTTGGACTTCTGGCCTCCAGAACTGTGTGAAAATAAATTTCAGATTTTGTAAGCCACCCAGTTGGTGTTAATTTGTCACAGTGGCCACAGGGACCTACCACAGACACCAAAATGGAAATCAGTCACACGGCAGGGACAGCAAACATTACAAATGAGATGGCTCCTCGAATGAGGGTTTGAGAGTCACAGAATTCTGACAGCCCCCATGTTATCTTCTTTGGCATCTGAGTAACATCGCCATGTGAGTTTCCCAAAGTAACAAGGTATATGAGGAAAGATTTAAGTGTTTATCTTGCCTTTTCAGTACAGTTGTATTTTAGTATAGCAATTGATTAGGAAAGGCTTTAAAAAAAAAACAGGGAGAAGGAATTACAGAATTAGGAAATCACCAATTTTTGATCCCTAATAAAAAAAGATTAAGGCAAAGATCAAGTATAGGTCATCGGTAGTTACTAAAACCATTAGATTAGCCATTCTCAAAGTCAGCTGCTCTGTGCAATCACTGAGGGGCTTTGAGAACTCTGACACCTGTATCCAACCACCAGCGGTTCTGATAACATTGGCCTAGAATGGGTTCTGGGCCTCAAAATAGAAGTTCCGAGGTGATTTCTAGTGAGCAGCCCAGGTTACAAACCACTGCTGTCAAAATATCAGGCCACAGATATGATTGATTGATTGATTCACTCAGGCTAATGGCACAAGGAGAAATGTACCTTACAATGGAAAGATCTGGCTGCCAGTACCTGAACCCAGAGTTCAAATTTAGCACTAGTGTACTTAGAACTACCAGACATTACGCACCGTTTGATGTGATACAATACACGATCATACCGTGATGGGTATAAAATAATGTCCTTAACTATGTGAAATCCCACGTCAAATTAAAATTTGTATCTGTGCTACGTGCTACCAAGGAAAGACCCGTGATGTCAGGAGAGTGTCTAGCAGAGCCAGACCTCACATGCGAAGTCAGGACCACAGGGTCTGGGCTGCACAGGCAATCATGAAATCCATACACCTCAAGTCACTCCTGCTAGCTGGACCTTTCCAATTTCACTCCTGCTATATCCCCTGGCCAGGTCGAGTTGGGTTCATGGGAGAGTGGGAAGCCTGTATCACAGGCTTCGGGCAAGTGTCTCATAGCCTCCTCCCTTGCTGCCTCCCATCACGGTGACAGAGCCCTAAAGGAGACCCCCCTGCTCCTGCCAAGGTACCCACTTGCCCTTGCCAAGGGCACTGTGACCAGCATGTCATCCACTGACACTGGCCCTGCACACCAGCTCTTGATTCATCACTGTGTCTTCCTGTGGAAGTGTGCCAGACAGAGAGAGGCACTGGCGTTAGCATCAAGCAGTCTTGTGTCTGAATTCTTTTTCTGCCACTTACCAGCAATTTGACCTGAAGCCTATATAAGCTCTCTGAGCCTCGATGTTTCTCATCTTCAAAATGGGACCATTAATACCTACTTCACAGTGTAATTGTGAGAACAAAATAAGATAATGAGTAGGGAGCACCTAGGGAAAGATGTAATGCATAGTTAGGTAGTGGATGAATGGTCTCCTTCTGCTTTAAACTCTAACCATTTTCCCCTCAAACAGGTGGGAAGAATGAGCCACCAGTGTGGTAGTCTGCCTTGTGCCCTCAGAATATACATAAATGCTGCTGCTAGATAGTTTTATTTGATTACTTCTCCATGGGGCTTTCCCCAATGTCTAAAACTCCAACTGCGTGGATGAGAAGGTACCTACCAGCGTCTATGTGCTGGAGGCATCCTCACCCCCGAGCTCTGCCCCCACACCAAGCTTCAAATGGAATTTCTCCCGCACACAGAAAGGGCCTCATTCCACATCCACTTCTTTCATGAACAGTCATCTATCGGGGACTTCTGGGCGTCATTTTAACTACTTGAGGAAGTGAGTAGGTATACCCAGAGGAGGTGACGCATAGTAAACTCAAATGCAAATAGATATATAATATGATTCCAGATGAGTCCTGTGAAAAAAATTAAATGAAGCCATTGGATAGAGAGTGAAGGAGGGCAGGAAGGATTTTCTTCAGCTTGAGTGATCACAGAATTTTTTTTTTTTTTTTGTCTAGGAGAGAGATTTCAACTGAAAAGACTGAATGAGAACAGAGTCCCAAGAAGACCACGGGAAAGAGCTTTCCAGAGGGAGGCAGTAGCTGACACAAGGGCCGAAGCTACAGTCCGCTGGGAGATCTGAAGGCCTGAAAGGAGGCCAGTGTGAATGGAGCTGAGTGGTGAGAGAGAAAGTCAAAAAGAGAGGCTGGAGTCAGATCATTCGAGGCCAGGGTAAGGAGCAGGATTTTATTCCACTGGAGTGGAAAGCCACAGGGGGACTTTCAGCTAGGCAATGGATGCTCTGATTTTCACCTTTGGAAGGTCCCTATGACTGCTGTGTGGGTAAGGAGGAGAGAAGGAGGAAGGTGGAGCTGGGCTGACCAGGGAGGGGTTATCACATCATCCCGGAGAGACGATGGCAGCTCAGATTTGGGTGACAGCAACAGACATGGTGGGGACTGGGAGGATGTGTGATCTGCTTCAGAGCGGACCGTCAGGACACGTTAACTCCCTATGAGGGTAAGGGAAGGAGGAGAATCAGAAGGACTCCATAGTCAGAGAAAGACAAACACCATATGATTTCACTCCTATGTGAAATGTAAGAAACAAAACAGATGAACAAGGAAAAAAAGAGACAACCAAGAAATAAACTCTTAACTAGAGAGGACAGATTGGTGGTTACCAGGGAGGAGGTGTGGGGGATGGGTGAAGCAGGTGAAGGGGATTGAGAGCACACCTATCAGGATGAGCACTGAGTCACGTATAGAAGTGTTGAATCACTGTACTGTACACCTGAAATTAGTAGAACACTGTATGTTAACTATACTGGAACTAAAAGAAAAAAGAATGACTTCAGATTGTCAACCTAAGAAGCTGGTGACTGGTGGTGCCATTTAATTCCATGGATAAGACTTTTGGGGAGAGTAGATCTGGAGAATCATTAACCCCTCAGATTAGGAGGTATTAAAGCTGTGGGGAAGAGTCCAGATGGTGAGGTAGAAAGGTCCAAGGACAGATCCCCAGGGCACCCAACATATGGGGTGCTAAGCATTCCCACCACAGCCTCACAGCCTCCTGACCCACTGGGCTCCTCACCTAGAGCTACCCCTTCCTGGCCCCATTCAAAGCAAAGGGCTCCCCTCTCTCATCCCAGTCAAGCCTGATTTTGCCTTTATCTCAATCCCAGCTGCTCCTACAAACTGTCTTCTTCACTTCCTTGCACGTGGCCTCGCTTGCATACTTTTATCTTTTTGGTTTGCATGAGTCCTGTTGCTTCCCCTAAATTGCAGCCTCCTGGAAAGCAGCAAATAGGTCTCATAAATCCCTGCATCGTCCTCAAAATCTGACAGAAAACCATTCAGTGCTCCCAAGTCCATGTTGATTGAGGGACTAAGGCCGCTTGGGAAAATGCCTCAGAGTGTGGGTGACCCCCACACTCCCGGCTCACCCCCTCCGGGCGCTGCCACCAGGCGGGGGTGAGCCGGGGCCTGTCGCCTCCACCATCAGGGCTGCGGTGAGCCCCGGAAATTTCCCCACCTGGCAGGTGCGCAGAATGAAGTACAAAGAGGTGAAATTACTTTTTTTGTAAACACACACAGACGCACACACACAACGCAACAGGGAGAAAGGGGAGAAGCCTTCAGCGCCCACTCCAGGGCCCTGGACCACGAGATCTGTTTGGTGAAGAAGACAAGCCAGTTTGGCTGGAGCACCGACTCGCCTCGGGAGGTGGTGGCAGGGTGTCACCTCTGGGTTCCTCTGTCTTGCTTGACTCTCGAAGCTCACGGGGCTGTCGTGGGCTGCGGCCAGAAAGCTGGCTTCTCAAGGCCCAAGCTGGGTCTGGTGGCCGCACAGAAGACAAAGAAGATGGCAGGAGGGAGGACAGCCAGGGAGGAGGGCGACGGAAGGGAAGCTGTGCGCAGGCCCGAGACACAAAGGGGAGCCTGCGGTGGCAGGTGTCGGGGAGGAAGAACACAAGGCCGCTGCTGAACGCAGAGCAGCCGCAACCACCAGCAGCCCAGAGATGGAAAGAGCAGGAAAAGAACAGAAAAGCACAATGTGGAACAGGGATCAGAGAAGCAGACGAACGCGGACACAGTCAGGAGGAACAGGTGAAGTGCGGGTTCCCGGGAAACGACTTGGAAAATGACATCAACTCTTTTTAGGACACGCTGGGAAATACTTTGGGGCCTTTGGATTACTTAGGCCAACAAGGATGAGCGCAGAGGCCTTTAATGGAATTATTATTATTTTTTTTTAATTTTTTTTATTTATTTATGATAGTCACAGAGAGAGAGAGAGAGGCAGAGACACAGGCAGAGGGAGAAGCAGGCTCCATGCACTGGGAGCCTGATGTGGGATTCGATCCCGGGTCTCCAGGATCACGCCCTGGGCCAAAGGCAGGCGCCAAACCGCTGCGCCACCCAGGGATCCCGTCTTTAATGGAATTAGATGTAATACATTATCAATGAACTTTAGTGGTATAGCACGTGGTTGGGTTTTTTGGAAATCCAGAAAAATTAGGTAATATGTAATTTGTATAATTCATGAAAGTCATGAGAGAAGGAGCTGTTTTCACTTACTGTAACTTACTGTAACCCAGACTTACTATCATGTGTGTACTTAGGTCAATCAGTGAGTTTTCGCTGATATTTCTGTTGATAATGATAACCAGTTATGGGCGCAGAAAGGAAACAAAATGCAGAAAGGAAAGGGGTGGCTTCTCTCTGAGGCCTTCTGCACTGCCTTCTGGCTCTAAGTGCAAATTCTAAGACCTAAAATAATTGGGAAGATCTGACAATGGTCAAAATGGATTTATAAAAGCTAAAATGCGGGATGCCTGGGTGGCTCAGCGGTCGAATGTCTGCCTTCAGCTCAGGGTATGATCCGAGGTCATGGGATCAAGTCCCACATTAGGCTCCCCACCTGGGGAGCCTGTTTCTTCCTCTGCCTATGTCTCTGCCTATGTCTCTCATGAATAAATAAGTAAAAAAATCTTTTAAAAAAGCTAAAATGCTTAACAACTATTACTAAGAGCTCAGTCCATTTTTAGAGATAGATGAATGAATACCCATGTATCCATTTTGCTTAGAGTCAGCAATCCAGAAAGCAACAGGGTCCCATGGGCCATCCACCCATGGTCCACCCATGGCCCACCTGGGCTTGCAGAAATAGAGAGTCCATTTGATGTTTTCTGGATGATTGACATGAAATAGAGTTAGGGAGAAGATGGGATTATTGCCCACAAGTCAATTTGTTCTTTTGTTTCATTCAAGTATTGCTTTTGGTTCTCACTGGCACAAGTGATATTAAGAAAGATACCACAAAAAATATGAGATCTGAAAAAACTCAATTAAAAAAAGGCCCATTTTAAAGGACTTGAATAGAGGTTTCTCCAAAGAAGAAGTATGGTATATGTTCAACAGGTATCTGAAAAAGTACTCAACATCACATATCACTGGGGAAACAAATCAAAATCACTATGAGATATGACCTCACATCTGTCCAGATGGTGATGATCAAAAACAAATCAAAACAAAACACAAAAGTCAGCAAATGTTGGTGAAGGTGTAGAGAAATTAGAACTGCACACTATTGTTAGGAATACAGAATGGTGCAGATGCTATAGGAAACAGTATATAAATTCCCCCCAAAATAAGAGAAATAGAACGACTATATATTCCAGCAATCCCATTTTTGGATATTTATCCAAAAGAATTGAAATTAGGATCTAGACGAGATATTGGCACTTTTTTGTTCATTGTAGCACTGTTTACAATCTCCAAGATGTGATGCAGACGCAGCCTCAATGCTCATTGGCAGAGGAAGGAATAAAGAAAATGTGGTATATAGATGCAGTGGAATACTATTTAGCTGTAAAGAAGGAGAAAATTCTGCAATATGTAGCAAAAAGGAGAAACCTTGAGAACATTATGCTAAGTGAAATAAGCCGGTCACCGAAAGACAAGTACTGCACGATTCCACTTATGTGAGGTACTTAAGATAGTAAATGATTAGAATCAGAAAGTAAAATGGTGGTTGGCAGAGGCTGAGGGGAGAGGGAAGTGGGCATAAAGTTCTGCAGGATGACTAAGTCCTAGGATCTGACATACAACATTGTGCCTATAGTCAACAATACTTCACTATGCACTTAAAATTTTGTTAAAAAGGTAGAGCTCATGTTTTCTTACTACAATAAAATAAAGTCAAACAAAACAACAAAAGACAAGGATCAATATATCACTACAAACTTTTAAATTGATAGTACTTTAAAAAAATCAAGAGGTCCAAATATATTTCAGAAATAAAGAAACATTTATTTAAGGAGTGCAAAAAAAATTACACTGGAGATTGAGCATGGTTAGCCACGAAGTATCCACCCATCGTCTGACACCAATGAGCTAAATGATTTGTTCTGTGGTCACTTCTAGATTCCTTGGTACACTAATCTAATCTCTAGTTTCAAGGCCCTTGGGAACTCTTTGTAGGTGGTCATGTCAGGTCCAGTTTAGACTATGGGTAAGGTTACCCTAAAATATGGAGAAAATTGACCATGGCTTTGGACTTGTTCAGGAAGCTCCCAAACTCCCTGGGGAGGGAGATAAGAATAGGTCTTGTGAATGTACATGATTGCTGGAGCAAGCCTGTCCACTCAGTAGCTTGGGACCGGTTATGGCTCTGAACAGTGAAAGAGCCTTAGGATTATAGCAGATGGGGGTTCCTAGGTGTCTGCCAACAGCATTGTCCATTCCCATGGCCCTTTGATAGGCAGAAACTATTTGGAGAGGAAATGTTATATATTGCCTTCTCAGTGTTTTGGGACCAGAGTGTCCAAAGTAATTCGAGTACAGTAAATGCAAGTTCCCAACAGAAGGCTGGTGTTTCATTCTCCCACCTTCTGGTCAGCAATAAGCCCACTAAAACCACACAGAAGGAAGAGATTTTTCTCAAGTTTGCAGCCAGTCATAGTGGAAGCAGCCCTCCCTTCCATCCAAAGAACTGCATTCCTGATGCACAACCAGAAATATTTCATACCTTCCCAGGACAAAACAGGACCAATAAGATAATGCCCCTAAAGCCACCCCTTGACCCTTTGGCAGGTGGCCACTCTATATTGCACTTTCCTTACAAGTTATCCTTTTCAGATGCGGCCTCTGCTCCTTCTCCCAGGGCAGTTGGCAGTGAATGGGACGCTCTGCATAAAGAATGACCAGTGAGGCTTTTCATCAGAGCACAGGGAAGCTGTGTTTGAAACGACTCCACACTTGTCTTAATAGGCACGACCTTTCCTCCTGGGACACATTTTTCACTGCCATGCCCGCCTTGTAGCCTGAATTGGGACAGTGATTCATTTGGGTTTTTCACATTCTCTCTTTCAATACTGGAAGAAGCCCTGGGTCATTTATAGTTCGGACCTTGGCCCCTCTCTTCCTTTATTCATAAAAAAGCATGAACACTCTCCCTGTTCATAGGGAGGCCTGGTTTAGTTTCACCCCATTCCCTTGTGTTCCTAAGGTCAGTATTTTTGTCTTTGCTCCTTACATAGATTGTTTTTACATATCTGATGAAAAAGAAAGTCAAAGAAGACGAGTAGGAGCCCTTGTCGCTCTGTGGCTTGTGAAGTCCTGTGTAGCCCTGTCTTGTCAGCCCAGTTTTCATGTGCCTGGAAGTGTTTTTCCCCTGGGAAGTACAATTACAGGGGGTGGATTTGGGCTCAGTATGAAGACAAGCCAATAGCAACTACAAGTGCCTGAGGAAGAAGTGGGGAGCTTCATGGCCTCTGCGGTATATTGTCTGTGCAGCGGCCAATGACCACATATCAGAGACAACATTAGGAAGGATTCATGGATCAGATTAGGGGTGTCTCAAAAGAGTCAAACGTTTGAGTATTTTTTAGGCTAGGAATATGGAAAGAGAACAGTAAGGCAGTCTAGCAGGATCCTCTAGAGTCAAGGATTCCTCAGGTTCCTTTCAACCTTAGACTGTATCTACAAGCAAATACTCAGATCTTTCAGACATATCTTAGACACAGCTGGTTTCTTAGAGTTTTTGACCTGGAAGGATCTTTAGGGATCATTTTTGTTGAGTTTATTAATAGAAGAAAAAAATTAATTTCCAAAAGGTGAAGTATTTTCTTCTAGATACAGCTAGTTGTGTTGTTTATTAAAAACAAAACAAAACAAAATAGACCTGCTCTATGGTTACAGAATAGGGCAAAACATTTAGGCAAAAGGTGTTCTAAATTTTTCTTCTGACCGGGGTTGGAAATTCCTACTTCTCTATCCTCTATTATAATTATGGTTTGGGAGAGGGCCTAATTTTGCCCCCCTATATAACACCCTGATTCATGAGACGCGGGAAGAAAGTGGTGGTGGTGGCGTGGGTTCCTGCTAAGACCTCAGAAGCATCATCCAGGAGGAAGTAGCATAGCAACAAGCAGGAAGGTAGTGAGATGTTTCCATGGTGTGATTTAAGGGGGTACCATGGTTACCATTCCATACACCAGTGCCAATCATCTTTCTATAAGAATAGTCTCATTGCTTTGGGCCTTGAAATCATTTGCAACCTTTAGAATTCTCCGTTTAAAAAGAACAGTTAATGTATCTAATTCTATCAGTTAATACATTAGTTTGTCACTAGCACGTTGAATATCTCCTAGGTGCTAGGCCAATAATGATCTTTCTCTCTCTCTCTCTCTTAACCTCTTAATTTATTAGTTGTTAGATACTTGAGAACAAGGCTCTGTAGGGAATGGCATACAAACTAAGAACCTTGGGGTTGGGTACCAGGATGGTTAGGAAGGTGAACATTGGATTTAGATATAACTGGGTCCTACTATCAACTCTGCCACTTAGTACGGCGACCTTGGGAAAGTTAGCCAGCTACTGTATGGAATCACAAATCTCCTTATTTGTAAAATAGGGATAACAATTATACTTCTTAGGGTTAGTTAGGGTTAGTTTTGAGAATTGATTAAATAATCCCTGTTGGGCACTTGAAACAGTGCGAGGCACATATAAAGTATTTCATGAATGGTAATTATTTCTGCTGTAATATCAGCTTCGAAGACATAGACTTGAAGAGGGTAGGGGAGAGGCACCAAAGAAAAGTTATATCCCTGAAACAGGTCTTCTCAAAGTCAACTTTATCCACGCAATCTTATCTCTACAGGAAAGATTGTGTATCAGATCAAAGCCAAGGGACACAGCCATGTGGCCACATTGCAGAGGTGTCCTCTCCTCCAGGCAAGCTCTGGGAGGATGGCAAGTATGTGTTCACATGTGCATGGCATCCGGCTTTTCAACCTGCCCTCTAGTCTCATTTTTCCTCCTCATCCCAACCTTCCTTGGAATTTCTAACCTCTAGGTAATTATACATGTTGTTTCTTCTGTCTGGAAAACATTTGGCTCAACTGGCCTGATTTCTTTCTACTTGGCCTTCAGGTCTCAGCTTAGATTTAACTTTCCCTGGGAAGCCCCAACGAGGCTGGGTGGAGTGCCCCTCTTGTGTGCTTCCCCACAGCCCTGCCAGAGACTGTACGACATTCATCATGATTGCTTATCTTCCCCACTAGGTTGAAATTTAGTGAGAGCAGGGGCCTCATCTAGGGGGTTCCCCTAGAAGTTGGGGTTCTCTGAACCTACCTTATGTGTCAAGGTACAACAAGATCATTTAGTTGCTCTGAAAATATTGCTTATTAGGATACTATCAATATTGTTCTCCTTTTCCCTTGTAGAAATTATCTGCAGATTATTTGTCAAAACATGGAGGGTTCTTCATAAACTTAAAAATAATGCATGTAGGGACCATTTCTGCTTACCCGATCCATGCTTGACCAGGATGTTGGTGCTTCAGCTGATGAAGAAAAACGTGTATCTGATCTAGCAGCTGGTGGACACGTCTTCCAAGGCATTTTTTAAAGGGCCATGTTAAATCACTGTGAAAGGAAAACAGATTTGGGTTTCTTCTCAGTGGGAATCTAGGCTATTTTGGACACAAAAGCTCTCAATTACTTTCCCCGACACCGGGACTTTTCCAATTTAGCATGTGACCTCTTCTGAATCGGTGGGTGACATAGGGTAACCACATATTTATCATTCAAACCGAGGCACTTTTGAGCTCCAGCCTGTGCCCTAGGCCTGATACCGTTCCCCTTTGTTTCATGTGTTGGACAACTGAAAGAGGAATCACAGACCTAACTTCCTCTAGAGCAGGGGGATTGGAAGGGAGCACTTACTACATAGTGTCAGATGCATGTGTGGTTAAAAAACCTTAGTCCAGTTGCTGTGCAACCGGGATTTGGAATGGAAGAAAAACAACATGTGGTAGCAAGTGGTTTATCTTTCCATTAAAAAATGATTTATTTTGAAAAGATTTCCAACTTAAAAAGAACACTTGGAATGGGGGGCACCTGGGTAGCTTGGTCAATTAAGCACCCAACTCCCGGTCTCAGCTCAGGTCTTGGGGTTGTGAGATTGAGCCCTGCGTCATGGTCAGTGCTCAGCATGGTGTCTGCTTGAGATTCTCTCTCTCCCTCTGCTCCTCCTCTGCTTGCACTCTCTCTCTCTCAAATAAATAAATAAGTCTTTTTTTTTTTTTTAAAGAACACTTGGAAGTCAACCACAAACAAGTGTGAGTTTCCCTTACCCAGATTCCCTAACTGCTAATATTTCACTGCATTGGCTCCATTTCTCTTTTTTCTCTCCGCAGTTCTGTCTCTCAATGGTGTGATTTGGAAAGAATAGAGGAAAGTCCAGGCTTCTTCTTAAAATCATTGACATGGTATCAGCAGGAAGGCTTGGGAAGCAACCAAGCAAGAAGGGCTGGAAATTGGAGAACACAAGTATTTTTTGTAGGCAACCTCTGTTTGCTGGGCACTCAGGTAACTACTTTGTGAATATTCCCTCTTCAAGTTCTTAGAGGAATCCACTGAAGTGGGTATTATTCCCACTTGCAGATGAAGAAATTGATGATCAGAAAAGATAAGCAACTTGCCCAAGGTCACAGGGCCAGGACATGGGCTATGCCTGAATGTGCCATTTTAAAGCTTCTCTCTTTCCATGATTGCACACCTTGTCATTGCAATAACAGTACATGACTGGGAATAAAAAGGCCCAACTCTGTCCCTAAGGCTGTGTGATCTTGGTCAAGGCATTTCATTTGATAGGAATTGAGTTTTCTTGACTATAAAATGAGGGAGACTATGCTAGAGGAGACAGTTAGTTGGGTTCTAATAGGATATCTGAATGAAAGCAACAAAGAACTCATGGTCAGCTACAGGGAAGGTCAGAGGCCTCTCCTGGCAGCACTCCACAAGCAGCCACTTCCAACCACACAGGCACAAGATGGTGGAGGCCACGATAGGAAACCCCTGATCAAATTAGGAGGAAAAAGCCAAAATCCTGCCCCCACCCACAGTGATGAATATCTTGCCCCTATTTAATAACTGCAGATAAAATATAGAAACCCAAACTCTGGGGAAACAGCTCTCTCTCTCTCTCTCTCTCTCTCTCTCTCTCGTCTGCTTCTATAATTTTCCAACCTCAGCTCTAATTTTTTGGGTTTTATTTTTATTTTTATTTTTTTAATTTTTTTTTTTTTTTATGATAGGAATTCTTTCAGCATCTGGCTCCCAGTGAAGGCAGACCCAACCTCCTCTCATTGATTCTGAATCTATCCCTTGGTACTAAACATCATTGGTTTCATATCTACTCCTCGGGAAGATAGTGATTCTAAAGCCACCAGACACATGACCATCATGTGATGGCAGCTACCCTATCTCTCCTGAAACCTTTTTTCTCCTGACAAAATATTCCTATTCCTTCAACTCTTCTTTGTAGGATATGACTTTTATCATATGGTTTTATCGGGATGGTTCTCTCACCATCATAGTACCCCCCTGCCCCCCAAAAGATACTCTAATGTATCTACACCTTTCTCAGAAAACTGATCCAATAGCACTAAGATGCTTCTCCTGATTCGCATTGTATGCCTTCAGCTGAAGGCCAACTGGCCTCGGCAGGGGCCATCTCACCGAACTTGTTCACTAATACTAGAACTAGTGGGAAATGATATAACCTATTAAATTGTTAAAGTTTTTTGACTGTTTGGCATTCATTTTCTTCCTTCCTTCCTTCTTCGACGGAAGGAAGGGCGGAAGGGAGGGAGGGGGGAGGAAGGGAGGGGGAGGAAGGAAGGAAGAAGGAAGGGAAGGAAGTAGGCAGGGAGTGAGGACCATGGAAGTGCGGATCAGTGGTGGGGGGAGGGAGGGGGGGTGCGCTGAGTGTCGGGAGGGGATGGGGTGGGCGGAGGAGGGAGGCGGGAGGGAGGGAGGTTGAGGGGTTGGTTTTTCTTTTTATGTGTCTTTCTTGTTTTTTTTCTTTCTTTCTTTCTTTTCTTTCTTTCTTTCTTTCTTTCTTTTCTTTCTTTCTTTCTTTCTTTCTTTCTTTCTTTCTTTCTTTCTTTCTTTCTTTCTTTCTTTTTATTTTCAACCTAGTTTCCTTTTTAGGAATTTTCACTTCCCCTGTAGATACTATCTGTTGGGATTGTAATCAGGAGTTCTGTTTATTCCTCCCCAAGAACAGGGTGATGACGCAAGCCGAGCCAATCTGCTGTTCTCTGCCTGGAATTTGAATCTTGAACAGAAGGACAGTAATGCCGAAGGTAGTTGGACTTCCACCCCCACAGTGAGGCTCCTTGATCATACTGTTCTTGGTATATAGTTCTATTGTTGTGGCTCCTCTTTTTAGCCTTCCATTCTTTCTCTGAACCTCACATCCTTCCAGTATATCCCTCTGGCTTATGTTAGCTACAGATGCTATCTATCACTTGCTATCAAAGAAGCCTCACCATTGTCCATGGTGGTGTTCCTATCTACTGTATGAATACTCTGTAATCTCTCCCTAAAGGTTTCTTTACTACTTACTCATACAATTTTAAAAAGTTATAAGTTACCTTCTGCCTTTTAGTTTTATTGTGATTTGCTATCTATATTTCCAGGAGGCTGAACCCATGGTAGAGAAATCCGAATGTGTTCCCATCTTCCCCTCCTTCCTACGATGTGATTCTGTAATTTTTACCAAGAAGTCAATTAATAAAGTGTCTAATTTTGACTGAACATAAAAGATTAGTGGCCTTTTAAAAAGGCAAAATGTCTGCCTTTGAAATGGGAAAAAGTCAGCTCAGTTGTGGAATCGCGTGGGGTGCAAGAAGTTGTGTTCCCTTCCAAGTAAAACCGGGGGAGTAAGGCACATTTGCATCTGCCAAAATGTCAATATTCTGCAATTAAGTCAGATTTTATTCTCTTGCTGGTGTGGAGATGACAAAAGGAAAGCAGGTATCCAAGCATAAGGTTGAAATCAGTTCTTGAGGGAGAGTGAATGCGTTGTCATCGCAGTGACAAAGCACTGGGAAACCAGTGCTGTGGTGTTAGAGTGAGATAGCGTGGCCATCCTTCGTCCCGCTCGTACTTGACCCCCATCTAGTATGCATTTAGTCTGCACTCATCTCCGTCAAGTTCAGGGTTTTGTTACTATAGTTTCATAGTCTCTCCTTACTGGTGAGATCGCAGTCAGATGCTAGCCTGGGAATACCAGCTACTTCCTCTGGGAAGTGCACGTTGAGGCAGTTAGAAATGCAAGAAGTTTCTTGGGGGCTACCATCTGTCGGAGCAGGAAGGAAAGGGAAGCAGGATTGAGCAGGGACAGCCTCAGGCCACCGCGCAGATCTGACAGTTTCTGCCAACCCAATGAGAAGCTCCTGTTACAATTGGAAAGCTTGCCGATTAGAGGAATCCTGCTTTGGAGAGAAGCAGCCAGGCCCTAGTATCCTCATCTTGTGGTCATTGGTAGAGTCTGCCCAGGAAGAGAGTGGCATCCGTTCACAATCTGCAGACCCCGAAATACTGTAGCCTGCAGTTATTGAACTCCTTGCAAATGAATGGAGATCTGAGCAGTGTATTCCTTTGGCTGTCACACTGTCCCTCTGAATTGTGTCCTGAATCCATTCATAGAGTAATTGCTCAATGCACGGGCTGTGGGGTCAGTGTAAGTTCCAATAATCCTTGCTCATGTGTGATCTTAGAAAAATTTTTAAACCTCTCTGTGCCTCATACTCCTCATCTTTAAACTGGAGATAAAATCAATAATAACCTTATAGAATTATTGTAAAGCACTTAGAAAAATACTTGACAAATATATGTTGTATGTAAATGATATGTGTAACATATATTTGCTATTACGTGTTTATTCACTGAATGTCAGCTATGAGCCTATCCCATTGAAAGTACATCTGAGAGTCCTAGGGGTAGGTCCTGATTACTAATCAGTGATATGCTGAGATCGAGGACTTAGCTCATGTCTGATGGGCAGACTTCATTGCTTCTGGGTTTGTTTTATTTGGAAGATTTTTTCTTTATTTTTTCATGAAAAATTAGCTTTGGTGGCTAACTACAGTGAGGCAGGCTTTTGGTTTTATATGTCAGGCTTCCGTTTATTTGTATGTTGAGGTGGAACAGGGAGCATTCTTTCCAAATTGTCACACCCATGTGAGTAAACAGGACCACAGTCTATACTTTTATGAACTATAGAGAAAGAACTTCCTTAACAGAAGTTCCCTGAATGCTGTCAGGGATATCATTTTATTTATCAAGAAACACTGATACAATAATTAGAGGTCTCAAATATTACTTTAAATGCATTAAATATCAATTCGCTTAACCCTTAAACTACTCTATGATGTTGGTGCTGTCAATACCCTCATTTTAGAGCCATGGCAACTGAGGTACAGTGAGGTTAAATGGCTTGCCCAAGGACAGAGGCTCTAATGAGGAGCAGAGTTGTTCTTGGAACAGAGGTGGAATGTGTGTGTATAGAACTCGTGCTCAGAACAACCAGACATCCTGCTTCTGAGTAAGATCTCATCTTTAAAATGATGCATAAAGAAGATGTGGTCTATACATACAATGGGCTACTATTCAGCCATCAAAAAAAAATCTTGCCATTTGCAACGACATGGGTGGAACTAGAGGATATTATGCTAAGCAAAATAAGTCAATCAGAGGAAGACAATTATCATATGATCTCACTCATATGTGGAATTTAAGAAAGAAAACAGATCATAGAGGATGAGAGGAAAAAATAAAATCAGGGAGGGAGACAAACCTTAAGAACTTTTAATCATAGGAAACAAACTGAAGGTTGCTAGAGGGGAGGGAGTGGGGGGATGGGGTAACTGGGTGATGGACATTAAGGGGGGCACATGATGTAATGAGCACTGGGTGTTATGTAAGACGGGTGAGTCACTGACCTCTACCTCTGAAACCAATAATACATTATATGTTAATTAATTGAATTTAAATGTAAAAAACTATAGAAAAACTTAATACAGATGAAAAAATTCCAAAGAAAAAAATTAAAAAATAATAAAATTCTTTCTCCTATTGCCCAATTGTGAAGACTCTGGAGCATAAATCTCTGAAAGTCCAAATTTATTCTGGAGTGAGGAGGATTCATCTATCTTGCTTTTGAGAAGAGCCCTTAAATTGTGTGGCTCTGAGTTTATGCTACTTGAGGACCTTTCATTTGGAACCTGACACCGTAGCCCTTCTTGGATCCAATTTGGCAATTGTCTGGCAAAACAGTTAGGACAAGTTCTCTAGCGTCAAGCCACATCTGAAGGCAATAAAATTGACCCCTAGTTGACTAGGTTGATATTTCTCTAAGAGTTATGAAATTTGGCATTTAGGAACATGACTTTGCCTTAGGTTAATTATTACTTTAAATTATATGTTCAAAACAACTTATTTTCCCCCACCTATAATCCTTATTTTTTTGGTGTGTGCGTCTTGTGTATGAGCTTCTTGTGTCTCACCTTCCATACATGGAAGAAATAATCTGGCAAATTGTAATATAGCAGAATAACAAAGCAGGAAAGAATATCCAATGGAAAAAGATAGTCTCTTCAATAGATGGTGTTGGGAAAATTGGACAGCCACAGGTAGAAAAATGAAACTGGACCATTTTCTTATACCATATACTGAGATAAAGTCAAAATGGATGAAAGACCTAAATGTGAGACAGGAATCCATCAAAATCCGAGAGGAGAACACAGGCAGCAACCTCTTTGACCTCAGCCACAGCAACTTCTTGCCAGACATGTCTCCAAGGGCAAGGGAAACAAGGGCAAAAATGAACTATTGGGACTTCAAGGTAAAAACCTTCTGAATAGCAAAGGAAACAGTTAACAAGACTAAAAGACAAGCTACAGAATGGGAGAGGATATTTACAAATGACATATCAGATAAAGGGCTAGTATCCGAGATCTGTAAAGAACTTCTCAAACTCAGTACCCAAAGAACAAATAATACAGTCAAGAAATGGGCAGAAGAAATGAACAGACATTTCACCAAAGAAGACAAACAAATGGCCAATGGACACATGAAAACATGCTCCACATCACTTGGTATCAGGGAAATACAAATCAAAACCACAGTGAGATACCACCTTAGAGGGTTGGAATAGTTAAAATTAACAAGTCAGGAAACGACAGATGTTGGTGAGGATGTGGAGAAAGGGGAACCCTCTTGCACTGTTGATGGGAACACAAGTGGTATAGCCACTCTGAAAAAAACAGTATGGAGCTTTCTCAAGAAGTTAAAAATAGACCTATCCTATGACCCAGCAATTGCCCTAGTAGTTATTTACTCCAAAGATACGAATGTAGTGATCAAAGGGGCACCTGCACCCCAATGTGTATAGCGGCAACATCCACAATAACCAAACTATGGAAGGAGCTGAGATATCCATTAACAGATGAATGGATAAAGAAGAAGTGGTATATGTATATACAATGGAATATTATGACTCAGCCATCAGAAAGGATGAATATTTACCATTTACATTGACATGGTTGGAACTGGGGGGTATTATGCTGAGTGAAGTGAAATAAGTCAATTAGAGAAAGACAATGATATGGTTTCACTCATATGTGGAATATAAGAAACAGTGCATAGGATAATAGGGGAAGGGAGGGAAAACTGAATAGGAAGTCATCAGAGAGGGAGAAAAACCATGAGAAACTCTTTAGGAAACAAACGGAGGGTTGCTGGAAGAGAGGTGGGGGGGTGATGGGATAATTGGGTGATGGGCATTGAAGAGGGCATGTGATGTGATGAGCACTGGGTATTACATGCAACTGATGAATTATTGAACTCTACATCTAAAATTAAGGATGTACTATATGTTGGCTAATGGAATTTAAATTAAAAATCATTAACAAAAGCATTAGATTTTCATACCAGGCAGTCATGATTCATGGCAGATTTTCAGAAATCAAAACCCAATTCTAAAGAGAAGAGAAAGAAGGAAGACATGCAGAAACCCCTACAAAAAGAGAAGACTCAGGATAATCAACTAATACTCAGTCCTACCGAATAGGGAGTTAGACCATCTGAATTCTTACCCCAACTCTTCCATAAATTCATTAGATGACCTTGGACAGGATCATATGTAGTTTCTCTGGGCCTTAGATCATCAGTGACTTCTACGTTAATTTCAACCTCAATAATCTGTGGAATTTAGGAACAATCTTTTTTTTTTTTTTAAGTAGCCTTCACGCCCAACATAGGGCTCGAACTCACAACCCCGAGATCAAGAGTCACACATGCTCTTCCAACGGAGTCAGCCAGGAACCTCAATACCCTGTAGAATTTTGAGGAAAGGACAATGGCATAGGATTATGAAAGGGAAAAATAAAGCAATATTTATTATACTGATTCCTTTTTTTCACTCGTTATGAAGCTGTATATGAGCTCTAGCTCATGTGAGACAAATTCCCGTTATGTCATTTACTATGAGAAATAAAGGAGATGGTAAATCACCAAGCGAATTTTGTAGAAACAAATTGTTGTGATAATATTATTTTTAATGAGTTTCTTAATTCAGCTCCAGAAATGGCTTTGACAGGTGAAGTCAGGTGGGGCTTACATTGATCTAAGCAGGCTCACTTGACAATCTTTTACAATAGACATCTGGCAGCCACAGTGACAATTATTTTTTTATTCCTCTTTCAAGCTCATTGTCTTTCTTCTCATGTCTTCCCACTGTTTTTTTTGTCACTGTCACTAACACGGTAGATCCATAATCCAGGATTTCTGTCTCTTATTTTAAACACAAAGAAAACAAGGGCATAAGGTAAAATAATAATACTGTGAAATTTAATTTTATAAACACCATAGCTGAGAGCAAGTAAGGTTTTACTTTAATGGCATCTTAACATTTAAGTAATTAAATCATGCTTTTAGTTCACCAATATTGGGTCGGCTCTTGAGCCTAGGCACTACAGCAGGTGCTGAGGATACAGTAGTGAGTAAAAATACACCTTATAATCCAATGGGGAAGGTAATTTCACGAGGACAGAAACATAAGTGAGAAGCACAGAGAGCTCTGGGAATGTGAGCGTGGCTGGGTCTGCCCTGGCCTGAGGCAAGAGGGCAGGGAACATTTTCCTAAGAAATGGACTTTTGAGTTCAAAGATTAAACAAAAAAGTACATGATATTCTGCTACTCTGACACACGTTTCTGTAAGTCAGATTGGCTCACGCAGGATTGGTAAATTGGATGGTGCCCATACAAAGTGAAAGTCACGTTCTTTGATAATGAAGATTTTCCCCAGCATTAAATTAAATTAAATTTAAATTTAAATTTAATTTAATTTAATTTTTTCTCAGCATTTTAGCTGCAACCAAGTAATGCAGTTGAAGGCAAAACCTGCTCACAGAGCTGTGCACAGCAAAGTGTGAGAAAATACAGTAGTGTGCACGTTGCCCATCCGACCCATTATTCCCTGCAGCCTGGACACATGTTCTACGTTAGAAGTACTCACTGGGTGTTCCATTTGATCTTTGGGAATTTGCCCTTTCTCCCTGTAAATGGGGAAAATCAGTCCTTCTTCACCCCCCTTCATCATAAAACTTGAGCGTTTGGGGGAAGATTCCCATATTTATGATAGCATTTCTTTATTTGTTAGGATTAAAATGTCATTTTAATGGTACTGGTATTTTCTACTAGGATTGTTGTTTTTTAATTATTGTCGTTGTTCAGATTAGAACGTTGCATAAATTTTGAGTTGTTCGTCCACGTTTCATTTTCTTTTTCTTTTCTTTTTGAAGATTTTATTTATTTATTTAGAGAGAAAACAAGTGACAGAACGCAAGCAGGGGTGTAGCAGACTCCCCACTGAGTAGGAAGCCCAAGGCTGGACTTGATCCCAGGACTCTGGGATCATGACCAGAGTGGGAAGCAGATGCTTAACTGACTGAGCCACTCAGGTGCCCCCTGTTTTTCCTTTAAGATTTCACAAGGGAGTATTTGCAAGTAACTTACAGCAGAAAAACACCTTTATTTGAAAGCGAAGTCACATTTGAAAATTATATGCAACAACTAGACATTTTTAAATGAAACTCTTTTTCAAAGAGCGCAACGTAGGTATGTTAAATCTTTACTTTTCAGTTTAATTTAAGCATACAGCTCTT
Organism: Canis lupus familiaris; assembly: GCF_011100685.1. Classification (NCBI taxonomy): domain Eukaryota; kingdom Metazoa; phylum Chordata; class Mammalia; order Carnivora; family Canidae; genus Canis; species Canis lupus. The sequence goes on from NC_049226.1 coordinate 22,846,709, forward strand.
ACTTCACCTTTCTAAATAATTGGGGACATACAAAAGTTGTTTGATCTATTTAGGATAACGAGCTAATATCAGGAGACCTTGACCTGTATGCACAACAGATACCAGATGCATTATGAGGCCAAAGTGTTTTTTAAAAATAAATTTTATTAAGCACACTTTGCATACACTGTGATCCATACACTTTGAGTTTAGAATAGGATGAACTTAGACCAGTGTAGTCACCACCTTGAAAGCTTCCCTCTGGCTTCTTCCCTGCCAGTTCTCCCCACCCCAGTCCCCAGCAACCACTGAGCTCTATATATTGGATTAGTTTTCTCTAGACTTTCCCGGGTCGAGCAGTCAAGCAGTGCCTTGGTGACAGCGTCCTTGCCAGGTGCCAACTGGGGGGCTGACTGCTTCTGCACAGGCTTGGCCAGCGAGGCAGCATGAACCCAGAGAAATTCTTAAGAAACCACCACCTTTTCAAAGCAGTTGTACCTTCTTAGGTTCTCACCCAGGAGGGTGTGTGATGGTTCCCCTTGCTTTACATCCTCACCAACATTGTATCTAGAGAGTCATTTTAGCTTTAGACAGGACGGATTCGTTTGCTGCTCCTTTACCTTCTGTAGATCCTCACTCTGTCAGCTTTCAGGGTTTTATTTGATTAAGTATACATGTGTCTGACATTGTTGTGTCTTCTTGAGGAATTGACTTCTTTATTCTGATGAAATACCCCTTTTCATCTCAAGTAAACTTCTGAAATGTACTCTGATACATACTTTCTAGTGGTTGTTCTAATGTTTGCAATATGCATCTTTAATTTCTCACAGTGCAAACTCACAAAATACTACACCACTTCACGTTATCATACAAAGACAAGGCAATACCGCATTTCCATTTTTTCCTCCTACTCTTAGTGTTCCTCTTGTTCTACATCTTATACCTAAAGACGCTATAAGCTCTGATACATTATTATTATTTTTGTTTTAAGTGGTCAATTATCTTTTATGTAAAATTGAGGAAAAATATTCTGTATTTATGTCCATATTTATCATTTCAGCACTCTTATGCCTTTGCGTAGAATCAAGTTTTCATCTGGTGTAATTTTGCTTTTGTCAAAAGCACTTTAATATTTCTTGCAGCACAGGTTTGCTGGTGGCACTTCTCACAGTTTTAATTTGATAAATTATTTTGCCTTCATCTTTGAAAGATTTTATCATATATAAAGTACTGGGTTGAGGTTTTGTTTTTTTTTCCCCCTCTCAAGCACTCAAAAAATGTTCTATCATTATGTCAGCCTCCAAGATAACCATCAATGCTCCTCACCTCCTGGTGCTCATGTGTTCATGTAGTCTTGATCCACAGTGAATCAGGGCTAACTCATGTGACCAACAGAATATCGATTGAAATCAGGGCAGCCCGGGTGGCTCAGCAGTTTATCGCTGCCTTCAGCCCAGGGCCTGATCCTGGAGACCTGGGATCAAGTCCCACGTCAGGCTCCCTGCATGGAGCCAGCTTCCCCTTTGCCTGTGTTTCTGCCTCTCTCTCTCTCTCTGTGTGTCTCTATGAATAAATCAATAAAATCTTAAAAAAAAAAAAAGAAATCGATTCATGTTACTTCTCAGACTGGTTATGCAGTCACCACATCTCGCCCCTTGGTTTCTTGGAACACTCATTCTGGATGCAGCCGCTCATCATGACACGAGGATTTCAAGCAGTCTCACGAAGTGGACCATGTGGAGATAAACAAACTTGTCAGCATCAACTTGTCAGACAGGAGACTGATAGGCCTTGGAAGTGGATTCTCTAGCCCCAGTCCAGAAATCTCATGAGAAGTCCAACCAGAGTTGCCTAAATGAGCCAGTCCCAAATTCCCGAGACATAAATATTGTGAAAGATGATATATTATCATGTGGTTTAAAGCCACCAGTTTTGGGGTGATTTGTTAAGCTACAGTAGATACTAATACAATTTTCTTTTGGTTTGCGTGATTTTTGATAAGTAGGGTACAGTCATACCTAATTTTGTTCCATTCTATGGATGATAGATGATTTAGATCTATCTAAATAGATAGATTTTCTTTAGATGATTATAGGATTTTTCTCTTTGTTGTTCTTCAGTAATTTAATTATGTTGTGCCTTGGTGTTTTTGTGTGTGTGTTTGTGTGTGTGTGTTAATGTGTGTGTGTTTGTGTGTGTGTGTGTGTGTGTGTGTTAATCTTGCTATTTGTTGAAATTCTTGGGTATATGCATTTATAGTCTTGAACAAATTTGGAACATGTTTGGCCATTATTCAAACACGTGTGTTAGACTGTTAAATATCTTCCCATATGTCACTCAGGGTCCAGTGTTTTTACTCATTCTTTTTACTTTGTTTCATTTTGCATAAATCTTTGCTATGTCTTCAAGGTCACCAATCTTTCCTTCTGCAATATCTAATTTGATATTAATCCTATTCAATGGGTATTTTATTTTTCATCTCTAGACGTTCCATCCAGAAATTCTCATATGTTCATCTTTTCCTATAGATCCTTAAGCATATTGAAAATATTTATAATACCTGTTTAAGTATTCTTGCCTGTTAATTCCATCATCTCTGTTATTTCTGGTTATATTTCCATTAACCTATTTTTTTTACATTGTGGATCACATTTTTTTCTGCTCCTTCTCATGTTTATTCTTATAGTAATTTTTCTGATGATGAACATGGTGAATTTTACATTGTTGAGTTCTGGATTTTATTGTATTTCTTTGAAGACTGCTGGACTTCAGTCCAACATGCAGATGAGATCAAGGCTCATTTTTAAACTCCTCAGTGTAAATATCCAGAGTAGCTTTTTTTTTTTTTCTGTGGTTAATTTGGCCTACTACAAGGCATGAGCTCTCTGGAATCCTGACTAAATGTCCTATGCATTCATCAGCATCTCTTTACTCTGGCTTTTGGGAACTTGAATGATTCCCAGCCCTGTGTGAGCTCCAGGACTTGTCCTGCTTCAAGTTGCCTGGAAATTACTTGTTCCTCAGAAATTAATTTTTCCTGGCCTTGTGGAGTTGTATCCAATGCCTTTGAAGATTGGTATTCAGTCCACTATTCAAGCAGACTCCTAGGCAGATGTCCAGTGCTGTTTCTCTATGCATCTCCCTCTTCTTTAGTGCTTTGCCCTGTAAATTCTGGCCATTTCAATGCCCCCAAACCCAACTTGTCTCCTCAACTCACTGACATTTCTGGGTCCTGCTTGGGTTCCCCCTCCCTGTATTGTCCTCCAGAAATTATCTCTAGGCTAAAAGCTGAGGTAACTGTAGGGCTCATCCCATTTGTTTCCCTTCTCGAAGAGACTACAATGCCATGCTACCTGTTGTTCAATATTGAAACAGCTGCTATTAATTTTTTTTCTGGTTCACTACTCTAGTTGTCCATGGTGAGAGGTTAATTCTAGAGCCTGTTGCTATCTTGCGACCAGAAGTGGACATTCTAACCAAAATGTTTTTATTAAGAAAACTCTAAGAATGCATCATTTCTTTCATAGTATTTAAATACTCACATGCTGACACACAAATTTAATAATTTCAATGGCTATATTTGCAAAATTTTCCAGAAAAGCCTATTCATTATGGGCCCCACAAAGATACCACATTTCTGAAATAGAAGAAGACCAACTTGATGCAACTCAGACTGGTGAGCACTGTCTGTCTAATGGTCAGTGCTTCCACCAAACCCGTGGCTGAGTCTCATTTCCAGAGTTACCACAGAGGACAGGGAGGCCAGATTCTTTAGTTCGTGACAAATTTTTAGATTCTAGGGGTGTGATTTCATGCACTACACTGAATGCAGGGTTAGGATTTGTTTTCTTAAGATATGATACCTTTCTTGTTTTACTGGACTTAGATGCTGCCAGTTTGACTTTGCTCAGCACGGTAACAATGCTTCATATTACTCATTGCTCTTACTCTGGGAAAGAAAACCCTGGCAGCTATGTGGGAGGAGCTTCTAGTTTGGATGTGGTTCTTCTGAGAGTGAAAAGGACTCTTTTCCTAATGATTAATAATAATAAAATAGCAGCCAACACCACTACTATAACAAATAGTTCACCAGTAGCAGGAATGAAAACTAGAAATCATTACAAAGGATGTATGTTGAATGAATGTACTAATCAGTAAACCTTATTACTGATATTCAATGGATACTGGAATATGAAGGATAATAAAATGCTGGAGCAAGATCTACCCTTCTTCTGTCTCCAAATGTCTTTTCACTAGCCCAGGAGGGTCCATTTTATTGAATCCACTACACTGTCTGACAAAATGTGCTAATGGTGGGCTTTGCTGAGCTCCCGAATATGTGCATTTCCAACTCTTTTCTATTAAAAGCTTTCTTCTCTCATTTCTAGCTGGTAAAAAGCTAAAGCATGGTAGATCTCAGACATAATGAAGGATAATGTAGTTGAATGAAGCAAGCAATTTCGAGTTCTTATTTGTTCATTAGCCTAAGATTTTTTCCCCTTTCTTTTTGTAGTTTTGCACCATATAGTTTCAGAGAAATTTCCTATTTGGGGGAAAAAAATCCCAGAAGATTAACTCACTCATAGAGCTAAAAGACAATTTTCCTTTAAGCATTATTCAAAAGAAACTAATTATCTTTAGAGAGCTAGGAGAGTTTGCAGTGACCTCTTAGGCTGATTTTGTAGAGGCTTCATAGGACAATTTTTGATTGCTAAGCTATATTCATCTAATTTTTAATTTTAATAATTTTCTGTGAGATATTAAAACAAGATTCATTGCAAAGTATCATTGCAGCTGTTCCTTGGTTAGCTGCAATTATGTATCAGAACTGAATGCTGCTGTTAACATCCATTGGCTCTATTTATTTAGTGTTGCTCCGCATAAGTATATAGTTAAAAAGGAAAAGTTTTATTATTTGAACATATGTCAAGACCCTGATTCATCGCTGTCATCACAAATGGAAAAAATTTTGAATATCAGCTAGAAGGGAAACACTGCATTCTTTAAATCCAAAGAAGATAATTTTAATAAGGTTGGTTCTTTCTAATAGTTTCAGACAACAGGAGTGGATCTGGGGTGGTCCTCCGAAGAACACATGGTGAATGTATCAGAAAAATAGAGAGCACATGGCTTCTGGAAAAAACAAGAGGCCTTCTGATTACCTGATATGCTTCACCAGGTGATTATTTAGTTACAAGATTTAAAAAAAGGTCACTCATTTTTATAAACTGGAAGTGGGGAGGGCAGAGAATAAAATCTTTAATAAATTAATTTAGCACTCGGAAAGAAACTCACATTGGGCCAGTGTACTGTATAATTAGTTTGTTGTGAGAATTAAATGAATTAATACATGAAAAGTGCTTCCAACAATGGCTGGTATGCAATGAAAGTTATATGTGAGGGTCATTTCATGCGGCTACAGGACTTGAAACAATGGCTGGCTGCTTCCAAAGTCCGTCATTTGCTAGGAAATGGGGAAGTCTGTTTCCAGAGCTGTGACCATTTGTATCATAAAACCTCATGCCATTTTATCATTAACCTGGGGACCCACGAGGAACCCTGCAATGATTGACATGATCAAGTCCCGTAATGGTAAAAAATTTCTTTCGTGATTTCCCTGTATCTCATTTTGGCTACATTTTTTCCCTCTTTTTCTTTTGTCATAGTCCTTCAAACAGACATTCAAGATCCATAAAAAAGGAAAAACGAGGAGAAGAGAAGTAACCTGGTAATTAAGGCAAGCAAGTAAGGTTATGCATTTACTCAAAGAATGGACCTAGAAATATATCTTGTAAATTTTCATATATAACGTTTCATTATAATTAATATCCACATTATAATAAACATTATGTTATAATTAATATCTCCAGTTGCAGGTTTCATTTCCTCTTTGGTCCAACAGTTATGTAAAGAAGTGTTCTTTCCCCCACACAGCATGCCCTCCCGTCCTTTGTCTCTCCCTTCCTTCTTTCCATTTTTTCCTTTTAAAATTTCTAATTGGAGATTTTTTTTAAAATGGTTATTTTGAGATTTTATTTACATATTTGACAGAGAGAGAGCAAGAGAACACAAACAGGGGGAGAGACAGGAGAGGGAAAAGCAGACTTCCCGCTGAGCAGGGAGCCTGATGTGGGGTTTGGGGCTTAATCCCAGGACCTGAGATCATGACCTGAGTGGAAGGCAGACGCTTCACCACCCAGGCATCCCAGTTGTGTATTTTCTGAAGATTTGCATATTTGATAAGATTTTTCCATTATTGCTATATGAAAAGGACACTTTACTGAATTATAGAACTCATGAGTCATGGCTGTTTCCTCTAAACATTATGGGATTCCCTCTTTTTTGGCATTGAATGTTGCAGAGAAGATGTCTGGCTCCAGTCTGGTTTTGGAATTTTTATTTTTATCTTCTCATAGATAACCTGGAGTACTGGGTGTTGGATAATATTATGGGCTGAATTGTTTAGTGGCCTCAATAGGGTAGAGAGGGAACAGGGTCGCACATGGGGCAGGAAGGGAGAGATTGATGTGTGTCACGGAAGTTGTTTCCACTCTTTGCTGAAATTATTGCACCAGAGGTCAGATATTTTATACATGTTTTTTTTTCTTTTTTTGTTCAGCCTCCAAGTACACATGATAGGCACAGCTTTCTCTGGGATCTCCCTGGGGCTTTTACCCACCAAACTGGAAGCATGATTTGTCATTGTGGGTGGATGTCCCTCTACATACAGTGTTCCAAATATCTCTAATTTGGGAGTGTTTTTTTTTTGGGGGGGGGGAGTGTTTTTTAATGTATCAGGAGGAAGTGGTCAGACAGGTAAAATTCTAGATGAGAGAAAACAGAGCTCACAGAATTTCATTGATTGTCCCTCTCCAAGATATGGTGCAATTAATTCCCATTGAAAAAGTGTCTCCATAGGAGAGGTCTTCATTTTTCTCATGGTCTTTTTTGCCTTTTCAGAATGAGGTTCAGGGTCCTGTCTCCTTCTGCATTTTAGGAAAGTACTTCTCCATGTCAGAATGATCTGTGCTACTGTTGAGAAACTGAGTAGGCAGCAAGGTGAGTTGTGGCAAGGTTTTCTGTTACATCCCCAGGTTTGCTTTTCTGCTCTGGCCCTGCAACCTCCGGATCTCTGCATCTGCCCCCTATGCAGCTCACCTTCACCTCTTGCTCTCACCCTTGATAACTAGGGATTGATGGAGAAATCTGTCACGACTTGCCTCGCTTCTTGGGGCACGGCACCACCTCCAGGGTAGGAGAACTGAATTGGCTTTTGGTGAAATCTTTTGATTCTGTTTCTCTTACTTTATAGGTCAGATAATTCTCTCTATTGGCAACATCTTAGGTTTCAGCACTGAGGACTTGTTTCTGGTATTTTGCTTTTATGATTTTGTCTGTTTCTGGGAGGAGGATTTGAAACTGGTTGTTTCTATGTCATCTTCCCTAGAATTTAAAAAATTACATAGAATTTTTGCTCTCTCTTTTTTTTTAAAAAAGATTTTATTTATTCATGAAAGACACAGAGAGAGAGAGGCAGAGACACAGGCAGAGGGAGAAGCAGGCTTCATGCAGGGAGCCTGACTCAGGACTCAATCCCAGGTCTCCAGGATCAGACCCTGGGCCAAAGGTGGCGCTAAACTGCTGCACCACCCAGGCTGCCCAGTTCATCTCTTTCTTAAGAGGCAGAAAGATTCTTTTGAGAATTCTTTTTTCTGGTCACTCTCAGTAATGTGGCCGAACTCATTCATTTTTCAACTGTTTCATATTAGCTTTCTTTGGACTTCAAACCCCAAAACTTAGGGGGTCTCCTTTCTTTTGAATAGTAAATATTTTACTAGTGAGTAAATGCTTTCGGCAGCAATAATAAATTCACTTGAACAGAAGACAGTAATCAAGTCAAAAGAATACATGCTGGCTCATCAGAAAATTTGTGGCCATTAGGGCTGTCACTTAGAAATCCAAAATCACTCAGACACCGAATCTTAAGATATGTCCTCTTAATAGTTTATATGGTACAGGTCCATTGGACCTGGAATCTATAGAATTCTATAAATTATCACCATTTAATCAAATATGATCCACTGGCAAGTAACTATGGCTTTTAAAGAAATCTGATGAACTATTGGTGAACATTTTGTCTCCTTGCAAACCAATTACTCTTTTGCAAATATTTGATTTTGGATCACTCTGGCTTTTTGCAATCATAAAGTCACCTCTTTGGATACCACAACAATGTCCGCTAAGATTTTCTGCAGAAACGATACCTGATTTTGAATTGTAGGCACTATTGATGGTCCAGAACACATTATCATCAGCATATTCAAAAGCACAATGAGGTATACAGCCATACTGAATAGTACAACTGACAATTTGAAAGGTTTTCCCCAGAGCATCATGAAGCAGAGCTCTATGCAGATCCTGCCATCATCGAACATATATAAGTCTGTTCTGCAATACATTTGATTTTTAAAGTGATTGCAGGGCTTCCAGAAAATCAAATAAACATCTAAAGTGTGTCTAATGATTCATAGTTTTGGGATTCCTCTGGCCTCAAAGAAGCCCAGGGTGTTCTCACCCAGGACTCAGGTGAGCCTTTCTTACCTGGACCACAGAAAGGATGCTCCTTTTTTGAGGCCTGTCATCCACAATGCTCTAACCTCAACTTCTCTGGGGTGGTGGGAGTGGGCCTGAGGAACAGGGGAGCAACAGTAGTGACTAGGTGTTCTTGCAAGCATGCTTTATCCCCAGGCCACCTGTAGGGTGACTGATAAGACTGCAGAGCCATCAAGTATTGTGCCTGGCTTCACTCCAAATGCCTCCCACTCACTTGCAGACACAATTTATTTTGTAGATTATCTCTGGTAAAATTTTATCTCCCTGGCTTCCCTGTGCCCTTGAGGATGCTACTGGGTATCTTTTTTTCCATCTATCAGGTAATGAATACACAAAAAAGCAAACAAATCTGAAATAAAACTGAGAAAATAAATCTACTGCAAATACTGTTATAATACAAAAGCAATGTAAAAGATTTTTGGATTATCTTTCCTGCTGTACATTATTGTTAGCATAGATGATGAGTTGACTCTAACAATGTTGACTTGTGCATTATGTCTATAATTCCTCACTCCCTAGTCCTCAGATAAATCCCTTACTGAAATGATTTCACGTACCAGCAATCACATTTCAGCTGCTTTCAACATGGCACCTTAGCTATTTTTTTGAGTGTGATCTTTCAACTATTTCTACCAAGGGAGGCGTAGATTTTGAATGTTATATACTTATGTTATCTTCTTGAAGTATTTTTTCTATAAAAATGTATGCATTCTAATTTATCTTGTAAGGGATTAAGAGTGGTGTCCTAATTTAGAACATTTCCATCTCTTTCTGACATTTAGTAAGCTGTTAGCGACAACTGACGAGTGTAGCTGCCTTCAAGTTACATCAGTTATATAGTGAACTGGATGAGAATATATTAAGCTTATTTTTAGAATGTTCTTTCTTATAAACGCATCACGGACGTCATAGAGACTTAGCAGCCCCAGTAGTGTGGGAAGTGAACTTGTCAGATATCACTCCCTTTGCAGGGTCAGGTCCAATTGAAACTTAGAAAGGGAAGTAGGGGACCACTCAAGAAAATTCCAAGTGATTCAAGTCGCAGTATTTATAAACCTCTGAGTCAGTAATGATTCAGCGTCAAAGCACAGTGCTAAGGACACTGTTTAGTTAAAGAGACAGGGATGTAAAATTAAACCTCGGACCACCTGTGGTTCGTATTTGTGGGTATTTGGCGTTACAAGTAGGCAAAACATTTGGCACAAATCCGTTTCACTCCAGGCTCATTTGTGTAATTCTTCACAAACTTGAAAAGCAAACCTTTTTTCTCCTCCCAATTGTTTCTTTCTTTTTTTTTTTTTTTTATAATCCAAGCAAAAAAGGAGGTTTTCTGTGAAAGTTCATTTAAAATCAAAATTGGAAGTCTAAGTAGATGTTTAAAAAACAAGACTAGCATTTCTCGAGTATTTCACACCAGATGCACCGTAACCAGGTGTTGGTCCCCTAATACCCATTTTACAGCTGTGAAACTGGGCTCAGAGAGATTACAAGCTCGCTGAAAGCAGCACAGCTAATAAACAATTTTCAGTCATGATTTAAACTTAGATACTTGCTGTCAGACAGACCAACGTCATTCTATACCATGCTGGCTCCTGTGGTGGAAAGAAGTGGAGCACCATGTTGAACAAGCCAAACTTGCAAACTCAACTTGGGTTTAAGGTAAACTCTGTAACATTTTAATCACTAAATGTGGGGATAACATCAGAAATCATTTGGAAATTTTGGAGGATAAAAGTATAATTTAAATGAAGATGGTACTTGTCTATCTTTGGTTTGATATTGGTAAAATTATAACCTCCAATCTTGATTTTTTTTTTTCTTTTGAATTCTGAAGACAGATTCAGGGCAACTTTGTCATATTAGCGATGATGGCTTTATGTATTTCTGACAATTTTCCTTCTAGAATGATTTTGGATTATGATGAGCTTCCTAAGCAGAATATGTGGGGGAACAACTATTCAGGCTTTTGACATCAGTTGGTAATGTGGGGACAAACCCCATCGGGGATTTTTAAAATGGCTGGGAATCATCGGGTTTGGCAATGCTTTGTAATGCAGTACACTCTTCCAGCCTCCCAGGGCAGGCCTGTTCTGGAGCCCCTGTCCTTCCAGAATAAAGCTGCCTCCTTGGATGACTGTATCCCTTCCATTGCTAGTCAACGTACATTTGCAAACAGTGCAAGGCAACTGCAGAAACAGTATATCCTTGTAGCATGGACAGTCCTTACAGCTATAGAAAGGAAACGATGTAGAACAGGGGTCCCCACAGACTTGGATTCACAGGGTAATACATTGTCTATCCATATGTGCATTAATTTATTTAGGGGTCATAGAGTTGTCAATCTTTTATTTTTCAGGTTAAGAGTTTTTTTTTTTTTTTTTTTTTTTTTTTTTTAAGCCCTTGTCATCTATCATTTCAGAAAAGAAAGGCCACTCTAAAGATAAAACAAGGAAGGACCTGGTAGGAGGATAAAGAATAGGCTTCCAAATGGAATAGATTTACCTTCCCTAGAAACTCGATTTAGGACTTACCTCTAATTTTTTGCCTTAATCTGTTGGAAACTAAGTCGCACCATCTATGGACTATTGCCAGATAAACCTTGAGTATGAAGCACCTGGAAACCAAACATGAGTCCTAGAACTGTGGCTCAATCACCTGGCCCAATGGAAGTCTGGGTAAAGTGTCCTACAAAAAGTAGCCCAGAACAGGGTCATCTACACACTGTGTATAAGACCAGCTCAAAAGCTGGTAGCCATTAAAACTGAGGAAAAAATGAATGCTTGCCCAGTGCCTGAATTGGGGCCAGGGATTTACTCCAGTGCTCCCTCTGGGATGCCCACACCTCTTTACCCACTGGTAGAAGGCATGGGGGTGGGGCTGCAGGATGAGGGTCAAAGCACACCCCTCAGGAACCAGACAGTCCAGCCCAAAGGCCCAGACCGAGGCCATGCTGCATTAGCAGTGACTGAACATCCCCTCAGAGAGGCTTCCCAGGTGCCCGCATGCTACCCTCTGCCTCAGTGGGTCTTGTGATCCTCTTGCTGGGTTCTGTTTGGGCCAAAGATGTCAGCGAAGAGTATAGAGGAGATCACCAACTTTCAAGATAAGCAGACCCAGTTGGAATCTTTACAATTAAACCTAGTATCTTCAGATGCCCTCAGATTAACTGCACCTAAGGATCGCTATCAACCGTAAAACAGGCCTATTGCATTGAGAGCCCAGGCATAAATAAAAATAGAAATTTTATGTATTAAAAGCAGTTTTTAAAATAATCCACTAAAAATCAGTGTTTATGCCTTATCTAGAAAAATGTTTCTAATAATGTTCAGTTGATATATTTAGCCTTTTAGGTATATAGTACATACAGAGTTAAGACTATTACAGCCTTTTCCTAAAGGGTATTGATGTTTTATAATCTTCCTCTTGTTCTGACTAATGCTTTTTTTTTAAAAAGATTTTTATTTATTCATTCATGAGAGACAGAGAGAGAGAGAGAGAGAGAGAGAGACAGAGAGGGGCAGAGGGAGAAGCAGGCTCCATGCAGGGAGCCCGATGTGGGACTGGATCCCTGGTCTCCAGGATCACGCCCTGGGCTGAAGGCAGCGCTAAACCACTGAGCCACCCGGGCTGCCCTGATTAATGCTTTTAACCCTACATGTTGCTTTGCCAATTATAATTAGTTGCTTTTCCTCTTTCTTTTCGTTTTTAAAAGAATGTATTTTCCTAATATCTGCTTACCTCTTCCTTTCTTTTTCACATTAAACAAATCACTTTAAGTGTGCTTTGAAATAAGATACATTTGCTTTTTAAAGTCCAATCTGACGATTTTTGTGAAAGATGAATCCAGCTCGTTCACATTTAGTGGAATATCAGATATCTTTGATTTTTATTTCTTTCGTCTTACCTCATGCATGCCATTTATGTTACTATGTTTTTCCTTTCTTCCTCTTAATTTTGGTGGGCTGATGAAAGTACTATTAATTCACTCCATTTTACTGATTAAATTTAGAGGTTCTGGTACAATCTCCAACTTGTCTAGCTATTACTCTCCCTCCCACTTTGCTCACTTCTACTGAACCCCTCCTTTCTCTGCAGTTAATACAGAAACTATATCTCTCCCTCAAAGTGTTTTATTTTCTGATTGTCCTTTCCACCTTCATAACACTTTTACTTCCTTACTCTTATCTCAGATTAAGACTTAAGAAAAATTCTTCCCTTCTCTACTGCTCCTTCCTCCCTTCTCAAGGATTGATGAGATAGGTGGTTCTCTGCGACATTTGCAGGTGTTCCCTATAGGATGTTTCTTCTATTTGTATGACCATTATTTAGCACCAACTTTACAAATTCCCAGGCATCCCATTATTTTCAATGGACGTAAAAATTGCATGCACGTTCGCGCCCACACCCACTCATGCACACATGGAGAGACAGAGACTCACATTCGTGCCATTTCCTCATTGCCTCTGCCCCACTGGAGACTCTGTTCTGATCTGCAGTTGGTTGTCTTACAGTCCTTCTTGAAGTATTTCCTTAGATAAATACGTAAGGGTGACAGAAGCCTGGGATCTCTGCACAGCTGCTCACAGCCTTCCCTCACCCTGGCAGGTGCTCTCTCAGCGAGGGGTAGGGTTTGGGGTGGGGACCCTCCTCCCTCAATTCTATGGGTGTAATTCCTCAGTCTCAGTCTCCTGTCTTCTTCCAATTTGTGTTGGCTCTTTCCTTTGTACACAACCTAGTTTTCGTGTCTGACAGCCTATACATTTTTTAATACTTGAATTTAGGACATGCCCAAGTGTGTCTTTGTTTGCGTGTTTGTTTTTAATTTTCCCGCATCAATTCTGCTTGAGCACTCTGACTTTGCAGACTCAAGTCTTTCTTCAAACCAGGGAAAATGTCTTCTATTATTCCCCTGATTAATGCATCCCTGCATCTGTTCCCTCTCCCTCCTTCAGAACTTCTATTATTCACATGTTAGGTCCCTGCATCTGTCCGCCAAATCCTTTTAAAATTTTTCTCATAATGACTTCCAGCTCTTTGTGTTTTCACTTTCTGCGTGAAAATATCTTTCGCTTGATCCTACAGGCCCTAATTCAATCCCCAACAGAGAATAACAGCTCTCGGATGTGGAAAACTAAAGGGAAAAAAACCTCTTTGAGGCTGAGTCTTTTTTCTCCCCTCATATTGAGATAGAATTTCTTTGAGTGCTATTGTTGTTATTATTTTTTAAAATCTCATTCAAAAATTAAAGCTGTCTTCTTTCCTCTCCTGCCATTCTTGTTTACCAGGAGCTGTCAGTTTGGGGCATTCTGCTTGTTTTTCCTTGTCTAGCTGCTGGGTCCTATAGCTGCTGCTGTGACTGTCAGGGCTCTGTTTGCTCTTGGGCTATTAGCTGAGCAGGTGAGGAGGCTCTTGAGTGATGGCCTAGCTGGCTGGAGCAGTTATCTGGGCTCCTTTGAATGGGCAATGTACCGCCTGGCAAGCAGTCAGTCCTTGCTTATGGGGAGTTCAGTATACACGCTGCTGTCCTGGAGGTCCTCTGGGACAATTCTCTTCCAAGCAGTGACCCAGGGATCCAGATTGGTCCCTTCCATCTAGTGGATCTTTAATCCTTCAGGACGTCTCCATAATCTTCTGTGGGATACCTGGGTAACTATGGCAATGTATACATTTTTTTTTAACCCATACACATTTTTGAAAGTGACAAGAGCTATCAAAATAGAGCAGGATAAGGAGTTCATGCTCATATACTGGGAGTATGTATGGGAGTGTGATTGAAGTTTAAATAGGGAATGGTCAGAGTGGACTTTACTAGGAAGGGGCCATTTGAGCATAAGACCAAAGAGTGTTGAGACATGAAGATATCTGAAGCAAGAGCATCCTAGGCAGAGGGACTAGCCAGTGCAAAGGCACTGGGGTGAGAGGGAGTCTGGAGTATTTGAGAATTAGCAAGCAGCTGGCATGGCTGGTGGCCAGTGGTGTACATATGGAGGAGAATATTAAGAGATCAGGTCAGAGAGGTAATGGAGGGCTTGATCAGTTAAGAGGTCACTGCAATAATCCAGACAAGAGTTAGTGGTGGCTGGCTCTATGGTGGTGCAGTGCAGAGTGGTGGAGTGTAAAGTCAAATTTTAGATACTTTCTTTTTTTTTTAAGATTTTATTTATTCATCAGAGAAAGAGAGAGAGAGAGAGAGAGAGAGAGAGAGAGAGACATAGGCAGAAGGAGAAGCAGGCTCCATGCAGGGAGCCTGACGTGGGACTTGATTCCAGGCCTCCAGGATCACACCCTGGGCTGAAGGCAGTGCTAAACCGCTGAGCCACCCAGGCTGCCCAAATTTTAGATACTTTCTGAAGGTAAAGCCAAAGGGACTTCCTGACTGATATGAAGTGTGAGATAAAGAAAGGAATCAAGGATTTTATTTATTCAAGCAACATTTATGTAGCATTTATACTATGCCTAGGTACTGATCTAAGCATTTGACAAATACCAACTCATTTAGTCCTCATACTACCCTCAAAGGACATTGTTATCTCATTTTTTCAGATTAAGAGACTGAAACACAGAGAGGCGAAGAAATTTGTCATATTGTCATATACAGGATTCGAACCCAGCAAGCTAGCTCTGAAGTGTGCGATGTTAACCACCATTATTCTGCCCTCCGTGCATGTGATAAGTGAAAGAATCACAGGATGGGTATCTGGACTCACTGAGCTCATAAAAGACTTAGGCCAGAATTACACTTATCACGTGACTTCCACAGGTCCTCATTTGGTCCAGAAGACCACACTGGCATTTTGGGTTCTCAGGAGTGAGTGCCAACTCAGAGCTAGTCTTCTGTAATCCCAGAAAAGTTTGGGTATTTCCACTTCCACGGTGCACAGTCATCCTGGTAAATGACCGCATTCCCTTTGGGGAAGACCAGGAGGAAGGTTTATGGTACTTGTGGCACTGGGTCCCTCCTCAAATGGATCTATAACATTTTTATTGGGGTCCCCTCTACATATAGGGGAAAAAGAAAAAAAACTCTGATTTTAAGGAACTGAGACACTAATGCTGAGATTTTTAGCCTTAAGAAGTGGAAGGATGGATGCTGTTGATGGATATGAGGAAGTTTAAGGAGTGAACCAAATTTAAGGGTGGCAGGAAGATCAGGAATTCCATTGGGGGCATATTTATTTTGAGATATGTTTTAGACACCCAAGTGGAATTGCTGGGTAGATGGCTGGGTGGATGAGCCACGATTTCAGGGGGGAGGTCCAGCATGGAAGTATAAATCTGGCAGTCACCAACACAAAGATAATATGTTTAAACCCAGGAAATGCAAGGGGAGAATCGGGAGAAATAGGAGAGGGTCTAAGAACCAAGCGCTGGGCGTGGAGAAGAATATAAGCCAGTAAAGGAGGCAGCCGGTGTGTGGCCACGAATGCCAAGTGAGGAATGTGTTTCTAAGAAGTTGAATGTGATCGATTGTGTCACGTGTTGCTGGTCAAGTGGGATGAGGACTGAGCCTTCATTCATGACCTCGGAAAATCAGTTTTGGGGAGTGGTGGTGGCAAAAGTGTGGTGATGTTCCAAAGTGGTGACAGAACCGGAGGAGGAGGACACAGTGGATAGTCAAATCTTTCAAGAAGTGTTGATGCAAAGGAGAACAGAAAAAATGGGGGGGGGGGGAGGTAGCTGAAAGGGGAAGGAAAATCCAGAGAAGACATTTTTATAAGGTGATTAAGATAAAACTGTGTTTATAGGTGCTGGAAACGGCCCAGCTGGTAGATAAGGAAAATGGATGGTGGCACAGGAGAGAACATTCCTGCAGTGATGCACGAATAGGCAAAGGCAGACTCACTGCAAATGGATTCAAGCCATAAACTCTAAAGCACTGAGATTTACTCAGATTCATCACTCTTTTGTTTTTCTGCCACTCTCATACCTAGTTGGTTATCGTTGCCAATGTGTGTAAGAGCAGGGCGTCCTTGAGAAGCACCATGCAGAGGCACATCCCCTGTGAGTGTGATGTTGACAGTGATGCAGACCCACTGAGTCCGAGGAGGTGGGAAGATCAGCTCCTAGAGCAGCACTTACAGGGCTGCAGCCAGGAAGAGGTGGCTAGGAGGGGGCACCACCGGAGACCTAGGAAACAGTTGGCTCCCTTTGTCACAGCACACTGGCAGCCTGGCCCACCTTCACCCACCATCCTCCCAACTCCTGATGACCTGCTCTGAGGCCTTCGGCCCACAGCTCCCTGCACTTCTCTGTGGTCATTTACTGTTTAGAATCCTCAATGTGTATCCATTTTCCAATTTTTCTGCCAGATTATCTATTCATTTACTTTTTACCTAAGTATTACATTGTCAACAATTGTTTAATCCTTTATTATTACACGTAGAAGCCAAAACCCTGCTAGGTGGCCTTTAGCTTTAAAAAATTGAGGAAAAAGTGGGAACCTTTAAACATGAATAATAAGGTTTAACTCTTTTTCCTTTTTTCTTTCCAAAGAGAATCCTTTCCGCCCCCAACCCCCCCAATTATCTGCAGTATATGACACGAAGGTAGGTTCCCAGAGGACATAAAGGTGATACAGTGCAGTTGTGGCAGGACAGGTGCCCCAGGAAAACAGCAGAGGCTTAATCCAAGGTGAAGGGTATTAGGGTTTTTTTTTTCTTTTTTTTTAAAGAGCATAAGTGGGGTGAGGGACAGAAGGAGAAGCAGACTCCCTGCTGAGCAGAGGGCCCCATGTGGGGCCCGATCCCAGGACTCCAGGATCATGACCTGAGCCAAAGGCAGATGCTAACTGACTGAGCCACTCAGGTGCCCCGGGTATTAGGTTTTGAAAAGTCACCCAGCACTGGCTCTTGTCTGCTGTTATGCTGGTTACTCAATCTCCTCATGAATCTAATTTCTCATTGAGGAGCTTCTAAATTAGAATACTATATTTCTTGTTTGTGCTGAACCACGCTGCCAGAGGCCACACCATTGTGCCCAACCTCGGATCATTTGAGGACACAGTCATGAACTGGAAT